>NC_045804.1:5736213-6356213 GCF_009873245.2 Balaenoptera musculus | reverse complement strand
CTTCTCTACTCTCCCATCTCCTTCCAGCAGGAATCTCCCTCCCACCTTCAGGACTCCACGCTGCGCCCGGCAGCATGTGGCCCCATGCGGGGCTCTGTATAGACAGGGGCCCTCAGCCCAACAGGCACTGACCTTTAGGGGAACTGCCCTCTACTGTCCTCCCTCACTTCTGCTTCAGGTCTCACTAAGGCCATTCTTATGAGCCAGGGAAAGCAGTAGCCCTCTCCCCATAGGAAAGCACAATAAGATCTATGGGATTTAATAAGATCATCCAAGCCTTGACGCGACGGCAAATTTCTGGTGACACCACGTTCTTTTGGAAGGTAAATCTCCTTCTCTTTAATCCACTGTTTCGTAAGCAGGTGACCCACTCTGTGTTACTACAAGAAGGATATTATTACCATAAATCCTTCTGCTTCTATTTCTTCCATTTACATTAAATATAGTCTCTGTTATGGCGCCTAAATTAGGTTTCATATGAGGAAATCTCGTATAATTTAAAGGGAATAAGGAACGTGAGTGAGGCTGGGGGAGAGGACGGCAAAAAACGGAATGGAATGAAGGTTTCTCATCCCAAATAGGAAAGGGGCCTGGGCTCACTCCTTCCTGATGTACTCAAAGCTCCATAGGATGTGGGCATCGCTAAGTCCTTACATCCATTCATTTGTGTATTTGGCAAATCTTTGCGGGACATCTGTAGTGCCAGGCCACAGGGATCAAAAACAATGGCGATGCTGTATGATTTCAACTATATGACATTCTGGAAAAGGCAAAACAATGGAGACAGTAAAAAGATCAGTGGTTGCCAGGGCAGTGAAACTATCCTGTGTGATACAGTAATGATGGATACCTGTCATTATACATTTGTCACAAAGAGTGAACTCTAATGTAAACTAGAGATGTTAGTTAACAATAATGTATCAATATTGGTTCATCACTTGAAACAAATGTACAACACTAATGCAAAAGAGAAATAATAAGGGAGACTGTGGGGCGGATAGAAAAGGTATTTGGGAATGCTCTGTATTTTTCCATCAATTTTTCTGCAAACCTAAAACTGCTCTAAAAAAAGGAAAGTCCATTAGTTAAAAAAAACAAATGACGGTGAGAATGTACCTGCCTACAAGGCTCTTCCAGCCTGGTGGGGGTGTCTGTGACATACTCACCTACTTTCTTGGGAATATTGAAGTATTTATGGGACCACTCTGCATCTGTTTTAATAGGAAGCTCTGTTCTAGGCTCTAGGGATACAGTAATAAATCAGACATGGTCCTTGCGTTTCTGGAGCTTACATTCAGAGGGGAGTAATTTGGCAACAAGCATGTAACCAAATACATAAAGAAGATGCGTTTAGATGGTGATATGTTCCATGGAGAAATTAAAGAGGGAATGTGGGTACTTCCCTGGTGGTCCTGTGGTTAAGACTCCACGCTTCCAATGCAGGGGCTGTGGGTTCGATCCCTGGTCGGGGAACTAAGATTCCACATGGGGGGGATCTAAGATCCCACATGCCGTGTGGCGTGGCCAAAAAAAAAAAAAAAAGGGAGGGGGCGGGAATGTGACAGAGTGTCTGTTTAAGTCAGAAGCCAGGAACAGTGTTTATGCTGGATATCGTTTGCTCCCACAGATTCTTTTTCCACCCTTGTCCAGGGGGTTGGCCTGCAGCAAAGGGCTCCTTTGCCCTTTGAGTGCTGATGAGTCTGTCAGTGGGGAGCACTGGCTGAGTCTGGAGGGAGGGAGGAGAGAAAAACTGGGTTTACACCCTGGCTCCCACCTGGCAGATCAACACACTTTGGAAAAGGCTCCATCTCCTTACCCCCCATGTCAGGCACGGGGGTGATTGTTCTGTGCATCCTTAAATTATCATAGTATATTTAGAGTTAATATTATAACACTTAACATGAAATGTAAAAAAAATCTTACAACATGAAAATTATACTTACTCCTTTGTCCTACTGTTATTACATATATTACAACTACATTTATAACGCATACCAACTTACAATGCTAACATTTTTACTTCAAACAATTAGTCTTTCAGGACATGAGTTTGTCTTTTTTTTTAAAAGAAATTTATTTATTTTTGGCTGCATTGGGTCAACATTGCTGCACGCGGGCTTTCTCTAGTTGCAACGAGCGGGGGCTACTCTTCTTTGTGGTGCGCAGGCTTCTCATTGCGGTGGCTTCTCTTGTTGCAGAGCACGGGCTCTAGGCACATGGGCTTCAGTAGTTGTGGCACACGGGCTCAATAGTTGTGGCTTGCGGGCTCAGTAGTTGTAGCTCATGGGCTCTAGAGCGCAGGCTCAGTAGTTGTGGCGCACGAGCTTAGTTGCTCCGCGGCGTGTGGGATCTTCCTGGACCAGGGCTCAAACCTGTGTCCCCTGCATTGGCAGGCGGATTCTTAACCACTGCACCACCGGGGAAGTCCCGGTAATATAGCTTTGATAGTCAGCAGCTTGGGCTCTGGAACCAGATAGTCCCAGCTCAGCCTCAGCTATGCCGATTTCAGCTCTGTCGTTGGCCATATTTCTTGACTGGTCAGAGCCTCAATTTTCTTATCTATCCAGTGGGGATGTAGAAACTACCTCTTGAGGTCACTGAGAATTAAATAATACAGCGTATGTAAACCAGTTGGCACAGTCCCTAGCAAACCATAAGCACTTAATAAGTGTTCACAATTTTTATTCTTCTTAAAGAAAAATAATTGGAGCTGCCTTCACACTGGAACCAGGAACTTAGTGAGAGGCTCTCCACATGGAAAACAGGAGTCAGTCTTGCCTTAGCCGAGGCTGGGAGCCCACCTTGGGTAGAGAGAATGTTGGCCTTGGGCCTTGCCTTGGAGGCTGGAGGTCACTGGCTCACTTTAGGCTCCAGGCCCTGGTGTCTGCCTGGACCAGCAGGGAGAAAGAAGAGAGTCTCCTTGAAGGGTGGAACCAGACGACACTGAAGACTGAAGCACAGGGCTGGGGTCTGGTCCTTAGAAAGTGGGGCCAGGCAAAGCCATCCATGGCATCTCATCTTAGTTACAACAGGTTGAGGATCTGGGATAGTCACACCTTTCTCAGGTCTATTTTAATCCCCAAGGAGTAGCTTCCGGGTTAGTGGTTTTCAAGATGTGTAGAGTTAATAGGTGGTGTGGTAGCTGGCCTTCAAGATGAGCCAGTGATCCCCACCTCCTGGTATTCACATCCTTGTATAGTCCCTCCCACACTGAATATGGGTGTAACCAATAGGATGTCGTGGAAATGATGGTGTGTGATTTCCCAAACTATGTCACAAAAGACACTGAAGCTTCCTTCCCTCTCTCTTTCTCTCTCTCTCTTAGATGACCCAGTCTGGGAGAAGCCAGCTGCCATGTCATGAGGATGCACAAACAGTCCTGTGGAGAGGCCCACCTGATGAGGAACTGAGGCCACCAGCCAACAACCAGCTCCATGTGAAGGCACCATCTTGGAAGCAGATTTTCCAGCCCCAGTCCAGCTGTCGGATGACTACAGCCCTAGCCAACATCTTTTTTCTTTTTCTTTTTGAGATTAGCTTCTGGTTTCATTTTTGTTCAATCTTTAAAAAAAAATTTTTTTTGAGGTATAGTTGATTTACAATATTGTGTAAGTTTCAGGTGTATAGCACAGCGATTCAGTTATATATATTCTTTTCCAGGTTCTTTTCCCTCATAGATTAGTACATAATATTGAGTATAGTTCCCTCTGAGCCAGAATCATCTAGCTAAACCATCCACAGATTCCTGCCCCTCATTATTATTACGTGAGATAATAAATGTTTGTTGTTTTGAGGCAGGAGATAGATGGGCCCCAGGCTGAACAGCTAGGGTTTGTCCCCTGTGGACAGATACTCCAAAATAGCAGGAGGGAGAAGAGCTGAATCCTGCTCAAATAAGAGATGAAAGACCACAGATTCCTCATTCTTGACGTCAAGGAGACTTTCCCAACTACACATGTGCAGAAAGGCTCCTTGGAGGTCAAAAAGGGAGGGCGTGCCACCCCAGAGTATGGGTGTCAAGTACCCACAGGCCTCTTCACTAGACGCCATCTTGGCTAAGAGATTGCGTGCGCACACATAGGAGGACCCTGAGATAAACCAAAACCAGGCAAAGCAAGATGATTGGCCAAAGGAAACCCAGAAGAAATGCCCCATGTAAGTGATTCAAATAATCATGAGGGCGCGACTCTTTCTCTGAGCTGCCCATGTGTCTCTCTACAGGTACCCTTTTCCTCCTAATATACACTTTACTTGCTTCACTACTTTCCATCTCTCTGTGGAAATTCATTTCTACACAGCTGACAGGCCAGGGCCTTGTCACTGCCCATGGGTCTTGAGGCTAGGATTCAGTGCTTTCACTGCTGTGGCCTGACTTCCATCTCTAGCTGGAAACCGAAACCCTACTTCAAGCCGCTGTAGGCCGAGGCCACCGGAGGTCATATTCAAGCTACCTAGTTTGCGGATAAATTTTTAACACAGCAATATGTAATTAATATAGGTGGTCTAGAGAAAAAAAGAGACAACCCTTAAAAGAGTCCAGGATTAAGCAAAGTTTACAGGTTTCTTTGCTGTGAGATTTCTTAAAAGCCTATAATATGTTACTGTGCATCGTGAATATCCAAGAGAGTGACACGATGTTTAGGCTTCCCCAAATTTATTTGACCTCAGATCCCCTGGGCTCTGTGCACCCCCTGACCTCCCCACTGCCTTTACTTTTTGCAGAGAATTTCCCGGCAACTAGTATGTAGGAAACACACTTGGGGAGACGCTGCCTGGGAAGGTTGTAGAAGGAGAGATACTTCATCTCTTCAGGCCTCAGTTTCCTCATCTGCAAAAAGAAAGTTGGATTTAATAACATCAGGACTCTATTTCTGCTCTAACATTTTAAGTCTGAAACTGGGTGAGGTGCATGCCATTCAGCCCCTCCCCATGCCACCCCTCCCCCCATCCCAGTCACTCTACAGCCAATTAGGGGTGACTGGGAGAAAATTCCAAGCCAGATTAATCAAGGTAGAGGGAAGTTATAGATATGCTAATGCTTTATGTTAAAGACTGATGAGAGTGGGTAATTGGAGATGGCAGGAGGGTGCAGAGTTTTGAAGAAATTTCGGTTCTTAGAGAAAACATTGCATTCAAAGAGCTTAAGAATGATTAATGGAGGTTCTGGAATTACAAAGAGCAACCAGTAGAAACTGTTTGGAACAGAAATTGCTCAGGGAGAATAACCTTGAGGAAACATTTTGTGGGACATTTTGTGGACGGGGCCCAAGGAAGGGGCAGGGCAGGGGCTTGAGTGCTGGTGAGGGGAGATGCAGTCTGGAACAGGAGTGGGCTGTGACCCCGTGGAGATCTGGCTCAATGCCTGGACAGGGTTGAAGCCAGAGGGGCTGGAGGTGATCATAAAAGCTGTCCCCACCTCCTGCGTATATGATTGCATCCCATGCCTACTTCCTGCTGTAGACAGCAAAGCCTGACTCAGTGGCTGGGGAATCCTGCTGTCCTGGACAAGACCCAGAGGGGAGACACACCACTGACAAATAGCCACGTCTGGAAGGGCACCGTTTCCAGAGCCTGATTGGCTGGTCCCTTGGGCGTTGTTCAGGGGAAGTGGCCCAGGTTGAAAAGAAGATGACAGAGAAACCCTCTCTTTCTCTGAAGGAGGGAAAGCCAGGGTGTCCCATATATCTCCCTCTAAACAGGAGAATTTGGGGGAGGGCTGCATACAGACACACCTCCGGGCTGTGCGTGCTCTTCCGTAGTAGACCTGAACCCCGGTCACAGACCTCACAGACCCAAAGGCTCAGATCACTGGCCTTGCCTCTTCCTGTCAAGACCGCCATGGTTGAGATTTCGGGCACTGCCACTCGGCATTTATAATCCTGTCAGCTGGTGGATGAAGGATGGGGGAGAATCCTCCACCCAGGGAGGTTCTGACTTGAACCAGATGCTGCTGATCGAGACCACCTCCCCCGCCTCTCCATCTCCTTCAGTGCCAGCCCCAGGGCACCCACCACCTCCTCCACCCTCCTTGGTCTGGTCAATATCTTACTCCCAGACAGCCTGGCCAGCGAGCAAGTGCCGCATGGCACCTCCACCCTCCTGGGTCCTGGAGTGATGGATGAGTGGGCTGTGCACCTCCTGTCCCCCCTCCCACCTTACCCCCACCCTTACTTTCATAGTGCAGCAGAAAGTCGCTGGTTCTCTGGGTCCCATGGAGCCTGGAGTCCTGATGCCAAGTGTGCATGGGGAAAGGAAGAGGCAGAGGCCGTGAGTGGTGGCTGGATTCCCGGGGTATCCAAGCTCATTCCAGGGAGCTCGTCTGTCCTGCTCTGGACCCAGAGAATCAGGTCTCCTTTCCTTTCTGCTGGTGGGCAGAGCTTTCCTTTAGAGACACTCACACCCCTTAGGCTGGTTCCTTCCTATCCAAGAAGCTTTTAAGATCATCTTGTCCAGTTGTTTTCAGACTTCAAAAAATAATCTGCAGGACTTCCCTGGTGGTGCAGTGGTTAAGAATCTGCCTGGAGAAGCAAGAAGAACTACAATCCTGCAGCCTGTGGAACAAAAACCACATTCACAGAAAGATAGACAAGATGAAAAGGCAGAAGGCTATGTACCAGATGAAGGAACAAGATAAAACCCCAGAAAAACAACTAAATGAAGTGGAGATAGGCAACCTTCCAGAAAAAGAATTTAGAATAATGATAGTGAAGATGATCCAGGACCTCGGAAAAACAATGGAGGCAAAGATCGAGAAGATGCAAGAAATGTTTAACAAAGACCTAGAAGAATTAAAGAATAAACAAACAGAGATGAGCAATACAATAACTGACATGAAAACTACACTTAAAGGAATCGATAGCAGAATAACTGAGGCAGAAGAACGGTTAAGTGACCTGGAAGACAGAATGGTGGAATTCACTGTTGTGGAACAGAATAAAGAAAAAAGAATGAAAAGAAATGAAGACAGCCTAAGAGACCTCTGGGACAACATTAAACGCAACAACATTCACATTATAGGGGTCCCAGAAGGAGAAGAGAGAGAGAAAGGACCCGGGAAAATACTTGAAGAGATTATAGTCGAAAACTTCCCTAACATGGGAAAGGAAATAGCCACCCAAGTCCAGGAAGCGCAGAGAGTCCCATACAGGATAAACCCAAGGAGAAACATGCTGAGACACATAGTAAGCAAACTGACAAAAATTAAAGACAAAGAAAAATTATTGAAAGCAGCAAGGGAAAAATGACAAATAACATACAAGGGAACTCTCCTAAGGTTAACAGCTGATTTCTCAGCAGAAACTCTACAAGCCAGAAGGGAGTGGCACTATATATTTAAAGTGATGAAAGGGAAGAACCTACAACCAAGATTACTCTACCCGGCAAGGATCTCATTCAGATTCGATGGAGAAATCAAAAGCTTTACAGACAAGCAAAAGCTAAGAGAATTCAGCACCATCAAACCAGCTCTACAAGAAATGCTAAAGGAACTTCTCTAAGTGGGAAACACAAGAGAAGAAAAGGACCTACAAAAACAAACCCATAACAATTAAGAAAATGGTCATAGGAACATACATATCGATAATTACCTTAAATGTGAATGGATTAAATGCTCCAACCAAAAGACACAGATTTGCTGAATGGATACAAAAACAAGACCCATATATATGCTGTCTACAAGAGACCCACCTCAGACCTAGGGACACGTACAGACTGAAAGTGAGGAGATGGAAAAAGATAGTCCATGCAAATGGAAATCAAAAGAAAGCTGGAGTAGCAATACTCATATCAGGTAAAATAGACTTTAAAATAAAGAATGTTACAAGAGACAAAGAAGGACACTACACAATGATCAAGGGATCAATCCAAGAAGAAGATATAACATTTATAAATATATATGCACCCAACATAGGAGCACCTCAATACATAAGGTAATGGCTAACAGCTATAAAAGAGGAAATCGACAGTAACACAATAATAGTGGGGAAATTTAACACCTCACTTACACCAATGGACAGATCATGCAAAACAAAAATAAATAAGGAAACAGAAGCTTTAAATGACACAGTAGACCAAATAGATTTCATTGATACTTATAGGACAGTCCATCCAAAAACAGCAGTTCACACTTTCTTCTCAAATGCGCATGGAATATTCTCCAGGATAGATCACGTCTTGGGTCACAAATCAAGCCTCAGTAAATTTAAGAAAATTGAAATCATATCAAGCATCTTTTCTGACCACAACACTATGAGATTAGAAATGAATTACAGGGAAAAAAACGTAAAAAACACAAACACATGGAGGTTAAACAATACACTATGAAATAACCAAGAGATCACTGAAGAAATCAAAGAGGAAATCAAAAAATACCTAGAGACAAATGACAACGAAAACACGACGATTCAAAACCTATGGGATGCAGCAAAAGCAGTTCTAAGAGGGAAGTTTATAGCTATACAAGCCTACCTCAAGAAACAAGAAAAATCCCAAATAAACAATCTAACGTTACACCTAAAGGAACTAGAGAAAGAAGAACAAACAAAACCCAAAGTTAGCAGAAGGAAAGAAATCATAAAGATCAGAGCAGAAATAAATGAAATAGAAACAAAGAAAACAATAGGAAAGATCAATAAAACTAAAAGCTGGTTCTTTGAGAAGATAAACAAAATTGATAAATCATTAGCCGGACTCATCAAGAAAAAGAGGGAGAGGACTCAAATCAATAAAATTAGAAATGAAAAGGAGAAGTTACAATGGACACCGCAGAAATACAAAGCATCCTAAGAGACTACTACAAGCAACTCTATGCCAATAAAATGGACAACATGGAAGAAATGGACAAATTCTTAGAAAGGTATAACCTTCCAAGACTGAACCAGGAAGAAATAGAAAATATGAACAGACCAATCACAAGTGATGAAATTGAAACTGTGATTAAAAATCTTCCAACAAACAAAAGTCCAGGACGAGATGACTTCACAGGTGAATGCTATCAAACATTTAGAGAGGAGCTAACACCCATCCTTCTCAACTCTTCCAAAAAATTGCAGAGGAAGGAACACTCCCAAACTCATTCTATGAGGCCACCATCACCCTGATACCAAAACCAGATAAAGACACTACAAAAAAAAGAAAATTACAGACCAATATCACTGATGAATATAGATGCAAAAATCCTCATCAAAATACTAGCAAACAGAATCCAACAGCACAATAAAAGGATCATACACCATGATCAAGTGGGATTTATCCCAGGGATGCAAGGATTCTTCAATATATGCAAATCAATCAATGTGATACACCATATTAACAATTGAAGAATAAAAACCATATGATCATCTCAATAGATGCAGAAAAAGCTTTTGACAAAATTCAATACCCATTTATGATAAAAACTCTCCAGAAAGTGGGCATAGAGGGAACCTACCTCAACATAATAAAGGCCATATACGACAAACCCACAGCAAACATCATTCTCAATGGTGAAAAACTGAAAGCATTTCCTCTAAGATCAGGAACAAGACAAGGATGTCCACTCTCACCACTATTATTCAACATAGTTTTGGAAGTCCTAGCCACGGCAATCAGAGAAGAAAAAGAAATAAAAGGAATCCAAATTGGAAAAGAAGAAGTAAAACTGTCACTGTTTGCAGATGACATGATACTATACATAGAGAATCCTAAAGATGCCACCAGAAAACTACTAGAGCTAATCAATGAATTTGGTAAAGTTGCAGGATACAAAATTAATGCACAGAAATCTCTTGCATTCCTATACACTAATGATGAAAAATCTGAAAGAGAAATTAAGGAAACACTCCCATTTACCATTGCAACAAAAAGAATAGAATGCCAGGAATAAACTTACCTAGGGAGACAAAAGACCTGTATGCAGAAAACTATAAGACACTGATGAAAGAAATTAAAGATGATACCAACAGATGGAGAGATACACCATATTCTTGGATTGGAAGAATCAATATTGTGAAAATGACTATACTACCCAAAGCAATCTACAGATTCAATGCAATCCCTGTGAAATTACCAACACAATTTTTACGGAACTAGAACAAAAAATCTTAAAATTTGTATGAAGACACAAAAGAACCAGGATAGCCGAAGTAGTCTTGAGGGAAAAAAACAGAGGTGGAGGAATCAGACTCCCTGACTTCAGACTATACTACAAAGCTACAGTAATCGAGATAATATGGTACTGGCACAAAAAACAGAAACATAGATCAATGGAACAAGATAGAAAGCCCAGAGATAAACCCACGCACCTATGGTCAACTAATCTATGACAAAGGAGGCAAGGATATACAATGGAGAAAAGACAGTCTCTTCAATAAGTGGTGCTGGGAAAACTGGACAGCTACATGTAAAAGAATGATATTAGAACACTACCTAACACCATACACAAAAATAAAATCCAAATGGATTAGACACCTAAATGTAAGACTGGACACTATAAAACTCTTAGAGGAAAACATAGGAAGAACACTGTTTGACATAAATCACAGCAAGATCTTTTTTGATCCACCTCCTAGAGTAATGGAAATAAAAACAAAAATAAACAAATGGGACCTAATGAAACTTCAAAGCTCATGCACAGCAAAGGAAATCAAAGACAACCCTCAGAATGGGAGAAAATATTTGCAAACGAATCAACAAGCAAAGGATTAATCTCCAAAATATTTAAACAGCTCCTGCAGCTCAATATTAAAAAAAACAAACAACCCAATCCAAAAATGGGCAGAAGACGTAAATAGACATTTCTCCAAAGAAGACATAAAGATGGCCAAGAAGCACATGAAAAGCTGCTCAACATCACTACTTATTAGAGAAATGCAAATCAAAACTACAATAAGGTATCACGTCACACCAGTTAGAATGGGCATCATCAGAAAATCTACAAACAAGAAATGCTGGAGAGGGTGTGGAGAAAAGGGAACCCTCTTCCACTGTTGGTGGGAATGTAAATTGATACAGCCACTATGGAGAACAGTATGGAGGTTCCTTAAAAAGCTGAAAATAGAATTACCATATGACCCAGCAATTCCACTACGGGGCATATTCCCAGAGAAAACCATAATTCAAAACGACACATGCACCCCAATGTTCATTGCAGCACTATGTACAATAGCCAGGTCATGGAAGCAACCTAAATGCCCATCGACAGATGAATGGATAAAGAAGTTGTGGTACATATATACAATGAAATATTACTCAGCCATAAAAAAGAACGATATTGGGTCATTTGTTGAGAGGTGGATGGATCTAGAGACTGTCATACAGAGTGAAGTAAGTCAGAAAGAGAAAAACAAATATCGTATATTAACGCATATGTGTGGAACCTAGAAAAATGATACAGATGAACCAGTTTGCAGGGCAGAAATTGAGACACAGATGTAGAGAACAAACGTATGGACACCAATGGGGGAAGTGGCGGGGAGCGGGTGGTGGTGGGATGAATTGGGAGATTGGGATTGACATATATACACTAATATGTATACAATGGATAACTAATAAGAACCTGCTGTATAAAAAATAAATAAAATAAAATTCAAAAATTGAAAAAAAAGAATCTGCCTGCCAATGCAGGGGACATGGGTTCGAGCCCTGGTCCGGGAAGATCCCACATGCCTCAGAGCAACTAAGCCCGTGCACCACAACTACTGATGCCTGCGCGCCTAAGAGCCTGTGCTCCGCAACAAGAGAAGCCACCGCAATGAGAAGCCTGTGCACCACAACGAAGAGTAGCCCCCGCTCGCCGCAACTAGAGAAAGCCCGCGTGCAGCATCGAAGACCCAACGCAGGCATAAATAAATAAATAAATAAATAAAATTATATATTAAAAATAAAAATCTGCAGAGTCTTCCACTCAGATGAAACCTAATCCAGACCCCCAGTAGCTTAAGTAGATCACGATAGAGCTTCCTGTTTACTCACCCTTCCCTCGACCTGCTCCTTTCCAGGCAGCCTGGAGGAGTCGTGATGAAGTCCTGGGTCTCCTCAGAGGCCAGTTTAAAAACCAGTGATGCAGGATGTGGGGAAAGGGGAGTTACTGTTTAATGGGTCTAGAGTTTCAGTTTTGCAAGGTAAGAGTTCTGGAGATGGATGATGGTGATTGTTGCAGGACACTTTGAATATGCTTAATAATGCTGAACTGCATGCCTAAAAACTGGTCAAGGTGATAAATTTTATGTTGCGTGTATTTTACCAAAATAAAAGCAAAAACAAAACACCAACTCAGTGATGCAGATGGGAAAACCGAGGCCGAGAGGGGATGACACGGCCAGGTTCACGAGCTGCTCAGTAGCCAGGCTGAGCTCCTATCTTCGGTTGCCCTCCTCTTGGGCTCTTTCTACTCGGGTTTGTTCGGTGCGGGCCCCTGGATGGGCTGAAGTCCCAGAAGCAGCTCATTCAGCAGAGGGAGCCCAAGAGGGGAGCGATGAGTGAGCAAGCGGGCGTCAGGAGCCCAGAGAAGGAAAGTGAGACGGAGAGGACGCCGCTCTTTGAGGTTCTTGTCAGGAGGGCCCAGGAAACCTCACTCATTTTAGGTGGGTTTCTACATTTTTGCCAGATGAGTATTTTAATTGCTTGATTTACTTATCTTGTCTTGGATCTGCTGATCTACTCCGTTGCCTTTTAATTGCTTGAAAAGTTGAGCAGTTTTTCATGTTTTAAGGAGTGCTGAATTGTATAATTAAAACACTAACAGTGTAAATCAGCAGTGCAGAAGAAAGACAGTGGAGAATTAAGCAAGTGTGTTGGCATAATAATAAAATCAAACTGGCATGAAGAGGGCCCATTACCAAGAGGATGCTGAATATTAATGGTACCCAGGCCTGGGTGGGGGAGTGCAGTGCTCACAGGACCTTGCCCCGCCTCTTCTCTTTCTGGGGAGACAGGGGAGTTGAATAAAGAGATGGCTGCGTGTGGAAGTCCTCGTGGCTAAGGCACAGGGCAGAGGGACAACCTAGGACTGGGAGGTGGCTTCGTGTGTACCTCCTGGGTGGGCTGGGGGTTGGGACCCTGGAGTGGAGGGAGGGGAAGAGTGAGTGGGAAAGACGGAAGAGGCACAAGGGCAGGCGAACGTCTGCAGAATCTCCTCTTCTTCCCGGGGTTGGCAGTTTGGTTTAGCTGAGGATGGTGGGAAGTAGGAGCTGGAAACATTTCTTCCCTCCCTCGCTACCTTCTCGCCAGAGTAATTCATGCCCAGTGTGATTCTTTCAGACAATATAGAAACATTTAGAGGAAAACAGGAAAGTGCACTCTTGGCTTCTCCTCTTCTTCCTCTGCCAGTAGGTAGACGAGGTTGGAAGTGGGAGTGAAGGATGGAGAAGAAGACTCAGGTATCCCTCCTGGCAGGACTTACTCGGACCTGGCTCAGAAACTCTCAAGCTAAACACTCGTCAGCGTTTCCTGAAGGGTAGAAAGTGGAAAGTTGGCCCAGGGAGATGCTCTGTGGAAAAAATAAAAAAAGAGTTTTGTGGCCAGTAAGTTTGGAAAACTCTGAGCTAAACAAAATCGAATAGTTTTTTTTTTTTCAACTGCAGGACTCCCCCGAACCTTGAACGTGCTGATATACCTGGTCTCCTCGCACCCCAGCAGGGTAAGCTTTGATGACCTTGAAGCCCATTCTCTCAAGGCTCATGGATTCATGGCCCATGGAATGTGGGTTCCAGGGATGACACTTTGGGAAATGTTGGGTTCAGGTGAAAAGAGCACATTGTTTGTGTCACTGAGCTGTGGTCACGTCCCAGACCCATCACTGACTGACCAGCTGTGTGGCCTGGGGTAAATCTCATACCTCTCTGGGCCTCGGGTTCCCCACCTGTCAGATGAGACAGATGATGCCCAGCTCTCAGGAGCTGGTAAGGAGAAGTCAGATAACGCTGTGGAAGCACACAGCCTAGGGCTGACGGTGGGCGTTCTCTCACCGTGATGCCCAGATGGTGGGATGTGCCCATCCCCCAATTCTTACACCACCATATACAGAGGCTGTTCATGATCCGCATGGGTCCTGGGAAGACCACGGGGGCTGGGGGTGGGAGGAGAGATGGAATCAGGCTCTAGAAAATGAAATCAAAGACAGAAAACTGGGAAGACACCTGAGCTGAGTTGGAACCAATTGGAAATGGGATGGATGCTGGTGGTGAGGAGGGAAAATAATCCAGGAAAATGCAGTCACGAGCAGGGCGGGGATTAGGGTGAGGCAGGTGAAGCATCACAAAATGTAAGGGTGTGCCAAAAACTCTGTAATCAAAATAAATAATATTTTAATGCAATGTTGTTTTAAAAAGCCAAATGAACACACACACACAAAATCATGAAGAACAAAATACCAAAATTTAAATGAAGACAGGATCTGACCTTCACTTGCATAACTCACCTCACTGGCCTGCGCCCTAGTCCCGGCCCTGAGAGCTGAACCTTTTCTGCCTGTGCTGAGCGTCCCTAGGGGGGCTGGATTTGGGGACAGGCTCCCTGAGCTGAGCAGGGCCAGGCCGCCCCCCACTGCCCCAGGACTTTCATACGTGCAGTAAGTGCTGCGTGGACGGAGGTGGACTCGGGGCTCAGGCTGGGCCTTTCCTGGCGGGGTCACTCCTGGCTCCCCTTTGGTGGATGCGGGGTGGGGAGATGAGCTTCCTCACAGCCACGGGCCTGGCTTCCTATGGGGTCACCAGGGAGCGGAACCTCCCTGCCAGATCCCGCTCCGCGTGAAGCCTAGGCTGGAGAGCTCGCATCCTCTCTCCCTTGCTGGTGCCCATTCTCAGCTCATCTCCAGGGAACCCCTCAGGGCTCCCCCTCAGCTGGGCGTGACCTCATTTTCCTTTAAGCCCCCAGGGCTTAGGCACTTGTCAGGTGCTCATCCGTCTCCCCAACTCTAGCTTGAAATCCCCGAAGGCAGGGACCACCTCAGCATTGCCCATTTCCCCAGCCCCCTGCCCAGTGCGTCCTTGACACGTGTGGGCATTCAAACAGAATCAACCAGGAGAATGGAGCTGGGGAGGGAGGGCTAAGGCTGGGGCCGGGCAGCTGCATCCTCCACACTAGACGCCACGTCACTGGGCAGCCTTCTGGGGGTGGTGATGGAACACCTGGGACTGGAGCTATTCTGTTTTATGTCCTTAATGTTGGGAGAGGTCTGATGGGGCTGAGAGCCCCTGGCTGCTCTGTCACCATGACAACAACCATCATGGAGGTCTACTTCATATCTACTTCGTCGACATTGTCCCATTTAGTCCCCACAACAGCCTTGCACATTGGTATCAACATTCCCATTTTACAGATGAGTAAACTGATGCTTAGAGCAGTTTAGACTTAAGAAGTTTGCAAAGCTAGTAAACAGCGGGGGCAGGATTTGACTCCAGGTCGGCCTGATTCCAAGCCCATGTGCTTAACCTCTGAGCTCTTGTTGTCTCGGGGTAAGAGGAGATGGGACCCCTCCTCACACTTGGGCAGGCCCTTTTCCAGGCTGGTAGACCCTCAGTGAGAGATTTCGGGAGCTCTGATGGCTGTTCTTCCTGCCCACGGAGAAGGAGGAAAGGGAAATTCACTCTAGGGTCCCTGTGAATGTACATCTCCCTTCCCCTCTTAATCCCCATACCGGGTGGAGCCCTGGGAATTGCTCTCATTAGTAAAACTGCCTCAGGGCCTGTCCCAGCCTTAGTGCACCTGTACTGATAAGTCTCAGGCTGCAGACTTAGTGTTTGATATTTACAACACCCCGTTCCTCACCCTCATGATGGATGGTTCGCATGTTGGGATCAATATGGCCCTTGTAACATTTACATATTTATATTATTAATAAACAACAAGTCTCCCAGGCAGCCCTGTTCTACTGGGTTTTCAGGGTGTTCCATGCAGACAGCTAACCTTGTCCTCTGTCTTGGGCACCAGTCCCAATGGCTGGTATTGATCCGCTTGCTCAGAAGGGGACACAGAGCAGAGCATGGGGCATTCGGAGACAGAGAGTCTGGAAATTGCCCCAGGGCCTTTGGTGCCACTGCTCTGCCCGCTGGCTGGTGGGCTGGCTCCTCACACTCTGGGCTGGAGGAGAACACTTCCTGTGGAGAGCTCCTCTGCAGAGAGCCGTCACCAGGCTGGTGGGTGACTTTCTTCTAAATGTCTCCTTATCCACGTTGGCCTCTCCATACCAGGTCCTCATCAGAGCATGCCTGGGTCCTAACCAGCCTCCTAACTGGCCTCCCAGCCATCCCCACCCCTCTGTCCCCTCTCTCTGCTACTAGACTTTACTTCCTCTCTTCCTAGAATCACCGCTCTGCTCTGAAATCTCTCATTCTTTCCATGTATCAGCTCCTCTGTCTGGCTTCCAGACCCTCAGTAATCGATCTACCTGCCAGCTGACCTGGTGTCCCACTTTTTCTCCACCTGAACTTCCACTAGCTTGACTTTTGTCCCAACACACACGCACACACGTGTGCGCACACGCACACACACACTCACGTTGTACCTACTTTATTTATTCTGTTCCATGCACCTAGAATGCCCTTCCAGTTGTCTCCACCAATACAAAAATCTATTCATTCTTCAAGGTCAGTTCAAGTCCCAGCTACTACATGAAATGCTGCCCAAATTTTCAAGGGACCGTTAACTGTTTTGCCTCTTGACATCCTCTCCTCCACTTTTGTTGTTCATTCAACAAATATTTGTCAAGTGCTTACTGTGTGCTAGGGCACTGGGCTAGCTTCTTGGGTTATCATGGTAACACATACCAGTCACGTCTTCCTTGAAAGACAGGAGAGAGCCAGCCTGGAGAAAAAGCTTTCTAGGCAGAGGGAACAGCAAGGGCAAAGGCCCTGGGGCAGGAGTAAGGAATATCCAGTGTGGCTGGGTGGAGTACGTAGCAGGATATGAAATAGGGGTGGTGGTAGTGGGTTGGATGATGTAGCACCCTACGGTCCCTGTAAGGACCCTTACTCTCATGGGGGGTTTTGAGCAGAGGAATAACGCATTTTAACAGGATCACTGTGACTGTAGGAGGCCCAAAGATGGAATCAGGGAGACCACTTAGGAGGCCATTTCAACAATCAAGGTGAATCAGCTCACCCCTTGCGGGGGGCCTGGGGTGGGTCATTCCAAATCCTGTGCTTTGCATTATTTCTTAGAGTTTTCCTGGGAGATTAAGCCCAGCTGCCTTCGTCAGTAGCTGGTTAGTAACTGTCCTTTCCTGCTGCCTTTCCTTCCCGGGATCACTTCTCCATTCCCCTGCTGGGGTCCCTTGTACTTCGCAAATCCTCTCAGGGCCCGCTTCTTGGGGAAACAAAGCAGACCTCAAGAAGCAGAATTTGGGTGGATGGAGAGGTAAAGCATTCCCCAGGCCAGGAAACGGCCTGAGGCAGGACTCCGCAGTGCACACTGGCATCCCAAGGGAGCTGAGATGCTAGAGCATGACCTTGACCCACTGGCAGAGGAGACAAAGGGCCTTCCAAAGATGGCCCTGGTTTTGGAGCATTGCTGAGCCACACCAGGCGGGGTGGCCTCTGATGGGGGCTCCTCAGCTCTGACCTAGGCAAGGTCTCTTTCATTCTTGGAAGGGGAGCGTGGTCCCGGGTGATGCCAGTTGCCCCTGCACGGCACTCAGCTTGCTGCTGGCTCTGTGGGGAGGCACAGAAAGCTTTCTGTGCACAAGGATGCTTTTCTCAGGCAGGCTGACATTTTGCTAATGGGTTGGTGGGTGTGAATGCAGCTTTGCCTAGAACTGAGAGCATCTGCTCTCTCGTGGGGGCTTTCCCTGAGGGCGGCCGGAGGCGCAAGACAGCGAAGGCCTCTGAGTGTTGGCTGGTGCCTGGGTCCTGGAGCCTGGGTTCCCCAATTTCCACGCAGAGCCTCTTCAGCTCTGGGCCTTTATATCCCCTGCTTTGACCTCAGTCTCTTTCAACTCCTGTGTCTGGGCACTGGGTCCTGAGGGCTGCAGCCTCTGCCTGGCCGGGCCTGGTGGGCCCAGAGTCTTGGGGGGGGACCGGCCTGCTCAGTGTCTCCCTCCTGCCCCTGCCCTGGCTCACCAGTGAAGGCAGATTTCAGAGACAGCACCCGGATTTGCTGTAAATGAGTGACTCCTGCTCGCAACCAGATTCATTCAACAACTGGTAATTCTGAGCGCCCGCTGTGCGCCAGGCTGGCAGATTCCACAGGGAACCTACAGTCAAGAGAGGAAGTAAGAAGAGCATCCAGAACAAGAGTCCTAGGGTGTGGGTTGGGCAGAGAAATCCACGCCTCACGTGGAAGCAGAATAACCCTTTCAAGGGCCTCCTCTGTGCTGCGTGGTTCCTAGCATCCAACCCTCCTCACAACATTGAGAGATGTTCAGTCTCCAGGTTCACTCTCCATCCTTCTTCATCTCTGAGCCCAGGAGACACATCTACACGGACCACATCGACTCACTTGATTCAGGCTGCTAGTCGGGTGCTGCCGAGGGCGGGGGCTTTAAGGGGGAAAGAGAGGGTGGAGGGATTTCCCTCCTCCCCCTCCCACGTCACAGGTGGGTCCTCCATCCATGGCTCTGTCCCAGTTCTCAGGTCTTCTCCCCCAGCGGGGTGACAGCTCTGGCTTTCTCCAGGCCACTCATACCCGTTGCAGCTCCAGGACAGTCCCAGCCCCTGTGATTTCCTGTAACCCTAGCCCCATCTGGGTAAAACATCCCTTCCCAGGGCCAGCTTCACGGATAGATGCTCTGTGCAGTCTCCGTGCGCTGAGAAGGGGCCCACCCCTGGCTGAGTGCTCCCATGTCGTCACCTTGAAATTCTTAATACTTTTTGAACAAGGGGCTCCCACTTTCATTTCGTGCCGTGTCCTCAAATGGATGCTTCTGGTCTCTTAGTTAAGCTGTCCTGGTCTGCTGGAGAATGACAGGTCCACTTTACATCAGGCAAACAGAGTTTGAAGAAAGTTCAATAACTTGCCTGAGGCTACATGGCTACTAAGTGGCAGAGCTGGGATTTGAACCCAGGACCTCTGCCTCTGAAGCCCACGCTCTTTCCAGCTCCAGGAGCCCAGAAGGTACGCCTGCCATGGATATCTGCAGCATTCTGCATATACACTGATTGCTGCTCCTTTGATGGGAAAGTCATGAGGCTTCCCGGGGCCTCTATTTCTCTGCTCATGATTTGGGCTGTTTTTCTGAATGTCTTGGCCCAGCCGGGCTCAAAGCCACCCAGCTGAGCTGAATCTCTAATGCAGTTGCCCTGACCTCCTGGTGATGGAGAGACCAGCCTCCCCCGTCCTTTGAACTGGGCTCCTTCCCAGCCCCTGCCCACCCACTGCTGCTCCCAGCAGAGACCCTCCCTCCCGGGCTGCAGAGCCAGAAGCTCTGGCCCTGACATGACCTGATGAGGAGCGGAAATTTGGAAGGGGCTTAGTGCTCTCGCTAGCTGCCTTTAATTTTATTTTGAAGGGATGGAGAAGAAACAGGGGCACCAGCAGACAGGAGACATTTTTCCTGATGGAGACGAGCAGTGAATCGAGATAAATGGAAGCTTCTTTCAGATCCTCGTCAGACACCAAACTCTGTTTTCCTGACAGATGAGTCCCTGCCTGGGGACCCTGGGACAAGTTGCAGGGCCAGGACCCTTGGTTCTGCTGCTAATCAGGTACCCATTGGATGCTGGGGTCCGGAAGTGAGAATTTCACGTCCTGTCTTTGGTCCTGGCATTTCTGGTCAGCATCGTCCCTTTGGAGCCCCCTGGATGATGGGAGGTAAAGAGGAGGGACATCTAGTCTGGAATCAGACAAGTTGAGTTTCTTTGCTCCTTCATTTCTTGTAGCCCTGCAGGTATGATACTGAGTCCAACCAGAAGGGTCCTGCTGGAACACTTGAACTTGAACACTATTTCTATCACTTCCCAGCTGGGTGACCTTGAGCCAATCCCCAGCCTCTCAGAGCTTCATTGAATTCCTCAGGGACACAGGGGAAGTCAAGCCACTTCTCGGCATAGATGTGAGCCTCAGAGTTTGTGCAGATAAATTGCCTCGCCGGAGATCTGGCTCACGATAAAGACTCCAAATACACGAATCGCAACAGTTCTTTGGGCTGGGACCGTAGGATGTGTCTTGGGGAGGAGAAAGGTGTCCTGAGTTTGCACTCAGTTTATAAATGCGCAGTGACTAGGGGTGGGGGAGGTGGGAAACCGGAGATGCCCCCCCACCACGAGGAAACACAATTCAAAGGAAAGCACCCCTGAGTCTGAATCCCAGTAGCATCTTCTTCCAGCTGCAGGTTTGCAGCTCCAGGAGGGACCCGCTCTCCTTCCTCCCGCGTTATTTAAAGTCGGAGGGGTGTATAAATCAACCAAAATAATTCGCGAGAATCGTTAGTGACTCCAAGGCAGCATCTTTTACCGACAGCATTAAATTAAAAACAGCGCAAAACTGCGGCTTTTTAAAACACATCAGCTCGGCTTCCTCCCTCCTGCCTGCTGTAATCGAAGGCTGCTGGGATCTAATGAAATGAAATTAGCAGCTCCAATCCCCCTCTGGCTACTGGTTACACGAAAATGTGGTGTCTTTACGATGGGGAGCTGAAGGGAGAAGTCAGAATCGCGAGGGGTGTCCCCCTTCTCTCCCAGTCCCCTCTTTCTGTGCCACCCACCTGCCCACCTGTCCTTCCAGAGCCCCTGAGCTGCTGGGGATGCAGCGGACCAGAGGGGCCTGCAAGGCACAAGGAGCTCTGTTTGCCCATTTCCCTTTCAGCATCTGCGGAGACCCGGGCCAGCTCGGAGGTGCTCCCACGGGCCAGCCCCATCAAGGGTCCCCTGACAAAGACACAACAAGACTGTCTCCATCCGAACTTGTTGCTCGCTGCTCCTCCCTGCCAACCAGGTACCTCTAACCTGGTGTCCCCATCACGTCCCTAAACCCTCAGCCAGCTGGGCACACGATGCAGAAACTCGGTGGGTACGGCGTCCTTTTTCCCTAAAAGCTGGATAGGTCCATCAGCCCCTCAGTATCACTCGTCTCAGCTGCTGCCAGGGCCTCTTTTGGGGCTCTTTGACTGGGGTGCTGCAGCATCCAGGTAGGGCGGCTCTTTATTGTGGAGGGACTGTCCTGGGCACCGCAGGATGCTTCCCTCCTGCCCACTCCGTGCAGGTGTGCCCTCCCCGGTCCTTGCAAGAAGGAAAAATACCCAACAGGTTTCAAGTGCCCTGGGGGGATGGGGGTAGGTGTGCTGCCATCTTGGTTGAGAACCACTGACTCCCCTCCCTCCTCCCAGCCACTCTCTCCTTAACTCTGATTTTTCTAAAACAAAAGCTGATTATTTCAACCCTCTCCTTGGAAAGGTTCACTGACGCCCAGAGTCGTAATTCTGTCTTATGGTCGCCGCACAGAGGGTGTGTCTGCACTGGTGGGAGGGGGAACAGATGAGGTGCCCCTCCTTGGCAGGGGTTTCCCCTGACCTACAGTCTGTCTCCCCTGAGCCACAGACTGTCAGGGTCCTGGCTTTGCTCGTGCTGTATCCCCGCGTGTCTATGGCTGGCAGAAAATAAAGTACTGACTCCTTAGCTGGGTACCACCACTGGGAGAGCTGCAGCTCCTGCCCGACCCATTGACTCTGCTCTCCTAGGCCAAGCCCTCATGGCTGCCATGCCCTGCCTGTCCCTTTGTCTGACAAATCCTACTTGTGGCGTGAGCTGCAGTGACAGGGAATCACCCTGCGGCACTAGGGGTACCTTGACGTTCTGCTGCCACCCGGGGTCACCCCATATCCAGAGGAAAAGCTGAGATTCACAGGGAGGTTATGCTCAGGCAGAGAAGGGAGTGGCTCTTCCCACTCCCGGGGCCTGTACTCTGGAACCTTCTTAGAGTTACTCTTTCATCCGTGAGTTCATTCTCGGCAACATCTTCATTCATCTGTGCTCTGAGTCTGCCCTAGTCTCTGTCCAAGGAAGGAGGAACATCCCGGCAGGTGCAGCTGGAAGAGGAGGAGAGTTAGCGCCCAGGTCAAACCTCGTGCAGCGGGGAAGGGCGTAAGTTAGTCCGTGGCCCTTCAGCAGGACAGTTACGAGGCGAACCGAACTTGGGGTGGCGGACTTTGGTCCCCGTCCCAGATTCTGTCCTGGTTGTAAACGTCCTTCCCCCAGCCCGCCGGCTCCCGGCTCAGCCCCCTTCCCAAACAAGCATCCATCTCCTGCATCCCGCCCTGCATCCCCCAGCCCCCACCCCAGTCCAGAGCCGCGTGGAGGCCTGGATGGCAACCGTCTGGTCTGTTCAGGATGCTTGATGGCTGTGTTGTGAGCCGGAAGGGCTGTCTGGGAAAGTGTACTCGGTCAAAGCTGTGTTTATATACACCAGGGCCAGTGTCTTTTTATTATGCGTAATTACATGCTTCTTAATGTACAGGCATTACGAGCCATTTTTCCTTCCCCTGGTGAAGTCGCAGTCGGGGCAGGTGTGTGTTTGGGCGGATGGGGGGGTCCGGAGATGGCTGCCCTCCTCTCCTTGACTCAGCGAGCTCTGAGCCTGGAGCACCGTGGGTCTGGCTGACAGATGGTGCGACGATCGCTCTAACTGAGAAAGATAATTCTTCCGAGGGGATGTGGGGAGATGAGACGCAGCAGTACCGACGTGGAAATGTTGCAGATCATAATGTTAAGCCCCATGTCTCTCCCTCTTTGTCTCTGAGCTGTAGCCTCGGATTTGCATGTCTACGCTTCTCCTGAAAGGAAAACGTTCGATTCTTCTTGCAAAGCATTTTCAGGAGTCTGCACCCAGGAGCTTCTCTCTGAACTTCACAGACTTGACTCCAAAACCTGACATAGTAATTTATTAGAGCTCTATCATTAGAGCCCAGGGGATGTTTTTGATGATGATGATGATAATACTACATATCATTATATTATTAATATTATATTATTATATACTATATTATATTATTAATGTTATATAATATATTATTGTATATATTATAATATATTATATATAACATTAATAATATATTAATATAATATTATTATATAATATATTACATTACAATATATTATATAATGTAAATATTAAAATGTATTATATTATTATATTACATATTAATTATTATATATTATTATATATGTATAAAAACTTTTTGTTTGTATAGTACTATGGTGATGAAGAGCAAGACCTCTAGGGTCGAATGACCTGGGTTCAAATCCAGACTCCACCATATATTTATTAGCTGTGTGGCCTTGGGTTTGCCACTTAACCTCTCTGAGTCACAGTCTCCTCCTTGGTAAAATGGGAGTAATATTAGTTCCTATGCCATGCAAAGGACCTGACATGGTGCCTGGCTCATAGGAAATGCTTTGGAAATGGTAATTTGACTTCAACCCCCTTGCCCCACACTCTGCCCAAACACAGCAATCGGTCAACCAATGGTTGTGGACACAAGGAATGAATGAGAAGTAGGTTTGGAATCAGGGTGTCTTTTGTTTACCAACCGCGGGGCCAGGCAGTTACTGGACGTCGGAGCGTCTTCAGCTGTAAAGTGAAGTAATAGATGTGCCCCACGGGCTTGTGACGGTTAGATTGATTGAAAGACAGTGAGATAAAGCAGGTAAAATATTGAACCTGGTGCTTGATGCCAGTTCAGGCGCAATTTTATTGGTGGCTGAGAGTCCAGTGAGTAGTAGTTTACTACTTAAAAGTGTTTTTATTTCCACCAACCCACGTGATTCTTCAGACAGCCTGTGGCCTGGGCAGGTCTGTTACCAGCTCCTATTTCACAAATAAGCAAATCGAGTCTCAGAAAGGTCAAGTGTCTTGCCTGAGCTTGCACAGCAGGCCGGCTGCATAGCCCAAACCCTATGTCCTATTTAATCAACCATTTGTCACTTTAATTTCAGTGCTAGTTGTTTGATCCTTTGAGAATGTCCACAAATATTTATTTATTTATTTAGGCTGCCCTGGGTCTTAGTTGCAGCATGCGAACTCTTAGCTGTGGCACACATGCGGGATCTAGCTCCCCGACCAGGGACTGAAGCTGGGCCCCCTGCATTGGGAGCGTGGAGTCCTACCCACTGGACCACCAGGGAAGTCCCTCCCCAAACGTTTCAACGTAGAAGATGCTGGAGCTCTGGGGTATTATGGAAATCCTCTCTCTTCCCCCTTTTTCACAGCGTGCTTCTGCCAGGAAGCCCTCCTGGGATGACCCACTCTTGAGGACCCCTTTTCTTCGGGACCTCCTTCCGCAGTGAGGAGGGACTTGGGGAGACTGAGCCTGCCAAGTTGACACTGAGATGGAATTTCCCTTGGAAGAGGTAGACCCCTGTGTTGGGGGCAGGTCACAGTTCCACATGCCTGCTTGGGACTCAGGGGTTGGAAGCATAGCCAGGTGTCCTGTCTATAGGCGACACGTCCTCTCTTAATGACTTTGCCCTATGACCCAGATTGACCCTGTCAGAACACCCTAATGTCCTATATGTTTTCCCTGCAAAACATTACAAAAGTTAGGCAGTTAGAGCTATTTTTCAAACTTGCCTGGGCATCCCATATTTTTATTCGCTAAATCTGGCAACTCTAGGGATTGGTGACTTCCCTAAGTGGGGGGTGTCAGGATGGGGGGCTTCAGACCCTCCCAGCTCCCCTGCACAGTGCCAGGGACCAGCCACCTCTGGCCTCGCTACTTGCCCATCCCCCCACCCCCCAGACTGGGGGGTTGGGGTGGGACCTGCCAGGTTGGGTTCAGAAGCAATGGACATGCCAAGCACCTCGGCTGTAGCCTGGGTGAGCCTCCAAACTGACAGTAAAGGAACCGTCCTTGGTAATAGAGAGATTTACCATCTGAAGGGCACTGCCCTCCCCCTTGTAGATGCGATTATCTCCTAAGCACTTCTCTCTGGATTTGTTTCAGGGACCCTGAGGCCCCCATTCCATCTCCCCCCTTCTCACCGCGCGCTGTCCCCCAGAGATTTAGAGGCAGGAGGCGATCTTCCCTCTCACTTCCATTACTTTAGCGCCTGAGTTACGGAGCCATTATCCCTTGAAGAGTTCTTCATTCGACCTCAGGCAACAAAATCCAAGTTGCCGCAGAATTGGTTTCCATCTGTGTCTGGGTAGTTCCTACCCTGGACCTGGAGGGTGTGGGGCGAGTGGTCTCCTCATTCATTTAGCTCCTTTATGGGCTGGCTCAGCAGAGAGGAGCTAAACGACCTTGGACGAGATCTTAACCACTCTGAAATTTATTTTCCTAATCTCTAAAATAAGGTGGTTCAAATAGATGCTCTCCAAAGCCCCTCACATTCTGCGATTTCTTTCAGTCAACCTGGAGACCCCCACCCTCACGCCAACAGAACAGAGTTAAGAAGTCATGAACCAGCCCAAGGGGCTGTCTGCCTCTTCCGCTCACCTCCCAAACCTGGACCTCCACTCATCACCCAAAGCCAGCCACTCACAAGAGGGGTGGGAGGGAGGTGGGAAATTGACAAAGTTAATGGAAGGCAGGAAGGGACGGACTTGAACTGAGATTCTCTCATTCAATGAACAAAGTGCATTAGGAATTGATTTTCCCTCCTCCTGTTTACCATGTTTTTTTTTTCCCCCCCTCTGGTGCAGGGAAGAAAGGCTTTGCATCAAGATTATTTGCTGCCCAGTGAGACTGCAATTTGCCCAAAGAGTTTATTATTATGGGAGCTCAAGCACCATCCACAGTAACTTGAGTCCCTTGCCCTTGCTTTTCTCCTGCTTGCTTCCTTCCCCCTACAGACAGAGAGATTGATCCTTCCCAGGTTGTAGGTCTTGGGGCGGGGGGAGGAGGAGAGGGCCACGCTTGCTAGCAGGACCGCTCTCTTGAGAAAGCTGCCGATGCTCCTGTCTTTCCAGAGGGGGCGCTTTTTGGACCAACGATGTGGGCCTCCTGGCGAGGAGTCTAGGTGCCCGATGACCTTGAGCATCACCTCCCCAGGATCTGGGAAAGGAGATCTCCGGCTCGCACAAGGTTGGCCGGGGTGGGGGAAGGGAGGGCAGAAGGCTCTGATAAGGATGAAACAAAATGAATGTGTTTTCAAAGTTTCCCCCAGGCCTCAGCAGGAGTCTGCAAAACTGTAATCCTATTTTGTAAATAGATGGAATTGTCTTTTTTGAAAAATTTTTTCAACCCATCGGAGAGGCAAACCCAGCTGCTCTCTCTCTCCCCGTCTCAATACAACGGACAAAATGGGGTGGTAAGCTGCCTGTTTGTCCCAAGGTGCGGATGCAGTAAGTAAGTGAAGTACAGGGAGATGTTGGTCCCGGGGGCCTGTTCTGTTTGTCTTTGAAGGTTGGACAAGTCAACGCCCAAACTAGCGGTCCATTCATTCCGTTCAGAAATGGATTCCACAGACCAGCTGGGGCAACACGAAGCAGACAGGAGAACTGGTGGCTCCTCTGAATCCTTCCCGACTTTCCCCCTTTCTAACAAAGGGTCTGGCCTAAGTGTCCTTGGGACGGGCTGGGACCACCCATGTTCATTGCATTTCAAAGGCCTAAGGAGCCTCAGCTAAGCACCTGGGAGCAGAGCCTTATGAAACCCCAACAAGGGGACTGGCGTTAACCCAGAAGAGTGGGGCCGCTGAAGGATTTTCAGGGGGGTGTGGCATCATCAGACGCGTGTTTTAGATGCTGTTGGTGGCCATGTGGGCGGGGAGTGGCCAAGACTGTGGGAAGGAAGGCCAGGTGGAGGGGCTGCAGGAACCCAGCTCCGAGTGATGGTGGTGGCCTTACCAAGTATAGCCGGAGAGCTGGGCGTGGGTTTCAGGCCTGTTAGGGGTAGACTGCCACGGCTCGGAGGAACCTGGCTTGGGCACTGGGGGGGTGGTGATGCTGTCCACTGTGGTAGGGGACACAGAGGAGGGGCCGATTTGATGAGTGAGGTCCCTGAAACTCGGGCACGAGGTCTGGGTCAAGCAAGTCATCTGGTGAATTTTGTGATATTTAAATTATACCTCATTAAAGGTTTCTTTTTTTTTAAAATTATTTTTTATTTTTTATTATTAAGGCCACTAGGAAGGACAAGTCATAGGGGTAAAAAAACAGGAGTGCATGGAAGACAAGATGCAGGAAAGGAGAATGTATTAGTCAAGGCTCTCGGGAGAAACAGAACAAGCAGGACATACGTAGATACATGTAAGAGGAGATTCAGGGACTTCCCTGGTGGTCCAGTGGTTAAGACTCTGAGCTTCTGCTGCAGGGGGCGTGGGCTCCATCCCTGGTCGGGGAATCCCACAAGCTGTGTGGGGTGGCCAAAAAAAACAAAACAAAAACAAAAAGAGGAGATTTATAAGCGTGGACTCAAGAGGTTATGGAAGTCCCACGATCTGATCTGCCATCTGCAAGTTGGTGTAATTCAGTCCCAGATCGAAAGCCCAAGAACTGGGAACTCTGGTGTCCGAGGTTGTGAGGGAGAGAAGACGGATGTCCCTGCTCCGGAAGAGAGAGAGGCGACTCACCCTTCCTTCCCTTTTTTGTTCCGTTTGGGTCCTCAATGGCTTGGATGATACCCGCCCACATGGGTGAGGGCGGATCTCTTTCCTCAGTCTGCTAAATCAAACGCTAATCTCTTCCAGAAACACCCTCACAGGCACACCCAGAAATAATGTTTCACCAGCTACCTGGGTACCCCTTAGCCCTGTCAAGTTGACACATAAAATTAACCATCACAGTGAGAATATCAAGAGAGCTGATGGCGTCCACCTCTCTTAAGAGAAGCTGAACAAGATCTGAGGGGCTGAAAAGGTTCCCTTACGCTCAGCAGCAAGGCAACCACCTCCACCCTCGGTAAAAGCAGGTCCAATGGCGAGGTGGGAGCCAGACCCTGGTGACGGTAGGTGAGGGTCTTCTGGTGCGGATCTTAGGGCAGTCCTAGACCTCTGCATCCTCCTGCCCCTCGGAGTTGGAGCTCAGGAAGGCAGAAATGAATGACTGGTGTCCAATCATTTGCCAATTATGAGTGACAGCAGCTCTCTGGCATTTGGGGACCCTCAGGACTAATAGTGAAGAACAGTAGTAGGTGTCAAAGTGCTATTTTAAAAGAACAACATAATTCATAAAACAATGATTGTCATCTCACAGCAAAGAGTTCTTGACCTGCGGGTGGATCAGACGTGCATCCTGGCTTGTTATCTCCAACCATCACCCCTGGCAGCCCCACGTGCACCAGGAGGAAGGAAGAGCTGGTTATCAGCTGGCGTTTTCTCAGGGGCTTTGCTGGGCAGAGGTTGTGCTACCACACAGCGCGAGCATCTGCCGGGGGACAGTATTAGCAGTCTCCCTCTCAGGTGTCTCTTCCTTCTCCTCTCCTCTCTGCAAAGGGCCAGAGTCTCTTCTGAGCGACTCCAGTGACCTTAACGTTGGATGTAATCTACAGCTAAGATGAAGAAGTTGCTGGGAAATCAGTGTTAGGGACCCAGTAGGAGCCACTGGGCTGTGCGGAAATGCTGGGAGCCGGGGGGTCACATCCATGGCCTCCGGAGGGCTGTCATCAGCTCCTGACTTTGCCTAGGGCATCCCAGGGGCAACCTGGGGCTCAGGTGGGGCCGAGGGGAGAGGGCAGCCCGATTGCCTGAAATCCAATTCACCCCACGGCCAGGATGCCAAATGGTCCATTTGCTGGATTTACTTGCTGCTTTCAACTCTTCAGTTTTTGTTGACTGGTTTTCATTTTGTCTTCATAATGGCATTTTAAGGCACTGACCTCCAGCCCATAAGAGGTTCTTGAGGCTGTTAGGCTCAGAGGCTCACTCAGGCTGTTTCACGTAATGGGGTTTACGGACGGATGAGAAAATAGGAAAGGCAGAAACCTCGTGGGGCCCAGGAGCAGCCAGATGGTCAGACGTCATGGAAGGAGCAGGAGGAGAAATACAGCCTGCATGGTGGAGGCTTGATCGTGGCGGATCCAGGAGCCGGGTACCCTCACCACCCAATAGCTGGGATGCTCTTGGTCCCAAGTACTTTTTTTTAATTTTAATTTTTTAAATAGATCTTTATTGGAGTATAATTGCTTCACAATACTGTGTTAGTTTCTGTTGCACAACAAAGCGAATCAGCCACATGCATACACGTCCCCATATCCCCTCCCTCTTGAGCCTCCCTCCCACCCTCCCTATCCCACCCCTCTAGGTCATCGCAAAGCACCGAGCCAATCTCCCTGTGCTGTGCTGCTGCTTCCCACTAGCCAACTATTTTACATTGGTAGTGTATATATGTCGATGCTACTCTCATTTCGCCCCGACTTCACCCTCCCACCCCATGTCCTCAAGTCCATTTTCTATGTCTACCTCTTTATTCCTGCCCTGCAACTAGGTTCATCAGTACCATTTATTTTTTTTTAGATTCCATATATATGTGTTAGCATATGATATTTATTTTTCTCTTTCTGACTTACTTCACTCTGTATGACAGACTCTTAAGTCCATCCACCTCACTACAAATAACTCAATTTCGTTTCTTTTTATGGCCGAGTAATATTCCACTGTATATATGTGCCACATCTTCTTTATCCAATCATCTGTTGATGGACATTTAGGTTGGTTCCATGTCCTGGCTATTGTAAGTAGTGCTGCAATGAACATTGTGGTACATGACTCTTTTTGAATTATGGTTTTCTCAGGGTATATGCCCAGTAGTGGGATTGCTGGGTCACATGGTAGTTCTGTTTTTAGTTTTTTAAAGAACCTGCATATGGTTTTCCTTACTGGTTGTATCAATTTACATTCCCACCAACAGTGCAGGAGGGTTCCCTTTTCACCACACCTTTTCCAGCATTTAGTGTTTCTAGATTTTTTGATAATGGTCATTCTGACTGGTGTGAGGTGATACCTCATTGTAGTTTTGATTTCCATTTCTCTAATAATTAGTGATGTTGAGCATCTTTTCAAGTGCCTCTTGGCCATCTATATGTCTTCCTTGGTGAAATGTTTATTTAGGTCTTCCGCACATTTTTTAAACTGGATTGTTTGTTTTTTTGATATTGAGCTCCATGAGCTGTTTGTATATTTTGGAGATTAATCCTTTGTCTGTTGTTTCATTTGCAAATATTTTCTCCTATTCTGAGGGTTGTCTTTTTGTTTTGTTTATGGTTTCCTTTGCTGTGCAAAAGCTTTTAAGTCCCATTTGTTTATTTTTGTTTTTATTTCCGTTACTCTAGGAGGTGGGTCAAAAAGGATCTTGTTGTGGTATATGTCAAAGAGTGTTTTTCCTATGTTTTCCTCTAAGAGTTTTATAGTGTCTGGTTTTACGTTAAGTCTTTAATCCATTTGGAGTTTATTTTTGTGTATGGTGTTAGGTAGTGTTCTAATTTCATTCTTTTACATGTATCTGTCCAGTTTTCCCAGCACCACTTATTGAAGAGGCTGTCTTTTCTCCACTGTATGTTCTTGCCTCCTTTGCTGTAAATTAGGTGCCCATATGCGCATGGGTTTATCTCTGGGCATTCTACCTTGTACCATTTATCTATATTTCTGTTTTTGTTCCAGTACCATACTGTCTTGATTACTGTAGCTTTGTGGTATAGTTTGAAGTCAGGGAGCCTGATTCCTCCAACTCCGTTTTTCTTTCTCAAGATTGCTTTGGCTATTCGGAGTCTTTTGTATTTCTATACGAATTGTAAAATTTTTTGTTCTAATTCTGTGAAGAATGCCATTGGTAGTTTGATAGGGATTGCATTGAATCTGTAGATTGCTTTGGGTAGTATAGTCATTTTCACAATATTGATTCTTCCAATCCAAGAACATGGTATGTTTCTCCATCTGTTTATGTCATCTTTGATTCCTTTCATCAGTGTTTTATAGTTTTCTGAGTACAAGTCTTTTGCCTCCTTAGGCAGGTTTATTCCTAGGTATTTTATTCTTTTTGTTGCAGTGGTAAATGGGAGTGTTTCCTTAATTTCTCTTTCTGATTTTTTTGTTGTTGGTGTATAAGAATGCCAGAGATTTCTGTGCATTAATTTTGTATCCTGCAACCTTACCAAATGCATTGATTAGTTCTAGTAGTTTTCTGGTGGCACCTTTAAGACATTCTATGTATAGTATCATGTCATTGGCAAACAGTGACAGTTTTACTTCCTCTTTTCCAATTTGTATTCCTTTTATTTCTTTTTCTTCTCTGATTGCTGTGGCTAGGACTTCCAAAACGATGTTGAATAATAGTGGTGAGGGTGGACATCCTTGTCTTGTTCCTGATCTCAGAAGAAATGCTTTCAGTTTTTCACCATGGAGAATGATGCTTGCTGTGGGTTTGTCATATATGACCTTTATTATGTTGAGGTAGGTTCCCTCTATGACCATTTTCTGGAGAGTTTTTATCATAAATGGGTGTTGAATTTTGTCAAAAGCTTTTTCTGCATCTATTGAGATGATCATATGGTTTTTATTCCTTAATTTGTTAATGTGGTGTATCACATTGATTGATTTGTGTATATTGAAGAATCCTTGCATCCCTGGGATAAATCCCACTTGATCATGGTGTATGATCCTTTTAATATGCTGTTGGATTCTGTTTGCTAGTATTTTGTTGAGGATTTTTGCATCTATGCTCATCAGTGATATTGGCCTGTAGTTTTCTTTCTTTGTGATATCTTTATCTGGTTTTGGTATCAGGGTGATGGTGGCTTCATAGAATGAATCCGGGAGTGTTTCTCCCTCTGCCATTTTTTGGAAGAGTTTAAGAAGGATTGGTGTTAGCTCTTCTCTAAATGTTTGATAGACTTCACCTGCAAAGCCATCTGGTCCTGGACTTTTGTTTGTTGGAAGATTTTTAATTATGGTTTCAATTTCATTACTTGTGATAGGTCTGTTTATATTTTCTAATTCTTCCTGGTTCAGTCTTGGAAAATTGTACCTTTCCAAGAATTTGTCCATTTCTTCATGATTGTCCATTTTATTGGCATATAGTTGTTTGTAGTAGTCTCTTATAATCCTTTGTATTTCTTTTTTTTTTTTTTTAGATAGTAGTCATCTTTTCTTTTTTTTTAAAAATTTATTTATTTATTTATTTATTTATGGCTGTGTTGGGTCTTCGTTTCTGTGCGAGGGCTTTCTCTAGTTGTGGCAAGCGGGGGTCACTCTTCATCGTGGTGCGTGGGCCTCTCACTATCGCGGCCTCTCATTGCGGAGCACAGGTTCCAGACGCGCAGGCTCAGTGGTTGTGCCTCACGGGCCCAGTTGCTCCGCGGCATGTGGGATCCTCCCAGACCAGGGCTCGAACCTGTGTTCCCTGCATTGGCAGGCAGATTCTCAACCACTGAGCCACCAGGGAAGCCCAATCCTTTGTATTTCTGCAGTTTCAGTTGTGATTTCTCCTTTTTCATTTCTAATTTTATTGATTTGCGTCCTCTCCCTTTTTTTCTTGATGAGTCTGGCTAAGGGTTTATCAATTTTGTTTATCTTCCCAAAGAACCAGCTTTTAGTTTTACTGATCTTTGCTATTTTTTGCTTCGTTTCTATTTCATTTATTTCTGCTCCTGATCTTTATGATTTCTTTCCTTCTACTGACTTTGGGTTTTCTTTGTTCTTCTTTCTCTAGTTGTTTTACATGTAGGGTTAGATTGTTTATTTGAGATTTTTCTTGTTTCTTGAGGTAAGATTGAATTGCTATAAACTTCCCTCTTAGAGCTGTTTTTACTGTGTGCCATAGGTTTTGGGTGGTCATGTTTTCATTGTTATTTGTTTCTATATATTTTTAAATTTCTTCTTTGATTTCTTTAGTAATCTCTTGGTTATTTACTAGAGCACTGTTTAGCCTCCATGTATTTGTGTTTTTTACAGTTTTTTTTTTTCCTGTAATTGATTTCCAATCTCATAGCATTGTGGTCAGAAAAGATGCTTGATATAATTTCAATTTTCTTAAATTTTCTGAGGCTTGATTTGTGACCCAAGATGTGATCTGTCCTGGAGAATGTTCTGTGTGCACTTGAGAAGAAAGTGTATTCTGCCACTTTTGGGTGGAATGTTCTATAAATATCAGTTAGATCCATCTGGTCTATTGTGTTATTTAAAGCTTGTGTTTCCTTACTTATTTTCATTTTGGATGATCTGTCCATTGGTGTAAGTGGGGTGTTAAAATCCCCTACTATTATTGTGTTACTGTCGATTTCTCCTTTCATGGTTGTTAGCATTTGCCTATGTATTGAGGTGCTCCTATGTTGGGTGCATAAACATTTATAATTGTTATATCTTCTTGGATTGATCCTTTGATCATTGTGTAGTGTCCCTCCTTATCTCTTGTAATGTTCTTTATTTTAAAGTCTATTTTATCTGATATGAGTATTGCTACTCCAGCTTTCTCTTGATTTCCATTTGCATGGAATATCTTTTTCCATCCCTTCACTTTCAGCCTGTATGTGTCCCTGGGTCTGAAGTGGGTCTCTTGTAGACAGCATATATATGGGTCTTGTTTTTGTACCCATTCAGCCAGTCTGTGTCTTTTGGTTGGGGCATTTAATCCATTTACATTCAAGGTTATTATCCATATGTATGCTCCCATTACCATTTTCTTAATTCTTTTGGGTTTGATTTTGTGGGTCTTTTACTTCTCTTGTATTTCTCACCTAGAGAAGTTTCTTTAGCATTTGTTGTAAAGCTGGTTTGGTGGTGCTGAATTCTCTTAGCTTTGGCTTGTCTGAAAAGCTTTTGACTTCTCTATCAAATCTGAATGAGATTCTTGCTGGGTAGAGTAATCTTGGTTGTAGGTTTTTTTCGTTCATCACTTTAAGTATATCCTGCCACTCCCTTCTGGCCTGCAGAGTTTCCATTGAAAAATCAGCTGATAACCTTATGGGGATTTCTTTGTATGTTATTTTTTGTTTTTCCCTTGCAGCTTTTAATATTTTTTCTTTGAATTTAATTTTTGTTACTTTAATTAATATGCGTCTTGGTGTGTTTTTCCTAGGGTTTATCCCATATGGGACTCTCTGTGCTTCCTGGACTTGGGTGACTATTTTCTTTCCCATGTTAGGGAAGTTTTTGACTATAATCTCTTCAAATATTTTCTCAGGCCCTTTTTTTTTTTTTTTTTTTTCACACACACACACTGTATTTTATTTTTACAAGAGATAAATAGACTGACACCAAGCATTGTAAATGGATGACCACAACAAAAGCAACAATGATTGCAATTACCAAACATGAAACACACTCATACTATGTCATAATATTGACATTCAGTCCAGTAATCCTCCACTGTAACAGCTCCTTTACTTTGCAGTGAAAATTGATTTGTGTATTCTTTGCCTCTGAGTCCTTGTGGGATTTTTTTTTTAAATTCAAACAGAAAGTCACAAGAATTATAATCATCCTCATCAGTTCACTCAGTCCCATGTAATTAATTTCTTTTTTCATCTTGATCTTTTGTTAGCCCTTTTATGAGTTCATCAGTTTTTCATTAGAGTTCTGAAAATGCTTATTCATTCAGTTCAGCAGTACAGTCAGTTACCAGAAACCAGTACTTGTCAGAGTCTTTTCCATGAATTCCTTGAAGATGAAACCCTTTTATAGGAGCATATTTGCAAAAGCATCACAGTACACCCAGAACTGTCTGTAAATGACAAAAGACTTAAAAATGACCACGGTTAAAGATTTGATGAAAGTTCATAATAATGCAATTGACAAGGAAATTTAGTTATTTCTGAGATATACATTTTAAAGTAATAACTAGAATTATGACATAACATTATACCAGAACATATAAGATTTTTAGAAATTTCATGTAATGTCTGAAACATTTATATTAACATATTTCCATACAAATAACCCAATGAAAGTTTAGTATTAGTTGTTTTGTTTGATTTTTTTATACTGCAGGTTCTTATTAGTCATCAATTTTATACACATCAGTGTATACATGTCAATCCCAATCGCCCAATTCAGCACACCACCATCCCCACCCCACTGCAGTTTTCCCCCCTTGGTGTCCATATGTCTGTTCTCTACATCTGTGTCTCAACTTCTGCCCTGCAAACCAGCTCATCTGTACCATTTTTCTAGGTTCCACATACATGCGTTAATATACGATATTTGTTTTTCTCTTTCTGACTTACTTCACTCTGTATGACAGTCTCTAGATGCATCCACGTCTCAACAAATGACTCAATTTCGTTCCGTTTTATGGCTGAGTAATATTCCATTGTATATATGTACCACAACTTCTTTATCCATTCGTCTGTCGATGTCAGGCCCTTTCTTTTTCTCTTCTTCTTCTGAGACCCCTATAATTCGAATGTTGGTGCGTTTAGTGTTGTCCCAGAGGTCTCTGAGATTGTCTTCAATTCTTTTCATTCTTTTTTCTTTATTCTGCTCCTCGGCAGTTATTTCCACCATTTTGTCTTCCAGCTCACGTATTCATTCTTTTTTCTTTATTCTGCTCCTCGGCAGTTATTTCCACCATTTTGTCTTCCAGCTCACGTATTCATTCTTCTGCCTCAGTTATTCTGTTATTGATTCCTTCCAGTGTGTTTTTCATTTCAGTTATTGTGTTGTTCATCTTTGTTTGTTTGTTCTTTAGTTCTTATAGATCTTTGTTAAACATTTCTTGTATTTTCTCAATCCATGCCTCCATTCTATTTCCAAGATTCTGGATCATCTTTACTATTATTACTCTGAATTCTTTTTGAGGTAGATTGCCTATTTCCTCTTCATTTATTTGTTCTTGTAGGTTTTTACCTTGCTCCTTCATCTGTGACATATTTTTTTGCTGTCTCAATTTTTTTTTTTTTTTTTTTTATGAGTGGGATTGTGTTCCTATCTTACTGGTTGTTTGGCCTGAGGCTTCCAACACTGGGGTTTGTAGGCATTTGGGTAGAGCTGGGTCTTGGTGCTGAGATGAGGAACTCTGAGAACTCACTCTGATGAATGTTCCCTGGGCTCTGAGGTTCTCTGTTAGTCCAGTGGTTCAGACCTGGAGCTCCCACTGCTGGAGCTTCAGTCCTATCCCTGGGCTCGTGAACCAAGATCCCACAAGCTGCCTGGGGTGGCAGAAACAAACAAACAAACAAAAATAACAAAGTAAAAAATAAAATTAGACTAGGAAACTAACAGATATGTTAGGAAGAATATAAAAATAAAAATATAGATGAGTCAACACCCGGAAGGTACATCAGTACCACAATAGTAAAAAAGAGGAGGAGGGAAAAGAAAAAAAAAAAAGGGGGGAAGGCCCTGGCTGTGGAGGGTGGGGCCTAAGCAAGGACGAGGTTTGGGCAGTGGGCGGGGCCAAAGCTCAGGACCCACAGGGCTGGAAAAGGCCTGGGGTCTGTGGGGGGTGGGGCTTAGGGTCAAGGAACAGAAGGGGCCCACTCGTGCCCCACACCCCTGGTCTCAGAGGGCAGGGGACCTCACCTGGGAGCCCAGCAGGCTTCCTGGGCTCGAGTGGGCGGGGCAAATGCCCTCCTCTCCTGCTCCTCCAGTCTGGGAGGGCCCCTCTGCCTGCCTCTCCTGATCTCCCTGGCCTCAGGGGCACCGATCCTGTCTGGCGTCCACTTCTCCTCCCCCCCAGTCCTCCTACATCCTACCGGTTCACTCTGGGGTTTCTCCCATCTCCTTGGGCGCCAGTGTCCCCCACCCGTGGCGGGCAGGAGCCCTAGCTGTGGGGAGATGCTAACTCGTTGTCTTCCCACACTGCCATCTTGACTCCGCCTCCCTCCTGGTCCCTGTTAAAGAGTGAATGTGCCCATCTACAGCAGCTCAGCAAGACGCACGCAAGGACAGATACCTTCTTTCCTTCTCACTGTGTCCCCAGTGCCAGGCACACGGCAGGTGCTTCAGGATGCGGGGGGGGGAGGCGTGGATAAGCAGAGGAGTGGTTTGCACAGCTGGAGTGGAATTTGAGGCTTAGTGCCCTCTCACTTCAGGTACCTCCCTGCCCAGCAAGTTTGCACCAGCTCAGCCGAGCTGGACTTCCTCATTGCCCGAGAGGTCTGTGCCCAGGACCTGGGAGTGAGTTTTATCACATACGCTTTTGCAGGGAGGAAGGGAAGGAAGAGTGATGGCCAACAGTGGCCCGGGACTCATGCCCGGGGACGTGGCCTTCGGGGCCTCTGCCTGCCACCAGCTCTCTCTGCCTGAATCCTCTGCTTCCTCCTCTCCCGCTTCTCCCCTTCTCTTGCCATTTTCATCCCCTCTTCTCCATCTTCCTCCTCCCTCCACGTTGACACAGAAAGGAAAGAAGAGGCCGCTCCTACAAGAAGCACTGAGACTCCAGAGCTGAGAGGGCGGGGCCGTGGGTGGGGGGGAGGGGCTTGCACACACTCAGCCCAGCCTTGTTGATTAGGTGCCCTCTCCGTGCCAGGCACCCCACTCAGCGCTTTACAAACCTGTGTGGAAGCTACTGTCATCTCCCTCATTTTACAGATAAGAAAACAAGGCACAGAGTGGCTATGTAACTGGTCCAAAGTCACACAGCGGATGAGTGGGGGAGTCAGATTCAAACCCATGTTTGACCAAAAGTTCCCACCTGAAACCCGCTGTTTTATTCTTTGGTTGGGAGACAAGCAATTACCTGTAACCTTCTGCATATTGGGCCCAGGGATGGGAAATTTTAATCGCTGGCATCCCACTCAGATTCTATAGAGAATAAACATCCTATCTCTCCCCAGATGGACTGTTTCCCTGACGGCAGGTGTAGTTTGGTTCCTCTGGGGGTAGAAGTCAGCCGCTATTGACTCCTGGGCACCCCTCTTGTCTGGCCCCTCTCAGCCTTGCCCCGTTATGGGTCAGCTTTATTCTTCTGTACATAAAACTGGTCGCCTCCCCTCTGGGCCCTTCCCCTGCTTTCCAAGGTTAATTCAGGTTCACATCTGCCCGGCCACATGGGTTCCAGGGCAACTTGCCCACGTCCTTCTGCAAAGCTTCCCTGCGTCCCAGGAAGGGGACGGGCAAGGGCAACCACAGCCATTTACCCCAGGGGCTCCTTCCCCCTCCCTGCCAAGCCCAAGTCCCTAGGCCTGCCTGGCCACATCCGGGATGCCAGCCTTCTTCGGAAAATCGCCAACAGTGTACTCCATCCCTACCCCCAGACACCCACCGTGCGGGATGTTTATCTTCGATTTCGTGATTGTCTTTACGACTGGTTTTCAGTTCTTCTCCTGGGAAATGGAGATGGCCTTGCCCCTTAGGAAGCTGGCACTTCCTGAGCCCCGATGCTCTCCCCACTAGTCACCAGATAATGGGAAATCATTTCTGGTGGGAGCAAGCAACACGAGGCCTTCTGTGCACTGGAATTGTTGCCCCATAACTGCAACAAAAGGAAATGTAGGACAACAGCCCTTCTGGCTCACTGCTTGCGCTATTGAGAACAGCACCAGCCAGAAAATACTTGCTAATGGCCTTCTCCCAACCTCCTTCTAGATAATGATAAATAATGTGTATTTTTAGTTTGCAGTTGAATTCTGTCTCTCCATTTCTGGTGTGTTTTCAGGTGTTTTTTCCCTTCTCCCCTGCGGTCTGAAAACTAGACATTTGTGCATTTACTGAGTGCAGATATTCCTTGCGAGAAATTGATGTATGGATTCATTAATTCCTCCACACTCGTTCTCACCCCTAAACACTCACTTGGCTGAACCAGGAGGAGAGCTGTGTCCAAGAGGGCTCTTCTGAAGGAATTCTGTAGAGTGGGGAACAGGGGTGTCCTGGAGGCGGGAGACCAGCCCCTATCAGTGACCGATGGTTTCTACACTCAAGCATGCCCCCAGGCCCCACCCCCCAGAGTTTCTGACTTAGTAGATCTGGGATAGGACCTACCCAAGCATTTCTAACAAGTTCCCAGGTGACATTGATGCTGTGGTCTTGGGTACCACACTTTGAGAACCAAAGGCCTAAATCCTTGCTACTCAAAACGTGGCCTAAAACCTTGCTACTCAAAACGTGGACCTGGGACCAGTAGTATCAACATCCCCTGGGAGCTTGTTAGAGATGCAGATTCTTGGGCCTCCCCCCAGGTCTAATCAAAATATGCATTTTAACAGGATGATTGGAACGTATATTACACTTTGAGAAGCACTGGCCTAGATGATTTCTCAAGGCTCTTTTCAGCTCAGTGGCCTGTAACTCGACTGCACATTAGATTCACCTGGGGAGTTTTTAAACCACCCTAAGCCCAGGCTGGGCCCCAGACCAATTACAGCAGCTTATCTAGGGGTGGGGCCCAGGCACCTGCGTTTTGTAAAAGCTCCCCAAGTGATTCCAGTGTGCAGCCCCATCTGAGAACCACTGTTCCAGCTGGAAGGATGAAAGTAGCAAAATATTTCACCCAGACCTGACCTTGAATGGAGAAGGAAACATTTGTTCTTTCCTCCGTGGACTCTCATCCATAACCACTTTTTTGGCTCAGAGAGAGCTCAGCTTTGCGTGACCCAGGGTCGTCCATCTTCCCGGCATGTCTTCCATGGACCATAGTCGTGCGTCCTCTCTCTCATTTCAGGTTAGCCGACTTGGTGGATTGCAGGAGAAGCAGCAGAAGCAGCCAGAATTGTCCAAACTGGGCTTTGCTTGCCCCGTTGGTGTAATTAGAGCCATGCCCACAAAGGCCCACTTTCCACAGTTCTGAAGTTCCACTCCTTAAGTTCTTCTGAATTAAATTCGGATTGTCAAATACCGAGCAAACCGGCTATACCCTTCCCTTGCTGTGTCCATGGCAGACATCACTAATTGGTCAGAGCACTCTTTCTCATTAAGGCCAGAGGTGGCTCTTCAGTGCCCCAGGCAGGCAGGACCTGGAGATGGAAACCATGTGCCTTCCCAGGGTTGAAAGCCTCAGCCCCATCTCACAGGAGGACACTCCTAGGGTACAGTGTCAGGTTACTGTTGATTGAGTCACACTCTAGTGCAAAGGACTTATCTGCTCCTTTCCAGGCTTAACTGAGAGCCGGTTTCCAAGCGAGAGGGAGGCTGGTAGCAGGGAGAGAGGTCTGGAGCATGGGACACTGTCCTGGAGGCAGTTCCGGGGACCCCGAAGTCAGCATGAGGCTTTTGGGGAGAAGAAGGTCCATTCGTCTTGTTTTCCCCTTCTCTTGCCTCCCCTGCAGGAGGGGTTTGGCTGAGAGGGGCCAAGGGCAAAATTCTCCAGCCTCAACATTTCCTGGGGCTGGGGCTGAAAATTTGGAGAAAGACGAAAATCATGCACTCCACTGCAGCCGGTTCTCAGACTCAGCCAGGATGGTGGGGGTAGGCAGAGAACAGCGCAGGGGCTTCAGTTGTGGATCTGATGGGGGATGGAGCCCCTCAGTGCCAGGGTCTGGGGTCCCGGGTAGCCCTGGGCCTCCCATGGATGACAGTGGCAGATCCCAAGGCTCTCTTCCGTGCAGCTTGGGATGGGGGCTCTGTGCGGGGTAGAGGAAGAACTAGCAGGGTCTCCCCACCAACCCTCATCTCAGCTACTCCCCAGGTTGGATTTGAGAAAAAGAAAATGATATGAGAGGAAGAAAAAGAACAAATGAAGTTGGAGCATGTTCTCCAACGCCGCAGGGCCCTGCTCTACGGGGGGGGGGGGAGTAATAAACAGGTAGAACTCAGCACCTTCACAGGTGGGCAAGGGAGAGGAGGTCTAACTTTTAGGTGAGGGGAGAAAGAAGAATGTAAAGGAGATGAGCCCAAGGAGATTTCTCCTAAGGACCCTGCATCGCCCCGTTCGTTCACTCACCCAGCACGCCTCACCCAACACCCGTTTCCAAATGGGCTAGAATCCGGCTAATCCTTTCCTGCATGGACAAGTCCAAGTGCATTCTGTGCGGGAGGAGAAGAGTGGCTTCTGGGCCATCCTAGCGGCACAGGGCTTGGGGGCAGAGGTGGTCTCACCAGCTCCACATGCCAGAGATGCTGCCGCCGATGCCTCAGTGCACCCTGGTCAGAGGAAAGACACCGAAAGACCCTGGCCCTCCGGCCCTCAGGTGGCCTGAAGAGGCAGGGGGACCTCGCTTCCAGCCTGTGACTGAGATGGGGACCCGCAGGCTGCTGGCTCAGCCAAGAACCTTATCTTTAGAAAAGAGATGAAGACCCAGATCCCGGTCCTCGGCTTCCCCAGCCCAGGTGGGAGGCAGCCAATGGGGCACGTGTACAGGGAGTAGACACTCAAAGGATTCGAAGCTGATGAGCTTGGAGCAGACTTCCGAGAGTCTATCAGTGGGGAGGGGACTGAGAGGGGGGAGACGAGGCACAAGCGGTCCTAATTGCATTTCATGACCCGGTGCTCCTGATATAGAGGCCACCCATCCTCTAGCCTGGCTGTTTCTTCTTCCCTGACTCCTTCCCTCCGCGGCCCCGCGGCTGCCTACCATCACCTTCCCTGCCAGTCTGGCCCGGGGGGCTCCAATCTGCACCTTTGAAGCTGAGGAGATCAGAGGGAGAGGCTGCTCTGACCGCTTTGGCTAAGGGCCTTCCTTCTGTATCCAGATGGTAGGTTTTGGGGAGGGGGTTGGCAGCCCCAGACTCCCTGGGACCTAGGCCCATGGGCACCCTGCCAGGGTGAAGAACACGAGCTTGAAAAGACTGGGCTGGTGGGTCCTTGAGAAATGGTACGAGGGAGGTGAGGTGGGTGAGGATGAGCTCTCCTCTGTCTTCCTGGTCTTGTCCGAGCATCTGAAAAGCACTCCCAGCCTTTTCTGAAAACTATCAGTATAAACAAGTGTGAGGTAGTTCTACGTCGCTGAGCGGCTGTGCGAGTGGAACTTCGGATCCAAATGAGCAGTTTGAGTGTGTGTGTGTGGGTGTGTGTGTGTGTGTGTGTGTGCGCGCGTGTGCTGTGTGTTCGGGGACATCAGCACATCCGCCAGGCCTGAGAGAGGGTATGCGGGGGAGGTTATCTGCGTGGACTGACCCACCTGGGTCCTTCACAGAAGAGAACCCCCCTCTGGAAGTAGAAACAGGCTGCAATCCTCACGGGAGGGGGCGGATGTTGGAGCCAGAGTTATTTTTCCATTCTTTAGGTTTGGGGCGCGGACCTGAATGAAGCCGGAGAGGCTGCCCTATGGAGGATGGATTGAGTGAGGGGTCAGCGAAGAGGCAGGGGCTGGACCTGATGACCCGATGAGCCCTCGCTCACTCAGATGGCCCCCTCCGTGTCCTGGGGCCTCCTGGGATCCAGCACAGGCCCCTCTCATTTCCCAGGAGTGTCCCAGCCAGAGCAGTGCAGAAGGAGGCTTTGCTGACTTCTGCGACCTTGACTCCTCGCCCTCCCCACTTGGCTTTGGGAAGCATCTGCGCTGCTCCGTCGTCTTTGCCCCTGAGAGCCAGCCTTTCAAATGACCTGCTTCTTCACGACTGCAGTTGGAGTCCGAGAGGCCCAGGAGTGATGTGCTCCATTCCCACCTTCCCAGTGATGCCCCCCACCCCCACCCCTCAATGTCCCCCGGGGTGGGAGGTGGGGGGCACTCTTCCCTCCCCTTCCCCAAGTCCCACTTGCACTTCCCTGGCTGCCAGCAAAGCCCATGCTGGCTGGATGGATTGACTTGTTGGGGAGAGTATTTATTTTAAGAGGCATTTCACCTCGGGTTTTTTTTTGTTTGTTTGAATTTTATTTTATTTATGTTTTTGCACAGCAAGTTCTTATTAGTTATCTATTTTATACATATTAGTGTATACATGTCAATCCCAATCTCCCAATTCATCCCACCACCACCCTCCCCCCACCACTTTCCCCCCTTGGTGTCCATACCAAGGGGGGAAAGAAGAATTCTTGTGGGCTCATCTCTTTTACATTCTCCTTTACATTTGTTCTCTGCATCTGTGTCTCTATTTCTGCCCTGCAAACCTCACCTCGGCTTTTGATGTGCTTGGCTTATTACCCATAAATATCAACGAACAGGAGAGGGGGTGGCCTCTGGGAGGAGAAGTGGGTGTTTTGGAGGGAGAGCAAGAGCTGACATGGTCCCAGGGGAGACGAGGGAACAGCTCACATAACTGGCCTGCGTCCTGAACCCCTACTGTGCTCTGGCCCCGGGGCTGCAGCGGCGCAGTGCACACAGTCGGTGCCCTTGAGGATCTGGGTCTAGCTGAGCAGTCAGGGGACAAGGGGGCAGATGAGGGTGTGCAGAGGGGGTGTGATTAAGGACCGGGGTTTGCAAGGGGCTTCATGGTGAGGTGACTTGAGAAGTCTTGCTGAGTGAATAGAGAGGAAGGGCATGGGGGCTCAGTTTGGGTGAAGGCATGGGGGTCTGCCTGAGAGTCAGGATGGCAGGGAGCCTGCAGGGGGTTCAGGGTGGAAGAAGAGTTGGGCTGAAGGCAGAGGGAGAAAATGCCATAGGTGAGGAGGGGCTTGGTGTCTGGGCTGCCCCCATGCAGCTAAGGGACAGACTCAGATTGGGAGTGGAGATGCACAGTCTGTCACTATGACACGGACACCTAAGCCCATTCTTTCTCATCACAGGCTGCTGCCCCTGCCCGCTAGTGCAGTTCAGAGATCAACTGCTTCTCTCTTTCCTCCTTTCCTTCCCTGGGAATGGAAATTTCCCCCGAAGCTTAGAAAAAGAACAGAATCGGAACTTCCCTGGTGGTGCAGTGGTTAGAACTCTGTGCTCCCAATGCCGGGGGCCCGGGTTCGATCCCTGTTCGGGGAACTAGATCCCACACGCATACTGCAACTAGGAGCCCGCATGCCGCAACTAAAAAAAGATCCCACATGCCACAACTGGAGGTCCTGCATGCCGCAACTGGAGATCCTACATGCAGCAACTAAAAGATCCCGCATGCCGCAGCTAAGACCCGGCACAGCCAAATAAATAGATAAATAAATGTTAAAAAAAAAAAAAGAAATAGGACAGAATCTTATTCACCGGGACAGATGGTCAGGTTAAGGTGATCCTGTCTGCAGGAGGTTGGAGTGGACAGTCTCTGAGACCTTCCCGGACAGGAAGAGGCTCCAGCCAGGAGGCTCCTGTGCCCCATGTGGAGACTGGGGGTGCTCTCAGGGGGCCCGTGTGAGAGTGTGTGAGTGTGAAAGCGTGTCTGCGTGTGTGAGAGAGCATGTGTGAGTATGTGTGTGTGTGTAGGGGGTAGATCTTAAGACCTCCTGCTCCAGCTTCGAGGATTGCCCCTGAGCCCCACCCTCTGAAGGCACCAGCTCCAGACTGACCCTTCCACATATTTAAGGCAGAATCACCATCCAGTGTGTCAACAAGGCCCTTCTGTGGGGAAGGCCACACTGACGGTCAGCCTCCGGGGACTTTCCCTCCTTTGCTCTAAGCTTCTCCTCTACCACCCTCCCAATCCCCCAATTCTTCCTACCTTCCCCGACCCTCCCAGAGGTAAGCCCAGACCTGATACAGGTCTCCATTAATGAACCTCACTGCTCCTGAGCCCCTGTGGACAGTCATGTGACCCATGCCTGACCAATCGTGGGACCTTGTCCCCTGGGCAAAAGCAATTGGTCCAAGGTATGACCAGTCAAAATCCTTCCTTGGAATGGTCCATGGATCCAGGGCAAAGGCAACTTTTCTTGCTCAGAATGCTTTAGTGGGAAGTTGTAAATGTGCCGCGTCTGGTGGCTGTCTTTACCACTGTGTTGGAGCGAGCCCCCCTGCAGCTGGGACAAGCAAAAATGAAAATCCGGTGGAGGTGGGTGGGAGAAGAGAGACACACAGGCTTAGATGTAGACGTAGGTGTAGACAGATCATATCGGTCCTGACGTCCGGTTCCGGCAGTCTTTCCTTTCATTCTGCTAGCTGTCCCAGAATCCTCTGAGCTACGAGAGCCAATAAACTCCCCTTTTGCTAAAGCGAGTTGAGTTCAGTTTCTGTCACTTGCCATCTGTGTGGCCCTATTCTCTCAAACAGTGGGGGCTGTATTACACACTCCTGGTCTCCACTCTCTCCTTTTCCCACAAGATTAGAGTCAAATGTCCTTTTTTCAAGCATCTCTTTCCCTCTGTCCTCCCCTACTCCGGTTGCTGCTATGGTACATAGGCTTTGTCTTTCTCCCTGCTACGGAAACAAAGTAGCATATTTAGAGAAGTTTCTAAAGCCTGGGCAGGAGAAAGGTTGAGAACCCTTGGGTGAAGACATACTCAGGTTATTTTGGTCACTCTGACTTTTAGGGTCAAGAGGGCAGGACCGAGAGAGGCAGTAGAGCGTGGCGTTTGGACCACTGGGCTCTGCTTTTCCTGACGTGAAAGCCCCTTCCTCCACCTCCTCTCATGTTTATGTCTACTTCCACGAACATCATTCATAGGGATTGGCCAGTTTACTATCTTTATTATTTTTTCAAAATGGAAATAACTGGGATGTTTTCTTCTTTATAAAAGCAATTCATGGTCATGATGATACAGTAAAATGAAACCAAGTCAGTGGAAAATTCCCTGACTTTAGTGAGAGCCCATGTTGTAATTAATCGGTTACTAGGCAGCCCTCCTCCATCTCTACGAGTTTTGTTTCTCACACGAGTCCTCCCAGCAGCCCTGGGCCCATCTCTTCCCTTCTGGCCACTCAGCTCCTCCTGTATGTGTGGCTTCTTTTGTCCCCAGACCCCATTCTAGAATTGTAGAAACTTGGCAAGGAAAGGGCAGCGCATCCAACCTTTTGTCCAGTGTAACAATCTTGGCCACAGCAACTGACATATGGCGATCTACTAATACATGAACGCTGCTGAGATGGGCAGCTCACTACCTTCTGGGGCAGCCCTTCCTCTCCAGGGGCAGCTCTAATTGTTGGAAAGTTCTTCCCTTTGTTTAGCTAAAATCTGCCCCCTGGATGCCCTTGGTTGAAGGCCTGCCCTCTGGAGCACTGCAAAGTCAATCTGTTCCTCTTCCACATGACAGCTTTCACACTGTTGAAGACAGTTAGCATGTCCGTTGCGGATTCTCTCTGTCTCTGATTAAACGCCCTGATTTCTGAAAAACACATCAGAGGAAAGGCAGCTTGAGAGCCCTCACCTCCCTGACCTGGTTTTCTCCTGTTCATGCCCTCCGATGTCCCTCTTAAAGTCTGGTACCCAGCCAGAAGAAATTCTCCAGAGATGCTTGACTCCAATAACCAGCCAAGAGGACACAGTGATGCCACATTGCAAACTTGGCACTGTGTGTGCATCAGTGGGGTCAGGAGCATTATACAGATGCCTGGGCCCATCCCCAGAGATCCCAGATCAGTAAGTGTGAGATCAGGCCCAGGAATCTCTACTTTTATGGAGAGCTCCACAGCCAATTGCGTTGACAAGCCATTTTTCTGTAGGAAAAATAGAGATGTGTTGGTAGGATGGGTGGGCATGACACTGTGAAGCCAACCTATTAGTCAGGACTCATTTGTTTGCCAGAGGTAGAAACCTCACTTAACCAGCTTAGGCAAAGAGGGAATGTATTGGTCCGGGAGCTGCGAGAGATTCTGAGACAGCAGTAGGAACCTGGTCATTGGGAACTGGACTGAGGACTCAAAACTCTCGCTCTTTCTGCCTCTCATCTTTTGCTTGGTTTCTGGAGAAGGATCTTTCTGTGTCATGAAGAACACAGTCAAAAGTAGCCCAAATTCATATTCTCCCAGCTGTTGAACCTCAGTGGGAAAAGATATTCCCTATCCTCAGTATCTTTAAATTAACTCTAGGGAAGGATTGTTATTGGTCTGACTTGAATCTCCTTGTAACCGGTCATTATTGACACAGAGATGGGGTATTATGATTGGATCATGGCTCTACCCCTGCCCGAAGTTGGAAAAGACTCAGGACATTAGGTGAGGGAGAATGAACTCTCAAGGAATGATTCTGAGCCCATGCGCACCATAGCCAACTTACACTGAAGACTCTTTCCTAGGAGTCTTCTTAGGAAAGAAGGCTCTACTGCAACTTTTGGATGGAGGCGCCATTCTTCCCGTAATAACTGGATCTTTTGTGGATCTTGTTATGATCTCCTAATCAAAATGATGCTACTGAGATGGAAGTAGGAAGAAACATTGTGGCAACAACGAATGCTGGTCCAGTCATTTATGAAACTTGATTTATGCCTGCAGAGATCGGTGAATTACATCTATCTCAGACTGGTCTCTACTTGTTTCACTGGAATGAACCTTGTCTCACCAATCAGACTGAAAACAACTTGAAGCCCATGGCCCTAAGATGTACAGCTTCTCTGTTTTCTTTTTATGTCCATTGTCCAGTATTTGGAGGTTTGCTTGTTACCTATTAAGTGTAATAATTACACCGTATTTCACCTCTTTAATGGGCACAGTTACTGTCTGTTCACTTTCTCTAGTTTGTGGTCCCTCAAAAGCAAGGTCCAGGTCTAACATATTCCTGATATCACAGCATAAACTCAACACCATGCCTCAGGGTGGCAGAAATGGCTAGCTGACCAACAAAAATGTGTGTTCCCCTTCCATGGTGTAGAATCATTGGCGGGAAATAGCTGCCCATCCAGGCACCACATTTCCCAGCCCCTCTCACTTCTAGGTAGGACCACATGACTAGTCCTCACCAATGGAATATGAATGGAAATGATGCATGTCACTTCTGGGCCAAGGTGGTCAAGTATTGGGTATGAGACCTCCATGTTCTTTTTCTTTTCTCATCTGCCAGCTGGATGCAGAGAATCCAACAGGGGACCACCAGGATGTTCCAGCAACAGCAGAGCCTTAAGATGGAAGGGACCCTAGTTCCTGAGTCACCACTTGGAGGACAGTCTCTCAGACGAGCTAATTGATCAGCAACATCCACCTTCAACTTCATGTGAGTGCAAGATAAAGCTTTATTATGTTAAGCCACTAAGGTTTCTGGGCCAATTGCTGACATTAATTACTCTGATTACTCTATGAGGCAGGCTTAGTTCAATTCCGATGCTGCTCCCCACCTCACTCCCTTTTCTGTGTCAAATTACCCCAAAGAGAAACTGGGCTTCTCATCTCGACCATCACAAGGCCAGATTTGCCTGGTGATTTTAGCCTGGCTGCACTGTGCTAGGCTCTGTAAGAAAGGGGGTGTCCCATACCTGACCATTCTTCTTTCAACCATTAGTTCATCTGCCCGTTCATTCATTGGCTCCTTCACTTGTTCAGCCAGGCACAAAGGCAGGGGGCCCTGGATGAGCAGATAGGGCTGGCACAGTTCTCTGTGGGTTTTCTCATTTTACTCTGTAGGTCAGCGGGTTACAACCACTGCCCCCAGAGAGGGTGTGGCTGCTTCACCTCTCAGCACATCTTTCCCAGTTTAAAGTTGGATGCCATGCAGGGGTGTTGTGCAGTCAAAAATCAGAAACCACACCAGACATTTTAACAGAGAGAATTTAATAGAGGGATTTGGTTAAACAAGCACTGGAGAACTGCAGAAGTTCTTGCAGAGGTAGAAACTGCAGGGATCAGCAACCATTCTTAGTGCAGGTGGAACAGGGAAGAGGGTAGGATTATTAGAATTTAGGAGCTAAGACTCAGTGTTCTGTGTGGAGGCGGCAGGTGCTGGCCCGTCGGTACTGGGGTCTCTGAGAGGCCACATGGCCAGAGGCTGGTTCTGCTGGTACAGAGAAAGAAACGGCAAATTGGAATCAACTCCTGATGATAGAACCAGCTCCACCACCAGGGTGACCTTGAGAAAAACAAGAAGCAAAGAGGAAGGAATAAGTGCCCGCTCCCTCCTCCTGCCTTCCCGGTCCCTCTAGTGCCCGCTGCTGGCTGGAGCTGACTGGGCACAGCAGGTAAAGCAGAAACGTGGTTCCTGAGTCCCAGCCCAGCATCTCATAGGGGAGCACGACCGGCGGGTTTGGAGCTGAGTGACAACAACTTAAGAACCAGCACAGACAGTTTTTAGCTTGAATCTTCTCATCTGGTCCTTTTGCTCTGGAGTCTAAGACCTTAGGAATCAGTCCTCGTCCACAGCCTCCCAGCCAGTCTTGAGCTGACTTCTTGGCAACACACTGACACCTGGGTTTCCAGGTCCTAGGCTCCTGAAGATGGGCTCCACGCAGATCTGTGTATGGTCTACACTGCAGACTCGCAGGAGGAAATTTGCATCACGAGCCTCTCAAGGGCAGGTATGGTTTGATGCTGGGGTGCAGAAGTGAGATCAGCTGTGGGGGTCTCCCCTCACAGGGGCTGCTGGAGAGCTGTAGCTCCTCTGGGACCCTCCCAGGAGAACAGCCATCGTCTCTTAGTGTTTTGGCTGAGACTGAGAACGCAGGATGGTGACACTTCAGCTTATCGCTGTGAGGGAGCAAATTACCTTCTCCAAGTCCTGATTTCTTCCTCTGTACAATTCCCTCGGAGGACTGTCAGATGGATAAGGGGTAATGTATATAAAACACAGTGCCTGGCACACAGTAGATGCTGCAGGAGTGCCAGGAATTGTGATTATTCATAAGAATGGGGGGTGGTAGAAGCCAGTCTTTGGCCTTGAGGCCTGTGAGATGACCTCTCTTCCTTATGGGGTTGGAGGGACCCCAGGGAGGAGAAGCATAGGCAGAGCGAGGGCACACTGGTCAGAAGCCCTGCCCAGGGAGGCCTTGGAGGTCCCTCTGAGCATCCAGGGAAAGGCCGACCCACCCTGATGGGGTACTTGGAGGCCCAGGGCCAAAGGAAGAGCCCTGCCCAATGGCAGCCTGCCTTCCAGCGTGTGGAGGCCCAGCAGGGCCGCTCCTGCAGGGCCCAGAGGACGGCCTTAAACCATCCACATGCCTCAACTGTATGCATAATTTCCAGACTCTGCCGCAGTGGAAGTTTGGATCAGAGCGAGTGGGTGTAAAGAATGTCAAGCGAGATTAGATTACAATTTTTATTTTGGAAAAACCTTCATCAAAATATGTATATCTAATTAGGACAATTACAGCACAGGAACAAAAAACTGATTAAAAATCAGACACTCCATAAATTACAAGTGTTTTCCTCCAGCTGGGGCACATCTCCGGCTGCTGAGCTGCAAGGCCAATCAACGGAGCCAGTGCTCTGGGAGCGGGAGGGGGGAGGTGGTGGCTCCCGGGGTAGGACAGGATGAGGGGTGCTGAGTGCAGGCTGTGGGGGTCCTGAGACCACCCGACTGTCCTCGCCCTGGGGCATGGAGGCAGCTGGGGTGGCTCGGGCAGGAGGAGCTGGCAGCGTCCTGGATGAGCAGGAATCTGGTGAGGTGTGGACATGCCTGTACAGGGGCGTGTGTGTGTGTGTGTGCACGTGCACTTTGCTGAGCCTGAACAGAAGATCATGTATGTACACACGAGTACATCAGCACGTGAACATCTGTGCAAACATCTGTATCACGGCAAGAGGATACAAGTGCCCGCATAAGCTAAATGCACAGCAGCATCTGGAGCCTTGTGCCAGAGGCAGACGTTGTGCAGAGGGAGAGCCGGCAGGTGGCCTGTTGTATGGCCTGGGTACCGCCACCACTCATGTGGCGCTGGGGGATGGGCCCAGCATGTCACCAGGCAGGCAGAGCTGCCCTTTAAGATATCACAAGATGGGCTTCCCTGGTGGCGCAGTGGTTGAGAATCTGCCTGCCAATGCAGGGGACACGGGTTCGAGCCCTGGTCTAGGAAGATCCCACATGCCGCGGAGCGACTAGGCCCGTGAGCCACAGCTACTGAACCTGCGCGTCTGGACCCTGTGCTCCGCAACAAGAGAGGCCGCGATAGTGAGAGGCCTGCGCACCACGATGAAGAGCGGCCCCCACTTGCCGCAGCTAGAGAAGGCCCTCACACAGAAACAAAGACCCAACACAGCCAAAAATAAAATATAAAAAATAAATAAATAAATAAATAAAAAGATTACTATTAAAAAAAAAAGATATCACAAGATGAGGCCATAAGGGATGAAAACAGCTGCCCTTTATTGAGTGGCTACTATGTACTGGCCACTGTGCCAAGCACTTTACATGCACAATCTTGTCAAACCTATTCAGCAACACTAAGAGGTAGGTGTGGTCTGCAGAGTAACACCCCGTCACCCCCAAGATGTCCACATCCCAATCCCTGGAACCTGTAAAGGTGTCATCTTCCACGGCCAAAGGGACTTTGTAAATGTGATTAAATTACGGATCTTGAGATGGGGAGCTTATCCTGGATTACTTGGATGGGACCAATGTGATCACAGGGGTCCTTGATAGTGGAAGAGGGGGGTCAGAGAAAGAGGTATGACAGCAGAAGAATGGTCAGAGAGATGCTATGTTGCTGGCTTTGAAGATGGAGGAAAGGGACCATGAGCCAAGGAATGAGAGGGGCCTCTAGAAGCTGGAAAAGCAAGAAACACTTCTCCCCTAGAACCTCCAGAACAAAGGCAGCCCTGCTGACATCTTGATTTTAGCCCAGAGACCTGTGTGGGACTCCTAACTATGGAACTGTAAGATACTACACTTGTGTTGTTTTCAGCCTCTAACTTTGTGATAATTTTGTTACAGCAGCAATAGGAAACTAATACAGTAGGTAATGCTATTTTGCCATTTTATAGGTGTAGAACTTGGAGCTCAGAGACATAAAGTAATTTACTCAAGCTCACCCGGCCAGTAAGTGTCAGGGCCATGATTTGGGGCAGTCTGACTCCAGGACCTAAGCTGGACTCTGCCACCTGTCTGCTGAACTGCACCATCTCTCCAGAGCAATTGCTCCGTCCAGACTTCTAATTTCCAGGCAAGCTTAAAGATGCCCCTTCTTAGCTTCCAGCTCAGAGAGGATGAAATCAAGGGGCCTATTCTGGGAAGAGAACACTGAAAATCCTGGACACGTTCCATTTAAAGCTTTCATTGAAGGCGGCTTGTGTGTTTTTCCTCCAAGGAGAGGAAGGGGTTTACGTCTGATCCCAGAGCCAGCTCTGACATGCAGTGTTTTTTGCATCCCTAGCCAATCCCCTTGGAATGCAACTCTGAGCCTCAGCCACCTCTGCTCCCTCCCTCCCCGCTCAACCCAAATCCCATTTAGTCTGTACTCTTCGGGACAGGGCTTCCGAAACTCCCTGGCCTTCGGAAGCCCAGGAGATAGGTCACTGTGGGCTCAGAACTCACAGCCCTGAGCAGAAGGGCAGGGCTGGGATGGGCAGAGAAGCCCCCTGGCCCTTGACACTCACTGCCCAGCTTTGCAGTTATCCGCTAGCCATGCTGCACCAAGAGGCTTAAAACACCTTTCCAAGATGGCACTGGGGGGAGGGTCATGCAGAGAAGAGATGCTGGTTTAGGAGCCAGGCCAGCTGGGTTCCCTGCGAGGTTGCTCGACTCAGTTCCCCTGCTGGTCCTCAGTTTCCTTGTCTATAAACCGAGTACTTAGAGAACATTCCAGAGATGGCCTCTAGCTCAGACTCTCTGACCCTGACAGCTAAGATTCTCCTCCCAGCACATGGTGGTCCAGCATCTAGGTGCCCATGCATGGTCCTGCGCTACTTGCATATTCTTCAGAGAAAGGTAGGGTATGGGGTGAGGGGAGGAGTGGGTCTGATGTGGGTCTCAGGGCTGTGTCCTGGCCTCTGAGGATAGGATGGAGGCAGTGAGGTCTACTTTACAGGAGATTGTCCTGAACGGCCAGTGTGAGAAACACTCCCAGATACGACACCCCACTTTGTGCATCATTCCTCACTCCAGAAGGATGCTCTCTCCCAGATCTACTTTCCTGGGCTGCTTCCTTGAGCCCCAGGGATGGAGGGTGTTGTGTGGTGGGGGAGAGGCTTGGCGGGAGCTGCTCCCCCCTGATCGCAGGTGAGGTCTTTGGAGAGCTTTGCCCATGTGCTCTGGAAGGGGACATGCCCTGATCAGGAGCTCATTCTCCATCTGTAGCAGGATGAAATTCCTTAAAACACGTGTATCCCAACATCATAGAATATTGGGGCCAAGGGAGAGAAATAAAAGTGAATATGACTCACCCAATATCGCACTCTAAACAAGCAACAGGTTGGGATCCGATCCCCAGGCTCTTGACCTTCTACCCTGAACATTCTTTGGAAAATATGTGATCAGAATTTCCAGCTCAGCATGTAATCAGATTACACCTCTTATTTTTTCAGATATTTGCTAGCATACTCAGACTGCTCAGGATCTCCCTCTCATGGCTTCCCTCTGCCTGACTTGTCCAAGAACCCCAGGGACTTACTGTACTAAGGGGTGCAGTCCTGTTCTATTGGCTGAGTTGACACAGCTGTGGTCTCGTTAGTCCCTCATTGCCATTGCTTTCCATCACCACATGGTGTCGCTGTTGAAGACCGGTCCTGTGCAGCTCCGCGAAGGACATGTATAATATTAATGGCAGGTCCTGCATTTGCTTCAGACGCCCATCTAGCCGACAATTCCCAATGAGCTAAGATGACGATCTGGGGGAATCTTACAGATTTTGCCTCTAGTAAAATCTGCTCTTCTGCGGGAACCCTTAGGCCATGATGTTGAGCTGCACAGTCCTAGATTCCTTTAAACAGGATATTTTTGTAAGGCAAAGGATGCTTGCTGTCTTTCTCTGACTCTAAGCTTTGTGTAAATCATACTACTCTGCCCTGCTCCACCCAGAGACATCTCTTTTTCCTTGAATCTCAGGAACAAGAGTTGGAGTTTTTTTCTTCTCTCTCAAGGCCTGGGCCCTTTCATATCATCTCTTACCCCATATACAAACGAAGTTAAACAATTTAAGTAATTCCTGTACTCTAAAGCCCCACCCCCACCAAACTTACATGTGATTTCATAGGAATAGCTTTTAATTTGCAAAGTAGAATTCTCAGTCCTTCTACCTCACACCCAGAAAATTTAAATATTAAATTATGACTGTATTTTTTTCCTTTTACATAGTCAAATATATATTTTCTGGGCCTTTTCCTCACGTTTAAAGACCCTAAACTTTTTAAAAAATAGACTGTATATTTTAGAGCAGTTTAGGTTCACAGCCAAATGGAGTGGAAAATACAGAGTTCCCATATACACCCTGCCTTCCCTCCGCTTCTTTCTACATCCTGCACCAGAGTGGTACATTTGTTACAATCAATGAACCTGCCAAAGTATCCTTTTTCCAACAGAATAGATAGATTTGTTTCAAGCAAGATTCTGATTGGCTGGCTTGAATCACGTGACCATAGTTGAACCAATCCCTCTGACCAAGGGAATGTGGTATCATGTGTGATGTCACATGATCACAGCTGTAACCAGGAGGAGGGACCACTCAGGCCACCATGTTTGAAGGCCCTCAGAATCACATGTAGTGCATGATGATTTCCCCAAAAGAGCCCCAAAATGGGGCAGCATGGTAGGTTGACAAAAAATGTTTTCCTAAGTGCCCACTGTGTGCCAGGCACTGTGCTAGGAGCAGCTTGGACCATCTATTCCAGGTGACTTTTGCATCCCAGGGCCCTCAGGGAACATCACAGTTTACCTGCAACAGGTGGAGGCATCCCTGCACACACCTTGTATTCCAGGGGCTCTGTCTTGACAGAAGGTCTGCTCCTGGTGCTCTTAGGCCTCCTCCACTACACGTGGGAGAAACGAAGATTACTTTAAGGTGCTCCCTCAATGGGCATCTTACTCACTCTCTGCCTTAGCAGGCATTCTGCTACACCTTGGCACTGAGGACACCTTAATTCCAGTACACCTGGTGTGTGAGCGTGTGTGTGCATGCACGCACGTGTGTTGTGGAGGGTGGTGGGTGTCAGGGGTTTGGGGTTCTCAGTCTTAACAGACAAGGGAGAGGCAGGGCAAGAGGGTGGCTTCTGGATCATTGCCGTGTCTCCTGGGTCCCTTTTTTTCTGGTGTCTGCAGCTCCCTGATTATTATTCAGGGCCCAGGCAGAGGCAGCTGCATGGTGATGGGGAATGCTGACAGGCAGTGACAGGTAACACCAGCTGCTGGGGTTGGAAGCTGACCAGATCCCAGCAGGGGTGGGAGGAGAGGGCCAGGAGGAGAGAGAGCCAGCTGGGGAGGGGGCAGGGCCCACCAACCCTCCTCCCAGTTCTTTTCCTTCTGTCAAACCAGCTCTGCTGTCTCCATCACTTCTGGTGCCCAGGACTGTCCCATGATGCCCCTCCTGGACCTTCCTGTCAGCCCCCTCCTGCCAAGCCCCCAGTGAGGCATCAGGGAGGGAGGGGGACAATGTCCAGGGTGAAAGAGTTTGTGCAAGTCATTCGCCTGCTTGCTCTCAGATCCATGCTTCACGCTTCCTCTGCTCTGCTCAGTATCACAGGGGCTGGTCACGGCAGGTGGCTCCAGGCTGGATTTAGCTAATGCTATAGACTCAATGTTTGTGTCCCCCCCACATTTACATGTTGAAACCTAGCCCCCAATGTGATGGTATTTGGAGGTGAGGCTTTTGAGAGGTGATTAGGTCATGAGGGTGGAGACTTCATGAATGGGGTTAGTGCCCTTATAAAGGAGACCCCAGAGAGCTCCCTCGCCCCTTCCACCACCTGAGGACAGAGAAAAGAGCCATCTATGAACCAGAAAGTGAGCCTTCAGCAGACATGGAATCTGCCTTGATCTTGGACTTCCAGCCTCCGGACTTATGAGAAATAAATGTTTGTTGTTTAAGCCCCTAGCCTCTGGCATTTTTTGTCACAGCAGCCCAAATAGAGAAGACAGACAAGAAGGCAGTGGCAGGAGATGGGATGGCGGGAGGGAGGGAGAAGCCAGGGTATTTCTCCTCCTCCTCGCCAGCACTGTTGTGTTCCTTTGTCACTCCGGCTCTTTTTAGATGGGGACCCACCTTTGACTGTTGTCCCTCCCCCCTGGGGTGGCAGCAGCTTCCTGCTGTTGCAGACTGCTGAGTTTCCTCATCATCCCCTTTCTGGCTTCTCAGTTGTTCCTTTACTGCTGTAACCACGTCCCTCGTAAGCCCCTCCCTTTTAGCTTCTTAGAGTGACGTCTGTTTCCTGCCTGGAAATTGATGCTGCAGCCACCTGACTGTGCCTCAGGCAAACTTGGACTCAAACTCCCTTCTGCCACCAGCGTGCTGTGTGAGCGTGGGCTACTTGCTGTCCCTCTCTGGACCTTGCTTTTCCTATCTGTAAAAGGGAGAGAGGAGGCCCAGATTAGCAGCCCCTGGGGAATCCTGGACCCTCTGCCCAGGGGATTTGGGGTTTTTCTAGGTGCTTTTCTGGGGGTCCATGGACCCCTTGGGGGTGACTCTCCAACATCACCCTGTGATCTTCCAAAGCTGTGTCCACCTCACCTGAGGGAGTGAGAGACCCACTCACGGGGCTTGGCCTCAAGTCCTAAAGCTTATTCCGCATATGTGCAGGACTCAGACCAGGACTGGGCCATTGGGATTTCCTATACTGGGCAGTGGGAACCATGGTCAATTTCCAGGAGGATCTCTCCTCCACAAGGTCAGGGAAAGCGGGGGTGGGGCAAGAGCACACGTTGATGAAATCTGGGTGGAGACCCCTGAGGTCCCTTCCCCCAGGAATCTGCCTCTCACCTGTTTGGGACCAGACAGCTGTCATTACGGGGCAGGGGAGGCAGTAGAGAGTGGAGAGCCGGGAAGGATGGAGGGAGGGATGCTGAGATCAGAGCTGAGCAGAAGCCTTGCTTTGGGTTTGAAATGCCCAAGCTGTTAATTTGAGAATAATCAATGCTAATTTGCATATATCTGGTTGCCATAGCAGGTTATCTATTTCCCATCAAGATGCCCCAGAAGCTCTGGCAGCTCTTCTCCGAGGCTGCCCACTCGGCCTCCCCCTCCCCGCTCAGAGGTGCTACGGGGCCAGCTCAGCCAGGGGAGACAGCAGGTCAGCCCACACCCGCGCTGCCCTAGGGGTCCAGCCCCACCTGTGGCCGGTGGGCTGTAGGAACCTCAGGGATCAGGAGGGGAGGGGCGGGGGGTGGGGGTGCTGGGGGCTGGCCAACGGAGCCCGGGAGGAGGAGAATTAAGCAAAAGTGCAAATTACCCAAACCCGTGTTTAACATTTCTTCCAAATCTGCATGAATATTAAAACGCAACCCACCCCGGTCCCCACACAATGAATTCTGCATGAATCTTAAGATAAATCGTTTGGATAACTTAGTAGCAGCTGTACTCCCATGCTGCCAGCTGCCTCCCCAAACCATTTCAAGGCAGTACAAAGAGAAAAGGATGGGAGTGGTGAGGGCCGAGGGCCGGGAGGGAAGGGAGGGAGCAGAGGAGGTGCTAGTCACTGGGGGGCACCTGCTCAGGCACTGGGGCCGAACAGGGCACTGGGCCAAGGGTGAGGAGTGGGCTTCTCAAGGCTGCGGGGGCTGGAGGGGCATGTGAAGGAGTGACCGTGGAACCTTGCTGAGGACCCCCTCCTCGTGCTCCCGGGAGGCCAGGACCTCCCAGAGCATCCTGGGCTGCCCTCTCCGTCCTTCCCTTTCTTCTAAGATGCAAACCAGTCCAGTTAGGCCTCAGCTCGTGCCCCATCCTCCTGGAGGGTGGTGGTCTTCAACCAGGGGCGAGTTTGTCCTCCTGGGGACGTTCGACAGTGTCTGGGGATATTTTTGATCATCGCAACTGGGAAGAGGGTGCTATGGCCACCTAGTGGGGAGAGGACACATATGATGTTAAACACCCTACAATGCACAGGGCATCCCCTTCCCTCCAACAACAAACCATGATCTGGCCCCAAATATCAATGGTGCAGAGACTGAGAAACCCACTCCAGGGGCGACTGCCCCACCTCGGTGTCTTTGCTCCCTCTGGGGGGCATCTAGTCTTCCTCCCAACCTACCCATGGGGTAGAAATGACTTACCTGGGGGCCCTGGGCGGAGCCTGGGAGTGGGGTTTTGAGTTTTGGATTGTGGCCACATCATTATCATGACTGTCATTTACTAGGCAGGGTAAACCGATGGCATCAGCTAAGGGTTCCGGCAAAGGCAGGTTCATGAAGAGGCAATTCACAGACTTGTGAGCAGAGTTAAGGGAACCAGCATGGGATGGGGGTAGGATCCAGGGACCAGCAGGAATGGGGAGACTTTACCACTTGGAAGTCCAAAGGTGCACGGGAAAGGGGTGATATTATGGGAGCCTGGGCAGCCTGGACCCAAGGCAACAGTGGCCCTAGTGGAAAAGAGCCACAACAGCAGCAGGTAAGGAGGGATAGGTTGGGATAAATACCCCAACCTCTCTCTCCTCCCTCCCTAGTCTTGTGCCAATGCCTCCGATCGGCCAAACCCAGCCAGGAGGCCGGGAACAAGAGGCCCAGCTGACCCATCCTGTAAAGTTCGCCTTTCCGGCTTTACTGGGGTGGCAGGAATGGGGGCTGGGGGAAGGTGGGGACAGTCGAATGGAGAGTAACCCGCATGGCCATCACTATCCAGGCCAAGGGAAGCCACCCAGGGTGCACCCCCGGAAACTGCTCCCAGGAGCTCAGTACACAGAACAGAGCGGTTCAAGAAACACCCCCAGAACAACCCACGTCATAAGCATGAGCGGATCAGAGCAAAATGCCATTTGGGAAATTCTAGGCTCTTTTCCAAGAGTAGCGCTAGGGTGAAAACATTAGGATTCACCAGGGAAGGAATCTCAGGGAGAGCTTCAATAAGCCAAGGGCACGCTGGGATTCAATTTATAAAAATGCAGCTTGAGCACAAATTTGCAGGAGCATATGCATTGCAGAAAGGGAATTCCATGTATAACAGAGTGTCAAAGGGAACAAAAACCACCCTGGCATGTCATGAGGTGGGGCTGGTGCCCTGGGGAGGACGGGCTGGAGTCTGCAGGACTCACTGGAGATTGGATGTGGGGTGAGGGGCAGAAGCCTCAAGAGTGAACGATCCGGCTCTTGGTCTGACCATCGGATGGACAGTGGTGGCACCTCCAGATACGGGGGTGACTGGGACAGGGCTGGCATTCAGGTTCTGTCACACTCTAGAGCCCCTGCCCTGGGGAGCCGGCTGCCTCCTGGGCCTGGGGCAGCGTCCCGGCCGCCGTGGCCAGCTCTCTTCCCCTTTCCAAAGGTGCGTTTGGTGTAGGCTTCTTCTCTCTGTGGCCACCGGGAGGATGGTGGCATTGGAAAAGCTGCTGGGGTACCTGAGAAGGAGTTTGGCCCAGAGAGTGTGAATGGCCCCAGAGGTAAGTAAAGCAGAGGCGCTGCTCCCTGTTTCCCATTTTAAGCAACAGCCTAACGAGAAATAGACAAACAGGAGCGCTTTTCAGCTCAGCGGGGTGATGGGGGGAGTGAATTAAAATCCCATTATAAAAACACTGCAGAGGTTGCTGGCAGCCTTGTTGATGATCATTTACACCAATGTGCACACACCAAAACCTTCCTCGCTGTGACTCAGGCCCCACAGGCTGCCGTGGAAAGAATTCTGGAGTTAAATCAACCTGGTTCCACCACCTGCCGCCTCGGAGCTGTGACCTTGAGCAAAGGGCCGAACCCCTCTTCGTCTTGACTGAAACTCTCCCTTGCCGGAAGGTCTCCATCTGCCTCCCAGACACTGTCCGCCCTTCTCCACCTGCCCTGCACCTGCCTCTGAGGATGGCATCTGAGGACCAGTCCCCTTAGCCTCTGGTTTGCTAAGGGGTGGCCCTACCAGGAGCTCAGAGGGTGGGCCAGAGCGGTGAGGACTTGTGACCCCTGGCTCCCTCCCTGCCACAGGAAGGTTTGGCAGTGGCCTTTTCCTGCGGTCCCCTGTGTCTCCTAGTTCTCCCTTTGGCCCCTCAACTTCCCTCCCGTGCGAGGCCCTGGCTGCATCATCCCCATCCATTGGGTCCGCTTAGCCTGGCTCCACCTTTGTCAGCGGTCCTTCCGCTCCACCTTTGTCAGCGGTCCTTCCGTCACCGCTATAGGCTGTGCGAACAACTTCCTGCCAGGACCCTGACAGCCCACCCACCGCGTGGGACTGGAGTTGCTGTTGGAGGTGACAACTGATGGAAGGTGTAGCACTCAGGGTGGGGCCCCAGGAGGCACTCAGGGAGCGTGGGGCTGTGTGGTGCAGTGGTTAGGGGCCTGGATTGCCTGGGATTTTGTCCCAGCCCTGCCACGTGATAACTAGCTGTGAAACTGTGGGCAACTTGTTCCTCTCTCTGCGTCTTCCTTTTTTTCCTCCATAAAATTATGATGGCGACGACGATGATAATGACAAAAATAGGATCAAATGAGTAACTTGGTGTAGAGTTTTAAAGGACGTCACAAGCCATTAGAAATATTCGCTATTACTTTTTCTGGCCTTGTGTTCTCACAAAATGAATCTTCTTCCGTGTCACAAGAAAGGTGTAGTCAGCAATCAACCTCCCTCTGTCTTTGAATAATGTGATTGTGACACTTTCTTGGGTGGTTAGAAGGACCCTGAAGCCATCTCTGTCCTGGGGAGGCAGATGCTGCCCAAATCCTATGTCAACCACCCATTCCTGAGAACTCCGGTGAGGACCTGGGACTCCAGCCATGGGTATCCCTGGTCCCCAGCAAGACTATGGCTTTCTGAATGGTATACTTATTCGCAAACGTTTATCAAGGGCTTAATATAAGCTGGGCACCATGTGGAGCCTTGGGGATTCTGTGTTAGACTCACAGGACTCTCCTTCTGCCTTGGGTCATTCAAATAAGATCAGAAATAGCCCCTGAGTCATAGTGAACCAGGTTTATAACACCCACATAGGAGAGAAGGCAAGTGTCAATGGCTCTTGGGTTCCTGGCTGCTTGGAAGAGTTTGGACGGGACTTATAGAAACGGCTGCATTCTAAGGATGTCACATGCCACATCCATCTCCTTTTGTTGGACTTGGCTTCAGAAGAGAGGGCTTGGCATGATTCTGGCCAGAGGTCTTCCCTTTGCGCAGAGAGGGTCCATGAATTTTAACTACTGAAACCATCACCATCACTACCATGATCACCATCACCATCACCACCACCATCATCACCAACACCACCACCATCACCATGACCATGACCACTACCACTACCGCCATCACCACCATCACAACAACAAGAGTAAAACACCTCTTCCCAGTTTGGCCATCTTCTTTCCAGGACAGAAGAGGGTCCTTGGCAGCCTTCTGTCTTAGGTTGTTTGTTCTTAGGTCAAGAGATATGTTCTCCTCTAGTCCCCAGGAGGAGAGTAAAGGGTAATGTGTGCTCCAGACAAAATCCTAAAGTGAGGCATCCGGAAAAGAGGTCAGGCTGGTAGAGTGGGTCCTGAATTCAATGACACGTGTCCTCATAAGAGAAAGGCAGAAGGAGATTTGAGACCAGATACATGAGGAGAAGGCCATGTAAAGGTGGGGGGGGGCAGAGATTAGAGTGATGCAGCCACGAGCCAAGGGATGGCTGGAGCCTCCAGAAGCTGCAAGAGGCAAGGAGGGACTCACCCCTAGAGACATCATACAGAGCGTGGACTTGCTGATACCTTGGTTTCAGACTCTAACCTGTGCCCAGCTGTGAGAGAACCAAGTAACGCTGCTTTAAGCTACTAAGTGTGCAGTGATTTGTTACAGCAGCCCCAGAAAACCAATTCAGGGGGTGAAGGCTAAGGAGTATGGGGTTTCTTTTCAGGGTAATGGAAATGTTCTAAAATTGATTGTGGTGATGGCTACACAACTCAGTGTATGTACTGAAAGCCTTTGAATTATACACTTTAAATGGGTGAATTATATGGTATGTGAGTGATATCTCAATAAAACCATTAGAAAAAGAAAGTGGTCTGGGGATTTGCTTCTCTTTCAGCAAGACAGAGGCAGAGGCAGAGGTAGAACCAGAAGTTGGAGTGTTTTGCTTCTTAGCCCTGGCCTGTTCCATACTGCCAAGTCACTTCCTCTGGATAGCATTTGTCTCCACTGACTCTGTGGCGTCTGGTCCCTTGGTCCCCTGGGCCATCAGGGCACCATCAGGAGGCAATGTGTTCAGGCAATAGGAGCCCTAGTTGTGCCCCTTTCTCGTGCATATTATCTCTGTCCCTCCCACGTGTGTTTACCTTTGTCTTTTCCCCATCCCTTAGATTTTACACAGTGCTGCTTCCTCCTACTTCCTCGTTTTGTGTGCCAGCTTCAGCCCCCCTTTCCCCTTCCATCACCCCCTCCACACTGTAAACCTCCAGGGGTGGAATCCATTTCCAATCCCTCAGATGTCAGGGGAATTGAAAGCATGGCAAATATTTCCTAGATCTAAATTACACCGACCCCGGAAGGCTGAACTTGCAGTATAATCCAGGTTATGAATTGTAAATCAGATGCCATGCAAAGTGCTTGCAGAAATTCAATAAAGCTCTTGCCCCAGCACAGCAAAGCTTGGCCTAGGGAAGCAGGAGGAGGCCGCTGGGGTGAGAAGGAAGGGAAGGGAGGTTGTGATGGGAAGGAGGGCAGAGGGGGTGGGGTTGGTCCTGACACTGTTTAGCCAAGGCTCTCGCGGCCAGGAGCTGCCCATTTCCCTGTTGTAGGAGTAAAGAGGTCTCCGTGGTCTTTGGATAACATGCCCTCCATCAACCTTGCAAATAAGAATGCTATATTTACCAGCCTGCCCAGGAGAGGCTTCTCATTTGGCAGAAACTGTCAGGCTGCCTGCAATGCAAATTGTTTCTGCAGGTCCGTAGGGGGTGACAGTCACTGATGTGTATGTAGTGGGGGGGGGGGATGCCCTGTCTGATATGAAATTTATTTACATCTCTGTGTGACTGAGAAAGAAGTCAGAGAACTCTGTGCATCCATGGATATAGCCACCCCTTAGAATGGGGAAGGACATGCACTGACCACTGGGCTTACCCAAGAGTTTTATTTAGGAGGGAGGTTGAAGGGAAAATGGCCCCCTCTGTGGCTGGAAGGGGGTGGCATAAAGGTTTTTATGTTTCAAGGATTCCAAGAGAAAGGACTAGGGGAGAGACAGGGGGTGGGTACTTACTTCTGACCCAGCTATAGAGCCTCAGTGGTAGTTCTGGGTACTGGGAGGGACATATTGTATATAGTTACATCTCTGGGACACCAAGAAGGTCAATAGTTACAAAAGCCCAGGACCAGCTTTTCTCAGGGGTCTTCACTTCTTCCTTCTGGCCATTAGATAGTCCCTGGCCATTAGATACTCCCCCCAGATGTCCCACTCACTCAAGGGTCGAAGGAAAAAAAGCAGCTGGTGGAGACCAGGTTTCCCTGCTCAAACCTGGCTTCACAGGTATCTCACCACATTTGCACAGATGACCCACGTGGATGACCATTAATTCATTTCACATCCACGGAGGCCCACCTGCCAGGCACTGTGCCATCTGCCAGGAATATAAGGATAAAATGAGGTCCTTCCTTGAGCAGGTCTGATGGTGATGGGTTGAGTCCTTCATCCCTGCCTCCCAGATACTCAGAAGACCCAAGTCCTGGGCACACACTGTACCAGCCTCTGGGAAGAGCAGGTCCCATCAGGACTGTGGGGCTGGTATAAAGAAGGCTTGAACTGTCTGTGTTGGGAGGGGGGCTGTTAACCTGGGGCTTGAGGGGCCCCAGATGTTCCCAGCTTATTAATAGTCATGATGAGGAGGATGTGGAAAGCCTCCTCTTCAGGTGCTTAGGGCTCTGCCAGGCAATTAAAATGCAGCACTGCACATGGCTGTAATGAGGACACCAGTAATACTGGGGCAGCCCTAGCTCTGGGTTTCATCCTGTAGGACCAGCTTCATCAGCGAGGCTTGGCCAGGAAGAGCTCAGTGCAGCCTTTTTCCTGTAGGACGATCTCTCTTTCTCCCCCTCCTTGCTTCCCACCCTGAGAACATGGAGAAAGTGCAGTGCAGTGATATGAACCTGAACCTGTTAAAAAAAATCTAGGGGCGTATGTGGCTCAGCTCTTTGCTACCCATGGACCTTTGGTGAGTGTGGCCCCCCATGATCCCCACCTCCTGATATTCATGCACTTGTGTAATATCCCCCCACCCCCCAACCACACCTGAGTGTGGCTTAGCCTAGTGACTTGCTTCTAACCAACAGCATACAGCAAAGGCGATGGGGCGTCCCTTCTGTGATTCAGTTGCCTAAGGCTGCAACCTGTCTTGTTAGCAGAGTCCATTGCCTTCTTGGCTCGCATGATTTGAGGAAGCAAGCTGGCATGTTGGAGAGGTTCACGTGGCAAGCAACTGAGGGTGGTGTCCAGCAACAGCCAGCTAGGAACTGAGACCCTCAGTCCAACAACACTGAAGGGACTGAATCCTGCCAATAACCAAATGAGCTTGGACATGGATCCTTCCGCAGTCGAGCCTCAGGTGAGACCCCAGTCCCAGTCGATAGCTTGATTGCAGCCTTAAGATAGAGGACCCGGGACCTCCCTGGTGGTCCAGTGGCTAAGACTCTACACTCCCAATGCAGGGGGCCCAGGTTTGATCCCTGGTCAGGGAGCTAGATCCCACAGGCCGCAACTAAGAGTTCCATGCTGCAACTAAAGATTCCGCATGCTGCAACAAGGATCCCGCATGCTGCAACTAAGACCTGGTGCAGCCAAATCAGTAAATAAATAAATATTAAAAAGAAGAAAGATAGAGGACCCATGAGCCATGCCTAGACTCCTGACCCACAGAAACTGTGAGATAAAAATTGTGTGTTTTAAGCCACTGAGTTTTGGTATGATTTGTTACCCAGCAGTTGAAAATTAATATAGCAAATTGTTTAACCTTTTGGTGTTTTACATTTCTCATCTGTAAACAGTTCTAATCCAACTACCTTTCAGGGTTGTAGCGAGGAGTAACTGATTAGATGCATGTAAGGTGTGTCGTACAGTATCGGGCTCCCAGGAAGCAGGGAGTAGCAGCTTCATTATTAATTTACATCATCCTAAATAATGGCTGCTCTGGGCCATTGTGTTTAGAACCCTCGCGCTGGCTTGCCTGTAATGTACACACATTTATGCAGCTCACTCACTCCTGTCCGGACCTGTCCCAGCTGCATCCAGGAGAATACCAACAAGATAACATATAGTAACAACGTCTGCTTACATTCACAAAGAGCTTTCTAGTTTACAATGCTCGCTAACGCTGCACTCACTTGACAGGCAAAGTAGGAATCAGGGCCTTAAATTTTTTTTTATTTGGAGTATATCTTCAGGAAGAACAGAACCCATGTTCCTACTTTGGGGCACCGAGCCTAGTTCCTGCCTTGTCTGGATCTTAAACAATCACTGAAGATTGGAGCTGAAAGGGCCTTTTTCCTTTTTTTTTAAATTGAGGTAAATTTATTTATTTATTTTATTTTTAAAAATTTATTTATTCTTTGGCCATGCCACGCAGCATGCGGGATCTTAGTTCCCCACCAGGGATCGAACCCATGCCCCCTGCAGTGGAAGCACAGTCCTAACCACTGAACTACCAGGGAAGTCTGAGGTAAAATTCTTGTAAGTTAAAAGTAACCATTTAAAAATGTACAAGGCAGCGGCATTTAGTACCTTCCCAATGTTGTGAAGCCATCACCTCTGTCTAGCTCCCCAAACGGAAATCCCATGCCTATTAGCATTCACCCCCATAACCCTTCCCGGCCCCAGCCCAGCCCCTAATCTGCTTTCTGGGTCTATGGATTTGCCTATTCTGGATATTTCATATAAACGTAATCACGTAATACATGACCTTTGGTGTCCGGCTTCTTTCATTTAGCACACGGTTTTCGAGGTTCATGCGTCTTGTAGGATGTGTCAGTGATTCATCCCTGTTGACGGCTGAGTCAGACTCCGTTGTGTGGATGTAATGCATTTTGTTTATGGAAGGGGTCTTCGAAGAGAAGGAAGCTGAGAGCTGGCCCAGGTTAGATGAGTCGGTCACGGCACAGTCTGGGCCAGGACCAGGAGGTGACATGGGGCCGGTGGGCTACTGTTGGTTCATACCTGGGGTCTCCTCCTGGGGTCCCTGCCGGGTCACGTTTACCTTTTGTGGTTTGGTAGGGCCAGCGGCCCGGGGGCAGAAGTGATGACAGACGCTTCCAGGGCTGGGTCCTAAAATCTCCGCAACAATCCTCCACGCTCTGTCCCTTGTCTCATTGTGCAGCTGGGAGTGAAATGATCCAGTGAGGAACCTGGGCCTGCGGGTCACTGGGCCACGAGCTGGAAGGCGTCTGGAGCCTAGATGATGTATAGGGAGACTCCGTTTGCCCCGGAGCAGTAACCAATACACCTTTGTTATGATAAGGTGCCGATTTCTTTTAAAAAATCAGCTCAGTGGTTTTCAGCCTGGAGTGATTATCTCCCCCCACCTCCCCTCCGCCGAGGGGACGCTGGGCAACGTCAGGAGATACTTCTGATTGTTCCTGGGGGATGCTAATGGCATCTAGTGGGTGGAGGCCGGGGACGCAGCTAAACCTTCTGTGATGCCCAGGACAGGCCCCCACCACAAAGAAACCCAGGGCAGTGGTGCCATGTCGAGGAGCCCTTCCTTAGCTCGTGCTTCTGTCTTCTAGTTCTGGATCCTTCTATGCTGTCTGCTCACCTGACCTGAGTTCAGACCCCCGAAGACCTGCCTGCAGACCATCAGATCCTGTCCCTGCCTGACCGCTGATCTGGCCCCTCTCCCTGTAACTTTTCCCATCACTGAACTTGCTACCGGGTCCAGCTCACCTCAGATACTCTGCACGACCCCAGAGCGGCTGCTCTCTTCTGCTCCATCCAGCACAGCCTTCCTGGACTTTGGAGAGAGTGGGCATACTGGGCCAAGTTCTGGATCCTTCCAACCTACATCACAGTCTGCTGGAGTCTTCCCCAGCTCCTTGGACCCTCCATCTTACCAGACATCCTGAGGCAGGTTGCATCCTTCCATTAGGTTCTCTCCAGCTCATGGCTCCTCTAGCTTCCCCTGGGCCCCCAAATGACAGTGTCTGCTGCGTTTAGCCCCATCCGCTCCCAGCAGGACGCTGCCCAAGAAATGCGTCATCATAGCTCCAGCTTCTGTGCTGCACCGACAACAGCTGATCCAATTTTTCTTATTTAGTATCTTTAATTATTAGTAACATTTTATTTAAGTAGAATTAATTACCCTATCATCAGCTCTGGCCAGCTATGCCTTCTCACCACGGTTTCCTATTGATATTCTTCGACTGAGGCCAAAGCCAAAGCCCCATTCTCCCTCCGAGGGAATAGGGACTCTTGGCAAAGGCTTCTGGGAATGAAGTCCCCCACTTTGTGCACCTGTTGGAGATGCCAGCCAAGGCATCAAATCAAGCCAGAAATTGCGGGGGAGGGGGTGGCTGAGCCCCAGGTGGGGAGACAGGGGCAGGTGCCCAAAGTGATTGGCATCTTTATTCTTCTGGGCTGAGTCTAAACCCTGGAAATGTCCTTTTCTGCATGTGGCTGGGAGGTTTCAGAACTGGTATTCAGCCAGGGTGGCGGTGAGGGGAAAGATAGTAGAGTCCATCCTCCTTTTCTCAGTTACCTGCTTCAAGGTGGCCAGGGGAGAGGGCAGAGAGGTGGAAGCACTGGCCCCAGCCCAACCAGCATTTCTGGGTTTTTACAGGAGCTCCCACCTTTGGATTCAGACTAGCCACAGCTCAGAAACTGCCTTGGGCATATCAACTTGCACTCACTTCTAAGAGTACATTTGAAGGGGGCTCTGAGAGCTGCCTGAGGCAGCCAAGTCAGGCCAATTGTTTAAACCAGAGTTTTCAAATATTCCATAGAGCCTGAGTCCCAAGAGATGCTCTGGGACAAAACAAGGGCAGGTGGCAGAGCCGCCAAAGAAGTTTGGAAACTATTGCATCCTACACCTGCCTCTCAGAGTTGTGCCATGAAGAGACCCAGCCTGTGGGTTCCAGCATTCTCATTTTGTCCCATCACCCCAAGAATTCTTCACCTCGGGCAGGTCACTTTCTCTGCATCTTGGTTTACTCGGCTAAAAAATGGGGATTACAGTAGTACCGACTGTGAGTTAATACACAGATAGCGCTGGGAGCATTGGGTTGTAGTCAACATGGGCAATAATCATCATCACCTTCCTTCATCATCACCATCAAGAAGATAAAGGATCTGAGAAGCCCTGAATCTAAATAATCTGTTTCATAGACATTCAGATCTCCTGTTCCTTGGGACACATTTTAGAAATGCTGGTCCAGGTATTCTAGGGCTGTGTTTTCCTGGGAGATGTCTGGAGAGAACCCATAGTTCACTGTGCAAGCACGTTCCAGGGCTTGGCACCCAACCCCTCTTCTTGATGGGTTCTCCAGCAACTGGGTCACGATAGGCTAAGATGCCCCCCATCAGTTTTGTGCTACTTTCTCAGGGTTCTCCAGACTTTGTTTTGTGTTGGTGTCAACTTGATAAACCACTTCCTACAGTCAGGGGTCCACTGTGGTGTTCTCAGAGTTCCAACTATGGTAGTCTCCAAAACTCTCATCTCTTCTCCATGCTGATAGGGAGACCCCTAGAGGGTTATGAATCATCTCCTTGATTCTGCATCCAGGGCTAAGCAAACAGTGGGTGCATAATCATGGCGCTGGCTGAGCAACGCAGAAGGCAAGAGGGCTCCACCCATCTCCGGTCCTGGCTGGATCTGTGCTGCCATCTGCAGCAAAGGGCGTGGTGGAGTGGAAGGGGCCTTGAACTTGGAGTCAGAAAACCAAGGTTCAAATCTTAGCTGGCTGGTAGCATGAACTTGGATGAGTTGCTTAACCTTTCTGATCCCATCTGGAAAATGGGAATACCATCCTCTCCAGGACGCCCTCCCCCGCCATGGTTGTACTGAAGATCAGAGCAGATGCTATGGGGAAAGTGCCTTGTCCAGGGGAAAATGCCAGGCTGATGCCTTGGCAATTCCTTCCCTTCCTTCCCTCCACCGCCCTGCCATCACTCCAACGGGGACAGGCATGGTGTGTAGAACCGAAGCCTGAGCAGTCACAACAATGTCGGGAACGAGCATTATTATGTGCTGTGACAAGATTTGATGAATTCATATGCACCTACGGGAGCAGACTAAGTAGGTGAATAAAGTGAGAATATTCTCTGTGACAATCAATATTCCTTCAATTGAACCATCTCGGCAGATCTGACATTTCGATTTTTCTTTTTTGGACACATTAACTGGATTTATGCTTCCACACAGTGGCAACGGCGGGGAGAAGAGGTGGTGGCAGCACCCAGTGCCCAGGTATGGTGGTGCTTCAGGGGGCACCTGGGTAGGCTGATGGGAGCAGGTCCATTTGCCTCAGACCCCAGCTGGGTGGGAGCCGGTGCCCCACCATTCTGTTCACCTGACTGCTGGCCCTCAGTGCCGGGAGGCCCCAGCTGCCTGTGGTTCTTTCAGCTCCAGCAGCAGGGCTGCCAAAGAAGGCAGCTCGGAAGCCCTCCAGCCCTGGAGCCCTGCCTGACCCAGGCTCCGAGGACCGCAGCCCCTCTTCTCTGCACAGGAGGAGGGGCCAGATGGCTTCTCGAGGAACCTCCCAGGGTCCAAGTGAAGCCAACAGGCTCTGATCACTGCCTGGGTTCAGTGACTCACCCTGCTGTTTGCTAATAAGTGGTGGCAAGTGCATGACTTTTGGTGAAGTTCATGACATCTTTGGCTCAGTTTATCCATTTGCCAAATAGAGCTGATGATAAAACAAACTTGTATTGAGTACTTTAGGTGCCAGGCAGTCTTTTCAGAGCTTTAGATGGGCTGATGTACCTAATCTTCACAATAACCCAGCGGGGTAGTACACTAACAGTCCCATTTGCAGGTGAAGAAACTGAAAGACGCAGCTATGCGTTGTAGGCAGCTGAGGTTTTGAAACTCAGCTTGTCACTTAATAGCTGTATAAGTCAAGATTCTTCATGGAAAAATGTATAACTCAAAAGCGCTTAGGCAGAAAAAAAAGAAGAGTGACGGGGGATTGGCTTTGGTAGCTGGAAAGGATACTGGGGTTGCTGGAAGAATTCCAGGGGGGAAGGGCTCTAGAACCTTCTAGAACCCCTTTAGGCTCCAGCGCCTCAGGGGTTGGAACAGGTGCTCAGCCCCATCTGCAATCTTGCTCTCCATCATAACCCATCATTACTTACCTCTGCTTTCCTTTCCAGGTTGCTTTACAAGGCAGGATAGCACAGAGCTTGAAGCGATGACTCTGGAATCTGACAGCCTGTTTTTGCATCTGGCTTTGCCACTTCCCAGCAATGTGACTCTGGACAAAGTCCTTAGCTTCCATGAATCTCTCTTTCTCATCCATCAAATGGAACAATAGAAACTCCCTTATAGGTTTATTGTGAGAATGAAATGAATTAGTACATATAAAGCCTGTGAAGCAATCCCTAGCATGTGGTAAATGCTCAGTAAAATCGAGAATCAGCATCCTGTTATAGATGCTTTCCTTCTGCATGCCTGGCAGCCTTAGCTTGACCGTATCAGCTGAGATAACTGTTTTCTCCCTGAGGCTATGAACCAACCCCTGGGAAGGGTTCTGATTGCTCACTCCTTATATTAACTGCCATTATCAGACAGAGTGAGGCACTAAGATTGTCTAGACCTGGTTCAAGTACATGTTCCCCTGAGGAATCCTGGAATAAATCCCAAAAGATCACTGGGTGCTGCTGTTCAGAGCACACCCTTGTAGGTTGTCTGATTGTAGCCTTTCAGTGCCTTTGCGATGTTTTACGGTCATGTAAGTTGCAGATAACTTGATAGCAATGCAAAATAATTCTTGTTTATAGACATGCAAATAAATTCTGTCCAGTGGTTCAATAGATTTCCCTCTTCCTTAAGGAAAGAGCCAGCTTCTGATTATTTGTCAATTCACTTTCCTTTACTCCAGATAAATTTACACTTTTTAGACTTCTCCTTTGGATTAGTTGTAACTTCTGCCTGGTTCCCTCACTAATATTAAGCCAAATAAAATCTTTAATACCTGTTAAAGTAGGAGAGTCATGATCTTGCCTTTTTTGGGAAAATTATCCTTTAACACTTGCAATGATAGGAAAGTTCCTAAGCATACGGAAAAATAGTTACCACGATCCAGTCTCCTAGTGGTATGACATTAATCCAGCTATTTTTTTCTCCAGGCCTCAGTTTTCTCACCTATAAAATGGGAGTAATATTACATATCCAAGAGGATGCTGTAAGAATTGCTAAGAAATGTATGGAAAACGTTCAGTCTACACCTGGGCACATAGGAGATGCTTTATTTAAGGCAGATGCCATTGCAGGGGTGGTGCCGGGGTTGTTGCTGTTGTTACAGTTGGTTCTGGTCGTTTGTAACAGCAGCCAGTGGGATCCCAGGTGTTGAAATATAGGGAGAAGGACAATGGGCAGAATGCATTCTCTAAGGCTCCTGTGGCTGGACTGGAAAGGGCCTCTGCAGATGTCAACAGGCATATCCCACCCAAAGTGCACTCAACATGGGAAAAGGCTGCAAACTTGGAAATTTTGATGCAGTGAAAGTACATCGACATGGAGACTTGGTTTGCACTTGTCAGGATGAAGGAGGGGGATGGTCAGGGAGGTGGCAGAAGAGAGATGGGAATGCAAGCGAGTCTGCTTCTTTGCAGGAGATGCTCTCGGTGTTTCACCAGCAGATGTGAATGTCTAGCTCTCAGGGGCAACCTCCTCCAACCTCCAACTGCCGGCTGGTCCCTGGATTTGCTGTCTGCTCTGTGGCCTCATGGATAGTTTGAATCTGTTCCTCAGACCAGAGAAACCTTGGGTGCACTCATCAAATGGAGTCTGTCCTTACAATGGAATATTACTCAGCCATAAAAAAGGAATGAAATAATGCCATTTGCAGTGACATGGACGGACCTAGAGATGATCACACTAAGTGAAGTAAGTCAGACAGAGAAAGACAGATACCATATGATGTCACTTATATGTGAAATCTAAAAAAAATGATACAAGTGGACTTATTTAAAAAACAGAAATAGACTCAGACATAGAAAACAAACTTACGGTTACCAAAGGAGATGGCTGGGAGGAGGGATATATGAGGAGTTTAGCATTACCAGATACACACCACTATGTATGAAGTAGATAAACAGCAAGGATTTACTATATAGCTCGGGGAAGTATATTCAATATCTTGTTAGAAACCTATAATGGAAAAGGATCTGGAAAAGAATAGATATATGTATACATGTATAACTGAATCACTTTGCTGAACACCTGAAACTAACACAACATTGTAAATTAACTATATTTCAGTAAAAAAAAATGGTTAAAAAAAGGAGTCTCTCTGGCTAAGAGGAAGACCACGCTGCGTGCCAGGTGGCAGCTACAGCAGCCCCCCTGGACTCAGCACACTGTCCAGCAGCTTCTATCTGGAACCCCATTCTTCACTCTCACCCTCCCAGGCTTTGACCTGCAGAAGAGCAGCAACAGTCTGAAAAGCATTAATGAGACTTTTCCCTCTGTATTCCTGACAGCACCTTGCTCCTGCCCAGCTACAGCTGGGTGGGACTATCCAAATCAGCCAGGCAGCCCAGCATCATGGCCAGAAAGAAGCCTGAACGTTCCCTTCTCCAAGCCATCCTCGGTTTCCACTTGTTCCGAGTAGCTGATGGCTCGCTGGGAAGCCAGCTAGATGAAAGGAGAGTCGCCCTGGCCAGTTGAGGAGGCGTGGGTGAAGGTGGCAGGTTATCCTGCAGAGAGTCTGGGGCCGGGGACCAATGGGGTGCTACTGCTCCTTAGTGTGTGTGGCAGGGAAGCCTTTGAGTCTTGACCCATCGTGAGACAGGCTGGGACCTGGGACCTGGGACCCTTTGCTGCCCTGCTTCCACCTGGAGTATCCTCAAGCACAAAAATACAAAGAAAGTATAAGGGACTAAAAATAACTGCGTGCACGCCCAGTTGGGGCAAATTCTGGACGACAAGATACAAAAGACCTCAAAAACACAACTGCCTCTTCTGAAGAGCAAGGAACAGAAGCAGGGTGTGGACAGCAAAAGCAGGGCACTGTGCATGCCCGCTGCACCAGGAAAGGGGTGGGCAGACCCCTTAAGCCACGCCTCTGGCCCGACCCCTGGACACACGCCTACCCTCACCCCATATAAGGAACCAGCTCTCTCCTTTAGGGAGCGAGCTAGCAAGGGCACCTCTTACTTGTTCTCGTTCCCCCCTGCTGCAGCAGGGGCCCCAAAAAGCCTAGCCTGAATTTCTTGTCTGGCCTCTGACCGATTTCTACCAATTGGGGAAGGCCAAGAACCCTGGTCTGTAACAATAGGAGAGAACCAGATGGTGACTTACCGCGGGTACAGATGACAAATGATGGCCAGGCAAACCGACCGTGGGCTTTTCCAGGCAAGACATGTGACCAAGGAGATTCCCAGAGGCAGGGGTGGCTGTCCCCGCTGGGTGGAGGACACACCCAGCTACACCACCGTCCCACTCACTCCCAAGCTTATCACGGTGCGAACCTCCAGGTCTGCATTTACCCAAGTCATCCAAGCAGGCTCCGAGTTGCTGAAACCCGAGTTACTGGATCTGACGAGGCTGCAGTGAAGGACTTTCTTGCCCCACCCCGCTGGTGGGAGCTGGTGGAGACAGAACGCATCTCTTACGGACAAATAAAGCAGCAGTGTGAGGGATTTGGCGGCCCTCTCCACGTGGCCTGGCGATTCTCCTCTTACTCCCCCTGGTGCTCTTTCTTTTCTCACCTGGGCTGGCCAGGAACGCAGCCTCTTCCAGCGTCAACAAGGCAACCACGCGGTGCGAGCTAGGACTCCTGAACCCATGGCAACCCGCCAGCTGCTGCTCCCAGAAGCCGTTCCCCAGCAGCGCGGCTGCCCTCGGCTGGTCAGCAGGACCTCTCGGGAGGGTACCAGGCTCCAGCGTACACTCCCTTCTTCTGGAAAAAGGCAAGTGACACCATCCCCATAGCCTCCCCTTTCCCCCTCTGAGGTAGAACTGATGTTGGCTTCGTGGGGGCCCCTTGGGGACATAGCAATTCTGTTGGGCCTTGGAAATAAAGTAGGATTTTGACTGATCTTGATGAGGGGGATTCCTTCTGCCTTTATTTTGTTGTCTGCGGTGACCATCAAGCTTGGCTTTAGGGGTCTTCCCTTCTCCCATCCCTTTTGCCTTCCTTTGTAACCTGAGTTTTGGATATCTGTCTATATCTCTCGGTCTCCATCCATCCATCCGTCCATGCATTTATCCACCCACCCATCCACCCATCTACCCACTAATCCAATCCACCCACCCACACATCCATCCCCCCATCCACCCACCCTATCTACCTATCTATCTACTTACCTACCTACCTATCTATCCATTCATTCATTTATCTATCTATCTATCTATCTATCTATCTATCTATCTATCTATCTATCTATCTATCTATCTACCTACCTACCTACCTATCTGTTCATTTGTCTATCTATCTATCTATCTATCTATTTATCTATCTATCTGATCTACCTATCTACCTACCTACCTACCTATCTATCCGTTCATTTATCTATCTACCTACCTATCTATCCGTTCATTTATCTATCTATCTATCTATCTACCTACCTATCCGTTCATTTATCTATCATCTATCTATCTATCTATCTATCTACCTACCTACCTACCTATCTATCTCCATTTATCTATCCATCTACTATCTATCTATCTACCATCTATCTATCTACTATCTATCTATCTATCTACCATCTATCTTCTATCTATCTATCTATCTATCTATCTATCTATCTATCTATCTATCTATCTATCTATCTCCTTTTGCTCCCCCACTTCCCTGATAGAGACTAGAGTTTCCCAAAGGAATTTCAGCAAAAAGTAAAGAAAATAAATGAAATGTAAACCTTTCTCTCCAAACTACAAACAGTGCATAACAAGTCAAGCTTCAAAAATTCTAGGCACATGCCTGATGCACCGATAGCTAAGGCTGCCTCTCTCTCCATGTGATGTAGTGGATAAGGAAATGGACTTGAGAGCCAGATCGCCTGGGCTCAAATCTCAGCTCTGCTGCTGACCCCATGGCCCTGGGCAAGTTTCTTAGTGTCTCTCTGCCTCAGTGCTTCTTCTGTAAAATGGGAATAATAAGAGTAACTACCTCATAGGACAGTCATGAGAATGAAATCAGCTATTTAATATGTGCAAAGAACTTAACCAGGGCTTGGGACATAGTCAGTGGTATGATATAAGAGGGTCAGTTCTTATTACTAGTACTGGGCACATAAGCTCTGTCTGAAGACCCTCCCAGACAACAGCCCCCCAATTTTGGTTCTTGGGCAAGTCCTCCTTGGACTCAAGGTGGCTTCATACAGCCACACAGGTTGCACACTGCACATCCCAATTCCATATCCCCACCCCTCTCTTCGCTTCCGGGGTGAACTCAGGGTGGCACTTCAGGGAGACAGGCATGGCGATAATCAGACTGTCTGTGATAGGACTGATGGGTCACCTGCAAGACCCTGGGTGAAGGTCACTATTTCAGGAGCGCAGACGCATAGAAGACTCTTTGAGCAGGAGTTGGGGGAGGCCAAGAGGAAAAGAACAGCAGAGGATGCTAAAAGTCTAAGGGGATGAGGGCAGAGGGACTGGAGAAGCTCCTGAAGTTAAAGACCCTGCAGGCAGGGCTGACTTACCCACAGGAGAGACTCCTGGCCCAGACTTCCCAAATGCTCAGCCAGGGAAGAGACCTTTCTTTGTTTTTCCCCTTTGTCCAGGGGTGAGAGGCAGCTGAATCTCTTGGTCATTGGGGTTTGTCTCCTGCCCATGCTTTGTGCATCTTTCCTGGTTGCTGGGAGAACAGGGGACTTGCTGCTGATGGGGGAAAATTGTCAGTGAGTCCAGATGGCATTTACTTAAGAACTGACGTAAGAAATGACGTGTGGGGACTTGGGGGTTTCCAAGATCGTGACACGGTGATAGAGATGCTGCCAATACCACCCCAGGCTCCTGAAGACCCATCCTCCTCTCTCACCCTAAAAGCAACGGGCAAGCAAGCCTACTGTGTCAACACTGAGCTGGGCACTTTGCAGATGAAACATCCCATCCAGTATGAACCTCAGGAGGTAAGCATTTTCATTCCCATTTCACAGATGAGAAAGGCACTGCGTTAAATGATTTGCCTGTGGTGTCTCAGCTAGAAAGTCACAGGGCAGCATTCAATCCAGGTTGGTCCCACTGCAAAGTCTGCATGTTGTTCACACTCAGCCTGGCAGGCTCCTCACCTTGGCTTCATCTCTCAGGCATGCAGGAGCCAACCCAAGATGAGGGAGTACCTCCTTGGAGAGTCAAGATACACGATTCTCAAAATGTGGTCCATGGGCCAACATCATCAGCATCAGCATCACCTGGGGACTTGTTAGCAATCACAGATCCCCAGACTTCATCCCAGACCCATTGTCATAGTCAGCTCAGGCTGCCATAACAAAATATCATAGACTAAGGGGCTTAAACAACCATTCTGGAGGCTGGAAGTTCAACATCAGGGTCCAGCATTGTCCGGTTCTGGTGAGGACCCTCTTCCTGGCTTGCAGACAGCTGCTTTCTTGCTATGTCCTCACATAGTGGAGAGAGAGAAAGCTCTGGTCTCTCTTCCTCTTCTTATCAGGACACTAATTCCATCATGAGGGCCCCACCCTCATCACCTCATCTAACCCTAATGACCTCCCAAAAGCCCCATCTTCAAATACCATCACATTGGGGGTTAGCACTTCCTCATATGAATTTTTTGTTGGAGGGAGGAGATCACAAACATTCAGTCCGTAACACCTACTGAGTCAGTAGGTGATTCTGTTGTTCCCTAGAATTTGAGAATTATGGGAGATTCTGTCTGGAGAGGTACAGCAATCAAATCTTTCAAGCTGTGTCCGCCTGTGTCCTTGGTCTGTTCCTGAGGAAAGTTCTGTAGGCAAGGAGGCAATGTCAACATGTTTACAGAGTGCTTTGAACTGGTGGGCACCCCAGATGCTGTTTCACCATTTCCCAGAATAGCAGGCCTTGAAATCAGTGTCCCAACCAGGTAGAAAGCTGCCTGTGGCTAGTCGTTACTGGAAGAGAGACTGCTTGTGACATTCTTGTACATCATTAACCTCTGCAGAGAAGATGGGAATTGGTTTGATTAAAAAAGGCTGAGCTGCAGCAGGAGAGACTGAAGTTAGACATCTGGAAGAACTTCCAAGCTTAATAAATTTTTTGAGTCTCAAGAAGATGTAGATAGAGGGCAATCATCCCTGGAATCAGGGGTCATACAAATGGCTATTTTTAATCTTCTGTAGCAGCTGGACTCGGTCTTCAACAGCATAACCTCACAAACATTCATGACCTGTTGTAGCTGAGACACAAACAGAGCCATCATCAAATATCACTTTGCTCTCTGTCTCAGCGAGAAGGAAAAAAATAAACAAATGGAGGAAAGAGATTCCATGTTTTTCTAATAGAACGAGGTAAGCAGTGGGGAAAAAACAATTTCTGCTCAGCACTTCTGAGCTTCTGTCACAGCTACTGCCCGCCCACCCCCAAAGCAACCACAACCGCAAAGCCAAGTTCGATAAAGATGAAGAACAGCGTGTCCAGGCTTCTCTGGAATGAGCTGGTCATTCCCAGCGAGGCCTGGAGGGAAGAGAGAAATGAAAGGCTTTTGGGAATTGGCCACCTTTCTGAGAGGGTGGACACTTCTGGCTCTGGAAATAGAAAGGCGGCAGCCACAACAGATGAAGGCTGTCGTGGGCTGGGACCCGGGGGCTCCAGAGAAGCTAGAGTTGTGACAGGTGTCAATCAGCGCTGACAGCCTCCAGGTTCAGCTGCGGCTTTACAGCCTCTCGTAGGCTTGACTGCAATTGGCCTTGGAGTGGCAGATGTGAGGAAGACCTTTGGGGAATCAAGAGAGAGGGGAAGTCAGGAGGGTGAGAGCCTGCTTTTTGGAAGCATTTGGCTCCTGGCCTGGTTCTGCCTCAGCAGCGCTTTGACTGCGCTGGTCACTGCCCCTCTGTGAGCCTCAGTTTCCTTGTCTGTAACAGGCAGGGGGTGGGCTAGACCAGTGGTTCTCCGCACTGGCAGGGCTGGGCCCCAGCACTGCTCACAAGCTGGGCTGAGAACCACAGGCCTGGAGTCTGCATAGCTGGACTTTGGCCCTTGACAGTCTCTGAAAGGAGAAAACAGAAGTCCACTGGGCGGGACCCTGGCCCGATCCCAGGTCTCTCCACCAGAAACAGCCGAGGACCCTTTGAATCCTGGTAACTGGGGTCATGCCAGGGACCCTCGACATCCATGGAGAGGGAGGCTGCATGGATTATGCAGTGGCCCCAGGGACCTGGCAAGTCAATGGCACCTCCAGTTCAGGGGTCTGCGGCATCAACCTTGAGCCTGATTGCCTTGTTTCCCAGGGATGTGACTTCTCTGCACCTGCTTTCTCATCTGTGAGATGCAGATGATAATCATACCTGCCTCACAGGTGAGGGGAAAGTGAAATTAAACATGGAACTCAGGGCAGTGCCTGGCGGTCCAGTGGTTAAGACTCCACGCTTCCATTGCAGGGAGCACAGGTTCAATCCCTGGTTGGGGAACTAAGATCCTGCAGGCCGTGTGGCATAGCCAAACAAACAAACAAAAAAACCCACGGAACTCAGGGCAGCACCTAGTGCCTGGAAATAAAGTTCAGCGTCTTTATTCTTTTTTTTTTTTTTGGCCATGCCATGCGGCTCACAGGATCTTCGTTCCTCAACCAGGGATCGAACCCGGGCCCTCGGCTGTGAGAGCGTGGAGTCCTAACCACTGGACGGCCAGGGAAATCCCTCAGCATCCTTATTATTGGTTCCCTGATTGGACCACACACTCCATGAGGGCAGGGGTGGTGTAAATGTATGGATGGATGGGGAAAAAAAAAAGAATAAAGGGAGGGAGGGAAGGGGAGAGAGAGACAAAGAGAGAAAGAACCCACAACTTCCAGAACCTGACCAATGGCAGAAATGTGCCCATCTACTTCGAAATGGCCCCTCCAGGGATGTAGTCCCCACAGAACGAGCCTGGACACGTGGCAAGATGAAGGGAGAGGGAGACAAGGGCACCCCTCCCGACATCTTCTCAAAACCAAGTCGTTGCCCCTGGTGAGTGAAATTCAACATGAAACGCCATCAGCGCCCCAAGGACCGGTGTTAAGCTCGGCTACTTTAAAAAAACCAGACAAAGACGACCATTTTTACTTGTGCCTTCCTTCTTTTGCTGTCACATCAAAGCTATTTTATTGGTATATGTTTAAGAAATGTTTTTTAATCTCCCAAATTATAGCTTCTCTATATATTCTTGTCATTGTAAATTACACTGTGAGTCCCTGAGCCAATTTTTTTTTTTTTGCTGGTGGCAATTAAAAATTCCCCCCAGGGGCCTCTGCTGTGTCTTACCTGCACGCTTCCATCTCTGCTTTGGTCTCACTCCTGCCTCTGATTCTCCCCAAATCTGGCTTCCTGTAACCTGCAGAAACATCAGCTTCATTCTTCTCCTTATCCTGGGGACCGCTGTGACATTTCCACCACAGCTGTGGGGAGGGCAGGCCCCGCTAAGCAAACCCAAATCCTCAGGCTTTCCCAGGAGAAGTTTGACTCCCAGAGGCCCTTTGCCCTCCTGAGGACCGGGGCTCCCGCCTCTAGGGCACAGCTCTGGACTTGGTGGCCCTGGCCCCTCCTCTACCTGCAGGCAGCGCTAATTGGCTGGCACCCCGGCCGCTCTGTCGCATCACCCAGCCTCCCCAGCTATTGAGTCACTCGTACAGGGCCATTTGTTTGTGCTGGTTTCAGACAGACTAATGCCTTTAATGGCACATAATCATTTTTCAGAAGTCATTTGGTGTCACTAATCATCTCGGTAATACAGCACGATGGAACGCGTAATGACATTCGGAACAGGACAGATGGCAGTGCGATTCCTGGCTTCCCCCCTCTGATCTATATTTTACCCGTGCCGGTTGCTAGTGACACCAAGGGCTGTTAATAAACAATTGCCTTAAGGGTTTATTCCCCCTTGGGGGTTGGGAAGGGCCATGGGGCACCCATTATAAATAATTCCTGATGGAAGTGACGGTGGGAAGAGGAAAGGAAGCAGTTTTTAGCCAGTGATCCCCCCTCCACCCTGGGACATAAACCTGGCTCAGATCCATTTTGCTGGGCTTGGGCGGAGGCGGAGTGGGTGCCGGGAATGTGAGCTTCCAGTGGGAAAAAAGAGGCCCCCCGCAAGGAAGTGAAAGAAACACAAGTTTGTGAGAATTCTTGACCGGGAGGTTTTATTTATTTGTTTGTTCGTTTATTTATTTATTTTGGCAGCTCCGGGTCTTAGTTGCGGCATGCGGGATCTTTTAGTTGCAGCATGCAGACCCTTAGTTGCAGCATGCATGTGGGATCTAATTCCCCGACCAGGGATCGAACCCGGGCCCCCTGCATTGGGAGTGTGGAGTCTTACCCACTGGGCCACCAGGGAAGTCCCTTGACCAAAAGGTTTTAAGCTGGTTCTCTAGATCTGGAAAGATCCGTGGAGAAATGGGTCTTCACTGAGAGAGGTGAAGAGTGGCCTTTGAGGAGATGGGGAGGGATGGGCAGAGCCCCTTCTGGCCTTCTCCTGTCCCCCAAGGGCCTTGGGTCAGGGTGTGGGGCCAGAGTCAGTGTGCGGACCCTTCTGAGACCTTGAGGCACCCCTCCCATTCAAAGGGTCGCTTGGGGCTCTTGGAAGACTCAGAAGTCAGTCGGCTGCTGCCTGGGATTTCTACCCTGAAATGGTTCCACTGAGCTGCAAAGTAAATAGAATCAAGGGTCCCGTACCGGCCCCTGAGTGTGAGGGACCGAAGTATTTGCCAAAATCAGGTGGCTTCACTGACCCTCCCTTCCTGAGGACAAGTCTTTTGTGTAATGACTTAAAGGAGATAGCTTTTATCCTGATGACCGCCAGAGAGTAACTGCAAGATAAAATGCAGCAATTACAATAAATTGTAATGATGGGGGACAGGCTGATGCCACTTCAGGAGACCAGGGCACCGAGCGCTGGGGCCATGACAGCTGCCCCCACCATGGCAAGCGTCTTGGGTCCTGGCAGACAGCCTGTCCTCATTCTCTGGGTCCCGCCCTCATGAGCAGGGCTGTCCCGACGGGAGGGCTAAGCTCTCTTTCCATCGTTCTCTTTCCCACTTCCATCTCCTCCTTCGGGGTCTCCAGGGAGGACGCTGGCAAGTCTCCCTGGGCACCCTGCTAACGCGCTCTCAGATCGGGGGTACAGGCCAGGGAGAGCTGCGAAGGGTTTCGGGAGCTGGTAGACGGGGGCCCGGGGCACAGTGCAGGGGCGTGGTTAACAGCAGGCTTGTGAACGTCGGAGGGACCTCTCGCTCAGCAAGGGCGCAGCGCCGGGCAGGCGGCTAACCGCTCATTTATAAAAGGATGTTAATGACATCTCCCTGGCCGAGTATCACCGTGAAGATTAAATAAAACAATGCATGTGAAATGCTGAGCGCAAAGTAGGCCCTCATGCAACATTAATCATTACAGTTGCTGCCGTGGGCAGGTCTGGTGGCCCAGTGGAATGAGAGAGCCCCCGCCGGGGGGCGGGGACAACGGGAACTTGGATGCGGGTGGGCGAGTCCAGGAAGGAGCTTGCAGGGACAAGGCGGGCAGTGTCTGTGGCTATCGACAGTGGGGTTTCCTCTCTAGTCCTGCATCCCCCGGGCTGTGCTCCATCCCCCGTTGACATCACAGCAAGAAGACGTACCGAGCTTCAGTGGAAAGCCATCTGTTAGTAAGTGGGAAAGCCCCCCGGCGTCTTTGCGGTGGTTAATAATTTAGCTTAAGCTGCTGGATGAGAGCTGACCGGAGTTCTGACATCCATTTTAATAAAGTCCTTTCCTGCCCTCCTCAAGCTCAGGCCTGGGGGACCCTGGGCTCCAGTGAACCCTGAGTATCCCCGTCCGCCCCAGCCTCCGGCTCGCAGGTGAGGCAGGCGATGTGCGCAGACACACAGGGCCTGGTTCGGGGAGAGGTCTTAGAAACACACGCCTTGGAGCTGCTGGCTGGGACGCCTGACCTGGAGGCACCGGTTGTGTCTGGCCGACCTGCACCAAGGCCGGCTCAGGGGGCTGCCACAAAAACCAAAACAGCAGCAGTAATTGCCGTTTATTCTCTGCAGTTATTCTGTGCCCTGAGATGGGCTGAGGTCTTCTTTTAGATGATCTCCTGCAGTCCTCTCCTCGATCTTGAGAGATACACATCAGTGTTTTGTGTTTTTTTTTAACAACTTTATTGGAGTATAATTGCTTTACAATGGTGTGTTAGTTTCTGCTTTATAACACAGTGAATCAGCTATACATATACATATGTCCCCATATCTCCTCCCTCTTGCGTCTCCCTCCCATCCTCCCACATCAGTGTTTAATAGACAAGGAAACTGGGTCTCAGAAAAGTAAAGTCATCTGCCTAGCTCATAAGTGGTAGAACAGGGATCCAACATGGTGTTTGAATCCAAAATTCCTGTGCTTTATTACATTGGTGAGATGAAGCTTTTTTTCTCTGTCAAATAAGAACTGAGACTGGATTTGTGGAATCCTCTTTCCCTCCCTTCCCCAGCCCCTCCCTCCTTCCCTCTCTCCATCCCATACCCCTTTCTTCTATTAAATATTGCTCCATTGCTTTTTATTAAACTCTTCTGGGGGCAGAGAGAACACATATGTCTGGGACACCTTCCTGCCCAGTGGATGTGCTGCCTGGGACCTCCCAAGAGGAAATGATCTGAGACCCCTGCCTCAGATGCTCCATTTAGGGATACCCTTCGACGGCTCAGGCCAAGAAGGGGAGTGTGACGGGGTAGTCAGTGCTCGGAGAAAGCTGGCAGAATCCCAGGAGCCCAAGCCCCTAAGTAGAGTTTCAGGAAGCCACCCTTGCTTCTCCCCCTGGGGACATGTAAATTGGCAAATTGTTGCTTATACTGGGATTCTGCAACTGTATCCACAGCTGTTCATGGGAGGCTGTGAAGTGGGTGTTGTCTTTCCCAGCAGGATGGCCCGTCTCAGGGCGGTGCTGCCTGGAGCAGCAGGTGGGAGAAAAGTCCTGACGGTTGTACCTGGAACGCTGGCCCCTCCCCCTCCCTGCCCTTCCCTCCCTCTTCCTGTTTTTATGGCCCAAGTACGCATGATGGAGACTGGACGTCAGGGGGCAGCAGGCCTCGGGGATAACTATAATTCCCCGCAGGCAGTGGTTGGCATGTCTGTCTAGTAAAACCTGCAATTTGATTGTTTCAAGAGCACAAACCAGGAAAACACATCTCTGATCGCCTCTTTTTTCTGCTTCATGATGTCAGTTCCCCACCGTCTTACGGCTGGCTGAGTTTCTTCCTCCTTACACACACCAGAAGGACCATTCTTCCAGGGTCACACGCCCACGGAACGTGGTGTTTCAGCATCAGGTGAAAGAAAGCCTGGGGTGCTCATCCAGCAAGGTGGATAGACGGAGGGTCCCAGACAGGAGTCCCCCGGGTGCAGAACTGTGTGTGGATACCTGGTACCCCAGCACACTGCACGTTGCCTGGGCCCTGGAAGGGGCCCCAGGAATTGCTTGTTCAAGAAACTCTAACTGGAGATCACAGCACCTGCCTCCGAGTTTTTTCTGAGGGTTAAGTGAAATAACACACGTTCAAGTGTTTGGCTTAGGGTAGGTAAGAGCCCATGGTACACGCATGGACCCTACAAACAACCCATGGGATGTCCACTCAGTGGAATGCTACTGAGCACTAAAACGGAACAAACTATTGCACATGAAACCGCCTGGATACATCATTTTTTTTAAAAGGGAATTTATCACATTCATTCTCTTTTTTTTAAAATAAATTTATTTATTTTTGGCCGCGTTGGGTCTTTTTTGCTGTGCGCAGGCTTTCTCTAGTTGCGGCAAGCAGGGGCTACTCTTCATCGCGGTGCGTGGGCTTCTCATTGCAGTGGCTTCTCTTGTTGCGGAGCACGGGCTCTGGGTGCACGGGCTTCAGTAGTTGCAGCACGTGGGCTCAGTAGTTGTGGCTCACAGGTTCTAGAGAGCACGCTCAGTAGCTGTGGTTCACGGGCTTAGTTGCTCCGCGGCATGTGGGATCTTTCCGGACCAGGGCTCGAACCCGTGTCCCCTGCATTGGCAGGCAGATTCTCAACCACTGCGCCACCAGGGAAGTCCCATCATTCTTTTTTTCGTAATTGAAGTTTAGTTGATTTACAATATTGTGTTTCAGGTATATAACAAAGTGATTCAGTTATATATATATATTCAGACATATATACATATTCAGATTCTTTTCCATTATAGGTTATTATAAGATATTGAATATGGTTCCCTGTGCTATACAGTAAATCCTTGTTGTTTATCTATTTTATATATAGTGATGTATACCTGTTACGCCAGCTTTCTTTTGATTTCCATTTGCATGGAATATCTTTTTCCATCCCTTCACTTGCAGTCTGTATGTGTCCCTAGGTCTGAAGTGGGTCTCTTGTAGGCAGCATATATATGGGTCTTGTTTTTGTATCCATTCAGCGAGCCTGTGTCTTTGGTTGGAGCATTTAATCCATTCACGTTTAAGGTAATTATTGATATGTATGTTCCTATGACCATTTTCTTAATTGTTATGGGTTTGTTTTTGTAGGCCCTTTTCTTCTCTTGTGTTTCCCACTTAGAGAAGTTCCTTTAGCATTTGTTGTAGAGATGGTTTGGTGGTGCTGAATTCTCTTAGCTTTTGCTTGTCTGTAAAGCTTTTGATTTCTCTGTTGAATCTGAATGAGATCCTTGCCTGGTAGAGTAATCTTGGTTGTAGGTTCTTCCCTTTCATCACTTTAAATATATAGTGCCACTCCCTTCTGGCTTGTAGAGTTTCTGTTGAGAAATCAGCTGTTAACCTTATGAGAGTTCCCTTGTATGTTATTTGTCGTTTTTCCCTTGCTGCTTTCAATAATTTTTCTTTGTCTTTAATTTTTGTCAATTTGATTACTATGTGTCTCAGCGTGTTTCTCCTTGGGTTTATCCTGCCTGGGACTCTCTGCACTTCCTGGACTTAGGTGGCTATTTCCTTTCCCATGTTAGGGAAGTTTTCGACTAGAATCTCTTCAAATATTTTCTCGGGTCCTTTCTCTCTCTCTTCTCCTTCTGGGACCCCTATAATGTGAATGTTGTTGCATTTAATGTTGTCCCAGAGGTCTCTTAGGCTGTCTTCATTTCTTTTCATTCTTTTTTCTTTATTCTGTTCCACAGCAGTGAATTCCACCATTCTGTCTTCCAGGTCACTTATCCGTTCTTCTGCCTCAGTTATTCTGCTATTGATTCCTTTTAGTGTATTTTTCATTTCAGTTATTGTATTGTTCATCTCTGTTTGTTTATTCTTTAATTCTTCTAGGTCTTTGTTAAACATTTCTTGCATCTTCTCGATCTTTGCCTCCATTCTTTTTCCAAGGTCCTGGATCATCTTCACTATCATTATTCTGAATTCTTTTTCTGGAAGGTTGCCTACCTCCACTTCATTTAGTTGTTTTTCTGGGGTTTTATCTTGTTCCTTCATCTGGTACATAGCCCTCTGCCTTTTCATCTTGTCTATCTTTCTGTGAATGTCAGTGATGTGTATCTGTTAACCCCATACTCATAATTTATCCCTCGCCCCCTTCCCCCTTTGGTAATCATGAGTTTGTTTTCTATGTCTGTGAGTCTGTTTCTGTCTTGTAAATAAATTAATTTGTATTATTTTTTAGATTCCACATATAAGTGATATCATATGTGTCTTTCTCTGCCTGACTTACTTCACTCAGTATGATGATCTCTAGGTCCATCCATGTTGCTGCAAATGGCATCATTTCATTCTTTTTTTAAAGGCTGAGTAATAGTCCATTGTATATATGTATCACATCTTCTTTATGCATGGATTCATCTTAAAGGCAGGTTACTAAGTGAAAGAAACTGGACTCAAAGGTGACCCAGTGTATATAATGCTGGAAAAGGCCGAGCTGTAGGGAAAGAGGACAGATCAGTGGTGGCCAGGGGCTGGGAGAGGGAGGATAGGATGACACAAGGGGCATGAGGGAACTTTTCGGGGTGATGGAACCATTCTGCATCTCAAATGTGATGGCTCTATGACTTTATGCATTTGTTAAAACTCCCAGAGCCATTACTTTTTAAAAGGGTCAGTTTTACCATATGGAAATCATATCTTTTTTTAAAAAAAAATATTTATTTATTTATTTTGGCTGCACACAGGGTCTTAGTTGCAGTATGAGGGATCTTTAGTTGCGGCACGCGGGATCTAGCTCCCTGACCAGGGATTGAACCCGGCCCCCATGCATTGGGAGCACAGAGTCTTAACCACTGGACCACCAGGGAAGTCCCGGAAATCATATCTTAATTAAAGGAAATGAAAGAAAAAAAAAATCTACAGACCCTGAATGATGGAAAACCGAAAAGAGCCTCTCTGGCCTTCAGAGGGCTCGTGAAGTCCGCTGCGTCCTGATTTCTCTCATTCCCTTCTGCTTGGAAGCTACGGGGGGCGTTGGCATTTCCTGCAGATGGGGAGGAGTCCAGGACCCTGGCTCAGCTGAATACTTCTCTGGGGAAACGTAGCCAAAGTGGAAAATTCACACCCGGATATCTGAGTGTTGGCTAATGGGGACCCAATGGTTCATGTCCAGGAAATAACTAATGACATCAATCTCATTGGTTTAAGAAAGCCAGAGCCCATCGGGGGGGGAGTGGGGGAGCGCAGTGGAGGACATCAGCTAACGTGGAGTCCGTGCTGGGGGTGCAGTCCTCTTCTGACGGATGCTTCAGTCAAGTGGCAAACCCACGGGCGGAAAATTGCCTCCTGGGATGGGACAGTTGCAGTTCCGCAGGCGGCAAAGGTCCTGTTAGTACCTCCATCATTTAGCAATATAGACGCAGGTAATTTGCTTCACTCTTCGGAGGCAAAGTTAAACGACTCATCATTATCTTATTAATGCAATCAGGGGCTGAAAATGCAGCTCGCCTGGCATTTCGCCTGGGCAGCCTTTTCTGGAGGGGTCACATGTTCACGGCCTCTCCAGCTCACTTCCTTGACAGTTTCTCTCCCTTCCCAAAAGCTCACGCTTTGTTCCCCTGCCTCCCTGGGCCACCGGGCAGGTGCTTACCCAGAGTGACATTCTACAGCTGTGCATGTCAGGGCTTGGAGAGGGGTGCATTCAGTTGCAAGTAACAACATCCAGCCGGAAGTGACTTAAATCAGAAGGTCTTCTTTTTCCTTACACAAGCCCGTGGAGGTGAGTGCTCTGGGGTTACTTCAGCTTCACAGTCATGCCAGGGCTCTGGTCGGCCTCTTTGAGGTTTTCTCAGCCTTCCCGTTTCATCGAAGGATGGCGGCAGCAGCTCCAAGCCTCACCTGTTCATCCATCCATGTTCAAAGGTAGCAAGCAAGAGCTTCCTTTGCCTCTCTCTGTCTTTCTGTCTCTCTGTCTCTCTCCCTGCTCCCTCTTAAGACAGAAAGCAGGACAATCTTTCCCAGAGATCCCCAAACGGATTCCTTCATTGACCAGGACTGGTCACGTGTCCGTGTCCGAGCTGTAAGGAGGCAGGGAAATGAGTCCCTGGTGATTTCAGCATCTACAGCAGGAGGTGGGCTTTGCAGGAAGAGGATGGGAGGACGGCTGATGAGCAGCCGGTGGGCAGTTGTCACCAAGAGGTTCAACACGTTGCCCAAGACCGTCATCTAAGCAGCGGCTGGTGGGGGGTCTGTGTTTGCCCCCAGAGCCCATTCTCTGAACCCTTAAGCCCAACTGCAGAGTCTTTCTCTGGGTGATGGGGAGTGTATGAAGAGCAAGAATCAGCCTCCGCACTTTGGAGCCCAAAAATCTACTGAGGGAGAATGCCATGCATATAGTAAAAAAAAAAAAAAAAAAAATAGACCTCAACACTCTTACAAACCAATGTTCCCAATAAGCCCAACCTCAAAGAAACTCCCAAAGTACTAATATCTTTTAAATTTACTATGATCAGGGTACCAGATGTCTGATATTAGGGGCTTTCTCTTTTCAGCGGGAAAATGTCCCGAGTTCACACTTTTGAGTGAGATCTTCCTCCGCTGTGTCCCAAGCCCTGTTCCCTATGCTCAGCTTCTGGCCTCTTACAAGGAGCCAGTCTCCTTTCTCCAGCCTCATCACTCCATTGATTTGGAAGGTTAAAAACAAACGAAATGAAACAAAACTTGTGAAACCAGGGAAATTACATTTTCACACCCTATGACCTCAGAAGCTCTGGGTTGGGGACCCAAATAGCTTTTCTCTCCTTTCTTAGGTGATTGAGTCTCAACACATAGTCCAGTGGGACGGTCCGCCACATTCAGAGGGCATCTCCTTTTATATTTTCTGGTTTGGCCTCTCCGACAGACAAAATTGCTGAAAGAAAAGTGATAACCCACCTCTGTGACAGTGAGAGCCTGCCTGGGACAGCAGGCCTGGCTTCTGGGACTCTCCTAGCACCACTCCCTTGTCAACCTGGCCCCTCACCTGCTGGGGTGCTGCCTCTGGCTTCTGGTAGACCATCAACCCCAGCATCGTGGGACCCCGCAGCAGCCAAGCCAGACCCGTCTCCTGACGGCTTAGGAGCATGGACGTCACCTTCTGTTTAGTGAAGCAGCAGGCATGTCCTCAGAACCTATTGCCCTGTGTCCCCTCCCTAAGAGAGCCCAGCCGCTGTGCTTTTCTGATTCTGTCTTCGTTTCTCCCTGCTCTTTTCAGATTGCTTTGGTTCCTATAAGCTATGCCTGATTTGGAAGGGAAAAAGCAAGAAGCAAAACTTGTGAAACCAGAAACATTAATTTTTCACGCTACGCTACATCAGAAGCTCCGGACTGGGGGCCTTCTCAGGCCCTTTCTCCCTTAGGGAGCGAAGCCCTGGGGCTTCCCTTGAGACTCAGAGGGTGTGTCCTTGCATATTTCCAGCCTCTGACTCCCCATCAGATGAGATAGCTGAGGGCCTTACCGTCATGTAGGGGGCATCACTGCGCAGGTGGGATGCTGAAGGGTGACTGGTCACAGAGGCATGAGTGTTACTGAGCTTTAGGCAGCTTTGAGGAAGGAAAGAAGAACAGATGGGACAAGACGGGAAGTCAGGAAAAGGAGAGGAAAGAGAGCAAACTGTTTATTTAAGTTCTTTGCACACCTCCGAAGAAAGCACTTTTGCTCCACTTCCAGGTGATAACAGAGAGACGAGAGAGGTTAAGTAACTTTCCAGAAATCACACAGCTGGTAAGAGGCAGAGCTGGAGGATCTGAAGCCACCTGCATGTAACTCCAGCGCCCTGGGATCCAGGTGGGCAGTGTGGCCCAATGGTCTGGGCCAGAAGGAGGCGGGGCGTGCTGGATCCCCACTGTGTCTCAGCCCTCCGCTTAGCTACAGCAGGCCTCGGTTTCCCCACCTGTGCAGAACTGGCCTGAGCTTGTTTCTGGCTGCCACTCGCAGTGGGAGGGGCTTCCTCCCTGCTCCGTGGGGGCCACACGGGGCTGGATCCTTCTGGTCACATGATGCGGGTCCCTCGGCCTTGGGGACCGGGGCTGGGCTGCTCCCACTGGGCGGGCTGCAGGCACGCGTAGGAAAGCACTGGCCAGCCCTCCAGGGAGTGTGGCCACTCTGGGGACTTTGCAGCAGCCTGTGAGATATCTGGGTGTGGAATCTGCACCCATTCCCTGTATTACAGCTTCTTCCTCTTCTTTCTTTGCACTGGCTTCTGATGCTCTCTCCCTTCCCCCTTCCTCTCACCCCAGGAAAAGGGTGGGCTGCTCAGGGAGAGGGTGGAGTGAGTGCCTTTGTCACACACAGTCTGGCCGCATTCTGTCCAGAGAGGGCCAGACCTCTAAGTAGAGTGGCCACGGCTCAGACCCGGTCTCCTCCTTTTTTTTTTTTTTTTTTTTTTTTTTTTTTTTTTTTTTTTTCAGTTCAAACTCATTTCCCTTTTATTAAAGTCCAAGTTACATTACATGGTTTGGTACTCAACAAAGGAAAACTTGTTCAAATAAGGTAATATGTTTTCATCAGTATTTCCAGGTGATTGTTTACAATCAAGTAGCATTATCAATAAATCCTTAGGAAGCCCATCCATGGGGTTTACACTTTGTCAAGGCCCAGTTCCTCTGGAGTGGAGATTCCCAGTTCATTTAAAGTTGGTCTAAGTTCCTGGATGACATAGGGGTAGATTTCCTTATGAGGTCCTGCTTTGTCCTTAACAACCTCTAGGATGCGAACTGCACTAGCAAAATCATTTAAGCGTCTGCATGCCCGCAAAGCAGCATCAATGATTTTGGGTTCTGGAACCAGGTCATAGCCAACAAGGGTGTTCATCCCTTTACGCAATTCCCAAGCATCAATATCTGGCTTATTGAAGTATGTCACCCAGCGAGCATCAAACTCCTCATCTGTCTCATGTGACCCATGGGAGTAGCAGCGAATTGACTGGATAGCTTTGGGTTTTAGGAGGCAGCGGAGCCTAGTGGTCAGATGCTTCTAGGCTCTTCACTCTCCCACTGTTTGGCCCTACAGCAAACTTGAGGCCCCTCAGGTAACCCCTCCAGAGCTCTTTCACTTGACCTTGGATAGCCTCATCCAAGAATCTTAGTCCTTTCTGACTTTTAATTGCATAAAACCTCTTCATCTCATATTGATAACAAACCTCACCTATAATATGCAAAAATGAAATGCACTATAAAAAAGCAAATATGTATTAAGCATTTGTGCCAGGAAAGGTGCTAAGAGTTACATTATCTCAGTTAAACCTCACAACTACTAAATATTATCCCAATTTTACAGATGAGGCAACTGAGTCTTAAGGTTTAGTTAATAAGTCCATGGTCACACAGCTAGAAAGTAGCTGACACAAATGTAACCAAGACTGCCTCCTTGTGGCAAATATTTAGGTTTATAGGACAACACCTAAAATAAAGCTTTTTATGAATTATACTAAAGAGGGTGACTAGAGTGCCTAGAAGATAAATCACTATGTCCAAACTTACTAACAGTTTGAGTTCACGTGTTTAAATACGCATGCTTAGGGGCCAAATTTCATAATGTCGCATATACTACCACCATGGACCAAAATCAAAGTGCAGTTAAAATAATTAAAAGTTCCGTGCTGGACACAAAGTTTCCCGGAACACATATAAGGGGAAGGCAAAATAAGAGACAGCAATCAGCAGACCATCTCATACTCCAACAATCAGGCTTCTAACCGGAAGCCAAAAATAATGCTTCCCCATGTTTGTAGAAGCCAGTATTCCTGGGTCTGTGGTACCCAATTTTCGAAAGAGTAATATTCTTATCATAAGACCTATCAACAGTCAGGCTTTCTTCCAGACCTCAGGAAACAACCACACACGTCGATCTATCGTGAAAATGGAAGAATTAGAACGTGGCACAGCAGTCTCTAAAAATAGCAGAATGGTCTGAGAAAGTGACAAAGCGCTAACCGAGAAATGTCGGATGAAGCGACTATACTGCGTTCCACACGGAAGTATAACGCATTCTCGGAAGAAGCTGGGGGCGGCGGTGCCGGGGTCCCCGGAGGGACCATCCCCCCCCGCCCCTACCCTGAGCTCAATGTCACCTTCGCCGAAGCGCTGCAGGCCGGCGGTGGCCACTCCCAGTCATGTGGCCGCGGGGTCAGCGCCGGGGCAAGGTCACGGCCCGGGGACCGAAGGGATTCGGTGGGCGCTGGAGGTGCGCTGCGCCCCCTCCGTTGCCCCCACAGCAGGTCCACACTTGACCCGTCCGCGGTGCCCGCACCAGGAAGTCACGCCGAGGGAGGCCCCGGGGGCGCGCCCTCGAGTCCTCCACAACTCGAGGCGGCGGAGAGAACGGCCAGCGGTCACCAGGTTCGGCCGCCGGCCCGCAGGGCAGGAGCTAGGCCTCTGGGCGAGCCTGCCCTCGCGTGGCGGCGGGGGCCCAGGTCACCGCAAGGACACGCGGGCGCGGACAGTGGCAGGCGGGGGCCTTACCGGCGGCGGGGCCGGGGGCCGGAGTGGGGTGCAGGAGGCCTCGAGGGCTGGTCCGGGCGACTGCGGCTGCTGCTACCGAGCAGCGGCGGACAGCGGCGCCTAGCATGACGGTGATGGCGGCGCGCAGGATAAGGCTGAGGAGAAGCCCCCGGTCTCCTCCTTCATCTCCCATCTGAAAAAAAGAAAAAGAGAGAGAGAGAGAGAGAGAGCGGAGACCCTAGAAGTCCCAGGGAAATTCCAACCCTGCTTAGGAAGACAAGGTTTCAAGTCATGTGACAGGTGTGGTCACATGACTTGTCTCAGTTTCAGCTTTCTGTCCCCCACCCCCTCCCCCTGCTGCCTGTGAGTCATCCTTGTGAGGCCTCCGCTCTCCATGGAGGAGGCTGTTGGGCTGCCAGAAATTCCATCCCTGAGTCATCTCACACTGCAGGAACTTTGTCATGACGTTCTGGCTTCCACACGGATTAGAGGCTCAGCAGGTCCAGCGAGCGAGCCCAGTCTGGCTAGTGGAGATTATTTTGGGTGGCTCGAGAAAGAGGGCCAAAGAGAATAACAGCTCACGTGTTGTGAGCACTGCTTAGATGCGAGAGGCTGGAATTTACATGGACAACCTCATTTAATTGTCCTAACCCTCTTAACTCTCTTATGAGGGCGGGTCTATTATTTAGCCCCATTTTACAGATGAGAAAGCTGAGGCACGGAGGGGCTAGGTAACCTGCCCGACATCACACAATTAGCAAGGAGTGAAGATGGGGTGTGAGCCCTGGTCTCCTGGTTCCTACCACCTGGCTTTTCTCATGATGCCTGTTTGCCTCTTTGAAAGCCCACGATTCCAACATTCAAAGCAGGTTCTCTACTTTCAGGCTGGAACAGTTCCCAGGGCACTGGTGCTTCCGTTGGCACCAGAACACACCCAACAGAAAACAGAGCACACCAAATGGATCTGATTTTGCCTAAACCTCAGCCTGCAAGGTTTAGGGGGGCACCTTAGGGAAAGATCAAAGCTGGGCCCGAGGCTCCCTTTCCTCTGGCTGTCTTCGCCCCACTTGATGAGGTGTGCAGTGTTAGGGTTTGACTTGGCTCCACAGAGCTGGTTTTAAAAAGGCATCTCACTCATAGCTATTCAGATTTCAGAAATAAATGCTCCTCACCACTGATCAGAATGCCTGGAGTCAACAGAGCCGGTGACACCTTAAGAAATGCACCCGATACTTAAGGCTTTCATCTTAATTATACATGTTCAAGTCACAGACAGAGTTCCTCCTTCTGGTGCCGAATATCAGAGCTGCCAAATCCAATTGAATCATCTCTTTTAAATGCATTTTGCAGTATGCGTTTCGCCGTTTTTCCCAATTTCCATTGTAAACGAGCACCAGAATTGTGCTGAGGGCCCTTTTCTTACAGGCTGCATTATTCAACAGCAAATGAAGAAAGGAAAATGCTTATTGCAAAAGAATTAAAAAATGGTCCTGGCTGTCCTCCCAGGTTTGGCTAGGACTGGATGTGGCCAGGCCCAGGGAAAGCTATGTTTGTTGGAGTGTTTCTGTCCTTCTACCCCAGGCAGGGACAGATGCAGGAAGCTGTTCCTTCTGGGGGGGGAAGCGTCCACTCTAAATGAGCTCCCTGGGCTGGGCGGGAAGGAATGCTGTGGACGTCAGCAGGCCTGTTGTCATTGTACCACCACTGTCATCGACATAGATGCCACAGGCTTTAACTTCTGCGGTACCCTGGCTCAGACGGACTGGGGAGATGCAGCTCCTGAATAACTCCCAGGGAATGATCTGACTGTCACGAGCAGTGCAGACGTCCAGTGCCCTTGTCCACCGGCTGTGCCCACTGGTTCTGCCTTCTCAGGAGTGGGGTGGGGTGGGTCGAGGGGCTCCCAGACTAAGGAGGGTGAAAGCAGCTGTTGGGAGAGAAGCAAGCCAGGAAACCAATGCCTGGAATTCTGCTGTGGTCTGTCTTCCGTTTCTTTGCTTCTTGTCTTCTTTTTGCTCAAACGGGCACTCCCTCTGTATTAGCACTCATCCTGGTTCTTTGTGCCTGCGTTGGACCTCTGCTTTCTCCTTTCTGCTCACTTTCATGCTTGTTGGTTTCACTTCAAGGCCAAGGCTCTGTGAGGTATCAGAGTAGAGGTTGTTGGGCCCATTTCACGGAGGGGAAGAGTATGCCTCTGGCTCAGACTGGTCTCTGGAGCCTGGTCGTCTGCAGCTGGATCCCAACCGTGGGCAAGTTACTTGACATCTCAGGAGGTGATCACTTCATGAGCGTGGAGTCCTTGTAATAGGATGAGTGCCCTTGAAAAAAGACCCAAGATAGCGCTGTTGCCCTCTTTCCACCATGCGTGGACACAGCGAGAAGTCAGCCACCCACAACCTGGAAGACGGCCCTCACCGGAACCTGACCACGATGACAGGTGGTGGTCTCAGACTTCCAGCCTCCAGAACTGTGAGAAATAAATTTATGTTGTTTGTAAGCTACCCAGTCTATGGCACTTTGTTATAGCAGCCTGAATTGACTAAAACAGTCAGTGAACATCTATTATATGCTAGGCATCCTATGTTGTTTAATCCACAACTTTTTTGGTTTAAGTCAGGGCACCCATTTTACAGGTGAGAAAAGTGAGGCTCTGAGACTTTAATGGACTTATAAAAGTTATGTAGTATGTAGCAGAATCAGGAATTGAACCAGCTTAAAAAAAAAAAAGAAAAAAGGAATTGAAGCTGCTCTGACTAATTCCATACTTAACCACTACAGGGCAGTCTCACAGAGCTATGTAGTTTAACTATTAAAGTTAAACTGGCTAATTCTACTAAGTTTGAACTTCTCCTAAACGGCCCCCACTCTGTCATTCTCTGCCCCCCTCCCCAGCTAAGGAAATTCCAGCCAGGGCTCAGGGTTTTAAACATTGGCAGGAGGATCTATTTACGTCTGTATTTTGAAATTTACAAGTAGTTTTGGATTTCCTGGGGTGGGTGGTCAGTTGCACAGAAAGGGTGACTGAGCCCAGGATTGTAGTTTTTTGAGGGATCTGTGACTTCCATCTTTCACCTCCGATGGGACCACCCAGAGCCTTGCACGCGGCCGGGTCTCAATGTGTCCATCAAAGGATCAAATGTAGTAGTCGCAGCCGCCCAGACTTGGGGGAGCCCTCTGAAACACCCTCAGTCCTGCCCCAGAAGCAGCAGGCGAGGCCAGCTACATAATTTGTAGAGCCTGGTTCAAAATAAAAATAAAAACGCAGAGCTCCTTGCACTAAAAGCAGAGGAAAAGCTTTTTCCTTCCTATCAGGATGTTTTTCTTTGCTCTATAATGTTGCACTCCCTCAGTGTGGGAATACTTGCAGGGTGAGTGCAGATGCTGACAGATGTTTAGGGCCCGACCCCACAGTTCAGAGCGTGGGGTGCACACACCGGGCCCTGGCCCCCTGCCACCCAGGCTCCCACCAGGGATGGGAGGGGATGGGAGAGTGGGCGGCTGAGAATCACCCCCAGGGAGCTGTGGAAGCAGAGGGGCCTCCACACCGCCCACCCCCACTCCCCCAACCCCAGCCCATACCACGCATGCTCCTTTGTTCCATCAGACTTCACTTACAAATGGCAAGTTCAAAGATAAACGTATTAAGAATTTTGAGAAGGGCCCTTCCAAGCATGGAGCCCCATGTGACTCCGCTGATCACACGTCCAAGAAGCTGGTCTTGACAGCGAGTCTTGGAGCGCATGTGCTTCTGCAGATGCAAACACACTGCCCTTTCTCCCCGGCCACTTGCTGGCAGTTGGCATTTCTTTGCCTGGGCAAGATTCCCTGGGTGACGCCCACTGGCTCAGTGCCCAGGAGATTCAGTCTCCTGTCTGTTGGAGGTGCAGCTATCTCCAGGCAACACGCCCGTCCCCCCAGGTGCCTCCTCCCCCCTCCCTGGTTCTGCCCAGGCCTGGGGCTCCTTTAACTGGAGCGTCAGCAACCAAGGCAGCGGGACTGCCTGATGCTACATCGCGTTTGCTTTGTGCGGGGTTGCGGCGGGGGGAGGGTTGGGGATGAGTGGATAAAGGTGCTAATAAGACAGAGTGCTAATTAATTGTGGCAAGCTCTATAGATTTAGTGGTTTAATGCTGAAAGGAAAAGACATTTATGGTTTTCTTCCTTCCGCCAGCCCTCCTCTACAATTATTTCATCTGCTGAAGAAAATGTGCAGATCACTACTAATTGTTAAATCTGATCGTCATTAGCCTGCAAGCTCCAAGCTGCCTGCTCAGCACATCCCTAGCTCCTGATCCGCACCATCAAATTCAGGGAGGGGAACGGTGGACATGACAAAGGGGAGGAGCGATGACCCCGCTTTCTCAGGGGATGGGAGAGGACCAGGTCTATACCCACAACATACCTCTTGCCATTTGCTGGCAAGAAGCCCTGACTCCTGCTTTCCTGTGCAAAATGCTACTTAAGACCCCAGTTCCTTTGTGTGTGTACTGGAAGCAGGGAATAATCACCTGTGAGAATGACCGGGAGATATGCACACACATCTAAATGGTGTTCCAAAGAGACTCTCATTCCGTTACAAGTTTAGTTGATGACTGAAGGGCCCAGGGTCCAGGTCAAGAGAATCCAGGTGTCCTCATGGTTTGGAGAGAACAGAGTCAAAGAAAATGAGCATAGGCTGCTTTTTGATTTGGTCAGGGCCCTGCAGGAAGCAGCTGGCACATTCACAGGGACCACTGAACACAGTCTAAGGAAGGACTGTTTTACAGGTAGAGCTAGGTGGGTGAGCCATGTTTCTGGTTTCTGTGAACCAGATGCTTCAACATCTGCCCTGCAGGCCTGGGCTGAACACATCACATTCCTGTCTGGATGATAGGCCTGGGTCACCTGGCCTTGGCCTCCTACTCCACCCCCTCTCCTGGGGGGCGAGTTCTCCTCCCTGGGGATATGATTTTTAAATGCAGACCAACCAATCCAGGACCCACACCCCCAACCACCTCTTTTACTGGGCTCTCCCATCCTCCCCCTCCAGGCCACTCTACACCTGCTTTAATCACTCCAGGAACAGGTGCCAGGTACCAGGCAACTCAGGATGGCGCCAGAGCCCACTAACATCCTTCAAACTAGCCATTCTTGCCCACATTTCTTCGTCCTTCCTCTGCCCTGTGACTCACCCTGGTGCTTCTCCACGTGGCCCTCCTGCGGAATGCCGTGTACCTCTCTCAGGATCTGTGAGTATAAGAAACTCTCTTGCCGATGGCAGTCATCTCCTGATCTGTTGACCTTACCATACCTAAATAATAATAAAAAACAATGAAAACAATAGGGCTAAGAGAAACAACAAAGAATACAGAGCTATCCAGGGAGAAGCCAGGAAGCCATCACTGCCTGCAGGTCTGAAGGGGCAAGAGGCAGGGGCCTCCGTAATAGATGCCAGCAAAAGAAGTCACTTTGGGAGAGGGTGCCTGACAGATGTGGTCGTAAGAAGAGGAACAGAGTTATTGTGAAGCTGCAGCCCTGCAGGCAGAGAGCGGGGGAAGAAACACCCCCGCTTGTCTCTCTTCCGGTCTCTCATCTCCAGCCGGGCCTCCCATTGGCTGAAGCCAAGCAGACACCTGAGAACAGCTCCTGGAGCCCCAGCAGGTAGAGAACTGATGTGTGGGGAGTGGAGTTGGATCAGAGATTATAGAACCTTCCTCAGCGAATGGCCTTGGAAATGGATGGGGTGATGTAGAGAACACTCTAGACTATAATGAGCCTCTATCTGGTGCCGGGCAGACAGATCCAGGACGGCTGGAGCTCAGGCTTGTCTAGCCCAGCACCTCTCAAACTGTACAGTATATGCACATCCCCCCAGGGATCTTGTTAAAATGCAGATTCTGACTCAGCAGGTTGGAAGCGGGGTGCATTTCTAACAAGCTCCCAGGCGAAGCCCCTGCTGGTCCATGGACCACACATAGAGTAGCCAGCCTAGGCCAGCCTAGGTCTTCCTTCCCCCGTGTTCACGTGCCCCTCACGGGGGCTGGGCTGTCAGACCATCCTGGTCATCCATTTCCATCTGTCCTGTCCTCCCTAGCCCTTTGTCCATCTATTCATCATTTCGGAATGCCTGTGAAACTCCTCTGTCTCCCTCCACCTCTTGTGAGGGTAGATATGGGCATTTCTTACCATCTGGCCAGAAATCAACTTCTCTAAGATAGCCTGATCTGGGGTAACTTACAAAGAGAAAACTTAAATTGGCTCCAATTCTCACAAACAAATTGGTTCGACATCACTGCAATTATCAATTTTCCCTTCTCACCCTGAATCTGCGGTTCATTTCTTAACTTGCCAAAGAAAGGCCCAGAAGGAACTTTTGAAAGGGTGGTGGCCGCCTCCCTGTGTTGGTGGGCTCTGGGGGTCCATGGTTCCCAGTCCCTTTGCAGCCCAGGGTCTGGGGTGGGAAGGGAGCTGCCACTTCTTGGGCCTCTGCCACATGCCAGGCTCCATTCTAGGGGTGACACGGTTACCTGTCTCACCTGCTCTCTGCAGAGACACTAGTTACCCATTTTTATGGAGGAGGAAATTGAAGCTCGGCTGGGAGTCCTGGCAAAGCTAAGCTTGGTTTTGTGTCTGGTTCCAAAATCAGTGGTCTTTGTTCACTAACCCATATGGCTTCCGTGTAGGACCAAGACTAGGGAGAGAGAGGTGAGGCAGTACCCTTGGGCGCTGGATATAAGGGGGGAGGTCAAAACTCGGTAATCATAGACAATATTTTCACACGATATTTAGAACAATCAAAATTAATGCAAAATATTCATGATGAAAAAATTATCCAGATTTCAAATAAAGACAGGATCCAATAGGGCTGGGATCAGGGACGGGAGAGTGAGGTTGAGTGCAGAGTGGGATCTGGTCTTGATTTGACATTTGTCTGTTTTGTTCATTGTGGATTTTCAGATCAGGCCCATTCTACACAGGTGGGGAAACTGATTCTGCTTGTGTCAGCACCTGTAAATGAGGACACAAATGCTCTCCTCCGAGGTGTGCAAAGAATGTGGCCCCGCAGAACAGGTACTAAAGAAACGTTCCCTTTCTTTCCTTTCCTTTTCCTGATTTCTGTCTTGTCCCATCTGCTTTTCTTTCCTGCCTCAAAGTTGTTTAAAACTTAGTTACCACCCGTGCCTGTGAGATTACTCCTTTTTTTTTTTTTTTTGACTGCGCCACACAGCTTGTGGGATCTTAATTCCTGGACCAGGGATTGAAGCTGTGGAAGAGCCGGGTCCTAACCACTGGACCACCAGGGAATTCCTGAGTTCACTCATCTTTCAGCATCCTACAGGTGCAAGGATGCCTCATGTGTCTGGTGGCGAGGCCTTCAGCAATCTCATTTCTCAGGGAGACAGGCCCGGGAGATAGACTGAGCTTTTGAGTGCCCCCTTAAATTTCATGCTGGAGGCCCATACCTCATTTGCCTCACCCTAGCCCTGGGCCTTCTTCAAACGATTAAGAAAATCTTTACCTCTTGCCTTCCCCACTTCCTCCCTCCCTCCCTCCCCAGCTTGCTCACCCTGGTGGAACGACAGTGATGGGCAGCCCACCCCCTCACTGTCCTCCGAGGCTGAGGGAGGGACCTGGGGAGGAGGTTGAGTGCAGGGGAGGAGGAGAGGGGACCAACTGTAGATGCCAACCCGTGTTCATGTTGTGACAATCCCTTGCTGCCCCCTTTTCGGACTAGAAGTCAGATGCTTAGACGTCTGCCTTTCACATCTTTGAACGATGGGATTCCTAACAGAAGTAGAGGGCAGGGCAGATGGGGGGGAAGGGGGTGGTGGTGGTGAAGATCCAGAATGGTCTTGTTTTCTGGACAGGTGGTGCAGGGGCCCCGGGGGTCTACTATGCTCCTGGCACCGGGTGAGAAAAAACTGTGTAGGATGGCGGGACCCATCTGGACCCCTCTGCCCTCCTGGGCAGGGACCTGACCTGGTCTCGCTCTTTCTCGCCTGCTGACTGTTCCCCGGACCTGGGGGCTGCCTTTGGGAAGGGTCTCCCCTGCAGCTGAGCCGTCCTGGGACTGAGCAGTCCCCCTGGGCAACAGCTCTGCTCCCGCAGAGCGGAGAGGAAGGATCACAGGGGTCTCTCCCCGGGAAGAGTGTGAAGATTAATTAGGTGAGTCTTACAGCGTTTGGAAGTGAGAAGTGCAGCCCTTTTCTCTCCAGGTCCCTTCTCCAGGGAGGAGAACCTTCAGTGGAGTGGAGAGAATTCCTGGGGCATCGGCCGTGCGAGAAGCCTGCCCCTCCCTCCTTGCCTGGCCCTCCTCTGTCCCCCAGACCCAGGGTGTTCCCTCCCCTCTGCCCCCTCCCCCAGCAAATCAATTTCAGCAGGGAAAGGAACAAGGCTATTACAGTTAACACCACTCCACCCGGAGTGGCTGGGTCTTTGCTATTCATCATTCCTAATTAATTAAAAAGTAATTACTTATGGATCCGACTTTCATTACTTACACCCCCCGGGCTGTGAGGATATTACTTTCCTCCGTCCCTCTGGTACCCTAAGCTGCTCTGGTGCCAGCAACTGCAGTGCTAAGTATGGCGAGGGCCGATCGCATGCGGACATCCTGCTTGGGGGTGGGGTGGGGTTCGAGTCCCCGTCAGAGGCCAGACGGGCCTCGGGGATCTGCAACCCCCTTCTGAGAGCCCCGGAGGGGACTCTGGGAAGTCAGAGCTGCCCCGGTCTGCTCGCCCTGGCAGTTTAACCTTCTCAAGACGGGAACAACCTCCAGAGCCGTGTCCACTCAACGTACGGTCACAGAGCAGGGGCTACAGCATCACCTGCTTGCTTATGAGAAATGCAGACCCTCAGTCCCCACCCCGTACCTGCTGAATCAGAACCGGCATTTTCACAACATCCCCGGGGCCTTCTGGTGCATATTCCAGTGTGAGGCGTGCTGCCCCAGTGGGCAGCGAGCAAAGCTTGTTTGTGCCAACTCTCCCGGGCACTGCACGTGCTGTGCAGGTTCTAAATTATACCCCATCTCACAGGGGGCCCGTGACTTCTGGCCCCTGTCCCCGCACTCCCCTCCGCTAGGATGGCGGGTGTGGTCCGAGCGCCCGCCCTTCCGATCTGTGTGCGAAGCCCCTACCCCCGCCAGCCCAGTGCCCTCAGCACGCCGCCTGTCCGCTTCATGCACTTGTTGTCAGGATGAATCAGGATGAATTACACGAAAGCACTGTGGAAACTGCAAGTGGCACTTCAAATGGCATCAGAATACATTTTCACCCAGCCTGTCTCTGTCTACCAGCCTCCAAGGCTGTTCCGCACAACTCAGTCCTTTTCCGTCGCTTTCCCACCCTCCACGTGTATTCATTCAGGGTTCTGTCTGCACCCTCCTGTCTGCGCGTGCGTAATCTGGTGAATGCATCTGGGCTAATTCCTCATGGATGTGGGGCTGATACGTTCCCCTCCTCCCGATCCCATAACAAAGTTGTAACACGAAAGAGCATCTGACACACGGGGCTTTCTCTCCTCTAAGGCTTGTGGAGCGTGCAGGCGTGGGCAAGTGCTCTGTGCAGCAGTTTTCTCGCCGTCAGGAGGGGATGCTCCCATGGGCAGAGTGGTTGTGAGGAATCGGTGAGCTTATGGGCACAGGCCACTTGATTCATCTCAGTTAGCGTGATGGTCATGGCCTCAGCGTGAGGCTTGGCCCCCAGTGTCCCCAGGAGCCGAACGGGGCACACCCGGGTGTGGGGAGATGCCTGGGGAAGGTCTGCTTGCTTTCCACATTTGTAGCCAGGGTTGTCTGGGCAGAAATGGGCACCTTAGGGACATGGAGGCTAGTCTGGGGAATCCTAGGGCGCCGTGAGTTTCTCTAGCTGAGAAGCAGAGAGAGGAGTCCTGAGTAATGCGCTTGGGGGTCAGGACGGTGGCTGGACCTTCCGTGTTGCTCCCTCAGCTGCGTCTGCCCCTTGGGGGGTTGGGGGGCTGGGGGTCGAACGTGCAGAAGGTGGGATGTTCTGATCGTGGCAGCTCTCTGCCTTGAGCAGGAACTCTGGACGTATTCAGGAGGGAAATCCTGCCGGACTCCTGCAGGACACTGGTCACACCGGGGGGGTGGCAGCCCCAGCTGGTCTGTTCCCTTCTCCCTTCTCTGGTGAATCTGCCTTGAGGTTTAAGTGTGCACAAGAGGCGACCAGAACAAGAGCTGGGGAGCAGGGGTGGGATGGGAGATGGTGATGGGGGGCGTAGAAAGGAGTGGATGGGAGGAGGCAGTGTTCGGGGTGATGGAGAGGGGGTAGGCGGTACAAGAGAGGAAAGACAGTCACGCCATAGGTGATCCTGGTGGTCCAGACCGTGTACCCTGAGATGGGGCTCCGTGCTCGGAGGAGGGAATCAGGTCTGGAGAGCTGAATCTGCAAATCTTGGATAGGAAGATGCAGCAACAGCTACCCTTGGCAGGGCCTCTAGCCCTGTGTTAACTGACTCTCCAAACTCCAGAGAAATTTTCAGCCATCACTGGCATGCGCAAGCTGCATCTGCGGTCACCATAGCCGCTGGCCCCCAGTTCTGCAGATGGAGCCCCATCTCCCCTCCCCACACTTCCTAACGTCGTTTCTTTCCCCAGTTAACACACGGCAGGATAACATATTGCAGCATTAATTGGTGTGTTGTTTTCATTGCAGTAGGAGAGTCGGGCCGTCTGGGGCGATTCGGTTTGGTTCTCTGTATTGCAGGGTAAGTCTTTCTGCGTGCTTGTCTTGGGGCACTTGCAGGGTCGAAAGCAGAAGCTGTGAAGACCACCCTCTCTCCTCCTGGTTCCCGGGAAAGCCTTGGCTCACCAAGCGGATGGTGCTGGGAGGCCCAGAGTGGAGGAGAGAGGGCTGAGGCTTTGCAGGGACAGATGTAGAAGCAGCAAAAGGAGGGAGATTCTCCAAGAACAGGAAGGAGGAGATAGAGGTTCCTTGGGTTTTGCTTTCTTGAGGTGCCCTGGGGGTGGGGATTGTGGAAAGCGGGGGACCGGGCACCGGGGCTCCCTGCCTCAGCAGAGCGCCAGCCTGGACCTACCTAGCACAGATGCTTGGGGGCTGCCGGACTTCAAGGGACCAGTGCAGACCAGAGACGCCCCAAATGTTTTAACTTTGCAAGGATCGCTGGTGCCTTCCTGAGACCCTGGGCAGAGAGAGGCAGGGAGGGAGCCCCAACCTTGAACGAGATTGAGTTTCTTGCCCCCCCACCGGGGGTCGGTCTTGGAGTTAGACTGAACCTGACTTACAGAAAATAAAGCCCAGCACCATTTCCTGCGTCCTTGAGAAGGAGATTGCAAATTTCTTCTACTGCATAACCCTGGAAGGAGGCAAGATTCTTTCATTAAACCGATGCTTCTGAGCTCCCAGGCCTCTCAACAGCTCCATCCATCTGTTTCTACCTTGCCCAGTTAATGGACTTGGTGACGGGAAGTGACCCAAGTGGTGGCAGTTTCTGGCCTTGGTTAAAAGTGTTTACTACGCGGTTGACACGCACATGAACCTGGAGGAGTTCACCTCTAGGTTCTGAGACACACGGAGCTACTGGAGGATGCCTGTTCTGGGCAAGCTAATCCTGCACAAGCACGTGCTCAGGTGTTCCCACCACACCGCCCATGATTCAGGCAGTGAACTTGGACTGGGGAGACCTAAGGTTCAGGGTCACGCAAGGCAATTCCCAGCAGCTGTTGTAAACCACTCGGGGTCCAGCGTTTGGCCCCCTCGATTCCCAGATAACCCAAGAGTCCCCACCCCCACTTGATGGCAGGAAGTCCCATCTGTTCCAGGTCCCCCACTCCAAGGATGCTGGGACCTCCTGAGAAACTCTTATATGTTTCCAAGTAGGGTCATCTCAGCCGGTCATCAAGCTTGACCACTGCTCTGTGCCTTTGGTCATCTTGGAACCGACTTCCCTAGGCTGCTGCCTACTACCTCCCCTGCAATTTGCCTGACATACAACACAAATACACCTGTGTGTGCCGGAGCTGGCTTACACCAGTATATGGGTACTGATTGTTACATTTCAGGAACTTTGTGAGCTTGGTAGATTTAAGTTGACTGTGGCGGGAGTATTTACACCATGGAAATCAGCAAACTCTACCAACTAAGGCTTCCACCTCCCCACAACCTTTCCAGACAGCCAGTTGTTAAACATTTAGCAGCACACCACTGGGTAACCCCCGCTTAGTTACCCATAGACTAGACTTCCTTCCTGACGGCTTGGGGCAGGCAGAGGGAATGAGAATGACTTGGAGCAAACACAGGTGATCTGCTTACTCCCAGGGTCCATGGGGTCCCCTCCTCAAGCCCCAGCCTTGGCCTGGTTTCAGGCCTCCCCTCTCCTCCTTAGAGCTCAGATCCCCTGTCCTCTGAAGTGCCCTTGGGAGGGGAAATTTTATTTTTACTTTAAAGCGCAATCATAATTTCAGAGGATGTTTTCATTGATACGCAGGGCATTTGTTCTCCATCTCAAACTCATTCTCACACTGGAAGCAGATGCTAGCTTTGCAAAACTGTGAGGCCCGTTAAGAGGGCAACACCCCCAAACAAGGGGCCAACCCGCCCTGGTTGGCAAGGTCAAACTTGTGTCTCCAGATAAAAAGAAAAGCTGCAACTTCAGGAAGCTTTAAAAACAAGACTTCCTTGTGGTCTACTGTCTATCTGTGCACGTGTACGTGCGCATGTGTATACCCCCGTGTGTGTGTGTGTGTGTGTGTGTGTGTGTGTCCAGGCTCTGTGTCCCTGGAAAACAAAAATTCAAGGAATCCCCTCACCCTTCTGTTCTGGAAAACAGCTCACTGCAAAGAACCAGCCTTCCCTCTGACTTAAATAAGACTCATGGACCTGTAAAAAGGCCAGACACGGACCCTCCAAATTCTCATTCTTTGCCCCGTAAATGACTAGCTGAACTGCTTGTCCTAACTGATCCATTGGAACGAAATGCTTCTTTGTCAAACTGTGGTTAAGCTTCTCTCCTTTCTCCGGCTCCTGAACTTTGGCCTGCCCTCACCCTCACCGGCTCACAGCCCCTCCTGAGAACAGACTGGCCTCAGGGTAAAGCATCCTCTGATCTCCAGTTCCATCATGGCAGTTTTTTCATCCCACTTCCCCACACCTGGCTCTTCCAGCCTTGTTTGCTCCTCTCCATAAAAGAAAACTCTTTTTGCTGAACTCCTGAGATGCTTACAGATCCTCCGGTCAAAGCATCCTCTCTGTTGCAATGGCCCCCTGCCTTTACTGCGACAGTACCTTCCTGGCCCTGCAATAATAATCCTTTTGAATAAAGCCTCTCCTTACTGGGTTTGAATTTGTTTTCATTTGACACCAGCCTCCACGAGGGCACCTGGTACCCTGTGAGGAACTGGAAGGTCTCTGACAATAAGCCTAGTCTGATGGGGGAGACAGGGCTTGGGCAAAAGCAAACACAGGTCCAGGCATAAGAGCCATGATAGTGGAAAGGGTGGGAAGAGGAGCAGAGGTTGGTTAAGGTTTTGTAGGTTCAGAGGAAGATGGGGGTGGGGCGTGCTATTTGTGGACACAGAGATGGATGAGGCACGTTCCCTGTCCTCTCAAAAACCTTATTAAGGAAAGGACAAATACTATATGTTTGCAACTGTACAGTGCTTGACTCTGTTGGGAGGAAAATTTTTCCTCTACCAGCTGAGGTCTGAGTGATCAGGGGCCTGCAAATTAATGGACAATAGACTAACAGGAGAAAAGACACAGTTTGCGGGAGCGCTCTGAAAGGAGCAGCTCTCCAAACAGCCAAGGGTAAGGGTTTATACACCAGTTTAATGGGGGCAGGGGGAGGTGCTTAGGGCTTCAGTGGGAAAGTATGGGAGGTTCTTACAAGGCTTGTGTTATGGACTGAATGTTCATGCCTCCTCCCCATCCATATTCATATATTGAAGCCTTGGCCCCCAGTGTGATGGTATTATATTTGGACATAGGGCCTTTGGGAGGTCATTGGGGTTAGATGATGTCATGAGGGTGGGGGCCCCATGATGGGATTAGTGCCCTTACAAGGAGAGACACTGGGGCGTTTGCTCTTTCTCTGCAATGTGAAGACACATCAGGAAGGTGGTCACCTGAAAGCCAGGAAGGGAGCCCTCACCAGAACCTGACCAGACTGGCACCTTGATCTTGGACTTCTGGCCTTCAGAACTGTGAGAAAATTACTTCTGTTCTCTAAGCCCCTCAGTCTCCGGTATTTTGTCACGGTGGCCCAAGAAGACTGAGACAGCTCGTCTACCCAATTGTCTTGGGATGTCACCGTGTTAAAGGTCAGTGGCCTCCCTGTCTGGAGATGCTCTCAGAGCAGGTTATGGCAGCTGAGTTCTCAGGGAGCTCTGCTTTAGTCAGATAAAGGAAGCTCAGGAACGGCTTCAGGCTGCATCTGCTGTATCTACGTCTTCAGTTTAGAGTGAGCTTGGTGCCACTCTGGTGGGTTGTTGGTCCCTGCAACTCGTTTTGTTTCTTGTCTTGTTTCAGCATGGAGCTCAGGACAGGAGGAGTGCAGGGCAAGGGCACTGAGAGATTAGGGACACCTCTAGGGTGTGGGACTTGGACTTGACGCACAAGAGGAGACGGGTCCCTCATATATGCAGAGCATCTCTCAAGAGAGCCAATGGCAGGGGAGGGGGCGGAGAGAGGGGGAGGTAGGTTAAGGTTTTGTACATTCAGAGGAAAGGAAGATCTTCCTGGGGGAACGTGCCTCATCACAGCCTCTCTTTTTCATGTGACCAGGGCAGAAGGCTGAACTAGGGAGGTAACGGAGGCCCTGTGAGGTTGAGCGATTGGAGAAAGGCTGCACGACTAGTGTGAGAATCAGGAGACCCTCATCGTCTCCTCTTCCAGGACTCTTTCCACCAAGACTCGGATAGGCGGAGAGAAGGAGGGGCCGTCTAGGAGGGGCTGTGGCACAGAAGGGCAGAGAGGAAATGGGTCGTGCTGGGTGGCAGGGAGAAAGATGACACAATGCAGAAGGAGCTGAAGGGCGTATGTCAAGGATCCACATGGGGTGAGGTCAGGGGTTCAGGCTGAGGAATTTGGTTTTGATGACCACGGGGAGCCATGGCAGGTTTCTGAGCAGGGGAGTGACATGTGGAAAGTACTGACGTGTGCTGGGATTTACGTAACCTACACCAAAACACTGCGATATGGAAATTTGTCCTTATACTGGCTGTCAGGGATTCCACGCTTAAGAGCACGGCCAGGGCATCTCCGCCTTTGACATAACCCCCTTGCAGGCTGGTTGTAGGGGTTTCCTCCCCCGCCCGCCAAGGAGGAAAGACTTCCCAGGATAGAGCATTACCTGCATGTGGGGTTTTTACCGGCCAACATCATCCTCCTTTTTATGACAACAGCATCCTGATTCTCACATGGGCATCCACCCCCTACCCCCATCTCAGACGCTCTCATTCTGCAGAAGCTGGTCCCACCCTTCTGTCTGGGGCGGAGCACATGACCTAAGCTAAGCCAATCAGCAGCTTCCACCCCCTGGCTGCTGGGATTGGTTCAGGGATGAACACATGACCCAAGATAAGCCAATCAGAGCCAATGAGCCTGAATTCTGGGCTTTTGAGTCCAGCTCTCAGAACAGTAGGCTTTCACCCTGAATTTGAGATTGGGGCTTGTGAGCTGGAGTTCCTTAGGGAACCATAAAATGATGCCGGTCCAGAGGAGACAGAGCCGGGAGGACGAGGAGCTGAGTCCCGAGTCCAGGTGCACAACACCAGTCCCACTGACCCTCCCCCCCAAAGATGTTTGAGTTATGTCAGCCTAAAAATTCTCTTTTTTTAACTGTGTCAACTTGGGTTGAGTTTTGTCAGTGTTCAACCTAAGGAGACCCAACTAACCCACTCCATCAGCTCTCTGGTCCTCCAGGTTGTACTGAATCTGAGGGATGGGCAAGACACAAGAACAGCCATGTCCCCACCCTAACAAAGCAAAACAGAACCCAAGCAAAGAAGGAAGCTCTAATGATTAATGATGTTGAGCATTCTTTCATGTGTTTGTTGGCAATCTGTATATCTTCTTTGGAGAAATGTCTATTTAGGTCTTCTGCCCATTTTTGTTTTTTGTTTTTTTTTTTTTTTTTTTTTCTTCTGCCCATTTTTGGATTGGGTTGTTTGTTTTTTTGTTATTGAGCTGCATGAGCTGCTTGTAAATATTGGAGATTAATCCTTTGTCAGTTGCTTCATTTGCAAATATTTTCTCCCATTCTGAGGGTTGTCTTTTGGTCTTGTTTATGGTTTCCTTTGCTGTGCAAAAGCTTTTAAGTTTCATTAGGTCCCATTTGTTTATTTTTGTTTTTATTTCCATTTCTCTAGGAGCTGGGTCAAAAAGGATCTTGCTGTGATTTATGTCATAGAGTGTTCTGCCTATGTTTTCCTCTAAGAGTTTGATAGTGTCTGGCCTTACATTTAGGTCCTGAATCCGTTTTGAGTTTATTTTTGTATATGGTGTTAGGGAGTGTTCTAATTTCATACTTTTACATGTACCTGTCCAGTTTTCCCAGCACCACTTATTGAAGAAGCTGTCTTTTCTCCATTGTATATGCTTGCCTCCTTTATCAAAGATAAGGTGACCATATGTGCGTGGGTTTATCTCTGGGCTTTCTATCCTGTTCCATTGATCTATATTTCTGTTTTTGTGCCAGTAGGGAGCGTGGGAGGGAGGGAGATGCAAGAGGGAAGAGATATGGGGATATATGTATATGTATAACTGATTTACTTTGTTATAAAGCAGAAACTAACACACCATTGTAAAGCAATTATACTCCAATAAAGATGTTAAAAAAAAAAAAAAGAAGGAAGCTCAAGGCGTTAAAGGGATGGATCACATACTTTGTTAAACAGGGTGGTGGGGGGGAGCCTGGAGCATGAGAAGTGTGGGAATAGAGAGTTAAAGTTGTAGGAATTTGTCTGTGGGCAGTGAAGGGTGGTGTTCTTTGAGAGACACCAACAGACACGTTAATTGCCTTTCTTTTTTTTTTTTAAAGAAAGAATTGGAAATTTTTATTTTAGCCAAATTTGAGGATTATAACCTGGGAAGAGCATCTCAGAAAGCTCTGAGAACTGTTCCACCCATGAGAAGTCAAGATACAGTTTATATCAGTTTTTTGAGACAGAGGGCTGTACATTAAATGACGTATTATTGACAGTTTACATCTAGTTTCCTTTCATTCATTCTCAGCCAGCAGAGTGGTGTCCACTTGTGACATTTCTCAGAGCTCAGACCACATGGGTTTCTTGCTGGGTTAGAATAAGAAAAATGGCTGTCATTTATTGAGCACCTACTATGTGCCAGGCACTATGCTAAGTTCTTTACGTGTTTTATCTTCTCATAACAGTCCCAGCAGTTAGGTACTGTTGTTACCCCACTTTTACATGTGAGGAACCCAAGGTTTAGAGAGGGTACGTGATGTGCCAAGGTCACACAGCTGGTAAGGGGGTGGGGAGGGAAGGTCTGACTCCAGAGCTTAAGTTCTTAAACTTGCTGTTCAGCGTCCTGTGAAGGGAGCTGTAAGAGGTGGTGTGTTCCGTGATCTGACTTCAGCTCCTGGCTGTCTCTGCAGCCCCTGGGTACTTATTGGCAGTGCAGAGTCTTGGGCTCCACCGCAGACCTGTTCAATCAGAATCCGCATCCCCCCGTGATTCCTATACACGCAGCTGACCCTTCATGTCTCTTGCACACTTCGCCGCAGATCTGACCCTCAGAAGTAACTCAGTCCCTGAAGCTGGACCAACGGCTCTTGTGCCTGCAAGTGGGACTTGCAAAATTCAAATCTTCTGCTCATCGAAGAGTCTCATTATATCTTTAAAATGTTTATCCTTATGCTGGTGAGAGAGAACGCAAACATCCTGTTCCATCTGTAGGGATGACTAAGACTCAGCGAATTATAAGTGACTTGTCCATTTTTAACTGGGACAGGGAGTGGCAGGTCCACCTCAACATCTTACTCTGAGCCATATTCCTTTGGAAATTCTACCAGTTGGAATACTTTCTGTCGCCATAAATGGAAAACCTGACTCAAAGTGGCTTAAAAAATATAAAGGGAATTAATTGGCATATGTATCTGAAAAATCCAGAGGTAGGGTGTACTTCAGGTGAGGGTTGATTCAGCAGCTCAATGCTTTCTCCATTTCCCCACTGCCCCTCCCCCCCCCCCCAAGCATTGCCTTCTTCTCACGATGCCTGGCTCCTCACTGCATACAGAGATAAATGCTCTTTCAGTGCAGATAATTTTGGACCCTCACTGTCTGATCCACCCAACCCACCTGCTATTGAAGCTTCTAGCCTCGGAACTGTCTTGACATTTTCTCTTCATCCCTCCTCTCAGTTCTATTTCTGTGCTTTGTTCATGAGATTCCCCTCTCTCCCTTTAAAAAAATAATCTCCTTTTATGATTGTAAATGTGAAGCTTCTCATTGTAGAAATTTGTGCATCCACAGAAAGTTTGAAGAAGAAAGTTGAAAAGCTCCCTAACCCCCATCACCCAGAAATAACCACTGTTGGCATATGGGTGGAATTCTGGCTGTCAAGAGCTTAACATCCCAGCTTCTCGCTACCTGGGATGCACACACAGGCCTGAACTTACAGTAGTTGGACTTTGCTGAGGAAGGAAACAGAGGCAGGTGAGCTAGGCATCCCTTGGGTGGGGCAGGAGCTGCTTCTTATTCAGTGATGAGGCTTTGATGCAGCTCTGCCCGGCTCCCTGGCCTTTCCTACGGGGAATCCAAGGGAAAGTCTTTATTTCCTGTGCAAAGTGGCCTCCAAGTGAGAGATCAAACTTTAGAGAGAGCTGAAAAAGCAATTAACTTCACTCAAAGTGAAGGATATTGTTTTGTGCCACTAGATGATTTTTCCCCTAGAAAAAATTACGCCCTTAAAATCAACATTTGATTTAGTCTTTGTTCATTTTAAGAATGATGTGAGGATATGAACAGGCAACATGGGACTTTATAAAAAAATATGGTGCTGCTGAAATGATTTTAAGCCTCGATATAGCTTTGCATTTGCTTTCTGAAAAGCGTGTACCAATTTACACTCCACCAGCAGTGTGTAAGGAGTGTCTGGTTCTTTATAAACTTAGCGGCATCGAGAATTATAATTTAAAAAATGTTCATTTGATGGGGAGATATTGCTTTCTCGTGCGTTTCTTTGTTTACAGTGGAGTGGAATATTTTTTCCTACGGTTGTTAGCCTCCCGTGTTTCTTTCTTGTTTTTCGTAATAGGTTTTTGTTTCTGCCCATTTTTTTCTCATTGCTTTGTATGAGCTCTTTACATATTATAGATAATGTCCCTGGATCATATACAAAGGCTTTCCACATTCTCAGGATTGAGGTCCCTGAAGTTATAGGGACTTTGCATAGGAAAACCAAATTTGCCAAAACCCAAAAACAGCCACTCCTGTGCTGCCCTCTTATAAATTCTGCCCCTACCCCCATACCCCTCACACTTAACACTAGCATGTTTTTCATCCTTCAGCATTAGATTTGTGGGTTGGTCTGTTCCTGTTAGTCGTATGTTATAAACATTCTTGAGTATCATGCAAAACCACTTCAAATTTTTCCAGAGATGCAACATTTCCTGAGGTTGATCAAAGTGATTATGGAGAATTATTTGAATCCCATGGAAGGCTACTGGCAAGTGAGAATAAAGCAGGATTCAGCTAGTTAACAATTACAGAAGAGAAAACCTACGAGGCTGATGAAATGACAGGCACTTCAAAAGAGAGAGATTTGAATTTTGGAGGATTAAGACAGGCCACTGGGAAAATTGATGATGCCTTCAAATATTTTTTTGCAAAAATGTCCTCTTTATGATTATGCTGTGAAAGTCAAACGTGAAATCAAGGATGTATCGCACTATCAGACAATCTTGTCAGAAAAATTATGCCCACTAAATCAACATTTGATTTATTTTTTGTTCGTTGGAAGAATTAAAAAAGAGTTGCATTCACAGCCTACTCTGGTTAAACGTAAGCTAAAACATACTTTCATAATTTGTCATGTCTTTTTAAATATGTCACAAACATTTATTTCTTCCCATCTTTTTAAAAACTGGTTCACTTTGTAGCCTTTTTAGAAAATTTATTTTTATTGAAGTATAGTTTATTTACAATGTTGTGTTAGTTTCAGGTGTACAGCAAAGTGATTCAGTTATACATACATATATATCTATTTTTTTTCAGAATCTTTTCCCTTATAGGTTATTACAAAATATTGAGTATAGTTCCCTGTGCTATACAGTAGGTCCTTGTTGGTAATCTTTTTTTTTTTTTTTAAAAAACGTAGATTTTATTTATTTATTTATTTTTGGCTGCATTGGGTCTTCGTTGCTGCGCGTGGGCTTTCTCTAGTTGAGGTGAGAGGGCTACTCTTCGTTGCAGTGCGTGGGTTTCTCATTGCGGTGGCTTCTCTTGTTGCGGAGCACAGGCTCTAGGCAGGTGGGCTTCAGTAGCTGTGGCGCGTGGGCTCAATAGTTGTGGCTTGCGGGCTCCAGAACGCAGGCTCAGTAGTTGTGGAGCACGGGCTTAGTTGCTCTGCAGCATGTGGGATCTTCCTGGACCAGGGATCGAACCCGTGTCCCCTGCACTGGCAGGTGGATTCTTAACCACTGCGCCACCAGGGAAGTCCTATTTTATATACAGTAGTGTGTATCTGTTAATCCTAATCTCCTAATTTATCCCTCCCCCCTCCCTTTCCCCTTTGGTAACCATAATTTTGTTTTCTATGTCTGTGGATCTCTTTCTGTTTTGTATAAAAGTTCATTTGTATCGTTTTTTTAATCCCAATTTTCCTTGAGTGATGACGACCTTTGATATCACAATATGATTTCTTTTCTAATGACGATGTCTGTTTCCCTCTCTCCCCGGTTCAAGACACTGTAGGCTGCCCCCCTCCTGTCCCAGAGTTCCAGTGCAGGGGTTTTCTCCTGTGGCGGTCTCCTTAGGGCACCTCTGGGACCCCGGACATGAAAGCATCTTTCCTAGACACTAGTTTGACGTGTAAAGGCTCAGAGTGCTGGCCGTGAAAGCTCCCATTAATATGACAGCCAGACATCTGCTGGGCAAGTCTCTGAGGCAAAAGTAATAGCAGTTTCTTTCTCCAAAAATACATGGGTTTGTGGGGAAAATGGTTCCGTGTCAAACAGCTCCAGCTGCACAAGCCATATCCTTGCTGTAGTTCTGGGCTGGGACTGCAAAGCACACCGCTTGTGTCTTAACCTTGCATGAAGTCTTCTTCCTCCCTTTCTCTCCTTGGGGATCTGCTCTCTCTCTTCTTGACCCTAGAAGCTGTTTTTTTCCCCTTGACATCCTGATGGCTGTCTAAAGTATTCTCCCATCCTTCTGCCTTCGATCCCTGGTTGGGGAAGTAAGATCCCACATGCCTCATAGGGAGGCCAAAGAAATAAATTGTATTTATAAAAAAAAATTAAGTTGAGTTTTTAGCAGGCATTACGTTACATTTTCAACATGGTTATAAGGCTCTATGACACAGAGATTGTTACTAGTTCTGTAATTCAATCCATGGGTCTTGCTTCTGCCTAACTTTCCATTGCATTTGAGTCTTTAAAAAATTTATTTACACTTTGATTTTTTTCTCATTTAATTTTCAAAACCTCTAGAATGTATTTCTGTAGGCAGGGTGACGTGTGCTGTATGGGTTATTCAGGGCCGTGGTAGAGTTGTATAGAAACAACAACACATCTCAGTGGGATGCACCAGCCAGCTCGTTTACTCTCTGTGGGTCAGCTGGGGCCCAGCTGAGGCTGACTCTGGGCTGTGGCTGGAATCAGGTCTGCTCCGTGAGTTTCCATCCTCCTCAGACCAGCAGGACATCAGGGTGTGTTCTTTCCTCGGGGTGGCGAGCCTTTGCATCTGTCCCACTGGCCAAAGCCAGTTCAATGGGCAAACCTGAAGTCAAGGTGGGGGGAAGTCACCTTGCCCTCCCTAAGGCCACGGCAGAGGCGTGGATTTGTCTCACACCACAGGGAAGAGAAGTACCCAGCCCGAAATTCCATCTATCATGCTAGTCAATTTCACCGACGTAATCTTGAATCTTTAAATTATGGGCCTAAGGAAGCACGGCGAGGGAATAACTGTGTAATGCTCCTCCAACCCTCTTCTCACAGATCAGGCGGGACAGACAGGGCAGCTGAAGCCCAAGGTGACTCAGGTGCTGGAGCTCTGGGCCCCGAGAGGCAATTCTCCATCCAGGCAGCAGATCGGGGCACGGCACTCCTGGCTCCAGTGGGCCGTCACAGGTCATCCCAGACCGTAGGTTAGCTGGGTGTGAATGCATGGGATGTGCACATACACGCATATGCATGCACACGCATCATGTTGTGTAGGTGTGGGCTGAGATGACAACTCTCCTCGAAGCCGGTACTGATAGGAATAGTAATAAAGGCAGCTAACCTTTTGGCACTCTCCCCAAGTTCTGGGCGCTGTTTGAGCTCCTACACGGTGAGGCGTGTTGGAGGGAGGCTGAGCGCTGATTACTTTCCACAAGGAGGCCATGTCCTAACCTTTTCCTTCTCTGCACGACGATCAGCTGCTCCTCTTCTCTCCTCTCTGTCATTTAATAAGGACGGGGCAGGCAAGAGAGGATGCTGTAAAATCCAATTAACTCTGGCTTCAAAAGGCACGGTCTCCATGTGGTGCCAGCTCGCACCACCACAAACAGCAGTCAGGCCCGCTGTGGCTTTCTAGGGGCAGGTGCGCTGGGAGGGGGGGCTGCTGGGAGTATCCAGATGGCCCAGGCAAAAAGCCCCGAGGTTAAGGTCACTCCTGGCTCCTATGGCAGTGCGGGGGGCGGGGGAGCGGGGAGGAATGAGGGGTGTGCAATTCACTGTGTGGGGTCTCAGGCTGCCCAGCCGCCCACCCCCAGCACCCCCAGAGCCTCCAGCTCCCCTCCCCTTTGTTTGCATCAAACTCTTCTCTCTGTAAGTCAGTGCCTGCATCTGCCAGCCTCAGAGGTAGGCTGTTCCCAGGTTTGCAGAATCGGTCCCTGGCCCCGTGCTGGCAGCCAAAACCCATCTTAGACAAGCTGGGAGGAGGTCATTTTGCCGCCGGCAGATGTTTCTGTTCTCAAGTGGAGACGGGGGACGCGGAGCCTCGGTGTGGGCAGATGGGTGGGAGTGGAGACGGAACCTGCGAGGCTGGGAGTAGGATCAATACAGATGGTGTCCGTCAAATGCGATGTCAGCGGCAGACGGTTCTGATGAAGTGCAGCGTAGACCTTCCTTGGCACAGGAGTGTTTTGGCATGCTTTCGGATGCCTCCCACCCCTCTCTGCCGTTCCTCCCCTACTTCGTAATTGTTTCTTCTGGAACCCAGTCCCTGCCATCGCCCTGGACTTCAGCCCAGCCTGCATGCACCTCCTGACACCCAGGTCTCATGACTCCCGGAGGTCCCCGACCTCTCGGAACATCCCTCCCCAGGGGACCATCCCTCCTCTGGGGAGCCTTCTCCTTGGAGCTCCTCCATCATCATCAGAACCTTCCCACGTCCACCATCTCACCGTGAGATCCCCTCGCTCCTTCCACTGAGGTCTCCCCTCCACCTGCCAGAGTTTAAAACAGATCCTTTGACACTCCAGCCACTGAGAGGACGGGTCTGTCCTCCTTCCCTAAATCTGGGCCAACGTGTGACTGTTTCCCCCCCAAGTAACAGTAGGTCAGAAAAGGCCAGACAACTTCTGCTAGGGTCTTTTGGGACACTCACCTTTGACTCCCTGAGCTACCAGGTGAGGATTTCAAGTACCAGGATGTGAGGAAGCTCAGGTCACATGAAGAGGCCATGAGCATGTGCCCCTGCAGAGCCCAGCTGAGGCCCCAGCCCACAGCCGGCATCATCCACCAGCCAGGTGATGATGACCCTCCAGCCATTGCAGCTTCCTCGCTGAAACCTCCGATCGTGGAGGAGAGACCAGTCATTCCTGCCGTGCCGTGTCTAAATGCCCACAGCGTCTCTGAGCATAATAAAATGGTTGATTTAGGCCATTAAGTGTTGGAGTGGTCTGTCACACAGCAATAGTAAGTGGGCCTGTTAGTAATTGCCGTTCTTACTAAACCACACCACTCACCTCCGCATCTCTGCAGAGGTTGGCCCAGACACGAACTGCAGCCTCTCAAACCACTCCTCGTAGTTGCTGGGAACAGGAGACCATGGAAAGGGTGGGTGGAAGAGAAGGATTGTCATAAGATTGCCAGAGGAAATATAGGATGCTGAGTTAAATTTGAATTCCAGATAAACAATGATACATTTTAGAATAAGTATAGCCCATGCAATAGTTGGGCTATCCTCACACTGAATTATTTGCCATTTATTTGAAATCCAAATTGTACTGGGTATCCTTGTTTTTATTTGTATAATCTGGAAACTCTAAAAAGTAGAGGCCAAAGGCCCCGAACACTCTTCCCAATGTCCTGACGCTTAGAGAGGTCATGTTCCTTCCACCGTGGGCAGCAGGGGCTCTGGGGGGTGTGGTCAGCAAGGATTCCCAGGACTTCAGGAAGCTAACTGCAGGGGCCCAGCTGATGGCTGCGGCCAGAGGAGGAAGCTGGCTCTGCCCAAAGGTTGAATTCCATGTTCAAGGTGAGGACGTATTCATTCTCTCTGGAACCAAGGAGAGAGAAGGCCGCCTGGATGCTTCGCCTCATCCCAGCCAGGTGCACCTCTCTTCCGGTACCCAGATTGTCCCTGGCTCTTGCCTGACAAAGCAGGGTGGGAAAGCTTCTCTGCTCCTTTTCCCAACCAGCCATCCCTTTCTTCCATCATTTGGGTTCATTATCCAGTAATGAAAACCAGCTCATTCTCAATCTGCCACCGTGTCTCCCACTAAATAATAGTGGCTGGAAAAGTCTCCAGTCTTTCTCTCAATCCACAGTTCTCTTGTTTAACATCTCCATCCCAGCTCATTAGCCAGAGCAACAGTAATGAGTGGGTCCATCCCTTCCTTTTCTCTCCCTTCCGCACTGCCCGGGCCCTGATTCTAGGGGAGACAGCCAGTGAGGAGAGCTTGGCCAGGCACCCCGGTCAGCCCCGTGGTAAGTAGCACAAATGGGGGCCTAGGCTGTTCATTCATTCATTCATTCATTTTCTCATTCAACAAATATTTATTGAGTACCCAGTACAGGCCAGGTGCAATTCTAGTAGCTGGGACCGAGAAGAACCTTGGAAAGTCAAATGACAAAAGAAGACGAAAGAAATGGAGCCACCTATCCTGATCTGAAGGGGAAATCTCTGAGGAGGGTTGGAGATGGGTGGAAAGGGTTCCCAAAACACGCATCATTTGTAACCCTTATGACAAGATAGGTATTACCAGCTCCATCACTGTTTCCTTTTTTCCCAACAGATTTTGAAAAAAAGGGATCAGGGTTTGGGGTAAAATACAGCCTGGTGGGTGAGTGCAAATGTGCATATCTAGCCCGTGCTTTTCCCCATCCTCTCACTGTGTTAGTTATCAGAAACTGTGTAACAAATCACCCCAAGTTGCTGTGTTATCTTGAGGTGTGGGCTGGGCTTCAGTCAGCTGAAGATTGTCTGAGGTTCCAGGTCCAAAATGGCTTGTTCAGATGGTTGGAGGCCTCGGTTCCTGGCTGGCTGCACGCAGGAGGGCTCAGCACCTCTCCACGTGGGCCTCTCCACAAGGATGCTGGTGACGTGGCAGCTGGTTTCCCCCAGTCCTCAGTGTCTTTGGTAACCTCATCTCAGAAATGACACACTATCGCTTCTGCCATATTCTCTTGGTCATAGAGACCAACCCTGGCACAATCTGGGAGAAGAAGACACACAGATGTGAACCCCAGGAGGAGGGGTCGCTGGGGTCATACTAGAGGCTAGCTACCACACTTACCTTTCCCTATTTCAAACCTCATCTAATATTATGTCTTTGATCCACATTTAATAACAATTCATTGAGCCTCTGCTATGTGCTGGCAGTGTTCCAGCCTCTGGGGATTTGTCAGTGGCCAAAACAGACCCAAACACCAGATTGAGCCTGTGCTTCTGTGTAAGGCTGGATAAATGGCCAGTTCAATGGGAGGGGATGCCTGGGGACAGTCTCTGAATGTGCATCCTGACTCTGTATGTGTGTGTGTGTGTGTGTGTGCGTGTGCGCGCTTTCAAGAGAATGTAATCTCTTTCCTCTGTCACAGTTATCACTCTGCAATGCTCAGATGGGCTGCTCTAGTGGAAATCATTTCCAGAGCTCCCTTTTGGAATGACCTTGAACAAGAAGTCCAGGCAGATTCCTTCAAACGTTTTCAAAGGTAACACAACTGCGTCATTGGGCCAGATTGTTTAGGTGGGGAGGGTCAGTGAATCACCATTTGGAACCTTCTCTAGTGCAAATGAATTTAGAATTCTGCCACCAGCAACCACCCCCACCTTCACACCACAAACACACATACGCACACACACATACACACACATGCACACACATACACACACATGCACACACACACATACACACATGCACACATACACATACATACACACACATAAACACACACATACACATACACACACATACACACACACACACACACACAGCTAAAGTAATGGCTATTAGACTATGAAATATATCTCATGAACTAACTCTAAAGTCTGTTTGAAAAAGTGAATTTCAAAATAAGATGTTTTGAATAATGGCTACATCCCTAGAATAAAAGCACAACCTCCCAGAGGGACAATTTGAGTGAGATGCCCTCATTCTGATGGAGGAATTCTGGAATGTTCTTTCCAAAAACTTTTGTTGCTTTTTACTCAGACCTTATGATTCCCACTGTTGGAGATTATAAAAGTCTATCTCTAATTTTTCTTTCTTTTCTTTTTTTTGGTGTTGTAGCTGGTTTTCCTGGGTTTTGTTGGGAGGGGATTTTTCACGTTAAGAATGGAGGAGAAAGGAATAGTCGTCCTCACATAATCACCACCACCTTTCTGGACATTTTGGAAGCTCTGGCTCAGGTGTCCATGGAGGCCTGCTGTCCTGACCTTCCTTCTGTCCCCGGAGTACAGCTGTCCCTGATGGATTTCTTCTACTGTCTTTTTTGGGGAGAAGCAGATGGAAACACACAGTCGTGTCTGAATCTGTCCCTGGCATGTTGCCAATATCCTCCCCCTCCTCCCTTTTTCCTATCATGTCACTTAGGAACGTCTCTCTAGTTTGGTAAACAATCACTCTGCTTGATCCGAGTTCAGTCTGCCCTCTTTTCCTGCCAGTACAAATAATTTGGCAACATAAATACTGTCATTGGTGATCGTTCGCAAGCTCCTTGCCATCAAGTACGCTTTATTTATTTCTTTTTTCAAAAAATAAAAATAAAAAAAGGGGAAAGAAACTCTGGAGGATATCTGAGTGGGCTATGTTTCTTCTGTCTGTAGAATTTCAGGAGATTTGATAAAAATAACTGACAGCTGGCAAGCTAAGGCTGCTTTTAAGTGAGGGCTCCTCAGATGGAGAGAAGATTCAGGGCCGGCGTCTCAGGAAGGAAGGGGTTGCCCTCTCCCCACGTTATCTTTTTGCCACGTGCAGAGCCCGCTCAGCCGGGCACCCTGGAGTGACGTTGAAGTGGAGCCAATCCCTCACCATCTGGCCCTGATTGTAAACATGTGTATACAAAGCGAGTGTCACTTCAGCTAATTCGCCAGGGCCTGGCTGCTTTGCCGGTTGCTGCAGCTGTACCTGGGGATGGGGGGGGGGGATGCAGAGCAGGGGCCCCCGGAGGACAGCGGGGTGCACAAGCGGGTGGCCTTTCTTCCAGCAGGAACTGCGGGCGGCTGGAGGGGGGCTAGACTGCAAGGCTTCAGGCACCCAGCCCGGGCATCATGGGCCCACATTTTCTTAGAGCCAGTGGGGGCTTCTTACCTGACTCTCTGGCCATCATTACTCAGGTTTAATCATGCTCCTTGCGGACTGTAAATACCCTAAAGGCAGGCCGTGCTACTCTCGTTTCTCCGTGTCAAGAGACTTGCACTTGAGACATTATCATTGAATTAAAATAAATCCCTACCAGCAGTCTTTTCTTCATGTCAATTCCACAGCCCTTCTGCATAGATTTCCACGCTTTCTGCCTTTGCTGGGCAGAGAGATGAGCTGAATCCCCGTAGCTGCGGGGTGGGGGAAGCTCTGAATAAGTGAGTTCTCTTTGAGCCAGGAGCTTGCAGATCTTGGCTTTGTCTCACCATCTCCCTGGGCCTCACTTTTATCATCTTTGCAATGAGATCATTATCCCCACACCTTTACACGCACCCTCATAGGCCTCCCAGTCTGGGTCCCTGCCTGAAGATGGGAGGGATGGTTCAGACCCATAAGTACTGCTGAGTGCTGGGTCCAATTAAGAGTGACGGCCACGAAGTCGAGCACACGCAGAAGTCACCACCTTTCGGTCTCCTTTGCAGCTGGGGCCCCCGCCCCCGCCCCGGGAGTCTCTCTTGAAAAGTTCTGATGCAGCTTCACCTGGTAGGTGCAGCTTTTGCTTTGTTGCAGGAAACAAAGAGCTGCTCCAAGGAACAGGCTTCCCCAGAGGCCAGGTCCAAAGTCTGGGTGGACTGGCTCCTCCCAGCCCCTCCCTTCTCCCTGCATTCAATCTGGCTTCAGAGGAGCGAGTTTCCCCTGCCCTGCACCCCACGCACCCCCAACTCTGCCCAGAGGAGCGAGAGAGACTTTCCTCAACCCCTCCCTCCCGTTGCTCCTCAAAAACATAAACAGAATTAATTTTCGACACGTGTGAAAAAAAATGTACTTTTCCAAATAGCCTTAGGGGCACGAAAGGGAGAAAGCTAATAATCTCCTGGATTTTCTTCCAGCCGGGACAGCGTGCCAGTAGGGATGGGAGAGCAGAACTCGGCAGGTCACCTGCACCTTGGGGTGCAGGGAGGCCGCCCTGCCGGCATTTTGGGAAACAGCAGAGTCTGTGCTTCCTGCCACCAGAGCTGGCATCCTGGGTGGGTCGGCAGGATCCCGCTCCCACTGGGCAACCTCACAGGTGTGGCTCCACCAAGGTCATTTCCGCAGCATCGCTGCCCCTGGGGAGCTGGTGCCACAGGGAAGCCCCTGAAACGTGGCCACTTGGGAGACAAGGTCCTTCTCTGTCCTCCCAGAGGCCAAGAGGCTGAGGGCAGTGAGGAGGGAGGCTCAGAGGAGACCAAGTTGTGATTCCCAGGAAAAGGGACAAGCGTGGGGGATATGGCAACCCAACAGCCCAAACCTAAAGACTCGAGATGAGACAATTCCACTGTGTGACGCCCTCCCTGTGACAGACACCTAATTAAAACTGGACAGAAACAGGCAAGGAAGCCACTTCATCTAGACGCTATTTGCCTTGCTAATTTAGGTGCCCGTGAATGTGTGTGTGTGTGTGTGTTTTCCTGTTGGGTGAGTGTTTATAAAATCTTAATTAGGTGTGTGTATTGGAACAGAGATGGAAATACGTCTTTTTTTTTTCCTATAATGGTCTTACTTCCCAGGGGGACATTAAAACTCCATACACAATATTCTCTGAGCAGGGAAAGTAGTAATGGCCTTTGACGATGGGTTTCGGGAGAGGAGGGATAAGGTATCTCTGATTCAGTCACAGATGAATGCACAATTACTTACTTTTTTTTTTTTTAAGTCAAAACCTCAAAATTGGACTCAAAGCAGCTATTTATAACCTGTCAGCGGAAGCTGGCACTTCAGTATTCATCTCATACTGGATAAATTTTTAACGACCTTTAATGTGACCGATAAGCAGGAGGAATGCACCTGGCATGCACGCAGTGGGTGCCTGGGATCTGTGGGAAGGAACTGAATGAGCAGTGGGCTGGGAGTCCGGGGCGATCCCACGACACCTCTTCTCTTCTTTCCCGGTCTCTGCCCAGTGTGACTGAGTCCCGCTCCTGGAACTGAGGTCTGACACCATTCCCCTCGGGTGCAATTAAGGGGAGCGTGGCTGGGGAACATCAAAAGGGGCAAGGCTGCAGGGGAGAGAATGAGCGAGCAGGAGGCTTGGCTTGGCTTCGATGACACCCTTGGGGCAATCAGACCATCACTCCACAGAGGTGGCGCCTTGAAAGCAAGCCGACCACGTGGACGGTGTCCAGGGGCTCGCTCTCGTTCAGGGAGTGGGTCCAGGGTGCAAGGACCAGGTACAGCAATCCTGGAGCCACATCTTATCAGCTCGGCCTTTCTCGGGGCTAGAGGCTAGGCCATTTGTGGGGTTTTAAAAATAATTAATTAATTAATTAATTAATTAATTAATTTTTGGCTGTGTTGCGTCTTCGTTTCTGTGCGAGGGCTTTCTCTAGTTGTGGCGAGCGGGGGCCACTCTTCATCGCGGTGCGCGGGCCTCTCACTATCGCGGCCTCTCTTGTTGCGGAACACAGGCTCCAGACGCGCAGGCTCAGTAGTTGTGGCTCACGGGCCCAGTTGCCCCGCGGCATGTGGGATCTTCCCAGACCAGGGCTCGAACCCGTGTCCCCTGCATCGGCAGGCAGATTCTCAACCACTGCGCCACCAGGGAAGTCCCCCATTTGTGTTTTTGATAACCTCTCGAGATCCTCCCTGTGGGCCCCCAGCACCTGCCGCTTGTGCTAGAGGCTGAGATCTTCCGAACAGGGTCGAGGAGTAAGGTCCTCGTGACAAGGGAACGGTGTTGCTTTTTGATGAGCCAGGCGAGGCATTCCCGGACGCAGCCTCCCTCAGCAGCTCTCGCGGTTGACTGCGCATGCGTATCCCCTGCACATCGATGCAGAGTCCCATTCAGTGCGTCTGGGATGGGGCCGGAGGTTCTATTCTGCCTTTCTAACCACTTCCCAGGTAAGGCTGGGGCTACTGGTCCAGGGACCACACTTGGAGTAGCCAGGGTCTAGAGCCCAGAGCAGTGATTCTGCATCACCCAGAGGACATGTTAGAATGTGGATTGCTGGTCCCACCCTGGGGTTTCTAATCTAGTAGGTCTGGAGGAGAGCCTGAAAATGTTCATTTCTAACAAGTGCCCAGGTGACCGTGATGGAGTTGGGAAATGACACTTGAAGAGTCATTGGTCTCTGGGACAGAGACTTGCCCTGGGAGCTCAGGGTCCAGCGGGGGGAGTGAGACCGCAGCAGACAGCACGATGCACAAGGATGTGAGCTTCCTGGCGAGCACGTGCACACCACGTGCTGCAGGTGCTAGAGGGAGAGGAAATGAAATTGGGTTTTGAAGAGTCAGTTGAGCGCAGGTAAGTGGAGAGGAAAGAGGCGGTCCAGGTGGAGGGAACTTCTTGTCTGAGGCAGAGGAAGTAGAAAAATGCAAGAATGTTCCGTATAGAACCACCCCCTCCCTCCCAGTGCTTTCTCCCCTCGCTGGGATCCCCAAGGGAAGAGCAGCTCTCCCTCTGCCTGGACCAGGGGCTGCTCACCCATGACTGCACGTTCTCAGACACCTGGGGGAGATTTTAATATCATTGATGCCTCAGCCTTTTCCCCCAAAGATTCTAAATCACTTGGTCTTGGGTGGGACCCAAGACCAAGGTTTGTTTTTATTTTGTTGTTGTTTTGTTTGTTTGTTTGTTTTTTCTAAAATAAAGTTCCTCCAGAGATTCTTACACGCAGACAGGGTTGAGAACTACTGGCTTAGACCCAAGTATGTTCCCATTCACCCAGCTGCACTTTGTTGGGAGTTAGGCAAAGGATTGCCCCCTCCCTTATTCATCACACCCCTACAGCATCCCCCCCCCCCCAAAAGCAGGTAGATGAGCATCTGGTAAACATCTGCCCTGTTCCGCCCAGAGCAGGGTGACCTACTTTTTTGCCTGTGGTTTCGCTCACACAGAGGGACTCTTGGGACAGAGGGGCAGATGGAAAAGTCAGCGTGTCTGAGTTGATGCTGCATTTGGGTGTCACCCAAGCACTTGTTTCTCTGTTAGATTCCGGATGCGGTATTTAGGTGGTAAACCGCTGCCGCCAGGCGCTTGCTGGGGAGATCAAAGCAGACGGCAGCATCCAGAGACATCCTGGGCTTCTGGCTGCCAAGTGCTGGCAGCTCTGGGCTGAGGCGAGATGAGGCCGGTGTACAGACCGTGTCGGCTTGAGTACAGACCCCAGGTGGAAAGCAGCACACCTGGGACGAACTTGGTTCACTGCAGGGCTTCCTTCGCCTCCAGCACTGGCTCCCCCAGCTGCCAGAGGGCATGCTGGGCGCACGCCTCTCTGTGCCCAAGCTCCCCTGGGACGTGGACCATGGTGCCATTCACTCTTATGGCCGTCTGTGGGTCTCGTGACTGAACATCATTGTGGGGGAAGATGGGGCCACAGAAGATGAGGCAATCCTGTCTACAAGGCTCCATCTCAACGGTTCCATCTTGGGGATCAGATACCTGGAAGGAGGCCAGGGGCTTGGGACCCTCTCCTCCCCTTCCTCTTCTCCCCTTTAAAGAGAGGCTGGGTTCCATCCCTTCTGTGGCTGAGTGAGGGGATCTGGGAGGTATACGGCCCAGCCTTCTGGTTTAGAGAGTCTTGGATGTCTCCCTGTGTCCTCCTGTGTCCTTGGGCCCCTCTCACACGTCTTCTGCGGCTGGCAGACCGAGGAGGAGAACCGGGAGAAACCAAGCCTGCAAGATGCTTCTGGCCTTGGACACAAGCCGGAGCATACGTGTCTTTCTGGGAAGCGGCGTCACACACTGCAAGGCCTCAGCCGCTGCCCCGTGTCACCAGTGTTTATTAACCTTCCTTCCACACAGCAGAGAACATCACGTCTCCCCACACCAGCTCTCGAAGACCTTCAATTATTTAGCATGGGCTCCCCTCCCCATTTTCAGTAGGCGCTGTTATTAACATCTCCCTGGTTGGATTTCTGAAAGAACAGTTTGTCTCAACTTGACAGGAGAGTCTGAGAGAAGCTTGTGAACTGGACACACTTGGGCTCAGGTTTCCCCTCCCTCCTCCCCCTCCCCACTCCAATGCAACTACTTGTTCCCAAACTTTAAGAGGCTCTGTCCCTCCCGTTAGGACCAAGCCCCCATGTCTGTTCCTGGAAGGTTTGGGATGTTTTTCCAGCCTTCCAGCGACCTGTCTCCCCTCTCGGAGAGGCAGGGAGGAAAAGGGAGGCTCCCAGGGAGGGGCTTTTCTGGGCACACTCAAGCATGCACAGATGGAAAGAGCAGCCAGGAGGGCCCCGTCTCCAGCAAACGGAAAGATGCTGTCCCCCCCTCCCATCTTCTCCCTCCCTCCACTTGGTCCACAGAGGGTGTGTGGGTGCTGAGTGTGTGAACCGGCCACTGCAGGAAGTCATCAGGCTGGGCTCAGGAGGGAGGATGGATTTGTGGCCACAACAGGCATGCTCTGTCTTAGCCCCGCAGACCCAGGGTGCCAAGCAGGACGCCTGCTTATGGCGGCAGCAGACCCTGAGGCAGGGTGTGGATGGAAGATGGGTCTGCTGTATGTGCAGGGGCTGGAGCAGGCAGGGATGCCGCGTCAGGTGGAAGGGGTAATCTTTAATATCCCTCCCAGCCCGGAAAGCCTGGGCTTCTAAGGTTCTCAGAACAAGACATAATTGACAAGGCCTCCTAGTCCTCATCTTTGGAAGCTTCTAAACAGAACTCCTATCGTTTGCCCCTGAGTGCAGAGGGAGGGAACAGCAATGGCGGTATGAACTTAAAGAGCTCGTCCCGACTGCTTACCCATCCAGGGTCAGGCTCCAGCCTGACTTCATCTCCCCGCCCTCCTTGCTGCCAGCACTGCTGCCCCCTGGTCGTCCGTCTCCTGCTCGGCCCGCTCACACAGACACGGTACCAGGATGCCTCGCCTCAGATCGTTTCAAGGGCCAACCCCAACACCACCCCCTCCATGTTGCCTTGATAGCTCCCCTTCCACCTCCTCTCCATCCCCTCCCACCTGCCCATGCAGGAAGTCATCTCCCTCCTCCGAATTCTTGGAACACTTTCTCTATACTTTGTCAGGGTACACATCAATTCTTCCTTTTGCATCCAAGTTATCTACCTGCATATCTTATATTATCTCCGAGCTGGCAAGCTCCTTAATGATGGGAGTCATACCTCATCCACCTTTATGGCCACACTGCACCCAGTCCCGCAAATGTTGATTGAATGAGTAGAAACTCAACCTAATGACGTTCTGGGGATGTGTGTCATCCTGAGAAGGTCATTCATCTCTGCTTTGCTATTGAAGTCGGGGGCCCCTCCTGGTCTAGGAGAGGTGGTGGGGTGAGACACAGTCCTGTGAGTTGTCCATCAATTAGCAGGCATTTCCTGTTACACCTCCCATTCCTGTGGGATGGTGTTAGGTGCTGGGGGTCTACACACATGGACAGGACCTAGGTGGATGTCACTTGCCACCTCCCAGCCCCTAGCAACTGACAACTCCCTGATCTCCCCGTTAGTCCTGCCAGAGACGGTGATTAGAGCCTTCGTGGTTCTCATGGGACTCCCGCCAACTCCACCATCTGACTCTCCTAGACCTGGGTATGTTGTGTGTGTGTGTGTGCCTCCTTACACTAGAACATAAGCTTCATGAAGGTGAGAAATGTTGTCTGTTTTGATCCCTAATGTATCTTAAGCACTTAGATCAGACCTGGAACTTAATAGGAGGTCAATACATCTGTGTAGAATGAATGAATGAATGAATGAATGATCTTAGCTATGACATCACCACCAAAGTCCTCATCGTGGTCTGTGACTCATTTTGTGCAGGAAAAGCAGCCCCTCGCCTCCTCCCCAGTGAGGCGGACAAAATCCTCAGCAATATCCAAAACTAACTCCATTCCCCATTATGGTTTGGAACCTCCAATGGTCTCAAGGGGTTGAATGAAATTCTAAAAATAACCCTCCCCAAATCCGCTGCGATAACAACCCTTTCCTCCCCTCCCGGCTGTTGGAGGGGCCCACATCTATAAATTCAAACAACAGGGCAAGCCACGTCCCCAGAGGCCTTGCTCCTGGAGCTCAAATAATAATCCCGGGTTTTGGGCAGGATTTTCTGGATAACGCTTGGTTTCTCCTGAGCATGAAAGGACGGAATGTCCCTGCCAGTTGGAACCACGGTACCAAAAAGCTGGCTGAGATTGTAAGCGCCCTTCAGAGTCAACTAACCGGTGTGTTCAACTGGTGTCTAGCGGGTGCCAGGCATGGGCGTCTGTTAACCCATTCGGTGCTCACAATAGTAGATGCTGTTACCCACACTTTACAGGCAGAGAAAGGTGCTTGCTTTTCCAGCATTACCTGGCTGGAGGTGACAGAGCAGAGCTTCGAGGCCAAGCCTATGATCCAGAGGCCGGGGCTCAGTCACCTCTTTACATGGGTGGATGGTTCTATTACTAGAATTCCGGAAACTGGGCTTGCCCAGGGTGTGGCCATATGGCACAGCAGAAGGCTTGGTGATGGTGGTGCTATGTGTGTGCGTGTGTCTGTGCGCACGTGCGCGCGTGTGCAAAAGAGAGAGAGAGAGAGAGATCTTCTATAACCCATGGCTGGTTTCACTGCAGATCCTTTCAAGGACTTCGGCACTCTGAACAAAAAGGCAGAGCTATGGTCCAAGGATGCGCTATTGAAGGTGGTGCAGAAGAGTAAAGGTGAGGGGCAAAGAGAGCAGAGACCGATGTGATATCTACAGTCTCAACTAGGAATCACTGCCCTCGGGACCCAAGGGGCTCCCCAGAACCCTTGACCATCGTCACCAACACAACAATATCCTTAAGAATATTTATCAAGCGTTTGCTCTGTGTCAGGCATTCATTGAAAAAACCCTATAATGTAAGTGGCATAATTATCCCCATTTACAGAAGGGAAAACTGAGGCCCAAGGACACCCATTCTTTGAGTAAAACGGGGAGGGCCTGGCTGGCTGCCTCCAGGGCCCTGGGTCTTCATTTCTCTGCCACGTAATATCTGGAGAAAGCAGAAAGCTACATGTATTGAGCGCTCCGGACTCACTCACTCAGAATTCGAGCAGGGAGCCAGGAGGGCAGGGTGCAGGGAGGACCCAGGATCAGAGAGGGCTTGATCTCCCCAAGATGGGGGAGGGGGGAATGATACCGGCACTTGTATTAAAATGCACATTTCCGCCTTGCTTGCTGGTTTATCATCTGACTTGTTATACAATTTGCCAGTTATAGAAGAAAAATTAACATAATGGGGCCCTAGGGAATAGTTGTAAAAAGGAGACCAAATGTTACTTATCGGCTGTTCCACTACAATTATCTACTGTGTTTGTTCTTTTCCTCCCCAGAAAAATGAAACCCTCAATGCCAGCGACAGGGTACTGACCAGGCAGGAGGCATCACTCCGGAGCAGAGAGGCTGCACAATTGATTGGCTATTTCCCTTTGATCTCCCCACCCAGCTCTCCAGACCCCCTGCTGGTACCTTCTTGGGGCAGCTCCCTCTGCAGAGCAGGGCAGGGTGGAGAGTTTCTGAGCAGGAAGAGAGACCTAGGTTCGGCAGGTGAAGTTCAGCTGTATCCTCGGTCTTAGTCCTCAGGGCTGCCCCTCTCCTGGGGGCAGGCTTGACGTGGAGGTGGCGCAGCCCCCCAGACCCACTGAACATCATTCCGCACTCTCACTGGGTACCTGCCAGACGCTTAGAACTCGGGAAGGTTGCACTTCCCACATCCACAAGGGGGCAGTGACTGTGCGGGCTGCACCCCTGGAGCACGCCTGTCCTGATACCTGACAACTTTTCCTGCTCCTAAGATCCCTTTCCAAGCTGAACCTGCCAGCCTGACCCGCTCCCGGGCTCCTTGCAGGGAGGCACTGGCTCTTATTCAACTTGACTTTCTCAGTCCCTCGCTTAGTGATCAGAACATAACGAGTAGGAAATAAATATTGCATGAATGAATGAAGGCGGCTTCTGGCAGCACGTGTCTGTGTGTTTTCAGGTCATGTTTACGTTGTCTTCCCCGCGGTCTGGCTTCTTTCAGGTCCAGCCAAATCTTCTCCAAGCCCGGAGGCCTCTGATGATTTCTCAGGCTTCTAGAACCAGCATATTCAAACTGCCAGGGGAGCAGAAAGCAATGTTCTCCAGGCTGCCCACGCACACTGTGCAGATATTTTTACTTTTTACAAGCCTTAGGCTTCCCGATCATTCTTTTTTATTCCACCACAGAAATTAGGACTTCTTTTGTCTTAGTTCCGGGAGTGCCTGCCCCTCATTTATTTCTGCCACAATATGAAGGATAAACCTTCCGTGCTCCCCTGAGTTCAATTTACAAAGGCCAAATTCAACGCCATGCACCAAAAGCTCTAAAGCTGTGTTGAGCAGGTAGCCCTTCAACATCTGGTTTCCCAGATTCTCTGGAAGAGAGAGCCACGATGTGGCCGTTGCATCCACACAATTTCTTACCAGTTATACCGAAGCTGGAGGAGCCATACCCTGGTGCCTGGGGTCATGGGTTTGGATGGATTAGAAGTCAAATTTCCAGTTTGATCTCTGGCCGTCCACCTCTCTGAGTGGCAAAACAAGCCAGTCTCCGCCTTCTCAGATGGCAAGACCATCAGCAGCTTCGTAGAGAAGGCAATGCCTTACTTGTACCTCTAAGCCTCTAAGGAAACAGGCACTTTCCTATGGCCTAATTCCAAAGACTGAGATGAGGGTATGAAATGAGAGAATTTGAGGCCCTCCAGGGACATCCCAGGGGTCAGCAAACTGCGGCCCTTGGGCCAAATCCGGCCAGCCACCTGTTTTTTTACAGCCTACCAGCCGAGAATGATATTTACTTTTTCAAATGGTTGAAGTCAAGAGAATAATATTCCGTGACACGTGAAAATGATACCACATTCAAAGTCATGCCCACAAATAAAGTTTTATTAGTAACATGGCCCTGCTTGTTCATTTACGTGGTGTTTAGGGCCCTTTTCACACTACAGTGGCAGAGAGCAATTCTTGTGACAGACATGGTAGGGCCTGCAAGGCCGAAAATATTAACCATCTGGCCCTTTACAGAAAACGTTTGCTGAGCTCTGCTCTGTGGCTCAGAGGGTTCCTCTGCCCCTACTCCCAGCTCCCAGTGTGTTGCCTGGCAACCTGAGCATCACAGGGAACTTTCTTGCCTTTTGAGAAGATTTTCTCTTACCTTACTTATGCTTTTTTAAATGAAGAGAGAGATGTATTAAAGGATGAAGCTGGGAGCTGGTAACTCTTGGAATATGATATTTTTTGGTGACCTGGCTCAAAGTCACTGAATTTCTCTCTGGGCCTTATTTTTCTCCCCCAGAAAATAGCGTGCCAGAAAGTGATAGGAAAGTCAGACAGGTGGGTAGGTCAGTGCTGCACTTGTGGCCCAAAGAACCAGACCTCCCAGGACCGACTTTATTAAAAGTGTCCCATTGGTCTCTGCCTTGGGTGTGCGTGTCCTCGCTAGGCATGTAGCAATTTTTGGTTTTGAAGATACGATCCTTGTAACAGCAGGCACGTGGTTTTACTTTTTTATTTATAAAAATATTTTTTAAAAAATATTTATTATTTATTTATTCATTTTTTGGCAGCATGCAGACTTGTTGGTTGTGGCATGTGGACTCTTAGTTGTGGCATGCGGACTCTTATTTGCAGCGTGCGGATTCAGTTGCGGCATGCGCGTGGGGTCTAGTTCCCTGACCAGGGATCGAACCCGGACCCCCTGCATTGGGAGTGCAGAGTCTTACCCACTAGACCACCAGGGAAGTCCCCGTGGTTTCAAATATTTTGCCAACTGATGTTTATTCAGCACCCACGGGGGCAAATACACTAGGGAGATGTGGGAAAAATCAGTGAGACGAGGGCCCTTGGCTCAGAGAACATTAACACGCATGATCTAGTTCCTAGACAGCCCATCGATGGATGGAAACACAGTTAACTGGGCACCCACCGTGGTGTGCCCCCCACTTTGCATCCGTGATTCTCACAACCACCCCCGAAGGAAGACAAAAGTAGCTCCCTTTCCAAATGAGGCAACCAAGGCTCAGTACCCAAGGTGCCCCATCCAGTGGGTGGTCTCCTCATCAGCCGGTCCCCATAGCCAAGCTTGTGCCATTGCCAGCCGAGAGCACGGCCTCAGTGGAGGAAGGAGTAGGAAGAGACGGTGCTGCTGTTCTCTGAAGGCTTGACTCAGCAGAAGGGAAGTAGAAGGGTGAGCTGGTTTATCTGGGGAAGAGTCTCCGGATTAATTCTTAGGGACCACTCAAGGAAGCCAGGGAGCCATGCTTCACTTTTAGCTGAGCAGGGGGCTAGGAAGGTGGGCAAGGCGACGTGCTTATTTCATTCTGCCTTGTGTTACTGGCTGGCATGTCTGTCTCCCTCACTGGATTATAAACTCCTTGGTCTCAGGGACAATCTCTTAGTCACCATTATACATCCCAAACAAATCATGGTTAAGCACCTACTGTATACCAGGCAATATACTTGCTGAAGGGCACTCTGCTTTGTGTACAGTGAGGCTGTGTGCACATACTGATTACATAAACGCTTAGTATATGAACGGGTCTCTGCTGTTAAGTTTGCGTCAATGCCAGGCCTTTTCTAGGAGCTTCCAGGAGATTCCAGAGACTTTGAAAAAAGAGGGAGGATGAGAGGTATTCGAAATAGCCGTATTTCCCCAGTGTCTTACTCCATCCTGCATCTCTGCTGTGAAAGGGATGGTCTCTCTGTCACTAAGCGGGGTCGGCAGGCTGATTTTCAGATGTGCTGCTTCTTCCAAAGTTCATCTCCAGTCTCTTTCTCTTGATCCTCATTTATCCTCTCCTGGAGTCTCTCTGTAGCTCTACCTTCATTCCCATATTCAGTTCTCATGGCTCCTATTCTTAGTTAAAAACGGAATCATCCCAACTAGTAAAGGCTTCAGGTGTTACTAGGTGAGGAACTGCCTTTTTCCCTAATGCAGTCAGGAAACCCCACTCCTCACATGCTGGCAATAGGAGACGTATCTCGGGTGGGATGAGAGAACAGGCTTCCCTGTCTCCAGCCCCGAGATCCACCTTGGAGTTGGGCCTCTTGTTAAAGTCTCCAGGCTGGCTGCCCCGTTCTTAACCTTCCAGGCCATGCACAGATGCTTAGCAGCCGGCATTTAGTCAAGGCGGTACTTAGGGATACAGAAAGGAAAGAAAAATGAGGAGGCGGCAGAACTTGGTGAGCTGGCATTCAAGCTCTGGCTTGTTCTCTGAAGCTCCCAGGCCCTCTTCCATCTTCACTTCTAGGATGAGACAGATAGTGACATCACCTTGGTATCCACCACCAGGAGCTGTCACCTAGACAACGGCCCTCCTCAAGGTGAGGCCAGGAGATAAAGGCCAGAGGCTCATTTCTGTGTTTCAATTTCCAGTCTGAGGAGATGCTGCCTCTTTGGACCATGGGTCTTGGCCCTCCGTGCAGGGGTGTGGCCTTAAAACCTGTGACCTGACAGGACAACCTCTCCAAACACCATCAAGTCAACCCAACATCCCTTCAAGAGGTACGTATGAACAGCAAGTGGCCATTTGGTTGTCTCAAGAGTTTGAGGTGGTGGACAGAGCCCCAAGAAGAACAAATCCCTTTAAGGCTCAAAGGGCATACCCTTCAAGACCCTGTCACCTCTGTCCCCTCCTCTTTCTAGCTTATAAAATTGTCCAAGGGCAAGTTGCTCCCCAGACCGTGTTCTACCACTTCATAGGCAGAATATGCCTTGCTGCATCTGAGAAGGACTCTGTCCAATTATTTTTTTGAACCTCAGTGGCTTTAGTCTCAGCCACCCAGCTTGCCTCTGGGATTCATGAGAATCTACATCTGTGAATCTGGAAGGTTCTGCGTGTACGTCACAGGAACAAAAGGAGAGAAAAGAAAGTACGTTCCTCAGTCTCAACACTATTGCCATGTGGATCCCGGTCCTTTTGCGCGGTGGGGACCATCCTGTACATGGGAGGATGTTTTGTAGCATCCTGGCCTCTACCCACTAGATGCAGTTCCCCAGTTGTGACAACCAAAAACAACCTCAGACATTCCAAATTTCTCTTGGGGACAAGAGTATCTGTGGTTGAGAACCACTGAGAAAAAGGAAAACAGAAATGGTTGGAGAGTTGTTCCATTTATTTTGAATTCACGGCTGGGTCACCAAAGCTATGTGCTGGCCCCCCAGCCCTTGACCTTGGGCTATTCCATTCGACCTTAGTCTCTCAGCTCCCACCTTCCACCATGACCACCCCCCTGCACACACGCCCTCCGCCAGCGGGCTGGGCGTGGGCCCCTGTTAATGTCACCAAACTCCCAGAGGCACCTTCTCTGAGCACCAGCCCCCCGAAGCTGTGGGTGGTCAGGAATGTTGATTAGTTTGATTTAACAAATCCACACAGTAAAGGTAAAGGGATTGTTGTGGAGAGGTGAGCAGGCCAGGATGGGGGTCCCTGATGGTCAAGATTCTAGGATGTCATAGTCCCGAGAGAGGTGGGATTACTGAGGAGGACACAGGAGGTGACTTCGCTTGTTAAATATTTAAAGCATAAAATTGGAGCAGTTGCTCTATCTCCTTCAACCTTCTGACTAATTGACTATTTGATTAACTGTGAATCTCTTTGCCTTTTAAACGTTTAACTTTATAAGTGGTTGACCCGGTTAACGCCTGCTGGGTCCTTCCTTCCCTCCTGGGCTCGGCGTTCTCTCCTGGCCCCTCTGAATGACCAAAACACAAGGAGAAAAGACGAGGTTACCGTTGGAGGGAGGTCTGAAGACCCTTAGCCATGTGAGAAAAGGTTCGCAATATCGTGCTAATGAAAAGTGTACGCGGTGTGATCCTAACTGCGCCTTATAATATGGAGACGTAGGTGTACACACACGCTGGAAGTCTTGATACATAAGTACCAAAATGTTAACATTTACCTCTAGTGGGGATTATATGATTGTAGTTTTGTTCCAGGTTTTCTACAATCAGTATGTATTACTTTTATAACCTGAGAATAAAAACCGTGTTAACGGTTTTTTATTTTGTGTTATGATTATTATTTAACGCCTGCAGAGGCTAAGAGGAGAGGGGCTTGTCACTTCTGGAGGGGAAAGACCACATGGGGGCAGCTGACCCTGGGATGGGGTGGAGCAAAGGCAAGCCTAATTGTTTGGGGGCCAGGTTCCTGTGATCCCGCAGAAGTGAGAGGGTGTACACCTTGGGCGCCCTCCTGACGGGCCCTCACAGTCTCTGCTCATCTCTGGGGCATTTGGTGAACTGGTAAACAGGCCAGGATTCCACATCCAGAGCTTAGTGCCTTGGGGCCAAAGTCAGCCCCCAGCCAAGCCACTGCTTAGCCGCACCACCCCCCCAGGGTCACTCCACTCCCCCCATGGCGAACTAGTGGAGAAGCCCAGCCACCCAGAGGAGGAACCCCACGCCCCATACAGGCACAACCCTCAAGGTCAAGGGAAGATAATGGCCCGATTTCACTGGTGAGAATGCAGGCCTTGCTGGCGTGACCTGTTACAGACTCCACTTACTGGAGTTGGTCTTGGAGATGATAAAAGACAAAGGTCTTTGGCTTCAAGGAGCTTCCAGTTTTCAGGCTCAAGGAGCAACAGATGAGTGTGTAATTTTAAGAAAACCACAAATGGAGAGACTTATGGGAAGGAAGGAGTAATTCCGCTTGGAAAATCCAGGGTGGCTTCGTGGCGGAGGTGTCATTTGGAGGCACATAAGGTTTCCATGGGTCCTGGGGATCAGCACAGAAGGAAGTGAGAGAGGGAGGGTGGTTGTATTACACACACAATCCCGGAGGCTTGGAAGACTGGCCTGTTTCCCAGTGGCAGTAGAAGGAGAGAGCTGGTCAGTATCCTTGGGGGCTGGTCTCCACTCCTCCAGAGGCAGCCACTTTCCCTCCCACCAGGCTCTCCTGGTCTCCAGCAATATCTCCATCCAGCTCCTCTCCTGGGAAAGGGTTGCTGGCCAGGGCAGGAGGACCTAAGCTCACCAACCTTACTCAGTTCGGTGTTCTATGCATGGTCAAACCAATCCATTTGGAACCTGTGATGATTTAATCTGAGCAGGAGTGATATTCAGTTTTGCATCAACACACTGGTTCATAAGAAAATCATTTCAGTAAACAAAATCCCAAGGCCAGCTGCTTATCCTACTCCAACAAGCCCTTGTTTCGGGCAAGGACACTCCAGGAGGGAGGACGGTGACAAACAGAAAAGGAAAGGGGCTGGCCTGCCCCAGGGTAGCCTGGACCTTGGGCAATGAGTCTCCCTCTCACATGGAATCAGCAGGTCACCAAGACATGACTCGTGCCTGGGCTTCCCGGGTGTGTGTTGCAGGGAGGTCCCGCCAAACCTCACTGACCCCCCTCTCCCACTCCTCCACCCTTACACTCGGTCATGAAAGGTAGATGACACGAGAGAGGCCTGGCCTGGGGACGAATGTACTGTGGGTTCATCCCCACCTGCAGTTAAGAGCTTCAGAGTCTGTGCACCTGATTTTGAATCCCGATTCTATGCTTACCAGCCATTTGCTCTTGAGCAAGTAATTTGCCCCTTCATAGATTCGCTGACATCTAACGTTGAGAGTTTTACTAAGTTCCAGGAATCATGCTTAGCGTTTATCACATATAGCTCTTACTATCTTCACTTTGCAGATGAGGAAACTGAGGCAGCGAAAGAGAGAGGGGTTAAGCCATATGCCCAAGGTCACACAGCTGCCAAGAAGAGGTGCCTGGGTGCTCATTATCTCTTGGGGCTGCTGGGAGGGGTGAGTGGGTTACCCGCGGTGAAGCGCACAGCATCTGGCACGCGGTAAGTGCCTGGGAAATGGTTGTTATCGCTGTTATTATATTGCCTCTTTGCTCCCCGCCCCATCCCTCTCCCTGCCAGGCAGAGATGATCCCAGCAGAGCCTCCGTGGAGGGTGGGGGTGCAGGGCCATCTATCCATTCCAGAAGGCTGCCCAGGTGAGGCTGGAGCCCAGAGGACCAGGACGGGATGGAGGGGAGCATCTTCTCCCGGCCAAGCCCTGACTGGAGCCCATTTACATCTTAAAACTTAACTTAGAAAAAAACCACAATCCGTCAGCCAGTGATGGTGTAAATTGCTTTGCTAAATATATTTCTGGGTACATGGTAAGTAAAAATATCATGAATTTAATAAGCCTTGGAATTCACATTTTTCCAATCCTAATTAAGTTTCTGCTCTGCTTTGGACGTGCTCTTCTCTTCAGCAAGGTTGGGGAGGGAAGGCTCTTATGTTTGCTTGTGCTGGGCTGGGCCCAGCTAGCTGCTTCCATTAGTACATTTCATCCTCCCAACAGCTCCGTGTGGCTGGGTTCATTATCCCCGCTTCACTGAGGCTGGCCCAAATCTCAGGGAGGCTCAGTGTTCTATCTAAGGTCATGGCCAGAAGTCAGGATTTGTACCCCATTCTGGCTGCATCCTTCAACTGTCCCCACTCCCTGGGTCCTAATGGGTCAGTGAAGTGGCCCCTCTGGTTCCAGAGTCTGTGCACAGCTTGGCTTACCCCCTTGGGGGTGTCCTATGCCTTGACAGCTGTGTACATGCCCACGTGTTCACTCATGAACACCCCCCCCCACATTCCCACGGACACGCCACGCACATACAAACACCAGCCATGGGTACCACATCCCACAACAAAGACCCGTGGGTGCTGATGGCAGGGGCTGATACCCAGAACGGCTGCCACAGTGGGGGAGACGTTCACCATTGTGATGGTTGATTTTATGTGTCAACTTGGCTGGACCACAGTGCCCAGAAATTTGGTCAAACATTATTCTGGATGTTTCTATGAAGGTGTTTTTGGATGAGATGACCATTGACATCAGTGGACTTGGAGTAAAGCCAATTGCCCTCCCTAAGGTGGGTGAGCCTTATGCAATCAGTTGAAGAAAGTCTGACTTCCCCAGAGCAAGAGGGGCTTCTGCCAGCAGACAGTCACTGGACTCAAACTGCATCTCTTCCCCGAGTCTCCAGTCTGCCAGCCTTACCCCATCAGACTTTGGACTCGCCAAGCCTTCACAATCACATAAGCCAATTCCTTAAAATAAATCTCTCTCTCCCTCTATTTATATACACATCCTGTTGGTTCTGTTTCTCTAGAAAACCCACACTAATACAACCATGTTCAAGCGCCGTGCCAGGCCCTCTGTCAACACAGAACCTTCTCAGAGCTCAGGGAAGTAGGAACTAATGTCCACCTTTTTACAGATGAGGAAATGGGGGTGTGGAGAACTTGGGCGACTTGCCTTGCATGCTGGCAGAAGGGTTGAGAGCTCTGGAATTCATCAGAGCAGTCTGAATTTCAGTTCCGATGCGGGAGCACAAGTGTGGGCCTCTGCTTCTTCAATCATACAGCGGGAAAACACCTTCCCCGTGGGGTTATTCGGGAGGTGAAACAGGGTGACATCTGCAAAGCAGTCAGCAAATGGGAGCTATTAGGAGGGGAAGCAGAATCAGAATTAAAGCCAGGGGTGTCGGCGGCAGGTGCCTGAAACCCCTGGGTTCACTGCCCCACGGTCTCCACCTGAGAGCCGGGGGTGGTAAGGGCTCCCTGGGCTCTGCGTTCCGGGAGGGGACCGGCTCCTCCAGGCTGCCCTAGGACTGGCATCCAGGCCCCCTTCCCATTTCCCGGGAGGCAGGGCACACAGTGTGTGCGGGAGGGGTGATGAGGAGGGGGTGGCATCCCTCCGCCCGGCGTTGCCTAGTCTGCAGTGGTGCTGCTGTCTAAGCACCCACAGAACATTAGTTGCACGTTACAGAGTTACGTTCCGAGGCACAGTGTGTCCCCCAGAGAGCTGCATGTGCCCGTGGGCCAGCGCGAGGAAGGAAGAACCTGCTGCCCTTCCCTTTTGCGGGGCCCAATGGGGCTGCACAGCCCTTCCGAGTCACTTCAGGAGGGTTCCCAAAACCCCTGGAAGAAATGAGGTTGGGTGAGCTGCAGGAAAGAAGGCAAGGGCTCAAGGTGGCCCATAAGCATGTGTGTACCTTGGCTAACCCCCTTCTCCAGACCTGGGCTTCGGGATCTGTCCTAACTCTGCTTAAAAGCCTCCTTACAATAGCCAGGATATGGAAGGAACCTAAGTGTCCATCGACAGATGAATGGATAAAGAAGATGTGGCACATATACACAATGGAATATTACTCAGCCATAAAAGGAAACGAAATTGAGTTATTTGTAGTGAGGGGGATGGGCCTCGAGTCTGTCATACAGAGTGAAGTAAGTCAGAAAGAGAAAAACAAATACCGTATGCTAACACATATATATGGAATCTAAAAAAAAAAAAATGGTCATGAAGAACCTAGGGGCAGGACGGGAATAAAGATGCAGACCTACTAGAGAACGGACTTGAGGACACGGGGAGGGGGAAGGGTAAGCTGGGACAAAGTGAGAGAGTGGCATGGACATATATACACTACCAAATGTAAAATAGGTAGCTAGTGGGAAGCAGCCGCATAGCACAGGGAGATCAGCTCGGTGCTTTGTGACCACCTAGAGGGGTGGGATAGGGAGGGTGGGAGGGAGACGCAAGAGGGAGGAGAGAGATATGGGGATATATGTATATGTATAGCTGATTCACTTTGTTATACAGCAGAAACTAACACACCATTGTAAAGCAATTATACTCCAATAAAGATGTTAAAAAAAAAAAAAAGCCTCCCAGTGATGGGGCATTGCTTTCAGGACGAAGCTGTCCCGGAAGGAGGGGAAAGGCCATCAGCATCCCTGCAGCAGCAGCCCAGGGTGTGGCTGCAGAACCAGCCTGGGAGGGTCTCCAGCACTTCCCATGTGACCTTGGACACTGTGTCCCCCTCCTGTGCCTCAGTTTCCTCACCTCTAAGATGAAGGTATCAATAGGACCTACATCACAGGTTCTGCCTGGAAAGCAGGTACCATTTCATAAACATCAGCCCATTTTTGTGATTATCATTATACCCCTCCCCCACCCGAAATCAGCCAAGGACAGAGGAAGCTGGCCTTGCTCAAGTGCAGTTTGTGAAGGAAGCCTGGGCTCCCCCTTCCCATCGGAGCAGTGCGGGGCGAGGGGGATACTTTCACTCCCCACATCAAGGTGGCTCCCCAGTTGGTTGGCCGTTTAACGAGGCCAGCGGGTTTTCTGGCAGCCTTTTGCACCTGAGCAGGGTGGGGACAGGGTTGGCTGGAGATGCTGGGTCCCGGGAAGGGCAGCCATGATGGTGTCTGCTCTCCCGCGGTTGGTGGGCGAGGTTGTGTGCCCCTGCCTTGGATGGAGTGAACCCATGGAAGGGAGCTGGGCTTCAGCCGTTTCGCAGGGACCCCACCAGTGAAGGTCTCCGGCTGGAAGAGATGGGGGAGGGGGAGGGGGAAGATGGAGAAAGAGGAAGAAACAGAAGCTGGGCCTCCCAGACCAACGCATGGTGCTGCAGGAGGGGTCCCTGCAGGGCCCACGTCCCTCCCCCTGCACCTTAAAGGTGGGGTCAGGGACGGCTGGTCAGACTTAGACAGAAAGGCAGCCAGCAAGAGGGTGGCCTCAGGTAGGGAAGCAGAGACGGAGGGGGCGACCAGCAGACCGCATCCCCAGCCTCGCATCCCCAGCCTCGCATCCCCAGCCTCGCATCCCCAGCCTCGCCTCCATTCAGCCACAACGAAGCCTGGACGAAGAGAGCTCTGACTGCAGTTTTAAATAAATCGGACTAAATATTGGAAATATTAGGGCTTTAACAACTGGGCACGGCTGAAAATGTATATAATTTGGCCAAACTTCTTTAAGGGAGCAGGCAAGGGAGGTTTGGCAGAACGTAGTTAGGGACACATAAAACCATTTCCTCTGTGTGCTGGAGCACGCCAAGACTCCCCAATACATGAATTGAACGTATTTATTTGTTTAATTCCTATCACCCTATGCGAGCGTCTGTGCTTTCCTTATTGGTGGCGACATCCCTGGTCCGGCATGCCGGAGGCCTTTCATAAAGGCTGGTTGTGTGAGGGCTTCCCTGGTGGCGCAGTGGTTGGGACTCCGCCTGCCAAGGCCGGGGACACGGGTTCGAGCCCTGGTCCGGGAAGCTCCCACGTGCCGCGGAGCAACTAGGCCCGTGAGCCACAACTACTGAACCTGCGCTCTAGAGCCCGTGAGCCACAACTACTGAGCCCACGTGCCGCAACTACTGAAGCCCGTGCACCCAGAGCCCATGCTCCGCAACAAGAGAAGCCACCACAATGAGAAGCCCCCGCACCGCAACGAAGAGTAGCCCCGGCTCGCGACAACTAGAGAAAGCCCACGTGCAGCAACGAAGATTCAATGCAGCCAAAAATAAATAAATAAATTTATTTTTTTAAAAAAAAAAAGGCTGGTTGTGTGAATTAATGAATGGGCCTTGGTTTCCTGACCTTGGAGCCCAGGAGAGAGGAATTCAGAGTAGGGGTCCCCATTTCCGCCTTCCACCTGCTTGTGGCTACACTTGCCCTGTCTTTCCCTCTGCTGGGTCCAGGTTGGGGGGAGAGGGAGGGAGTAAGGAGCCCAGCATGTGTTTAAAGGGAGCATCTTTCAGCCAGTGGGAGCTGTACCGGGGTGGGGCCGTGGTGGGGGTAGTGCTGGCGGTACCACCCGAGGAGGGCGCAGACCCAGGCCCTCAGAGGGGCTGCTTCAGGTAGAACGTGCATGTGTCTGGGGTGGGGTGGGCACAGGTCCCTCCCTTTTCCCCCCACCCCTCCTTCCCTCCTCCATTTTCTTCATTTGCCTGCAAAGCCAGGGCTGCAGAGCAAAGGGAATCACAGCATCCCATGAGCACAGAGGCCCACGCCGAGGTCCACAGATGGCTCTCCTGGAGACCAGGGTCTGGGGCCGCAGTGGGGAGAGAGTCCCCCGGCCCTGCCAGCTCCAAAGCCACGTCCATCAGCCTGGACTCCCAGTGACGGGGACGTGGGAAGAGACAGCTCCCCAGATCATTTCCTCAGACACGTAGGACCTTCCTCTCTCCTTCTGAATGCTCCCAGAGCTGCCAGCCCTGAGGGCATCTCTTCTTTGAAATCCAATTCCTCTCTGGGTTTCACACGGGCATGCGCGCGTGCGCGCGCACACACACACACACACACACGCGTGCGCGCGCGTGCGCGCGCACAAGTCCCCGAGGCTAAATCAGACCTCTCCTCATTTCCCATAAGCTATTATCTTTCTTGCCCTTGTGGCTTAAGTCACTTGGGGAGCTGCTGTGACTACCCCCAGGGGTTACTGCTCCTTCACGGGGAAGTAAACTTCGTCTTCCACCACAGTGAACACCCTCGTGGTGATGGCCCCCGTGGGCAAGCAGGGCTGGGCCAGGGAAGGCGAGTGGCCAGGAAATCCCATTCCCACTCCCGGTAGCCCCTGAGATTCCATCCTGGGAGCCCACAGAGAGCGGCCACTCTCTCCACTTCCTCGGCCCACCATTTTCCCTCCTGCACCAACCGTCCAGAGATGGACCACCTGCCCCATCTGGGGATGCAGGGTGGGCGCTGGTCCTTCATGGGCGGAGCCGTTTTTCCTTCCTGAAGCTCGACTTTGTGCTCGAGGCCAGGACTGAGGCATGTGATCCTACAAGAGGTATTTTTAGCTTTCTCATTAACCAAGTGCTTTCAAATTAGCCTTCTATTAACCTCAAAGGAAAATGAAAGTGTGTTTTTTTTTTTTTTTCTTCCCAGAGTAAGTCACTCCTGCAGAATATCAAGGTTTCCATGATTAACTTTCCATGCGCCTTGAAGCTCTAATGAAGTTGGATTCTCTAATATCGAACTTGATGGAATAATTGGTCCACGGTCTCTGCAATGACAAGGGAGACGTTGCTGAGCAGGGGAAAGTGGTCTTTTCCTTCGCATCTCAAACATCCTTTGTTTCTGTCTCCCCTTCCCTCCCCCAGAGACACTCCTGCCACAACCCTTACTCGGGAAGGGTCCCCTGTGACCGACCCTCCCTTCTGGTCTCATCTGGGAAGTCGTACTTCGCCTGTTCTGCATTGGTGATTCCAGACTGACACTTAGACACTGCTATTGTCTGAAGCAGTGTCTGGTCCTCAAGCCTCATGACCAGGGTCACAGAGGAGGCCTCTTGACTTTGGCGGTGTCCCTTAAAGTGGGCTTTTGCATCCAGGGTTCCGGTTGGAGAGGGGAATAAATAGCCTTGCAATTTCCCAGCACGGTTAGGTAGCAAGTCCAAAGAAGCTGATTCAATTTCTACTTCCCACCGCAGAGGCAGGAGGAATCTGCCCGGCCAGGGTTACCAGTCAGCAGGCTTCCGGCTCAGGAACGGCAAAGATGGGCCGGCTGGAGGGGGCCGTGCGGTCCAGGAACTCAGAGGAGACTGTACGTGGGTCTCCTTCTGCGTCTGTTGGTGGGTGCCTGCCAACAGACGGGAGGGAGCTACTCACGCTCCCCAGGACACCAAAAGAGATGGTGGGGTCTGAATTGTTCATCAGTTGGTCCAGCCTGTTTGTGACCCCCCAGGGCTTGACATCTCTCTGCCTTCCCCAGCCCCCATTTTCCCAGCCGCCTCCCTCCCCCGGAGTCCTCCACCTCTGATTTCCTCTCTCCCTCCATTCCTGGGTCTGTGCTTCCTAAAGCCATCACATCGCAGAAGGGCTCTGGGCTTCTCAACCAAAGGCCTCTTAGGGAGACCATTTGCTTCTTTTAGTCATTTTGCTCCATGTGTGAGCAGCTGCTCAGCCAACGGGGCCGGGAAGAGCTCTGATGAAGAGCTTTCTGTCATACGTGTGGGAGGCTGCTCGGTCCTAAAGAACTGCATCTCACAAGGAGGGGGGGCTCCTCCCAGGGGACTCCCACTCAACCTCTGTCGTCATCATCCCAGAGGACTGTCTGTCCTCCCCAAGTGGCTCACCTTTCCTTCTCTAGGTGTAACCGCATTCCTGGGGGCCCAGATAAAAGACAACAGGCCCACGATTTAAAAGACCGGAGAGAAGGGCGTTCCCTGGTGGTCCAGTGGTTAGGACTTGGAGCTTTCACTGTCGTGGCCTGGGTTCAATCCCTGGCTGGGGAACTAAGATCCCACAAGCCACGCGGCGCAGCCAAAAAAAAAAAAAAAAAGACCAGAGGGTCACGTGTACACGGATGACCCACACGCCTATAGCTCCTGCCCCGCAAATCCAACTGCCTCTTTGCTGTCTCCACCTGAAGGTCCCCCTGCCACTCCCAAACTGAGATGTCAGAAGGGAGACTCATCACCTCACTGTCAGACATCTTCCTTCTTATTTCCTACCTGGTTAGTGGTGTCCATCGCCCTGTCACCCCCGCCAGGAATGTGGAAGTCACTGTAGATTCCTCCACATCCCGCCAGTCGCCAAGTGCTATCAACACCCACCTGATGGGCCCTTCTACCCTCCATCCCCACTATCCTGCAGTCACCAGAGCTTTGCGATGGTCCTTCAGCTTGCCTCCCCGCTGCAAATCCCCTAAGTCCATTTCCCTTTCTGCAGCCAGAGTGATTGTCCTAAAATGTGTTTATGATTAGGCTGCTCCCTTGCTAGCACTTTCAATGGCTCCCAGTTACCTTCAGTGAAAGCCCACATTCCTTGTATGACATAATTTTCCCAGGAGTAGGACCTGCCCATTGATTCAGCTTTATCCCCAGCCACTCTCCCCGCTACAAACCCCTATTCAGCCACGCCCAACCAAATGCACTTCCCTGGATATCCCTGGCCATTTCACACCTCTGGGCTTTAGGCATGGTATTGCCTCTGACTGGAATGCTCTTTACTCCTGTCCATCTAGTGAACTCCTATTCATCCTACAAGACCCCTTCAAATGAACCCTCTTTTGGAAAGCTATTACAGCTGGGAAGTTCTTCCCACTGCCTAGTGGGATCCCTGCCTGTTACCACCTGATTTCTCCCAGATCTCACTGTTGTCTACACTAAAGCTCCTTGGAAATGTGAACTCAGGAAAGACATTCCCTGGGCCTATTCCATACAGAGATGTGATAGTAACATTCTTTCAGTCAAGGGTCTGTCATCCTCCCAGGCTTTGCAGACATAGCCAAACTGCCTTCATTTTACCCTCTTTATTCTCACCCTCTTTCTTCCCTCCTGCCTGCTTTCTCTGTATTGCATCATCTTAGAATGAAGCCCTATGCGGGGCGCTGGTCTTGGAGTTTGATTTTTAACTTCCTAAACCAGAGCCTCATGTGGTCCCTTCCTTCTCTGTTGCTTCCTCTTCTTCCTCCTCCTCATCCTCCAGTGACGGTGACCATGGCATTTTCTTCTCATCCCCTTGGTCTGCAGACCCCTGTGCCTGGGAGAACAGGGATCATCCTGTTATTACAGAACTGCTCTCAAGTCCCACAGAATCACCAAGTTGCATCTCTCAGCCCTCGGTCCCTCCAGCTCATTAACATCTCCACCAGAGCTGGGATGGGGAAGAAAGGGGATGGAACTCAATTTTACTCCTCATTAGCAATTCAGGCCAAAGGCTGAGAGAGGAGGAGGCTGGCCTTACTGGGCACCAGGAGGTGGGTGGATTTTCATTTCTCATTTGCCCGTTCGACCTGGTCCCTCCCTCACTCCCCCAACTGTTCCACACCATTAGTCCCCTTGGGCGGCAGCAACACAGGTGAGGCTCCTTTTGAAAAAGCCTCAGACACAAAAATCTAGTCTTAAAGTCAGGTAGGGGGTAATTAGTTACATTTCCAAAGAATTCTTATGTTTCCAAAGGCTCTGCGGCAGGGGGCCCATAATTAGCAGGATCCCCTGGAGTATTGACAACAGAGTGGCCAGCCAGGCCAGGCTGCACTGGTGTGTGCCTGGCCCCCGACCAGCTTATTTTCCTTCCTGCGAGTTACTTTTCTTTCTTTATATCTTTTTTTTTTTTTGGTTTTAATTAACTTCTTTATTATCATGCTTGCTCTCTGAGGTAGGGGCGGAGCCTGAGTTGATTTTCCTCATTTCACAGATGTTAAGAAACCAAGGTTACAATTGCACCGCCAGAGCACAGAGGAAACAGGACCCAAGGAGAAGCTGTAACTGCTGATTCTGTCCAACAGGCGTAATCCTTTTCTTCCTTAGTAAGAGAATCTGTTATATTTGGGAAGGTAATGAAACCAGCTAAAACCCCCATTTTCTGGCTTTTCAAGCAGCTAGGCATGGCCACGGGACCAAATTCCGTTCATGGGATGTGAGTGGCTACGTTCCGTGGGACGTCTGGGCAGGAGGCTCAAGGGAAGCTGACTCAGCTGGAAGGGCACGCCGCCCTTTGATGCCTTTCCCACTGTTTCCCACCCTCCTGCCTGGAAAGTGGTGGCCGGAGCTCCAGCAGCCATGTTGGACCAAATTGGAGCCTTGAAATGGAAGCTCTGTGCTAGGCTGGCGGAAGCAGAAAGACAGAGAGCGTGTCTGAGTTCAGGTAACCACTGAGTTGCCTTCCCAGCCCTGGGATCACTTATCTTGCACTTCTTTTATATAAGGGAAAAGAGACGCTACCATCTTGGTTAAGCCACGGTTAATCCGGATTTTGTGTTCTGTGCAGTTGAGCCTGACCCTAGCTAACAGATTGTTTGATCAGTCTCATCTTCGGGAGTATACTACACCCACAGCCTGGAGAGAGACAGATGGGATAGAGCTGTCTGTATTCAAGTTATAGCTTTCCTCCAATTTGGTGTCTTTTACCCTCTACCTCACCTTTTCCTTGTGGGTCCAAGGGTGTGAGCACCCCTTAAAAAGGGAAGTCCAAGTCTCTTCTGGGGCCACATCACTCAGCTGGAAGCATTGAGATACCAGCCACCACGCTGGGAAGGGCATCAATGCCACAAGGAGATAAAGACTACTGCCCTTTTGTGATTGGCTCTCCCCCTGTGGCCACGCCCACTCCGCCAAGCCCCACCCTCCACTCCCCCTTTGCTCCCACTGCTTCTCCAGGTAAGGTTCTTCACTTAGCAGATGAGTACCCAGAGATGGGTCGCTTGGCTCTTACAGGGTCTGCTGACTCTTGGAGTCAGCTCAGGCTCTGTTGTGCGTTTTAACCTGTGCAGATCCCGCTTCTTATTCTGGCTCTCTTCCCCACGACACGATTTTGGGTACCTCTCTTCTCTCTTTCTGAACCTCTCTATTTGCCCACCATCAGAGAAATGAGCTGAATTGATCTCTAAGATTGATCTCCCAGTTTCCAATCACCAAGTTGGAATGAGGTCAGACAGAGAAAGCTGCCGACCCTAATAGTTTTCAGCTACTCTGACCTGCCGTGCGCGCGGCTCCCGTATCAGTTCTGGCAGTAGCAGGGAGCCAGGTAGGCGGTGATCTCTCCTTCACTCTGAAGAGTCTTCCCTTGATTCACTGCCAGGTGACCCCTGTCGTGGGAGCCTGAGTAGACAGGAGCTGGGTGGCTGGCCAGCTGGATCTGCTTCCCACCTCCTATTACAGGAGACACCAGGGCAGGAAAGCCACGGAACAGTTGGCTTTAACACTTAAGTTGTCTTCCTGAACTTTTTCACTGGCAAATGGCAGCCCCCTGAGGGGCCCGGAAAGAGGGATTTGAAGGCCACGTCCATTAGAAAAAGCCGTCACTAGCGGAGATGGTCCTCTTGGCTGTGGCTCTGAGTAGCCCTTGGGTTGGACCGCCAGCTTCCTGATTTCCTGGCCTTCCTGGATGGACTTCTCAACCCATTTCAGTATCGATATTTGTGGGCTTGTCTTGCCTTCTGGGACCCGACGATGTAGCTTGTGGTTTTTGATCTCTTTGTTCTTTTCAAATGATTTGGGCATTCCCCCTTTGTTCTGCCACCTCTTCCCTTCAGCCTGCGGTTATTCCTGCCTCTCAGGGGTGGGAGGATTTGACCCCTCCCACTCCAAGAGCAGTGAAACGCGGACTGGGAAACTGTCCTTGTGTCCCCATCATGGGACATTAGCGCAAGCAGTGGACCAAGTCCCTGGGTCCCTGAATGCCACCCAGCGGCCCGTTTTGTAGAAAATGTCTGATCTTAGCTCACAGATCCAGGGGAGAGTATCTGGCCCAGGGCCCAGGTTCCATGCCCACCCCCAGGTCACGTCCTTGCCCCGTCTCCCTAGGATACCTCTTACTACTCCTTTCCTACTGATGGATATTTTCCCTATTCCTTAAAAATTCCTAGAGGAAACTCAGCTCTCTCCCTTGGAAATGCTATTTGTCATGTCTCAGAGCTCTTCAAAGTGAAGGAACTTTTTTTAAAATAAAAATCCTGCAGCAGCCGGAACCCCCAGAGATAATCTGGTACAACCCGCTCCTTTTACAAATGAGAAAGGCTCAGAGAGGGCATGAGCTGGGCCCAAATTTGCACAGCCCGCTCACGGAGCTGGAATTAGAATGCTCAGTGTCCCAACTCCCAGGCCACCACGCCCTGTTTGTCTCATGATGGGGTCCAGGCAGCTCAAGGCCTGGATGGAGAGAGCAGGAGGGGTGGGCAGTCCTAACCCTCCTCATTGAAACTTCCAGGGCTCTAATCAGATCAAATCATTGCAAACCATTTGCACTGCCGTGGCTCTAAGAATCCTCTGAGCTTCCATCTGAGAACGTCCTTTCCATGCTTGACCTTTAAGGATTCATCTGGCTAAGAAATTCTTCCATGGGGATCTTAGGCTCGGCTTGGGTACTTGCAAACTAAGGGCCCGGGCTTTGCGAATGTTATCACGTGATCCATGGCCGTGCCGTCCAGTGAGAGAGTTGGAGAGTTTCTGAGTGAAACCAGCACGTGGTTGGACGGACTGACTGCAGAGTCTAGGGAAGGACGGGGCAGAGGAGACTTCAGGCTGGGAATTGGGGGCTGGGGTCAAGACCATCTGCCTGGAGAGGCTGGTCTTCCAGGCTGTTCCCGAGAGCCCTCACACCTCAGTCCTGGGGCAAAAAGACTCAATCAGAAGCAGAAGAGTGGGTTTCATACAAGACTATGCCTGGCTTTGGGAATGGAATGTACTCTTTCTGCACTAAATGGAACAATCCGTGGGTCAAGGGGAGATGGGGAGGATGAGAGAAGGAGGACCCTCCTGTGCCACCATCCAGGTGGGTATCTAATGCTATCGCTTAGGGTCTTGGTTGCCACCTTGGACGTAAGTGCTGGGGGTAATGCTCACAATTTTCCAAAGACAAATGCAAAGACCCAGGAGATTCTGCAATCACCTTCAAGCCAAGACACAAAAACACCACCCTGTAGCAGATCACCCAGGCTCACCGTCGGAGCCAGATTTATGCTCACCTAAAAGAGAAAGGAGAGTAATTAGTCTTTCTTGAGTTCTTTCAACATAATGACAACAACAAAAAATTCTCGAAAATAAATCTCTGAGACTGGAGAGGCAAAAGAACAAACTGCATTGTTTGTCCCCCTTCAATGTACTACAACTAATAATAACAACAAAGAATGTGACTGACTTAGAAATTCTTTGTGGTCTTTAATACCACTGAAAAATCAGCCTGTCACACAGAGTGCAGTAAGTCAGAAAGAGAAAAACAAATACCTTATGCTAACACATATATTTGGAATCTAAAAAATAAATGGCTCTGACGAACCTAGGGGCAGGACAGGAATAAAGACACAGATGTAGAGAATGGACTTGAGAACACAGGGGTTGGGGGAAGGGGAAGCTGGGACGAAGTGAGAGAGTGGCATGGACATATACACACTACCAAATGTAAAATAGATAGCTAGAGGGAAGCAGCCGCATAGCACAGGGAGATCAGCTCGGTGCTTTGTGACCACCTAGAGGGGTGGGATAGGGAGGGTGGGAGGGAGACGCAAGAGGGAGGAGATATGGGGATATATGTATATGTATAGCTGATTCACTTTGTTATAAAGCAGAAACTAACACACCATTGTAAAGCAATCATACTCCAATAAAGATGTTAAAAAAATTTAAAAATAAATTTTAAAAAAACTAAAAAAAAAAAGAAATAAGCCTGGGAAAATGATGGGAAGGTTGTGGGCACCCACATGTGCGGGGGCACGCCTGCACACCTATTTTGTATGCTCAAGAGCCCCACCGTGTCTTGGCAATAGCCCTTGAAATCAGCTCAATGGAAATTGCAGGAGGAGTGGAGGATGAGAGCTCACTACCTGGGCATCCAGACCAGACCTGTTGTCTCTTTCAAAGCAGAAATGCCATCCATAGCAGAGCCACCACTTGAAATTTCTTCTCTGTTTGCAAGTCCCTAGACTCAGGTTGGGGTAGACACCCATCAGTAACACACCTGTGAACAGGGGGTTCAAAGGCCACCTGTCCAGGAGCCTGAGCCTGCTGTAGGTGGAGATGCGGAGTTGGGCTATGGAAATAGTTGTTCTCAGACTTGTTTGATAGACTTGGGGATAGGCGGTGGCAGGGAGAGTGGCAAGATTTATGAACAGACAGGGGGTCGAATAGAATTGAGTGTTCAAGAGAGACAAAAACTCAGAGATACAGAAAAATCAGACAGGCAGGGTTGGGAACAGCAATACTGAAGGTTTGAAAAACCGAAGGAGACTGTAAGTCAGGATGTGTTTAAGGATGGCTGCAGGGATATGGCTGGAGGCAGGTCAGCTTACCAAGTCATGAGACCGGGGAGTGAATCCCTTAGGGGGCATCTACAGGCTGAGGGGACACTGCCGGAGAGACAGCAGATGCTGGGATGGGCAGGAGAGATACCTCTCCTCTGGAACCATGGGGCGAGCTTTCCATTAAAAGATGATAATGAGGCATATTTTCTCTGATGGTAGTGATGGTGGGGGGGGGGGGGGGGAGATAGAAAACCCAGTAGACATCCATAGGACACACACAGTAGGCACTCAATAAATGCCCGTAGAGATTTATGAATACGTTGCAGTAGACACAATAGTCCTAGCTTTGCACTAGTAGCTGTAGCTTAATAGCAGCTATTCCAGGGAGTTACGACTGTGATAAAATCAACCAGGGCTGCCGAATGGCTTGGAAGAGTCAGGGCTCTTAGGTTTGGGGCTGATACGAGGAGGAGGAAATGCACCCCAACCAGAGATGATCCCAGTGGCTAAGGAGCTGAGGGTTGAGATGAACAGCAGGAAAGGAAGTAGCAGCCTCTTAAAAAAGGCATCCTGGGCTTCCCTGGTGGCACAGTGGTTAAGAATCCACCTGCCAATGCAGGGGACACGGGTTCGAGCCCTGGTCCGGGAAGCTCCCACATACAGCGGGGCAACTAAACCTGTGAGCCACAACTACTGAGCCCACGTGCCACAACCACTGAAGCCCACGCGCCTAGAGCCCGTGCTCCGAAACAAGAGAAGCCACCACAATGAGAAGCCCATGCTCCTCACCGAAGAGTAGCCCCGGCTCGCCACAACTAGAGAAAGCCCGTGCGCAGCAACAAAGATCCAACACAGCCAAAAATAAATAAATTAATTTATTAAAAAAAAAAAAAAAAGGCATCCTTTAGGGCTGCAAAAAGTGATGGGCTAACTCCCCCAGAAAATATCTCTCCCCACGAATACAAAATAGAGGCAAATCCTGATGAATAATGACCCCCATGTTCTCTGGCAGACGGGTCACTTCTTGCCCTGCTGTGTAGTGTTCTTGGACCAGCAAAGTAGACTGGAGGAGGATTTCTGTGCAACCTTGACAGACCTTGCAGGTGTAGCTAACGTTTATTGATCTCCTAATATGCTTCAGTCATTATTATAGGCTGAACGTTTGCGTCCCTCCAAAATTCCTTTGTTGAAGCTCTAACCCCAATGTGATGGCATTTGGAGATATTTAAGTTTAGATACGGTCATGAGGGTGGGGTCCCCGTGATGGGATTAGTGTCCTTATAAGAAGAGGAAGAGAGACCAGAGCTCACTGTCTGTCCACCAAATGAGGACATGGTGAGAAGGTGGCCATCTGCAAGCCAGGAAGAGGACCCTCATCAGAACCAGGACATGCTGACACCCTGATCTTGGACTTTCAGCCTGCAGAACCGTGAGAAGTAAATATCTGTTGTTTAAGCACTGCAGTCGATTGTATGTTGTTGTAATAGCATGAGCTGACATGCACTAAGTGCTTTATATGAATTGTCTGTGCTAATCCTCAGGTGCTCAGGGCATAGGTACCATGAATAATAGCCACTTTACAGATGAGGCAACTGAGGCACAGAGAGGCCATGAGCTAACCTATAGAACCAGGAACTAAATACAGGCAGACCGGCCCCATTCTCATAGCCTCTTCCCCATAGCTGCTTCTTTAAGTTGGTGCACGTGTGCTGTGGCTCCCTCCTGTAGATGGAAAGGCCGTTGGGACCTTCAGTCCATGATGCTGCAATAGCCTCCATGTCTGGTTCTGGAAGGTGTGAGGCAGGAGTGCGTGGGCTGTGGAGATACTTCCATTGGGGTTTGGATCCCAGCTCTGCTTCTTAAGACCTGGGCAACCTCGGTGTCCTCATCTGGATAATCTGTGTGGTACGGATTAGAGAAAATGTATACATAGAATAGTTTGGATTTTGTGTGACACATAGTGGGTCTTCTATGAAAAGCCTCCACTCAGTCAATGCTGGTTCCTGCCCTCAGCAATGTCACCTGATAGAATTAACCAATTCTTGTAGCCTTGTTCTCTGCAGTCTCCCCAGAGCTAGACACTCAAATATACATTCAATGAATGAATGAATCAGGGTGATAACTTTCCGTGGATGTGCACAGCCTGATCTGCAGTGAGTGGGAAGGTAGTTCAGGGCATGATTCAGTCCTGCATCCTGGCACTCACTGGCAAACATTGGATTTTTAGTTCTAACTGAACACCAGTCTCCTTCATGGGGGAGGGGGACTCATCATTAGAAAGAAATCCCCCCCGAGTCTCACGTCAAGTACAGTTTGTAGAGACAGCCCCACACAGATAGTTGTGGAGCAACTTGACTCTTGCGAAGACAGACCAAGGGCTCTTTGGCAGTCTGTGCATTGTTCCTTCCTGCAATGACTTTGTTCTTGAGTGGTGAGTAATTGGAGCCTTGGGGCCACCTCGTGTGTTGTGGATAAGCACGGTTCTGACACTTCAGGCAAAGTGCTGGTATAAGAAACAGAACATTGCAATGCGCTAGTACAAACCAAGAAGTCAATAACTACTTGACGTTCTGGGAAGGAGACGCTCACTGGTGGACCCAATGCCGAGGAAGGCCTTTTCCCAGTAGTCACTAAAGTGGTTCAACAGTGATTGCCTTTTATAGAAGATATATTTGAAAGGAATGAAAAGCCCCAGGAAAGGTGGAAGCTTTTGTCTGGTTTTGAGGGCAATGCAGCCAGGTTTGCACGAATTTCATCTTAGGAAGGATGAATACCAGCAGCCTTGATGCTATAGACTAAGAAGATGACATTGGAAACTATGACATCATAGTTTTCCCCTCTCATCTGGATACTAGACCATTCAAAGGGACTTATTCCTCAGATGATCCCCCAAACTGGAGAATTTCATTGAAATGTTTGGGAATCATAGAACGCAGAATTTCCATGAAACTGTAGGAAATTGGAGTAGCCCTCAGAAATTCTGAACTGAAGATGCCACGCTCAGGGTCTCTCTATGTGATTTACGAACATTTAGAGAACCATTGCCCATGATGAGCTGTGGATAAATTTGGGAAAGCTTTCATTGCCGGTGAGAACTCTCCCTCAACTGGATTTCACGTGGCTGGTTGTAGAGACCTCAGGGACTCTATAAACAGAATTTTTGAGAGTCTTCTGTCTACTGTATTACAGGAGGCACTTTTCATGCTTTATCATTTAGCTCTCATAACAACCCCACAGGGAAGATATTATTATTCCAACTTTACAGATGAGAAAGCTGTGGCTTACAGAAGTTAAAAAAATTTCCCAAGGCCACACAGCTAAAAGATGCTGGGACTGGGCTCTGCATTCGTGCTTTCCCACCATGCAATGTGATTTCTCCACACCCACATATGCATCTACTGGTAAATTATCACTGGTGTGTAAGGCTTCTATACGAGTGTAACCTATTGGTACATGTAGGTGGTTGAAAGAGAATTTTTTCTTTTAGTGGATGATGGTAATGATGCTGATTAGATGTTCAAGCTCTATCATTTCTTTCCTGAGAGGAAAAAAAGAATAAAGTTTGTTTTTAGTTTTCAAAAAGATCAAAAGAAAGTGTGGATCCAGATAGGATTGTGCTGGTTTCTTTTTAGATAGTCTACGTTCCTTGGAGAACGTTAATAACTGTCACCCAAGAGTATTGATTGCTTTGGATTCTGATGGCTAATGGTATGAGGCTAGCCTCTGAGTTTCCTCCAGGAGACAAAGGATGGAAGCTTCTCCTCCTAAGGCCATATGCCCCACGGTTCAGTCTTCAACAGTACAAACTGGGTGAACATCAGACTGGGGGAAAATGCATGGCGGGAGCTTCTGGCTTCTTGTAACAGTGTCATAACTGTCATAACAGTGGTAGAGTAACCCTTCCACAGACAACAATTATGAAACCTAGAGGCAACATAAGAAGGCACAAGAGCAATCAAAAATAGGCAGAAACTGGAGAGGAATCTCCCCTTGAAAGACTAACTTCATGGGTGACATATGTGAGTTTGAGGCTTTGTGCTGGGGAGCCTGTAGCTGGTGTATTAAACTAAGAATATGCAAATAATGCCCTGCAGAATGAGGAGGCACAGGCTGCCCACACAGGGTTGGCAGGTAGCTTCCTCAGCATCTGGGCTCCCACTTTGCAGAAGTGAAAACCCTGGGGTCATTCTGATTGAAGGCATGATTTTAATACACCCATGCAAGGGAAGTAAAGTCCTAAGATTTATTACTTACAGATCCCAGAATGGAGCTGGGGAGGGGGATACAATGAGCTGGGGAAAGGGCAGTCCTGTCTCAGGTCAAGACCAAGCAGGAGACAGAGAGCAGGGTAGCAAGCACCTATTACTTATAAGATGGTCGGGGCAGAGGTCACTAACTTATTTTTCCTGGCTCAACTCTTAACTGGTTATTTTAAAAGGTGCCCCAGCAAAAGCAAAGTAGGAACTTGTGGCAGGAATCCTAAGCTCAGGTTCTTATCTAAATGTCCAGACTCTGGGTGTGAGCAGGGTTGTCATACTGTAAAATGCCTAGGCAGCAACTCAGAATAGCTGTTTTCTCATCACAGACTTTTTACCCAGAACTCCCAAATCTGTGCATACATTGAAGTGGCAGAAAACCATAGCTGTACTGGCTTAATGTGTCAGAAAACAGAGTTCAGGGCTGGAAGAAAGCCAGAAAGTTTAGGGGGGGAATCCTTGAAGGAAGGGTGCCACAGAGGAAGTAAGCTCCAAAATTTACATATAAGATCCACCTCAATTCTTGGCACATCTAAGATGTGTATATTCAGGGGGGACTTTATGTGCCCCAGGGGGAAAAAAGCAGCAGCTGGAAGCTGAAGGAACTGAGTAGAGATTTCAGTTGCTGCTCTTCAAAGGGGAGATAAACTTTGGAGATTGAGCCCAATGAGCTTAATTACCTGCTAGAATAAATTGGCAGAGAACAAACTGGACTCAGAGCCTCTACAATGTATCATTCAAAATTACCAGTATCCAATCAAAAATCACTAGACAGGTGAGGAAAGAGGAAAATGTTACTTATGTTCAAGAAAAAGAGCCATCAATAGAAACTGACCCCAAGATGATCCAGATGTTGCAAGTCGTACAAAGGAATTTAAAGCACCTATTATGAATATGTTCAGAGACTCAGAGGAAAATATATACATTGTAAAAGATAGGAAATCTCAGTAAAGAAACATAAACTCAAAAAAGAACTAAGTGGAAATTTGACAGCAACTCTGTCCAATAGAGCTTCTTGCAGTGATGAAAATGTTCTGTACCTGCACTGTCCAACGCTGGAGCCACTAGCCAAACTTGGCTATGGAGCACCAGAAATGTGGCCACTGTGATAAAGAAATTGAATTTTGATTTTATTTAATTTGAATTAATTTGAACTTAAATAGAGACATACCGACTACTATACTGGGCTCTGCAGTTCTATACCCAAAATGTACATAACTGAAATGAAAGAATTCCTTAAATCATTTTGTAGTTGATTAGAGATGGAAGAAGAAAGAGTCAGTGAATTTGAAGATAGATCAATAGAAACTATTGAAGGAGAAGAATAGAGAGGAAAAAAATGGAAGAAAAATGAGCAGAACCTCATAAACTTATGGGACTATATCAAGCTAAAATATGTGTAATTGGAGTACTAGAAAATGAGGCAGAAACATATTTGTAGAATTATTGACTAAAAACTCTCCAAATTTTGTGAAACACATTAATTTACAGATCCAACAAGCTCATGAACCCCAAGCAGGACACATACAAAGAGAACCACACTGAGGTACATCATAATCAAACAGTTGAAACCCAAAGATAATGAGAAAAGCTTGAAAGCACTCAGAGAAAAACAACACATTCTATTAAGAAATACTAATAACGGCTGACTTCTCATCAGAGAAAACGGAGGCCAGAAGACAGTAAACAATAACTTTAAAATTCAGAAAAAAAAAACCCAACACTGCCACCCAGAAGTCTATACCCAGTCAAGTTATACCTCGAAAATAAAGATAAAGAGATTTAAAAATAAACAAAAACCGAGAGAATTTCCTGCAGATCTGCACTATAAGAAATGCTAAAGGAAATTCTTTAGGCTGAAATGAAATGGCACCAGAGGATAATTCAAATCAGCAGAATGAATAAATTAATAAGTATATAGTCTTATATATATGTATAGCCTTTTATATTTTATCTATTTCTTTAAAATACAGAGAAAAAACATATATGACTATTTAAAACAAAACATAAAACTATATTGTGGGTATTTTTAAACATAGATAGAAGTAACACATGTGGCAAAAATAACACAAAGGTAGAGGGGCAGTAAATGGGACTATATAGTTTTAAAGTTCCTATAGTTTATGCGAAGTGGTAAGATATTAACTTTAAGTAGACTGTAATCAGTTAATAGATGAATATTATAGACGATAACTCAAAAAAGCCAACATTGGAATCAAAGTGGAATGTCAAAATATATCAGCAAAAAGGAAAGCAGGAAAGGAGGATCAGGGGAAGAAAACAGATGAGACCAATAGAAAGCAAATAACAAAAAGGCAGATTAAATCCAATCATATCCATAACTTTATTACGAAATAAATGGACTAAACATTCCTTCTAAAAAGCAGAGATTGTCAGACTGGATAAAAATAATAAGACCCACTATACATTTGCAAGAGATGGATTTTAAATACAAAGACATAAATAGGCTAAAAGTAAAAGGATGGAAAATGATATACCATGCAAACCCTTAATTATAAGAAAGCTGGAGTGGCTATATTAATATGTGACAAATTAGACTTTAAGATAAAGTCATATCACCAATAAGAGGGACATTTCATAATGTTAAAAGGGTCCAAACATGAAGAAGACAGAACAATTTAAAATGTGTATGAATCTACTAACAGCGTTCCAAAATCACACGACAAAAGCTAACAGAACTAAAAGGAGAATTAGAAAAATCCGCAGTCATAGTTGGAGAATTTAGCACCCTTGCCTCACTACTTGTAGAAAAATTAATTAAGAATAGATCAGTAAGAAAATATAATATTTGAAAGATGCTATCAATTACCTCAACCTAATGACATTTATAGAGCCATACATCCAACAACTCTAGAATACACATTCTTTCCAAATATACATAAAACAGTTGAAAGACATATGGTAGCCCATAAGACAATGCTCCATAATTTTAAAAGATGGGAATCTTACAGAATATATTCTCTGACACAATGGAATTAAATTAGAAATCAAGAACAATAGAATAGAGCCACAGATTTGGAAATTAAACAACACTTCTATATAACACATACACACAAACACAAAGGAAATTAGAAAACATTTCAAGGTGAAACATAATAAAACGTATTAACATATCAAAATGCAGCTAAATTGATGCATATAGAAAAATTTATAGCTTTAAGGAATTATATTATAAGGGAAGAAATGTTTAAAATAAATGTTCTAAGTTTTCACATTAAAAAGCTAGAAAAAGACAATCAAATTAAACCCAAAGTAAGCAAGAGGGAATCAATAATATGGAGCAGAAACCACAGAAGTAGAAAATAGACAAAAAAATAAACAAGTCAAAAGTTGCTTCTTTGAAAAGATAAATAAAATTGTATACCTCTAACAAGACTAAGAAAAAAGAGAGGAAAATACAAATTTCCATATTAGGAACACAAAAAGGGCCGTCACTATAGAATCTACGACATGTAAGGGATAATAAGGGCTTTATTCTAAAATAGTTGACAAATTAGATGAAATGGACTAATTCTTTGAGAAACACGACTTAATGAAAACTGACACCAGGTGAAATAGGACATCTGAATTTCCAAGAAATTGAATTTGTTATCAAAAACCTTCACACACAGGAATTCCAGGCTTGGAAGGTTTCACTGGCTAATTCTATCAAATACCAATGCTAATTTTACTTACACTATTTTCTTTATGAAGAGAGGACGTTGATAAATTTATTGTTTATAATAGAGGGGAAAGAAAACATTCCAGCTCATTTCATGAGGCCAATATAACCCTGATACTGGAACTTGACAAAGCTAATACAAGAAAAAATATAGACCAACATTCCTCATGAACATAGATGTAAAAATCCTTAACAAAATATTAGCCAGTTGAATCTCACAACAAATAAAAAGACTAATACATCACAACCAAGTGGAATTTATTCCAAAAATGTAAGATTGGTTTAACATTCAAAAATTAATTAATATAGCCAACAGGCACATAAAAAGATGCTCAACATCACTAATCATCAGGGAAATGCAAGTCAAAACCACAATGAGATATCGCCTCACACCTGTCGGAATGGCTATCATCAAAAAGAACATAAATAACAAATGTTGGCGAGGATGTGGAGAAAAGGGAACCCTCGCACACTGTTGGTAGGAATGTATATTGGTGCCGCCAGTGTGGAGAACAGTATGGAGATTTCTCAAAAAACTAAAAACAGAACAACCATATGACCCAGCAATTCCACTCCTGGGTCTATAGCTGAAAAAAACAAAAACACTTGGTTGAAATAATATATGTACCCCAATGTTTCTAGCAGCATTATTTACAATTGCCAAGATATGGAAGCAACCTAAGTGTCCATCAACGGATGAACGGGTAAAGAAGATGTGGTACATATATACAATGGAATATTCCTCAGCCATAGAAAGTAATGAAATAATGCCATTTGCAGCAACATGGATGGACCTAGAGATTATTATACTAAGTGAAGTAAGTCAGAGAAAGACAAATACAATATATCACTTATACGTGGAATCTAAATAATACAAGAAACTAGTGAATATAACAACAACAAAAAAGCAGACTCACAGATATAGAGAACAAACTAGTGGTTATCTGTGGGGAGGGAGAAGAGAGAAGGGGCAATACAGGAGTAGGAGATTAAGAGGTACAAACTATTATTTATAAAATAAGCTACCAGGATATATTGTACAACACAGGGACTATAGCTAATATTTGATAACAATAAATGGAGTATACATTTTAAAAATTGTGAATCGCTATATTATACACCCATAACTTATATAATATTGTACATCAACTGTAACTCAATAAAATTATTAATGCAATTTACTATACAAACAAAATAAAGGAGAAAAATCATATGACTATTCTGATAGAGGAAAAGCATTTGACAAAGTTTAATGTCATTCAAAATTTTAAAACTATCAGCAAATAAGACTAGAAGGGAACTTCCTCAGTATAAAAAGGGCATAGATGAAAAACTAGAGTCAACATCATACTAAATGATGGAAGACTTCTTTCTCCTTAAGACAGGAATCAAGACAAGGTTATCCCTTTTTATCACTTCTATTTCACATTGGACTGGAAATTATGTCCAGTGCAATAAGGCAAGGAAAAGAAATGAAAGGTATACAGTTGGAAAGGAAGAAGTAAAACTCTCGCTCTTTGTATAGAATATGTTTTTTTCTGTAGAAAATCCGCAGGAACTAACAACAGAACTACGAGAACTGTTACACGTGTTTAGCAAGGCTTCAGGCTGCGAGGTCAATCCAAGAAAGTCAATTGTATTTTTATAGAATAGTAGAAACAGTTAGAAAATTGTTTTAAAATTCCATTTATTATATCTTTAACAATATAAAGCATTTAGGAATTGTATTAGTCTGCTTGGGCTACCATAACAAAATACCGTAGACAGGGTAGCTTAAACAATAGACATTCATTTTCTCAGAGTTCTGGAGGCTGGAAGTCCCAGATCAGGATGTCAGCAAGGTTGGGCTTGGGGGAAAGCTCTCTTTCTGGCTTGCAGATGGCCACTTTGCTTGCAGATATCCTCACATGGCTTTTCCTTGGTGCATGCACGAGGTGGTGGATGGGAGGGTGGGGGGAGGAGAGAACTTATTCCTCTTCTTCTAAGGCCACCAATTCTATCAGAGCATGACTCCACCCTTTGGCTTCATTTAACCTTAATTACCTCCTAAAAGCTCAATTTCCAACAATAATCACATTGGAGGTCAGGGTTTCAACATATGAAGTTTGCAGTGGTGTTGTTGGCAGTGGGGGAGACACAATTTAGGACATAATAGGATGCTGATAGCTGTTGAAGCTGCACTATGGGTACCTGGGGGTTCATTACACTATTCTGTCTATGTGTATATATTTGTCATTTCTTATCATAAAAAGTGAAAGAAAAAAATGCGTGCTGGCCTCACAAAACTTGGCTCAGGGTCTTGCTGGAAATGGTCAGAGAAGTGTCTTCCCCGAATGAAGACACTGCCACCAGCGCTGGTTTCCTCCTTGCCCTCTTGGCTGTCTGTGTACTCCTGCAAGGACTAATATCCAGAGGCATCTCGCCAAGAATTGTCTGAAAATGGCACACCCTTGAGCTTTGCTGTCATGCGAGGAGTCAAGACTTGCTAGTACTAGGGATGTGAGAGCCTCTGACAGTTTCCAGGCTCTTCTCAACAGTCTTGAACTGATACTTCCTCAAGGTGACCCAGCTTCAGCCAAGCTGGATCTCTCCATCCTCAACCCTGAAGCAGCCAGGGTGGGAGCTGGCGGCTGGGGCCGGGGTGTGATGCCGAGACACTGGGCACTTCCTCTGCTCTATGGGGTCTGCTCTCAAGAGCTCAGACGTGAGCTGATTAGGTTAGAAGCAGCTTCTTCCTTTTCTGCGACATGGGGTTATACATTTTTCTCAAATGGGACCTTTTCTTGCACCATGCGTTATAGATGTCAATTTTGGTTCACCCAAGAGTCACTGTTGGAAGGTTTTCTCACTTCCTCCCCATAACAGAGGGACTCCCAAACAAGCCATCTCAGGAATTCCACAGTTCCTGCAAAGGGAAGGAGACAGCACAGCTCAGTAAAGGGAGCAAAGCCTTCCCCGGCTATAGAGTTCATTTGTGAAATTCAAATCTATGCAGTGACTGAGGGTGAGTATGCCGCAAACCCTTTCAGGAGCAAAATGAAGACGGTAAGTCAACTAAACAAAGACAGACTTGGGGTGCAGGTGAGAAATGTTCTTCATATAAGCCCACAAAGTTGGTCAAATAGCAAGTCTTCAAGGATGCTGGGAGCCAGACGTGAGTGGTCATCTTATTCTTCCTTTCCACCCTCACCCCTCCTCCTGCCAAATCCTACAACTGCCTGGAACTCAGCACACTGTGCTTTCCTGCCTTTGCCTTGGTTTGCATCAAGAGGAAATTAAGGCGTTTCAACATATGCCTTTCCCCCAGGGAAGGTGCTCAGTTTTTTGTTAGCTTGAAACATAGAAAAAAACCAAAAAACAACCACTTTAAAATATTTGTACAAATTAAGAATGGAAAAAATCACATCTCCAGTCGTATCCGGGTCCCCCGTCCCCAGCAAATAACCACTGAAAACAATTTAGTACTTTGACTTTCTGAGGTTTTTTTTCCTACTCGCCCACTCTTTGAATCATCGCGGGGCAAATAAAGAGAACACGCCCCCTACTAGGAAATAAGTTGGTGGACGGTAAACCCTTCAGTAAGGCTTCCCCCAAGCCCCACAGCAGCTATTTTAATCACATGGTACATGGCGTGGAGGTGGGTAGGTGGGGTAGCTGTGTTCAGTGGTTTACTTGTAGCTCCAAAGGCATCCTGTCTGCTGTTGGAAGAGGATTCTTACCCACATCATCAGAGCAGATAGCAGGGGGAAGCTGGCAAGGGTAAGCAGCCTGCCAAGCAGAGAATCCTTTATCGTGGCAAACTGCTCCTTTAATTTCTGTGACAGAGTAATACAGACTCCCAGGCTACGACCTTTTCTCAGGCCATGAGAGAAGGCAAATTTGCTTCAGTCAGGAGGTATCGCCAGAAGGCTTCATCACAAACCCCACATGTAAGGTGACCCTGCAAAATACCAGATAGAAACTAACAGACAAGCCAGAGGAACCCGGACAGGTGGTGTGGACCTGCAGCTGCCCAAGCACATGGCTCTGAGGGACAGAGCAGCCGCCTGGGCTGGGCTGGGGGAATTGAGCCACGGGGTGATGCACTAGACACTCACCTTTCTGGATGAGACTTTGGGGCCCCCAGATCACCTTGCATTTTACCAAGGTGCATCTTGGACTCCTGGCTAGAGGCCTGGCAGACCTCAGGGAATTCCTGAGCTTGGCAATAGGCTTGGACTTTGGAAGTTCTCTAGGAAAGACGCCTGGGAATGTTCCTAGACGAAACCCTGAGTTCTGCAGGACTCCAAGGAACCTTTTATTTTTTTGCAGTGGAACATTCCCTGTGCATTTTAATCCTCTGCTCCCAGAAGCATCCAGACAAGTGTCAGACACTCCCTGGAGGCCAAGGCCTGTAGGAGGCACTGTTGATACTGTGGATGCTTTGGTGGGTAGAGGTGTGGAGCTGCAAAGGCACTGGACAATGGTAGCCAGGCAATCAGAGTGGCCTGTCGGAGGGACTTGTCTTCTTTATTTTATTTTTTCTCAACTGTTAATCAGAATGTGGTGCTAGTTCCAGGTTTCTGAAACCAGGCCTGAGGTTCTAAGGCTGTGTGTTTGTATGTACGTGTACGTGTGTACTTCATATGGCTTGAGCAGGGCCCTGGGAAGGCACCTCCTGGGTTGAATTTCTTGTAAGTGAGCAATGCTAGATGCTGCCCAGGTGGGCTGTTTCTTGCTTGTATGTTTGTTTGTCGAGTCTAGCCTCAGGGTGGCCTTTGGTATCCTTCCTGCCAGTAAAAGGATCTTTCTCTGGGGATAATAGGAACTCATTTGCCCCTTAAGCACTCTTAGTTGTGGCAAATGGGGAAAAAGAGAATGCACATTTTGAAGAAGAATACCAACTAATATTTAATGAGCACTTAATATATTCCTGGTACCATCCTAAGTGGCGTCAACCAACTGGGACTTGTCTTCTGACCGCAAAGCACAGTTTCTTCTTAGCCTTCATCATCGCCATCATCGTCACCAACCATTATTAAGCATCTACTACGTGGGGGCACAGTGCCAAGCATTTTACATCGTTCCCGTCATTTAGTCCTCACGGCGACCTGGGATGTCAGTGCTAATATCACTCCGTTTTACAGATCAGAAAACAGAAAATGAGGATGCTGTGCCCTCCAGGATCTCTCCCAGGGTGCTAGAGGATTCTGTACTGCTTTGTTGGTTTGGTTTAATTTAGCTGGTTTGGTTTAATTTAGTATGGGGAAACAGGGCTGGGTCTGTGTCCTCTTCAAGGGCACATCCAGGTAACTAAAGCATCATACTACACCGCACCACTGTATTTATAGACAAGCCTGGAAAATTCTGGCAATTTCTGGGAGCTTCTAGATCTTTCTGGAAAATGTCTGCATTTTCCTTCTTTCCTTGGCTTCTGGAAACAAGAGCATGAGAAGTCAGAGCATGGCAGCCAAAGCTGTAGTGTAGAAATTGATCCAACTGAGGGCCATCCCTGGGCCTCCTGTTCTTCCTCTTCTGCAAACATGGTGTGAGATTCCTTTAGCAGTTATCTGCCCTGTAAGTGGGGCTCCCAGGAAGGCAATCAGACATTTCCCTAGGGCCTGAAAAGGAACAGCACTCGGCCACTTTCCCATAAAGAAGAAGAAATTGTAGCTAAGGGAGAATTTCCGTTCCCTGTCCCCACCCCAAAGCACATCAGCCAGAACATGTGCTCCAAGACACATTTGTAGTGGAGCTGCCCTCGTCAGAGCTCCCACACACCCTCCAACCGTGGTGACCCAGCCCTGCAGTAACTTCAAGGAAGGCACGCTGGAAACAGCCCAGCCCTTGCTCGGGGGGAACCATGGACTAACTGGGGGGTGATGGCGATGGGTTCACATATACTCATGCAGCCGTGGGAGTGAAATGGCTAAAACCATACAGGAATATTGCTCAAGCTGAATTCAATACCTACCATAAAAATGCTCCGTAAAGAAGGAGATCAGAGTGGAGTGGAAATATTCCAGAAAGTGTCTTAGAAGTGAGTTTTAAGCCAGATTTTAAAGGTCACTTCCATCCATCCATCTACCCACTCGCCCATCTTGACTGATGCCTTCACCGTACCCAGACTTGTGCTAAACAACTCCCAGGGCAAAGTGATGCTAATTGATTCATTCATTTATTTATTCATCTACAACCCAAAGTCGAGGGTTTGCTTGTGCCAGGCACTAGAGAGCTTACACTGATGCAGAGAGATTTTCCAGGATAGGGGTTTTTGTCAACAAAGGTTCCGAGTCGGGAGGTACATGGAATATGGGCAGACAATTAAGGATGCAGGCATTCTTTCTCCACTCTCCTTTTTTTGTTTCTTGTTTTGAGAATGATCCAGTGGTTTTCACGAGGCTACTTTGAAGTTCTGGGTTGCAAAATGATGGTGTCTGTGCATTCTCGTGCAGGTTTTACTTTGGGTGGCTGACGGCCACTCATTTAAGAAATATTTATGAAGAACCTACTGTGCGCCTTGCACCGTGTTAGATGAGCTGGAAGGTGAGGGACGGGGAGAGAGACAGAGAGAGACAGCCTGTGTCCTCACACCCCTGGGTCCCACCAGCTTGTCGATGCCCCAACTCAGGGGCCACCTGCTGACCTGAGCAAAGTCTTACCACCTCCGTGGCCGCAGCACCTGTGTGGCTGGTAGCACTGCCTGAGCCCCAGGACCGGAGTGTGTGTGCGTGGGTGTGAGTGTGAACATGTGTAGGAGAGGGTGGCGGGAGTGTGTCTGCGAGTGTGTGTGCATGTGCCTGTGTGAGCGTGTCTGTGAGTGTGAATGAGTATGTGTATTTCCGTGTGTGAGTGTGTGTGTGAGTGTGTGAATGAGTGTGAGTGTGTCTGTGGGTGTGAATGAGTATGTGTGAGTGTGTATTTCCATGTGAGTGTGTATTTCCTTGTGAGTGTGAGTGTGTCTCTGGGTGTAAGTGTGTTAGTGTGTCTCTGTGGTATGTGTGAGTGCGTAAGTGTGTGAATGAATGTGAGTCTGTGAGAGTGAATGAGTATGTGTGAGTGCATATTTCTGTGTGTGAGTGTGTAAGTGTGTGTGAGGGTCTATCTGTGTTAGTGTGTCCCTATGGCAGTGTGAGTGTATAAGTGTGAGTGTGCCTGTGAGCGTGTGTGTGAACGAGTGTGTGAATATTTCTGTAAGTGTGTGCCTGTGTCTGTGGTATGTGTGAGTGTGTAAGTGCGAGTGTCGGTGTGAATGTCTGTGTTCGTGTGTATATAGTATGTGTGAGTGTGTACATGTGAGTGTGTGCGCCTGTGAGTGCACTGAGGTGGGAGGGGACTGCCTTGGGCGGGAAAGCACGAAGATGGCTAGAAAGCTGGTCTGGGAGCAGCGGGTGGGATGGCTTGACTTCCCCATCGTGAGTGGCCCGGGGCTGGGCTGGGGAGGTGTCCATGGGGACCGACAGGAGGAAGACGCACAAGGCTGTGAGGGAGGACAGCGTTCAGAACGTGACACCTGATGGACTTCGGGGCTGGAGGAGAGGAGCCGGAGACCGGTCGCCTCCTGCCGGGTGAGGAGGGGACGGGAGGCCGGCAGGGGGCGCCGTCCGCAGCGGAAGCGGGTGAGGTCGGCGGCTGGGTGGGAGGCTCCCCTGGCTGGTCCTGGAGGCGCTGGGAGATGGGAGGGGAGATGGGAACGCAGCCCTGGGGTCGGCCACGCGAACGTGCTCACCTTGGAAGTGGAGGTCACCGCGCTCACGTCCACCCAGGGCAGAGCAAGACAGAGAGGGCAGAACCCCCCTCAGGCCACCATCAGGAGACCTGAAACTGTTCCTGGAGCCTGGGCCCCTGTGGCGTCTCCCAGCAGGCAGGCCAATGTTGACCCCTAGATCAGGACGCGTCTGGAAGGAACCAGGAGGGTGGCTTTGTCTGTGTCCGCCCCCCCCCGCCCCGCCCCCCTCGGACTAGATCGCAGCCCCCAGGCGCTGCAGGATTCCGCCAGCCTTTTTGCTTTCCTACCTACAGATTATTCATCAGGTTAAGGAGGACTTTTCACAGAGCCTTGTTTTGTTAAAGAAGAGCTAATATAAAGCCCAGTGTGTTTGTCAGTTGCCTTCCCTCTGCGGTTTGTTTTCTCGGCAGACCCCTCCCGGCCCCCACCTCGGAGCTCTTTCCAGTGCCCTAATCCTGGGTTCTGGCATCAGAGCCGTTGCCATGGGGACCTCACCGAGGCAGCGTTTTGATGATGGGTTCAGTGGGGATGAACCAGAAGAGGGGGAAGCAGAGGGAGGGGCAGAAGTCTCCGGTTCTCCAATGGGGGAGGGGGGAGGTGGTGAGGAGGAAGTGGGAAGAGGGTGTATTAGTTTCCCAAGGCTGCTGTAACAAATGACCACAAACTGGGTGGCCTGAAACAACAGAAAAGGATTCTTTCACGGTTTTGGAGGCCTGACATCCAAAATCAAGGTTGCAGCTGAGCTGGTTCCTTCTGGAGGCTGAAGGAGCCTCTGTCCTAGGTCTCCCTCCCGGCTTCTGGAGTTGCTGGCGATCCCTGGCGTCACTTGACTGGAAGACGCATCACCCCCATCTCTGACTCCATCTTCACATGGCCTTTTCCCTGCATCTCTGTGTGTCTGCTCCTTTTCTGTCTCTCTAAGGACAGTCTTTGTTGGATCTAGGGCCCACCCTGAATCCAGGATGATCTCATCTCCAGGTCTTTAATTACGTCTGCAAAGGCCCTTTTCCCAAATAAGGCCACCTTCACAGGTTCCAGGGGATTGGAACTTGGACGCATCCTTTTGAAGGTCATTATTCAACCCACTGCAATGGGGGAAACATACAGGAATGCAGCTTTGCTGCCTCGGGTCTGACGTGCCAGCGTCTGAACATTTGGACGGGGTGGGCAGTTATGCTGGAAATTTGCCTCTTTGCACCAGCAGATCAACCTGTTTCTCTCTCTCTCTCTTTCTCTCTCACTCTCTCAGCCATGCATGGAGGGAGTTAAGAGCACAAACTCTGCAACCAGACCGGCTGAGTTAGTTCCCTGGCTCTGCCATTACTAGCTGTGAGAATTCAGGGTGTTACTGAATTTCTCCGTGCCTCAGTTTCCCCATCTGTAAACTGGGCATGATAATAGTTCCTTCCTCATAGGGCTGATGGGAGCAACACAGAACTTAACATCCAGGAAGCCCTTAGGACAGTCCTCAGCACACTCCTACTGTGGAGTAGGCACTTGGGATGTATCAATGAACAAAAGTGATAAATAGCCCTGCCCTCATGGAGCTGATGGTCTAGGAAAGAAGGAAGGTGAACCATAAATCATAGACAAATAAATAAGGAAGTGATATAGTACACTGGAAGGTGATAAATGCCACTTTTAGAAAGGAGGAAAGTAGCCAGAAAAGAGGGATAAGGAGTGTCTAGAGAGTGTCGAGTGGGTCATGACTTAGAATGGCCAGAGAGTCTGTGAGTTTCCTATTTCTCACCAGAGCATCCAGTGGATTCTTAAAAAGGTAGCACTCCGCCCAACCCCACGCGGTCAGCAAGCCTCTCTTCTGATGGAGGAAGCTACTGACCGTACCCCCATGCCTCAGCTGATCCTAGGAGCCTCAAAGTGCAGATGCCCTTTTGAGGTATCCAGAATGTCAGCAAGGAGGCTGGGCCTTTGTGCCCCTGGGGAGGGAGTGCAACCTTGGGCATTAGCCGCCAACACTCCCAGCAACTAGAGGGTGGGTGTGTTGGCCCCGGAAAGGTCTGGGCAGCACCCACCACAGGTGAGAAGACCAGCTGAGTGGGACGACGTACATGAAATCGTTGGCAGATTGCAAGGCCCAGGAAGGATGCTGAATAAATGGTGACTGGCAGCATTCTGGAAGGCGGTAGCCCCTCCCCTTGGGAACAATTTCTTCCTTTGACATCCAGCAACTCCCAGGCTCTGGTTTCCCTCCTGCTTCCCAGGCACCATCCATCGTTGGCTCCTCCACATCCCCCGACTCTTAAGTGCAGGTGTGTCTCCGGTCTCAGTCCTTGGACCGCTTTTCTCCGCCAATTATGCACCCTCTCATCCATTCTCCAGCCTTTAAATACCATTTATTAGCTGAAGACTCTTAAAATTTTATCCCCAGCTTGGACCTCGTGTTGAACTCCAGACTCATATATCCAACTGCCTATTCGATATCTCTACTTATACGTCTAATAGGCTGTGGCAGCCATGGAAACGCTCCACTCACACCTCCAGGTGTGGGGACAGGATAACTGGCATCCCTGGACCCGGTTTCACAGAACCCTGAGTCCCTGCCTCCTGTGGGCTTCTCCCAGCCAGTGACTGAGCATGGGGGGTGGGGTAAGCCAGAGAGAAAGGGGTACAGTGCAGGCCCATTCCTGTGGGATGTGGACACCCCTGATGGGAGATTTTGGCTCGAGGACCCCCCACTGGCCTGACTGAACCGTTCTTAGAACTGTGCTGTGTCTGCAAGACCCCCCTCCCGGGTCCTCCCTCCCGCCCCGTCTCTTTTCACAGGTCCTGCATCTAGGATCTCCCCACCTACCCCTGCTCCCTCCCCTCCATCCTTCATAGCCATTTCCCCTAGAAGCCTCTTGCCGGTCCAGTCCCGTCTCAGAGTCTGCTCCTTGGAGGATCCAAACGGACATACTCACATCTCAAACTTCAAATGTTCTAGACCAAATTATCCAGCTCCCTCTCCCCGCCAAAAACCTACTTCTCCCTCAGCCTTCAAACCTCAGCTTAATAAGTGGCAACTATCTTTTCAGTTGCTCAGGTCAAAAAGCAATGGCAGATCCTTCAGTCGCCTCTTTCTTCCCTTCTACGACCCAGCATCAAATCCGGGCGGCTACCACTTCAGAGCCTGTTGAGAATCCGATGTGCCTGGCTCTCCACTGCTCCAGCACCAGCCCAAGCCATTGTCACCTCCCACCTGGCTTGTCACTAAACCCTCCTCTCCGGGCAGCCTGCTTCGCTCTTGCCCCGCCCCTTCCTCGGGCTGTTCTCATCATGCAGCTGAGAGATGCTTTCAAGATGTCAGATCATATCCTGGGGGCCACTGGCTCCCAGGTAAAAGGCATGAGTCAGACAGCCGTCCTCACGGACCCTCCCTGCCGCCTCTAGCCTGTCCTCCTCCCACTTCAGCCACGCACTCTCCTTGCTGTTCATCCTCAGGCCAACATCCACCTTCGGGCTCCCATCATCTTTCTGCTCCTTGCCGACACGCTAATTCCTTCTTTTCCCTCTTGGCTCTTCACCCGGCTACCACCTTCTCAGGCTTCCCCTGACCAGCCCTGTTCCCCTTCCCGTGCAAACACTGATATCTATTATTGCTTTTTAAATTTGCGTATTGGTCTGACTCCTGCCATTAGAATGGAAGCACCATGGAGGCAGGATTTTGGTCTCTTTTCCTCCCCATCCCCAGGCCCTCCCAGTGCCTGGGGCATGGCAGGTGCTCCATAAATATTTGTTGAGAGAATAAAGACCTAACTCACCAAAGTACCTGATGCAAAACAGTATTTGATAAATATTGGCTTTATAAAATTGCGTTTGCCTTTATTTCATAAAATTTCTGTTCTGTAGAACAGAAACAAAAATAACCTATAATCCCACTGTTTCGATACCCCCCATGGACATTTTAAAAAAGATAAAAATAATACATGCAGACAGTTAGAAAATCCTATTAGGTATCAAAAGGCATAGGATGAAAGGAAAGAGCCTTCTTCCACGACTCCCGCCTGCACCCTCCCCCGGCAGCCCCGCCCCCCGCAGCCCCACCACCCAAGGCAACCCCTTCTTGGCGTCTGAGAAGGGCTCGTTCATGGGTCGGGGGCAGGTGTGACCCGGGAAGAGGCTAGAGGCCCTGGGAAACCCTGGGTGCAGCTGGGAGCCAGGCTACAGGTGGGTTTTGCTTAAACCTTGGCCCACCAGCTCAGATATAAACAGGATTCTATGACATTGACCTTGTATGGTATCATTCCTCTGCTTAGAGCCCGTTGGGGTTTCTGGTGGACTTAGGAGCAAAACCACACTCTTGATGGGTCTCTAAGATTCTGCGAGGTCTAACTCTCCAACCCCTGCCTCTCTGTCCCTCGCTACATCCCAGCCACGTCTTCCCATGGGCTTTCCTGCCGCAGGGCCTTGGTCTGTGCTGTTCTGTTCTCTCTGCCTGGAAAGTTTTCTTTCTCCCCATCGCTTGGCCAGCTCCCACTCATCCTTCTGGTCTCGGCTTCCATCAGTGGTTCTCACACTTCAAGAAGTACCAGACTCTCCTGGATTGCTGACGGAAACATAGGTAACAGGGCCTCACCTCATCCCCAGAGTTTCTGATTCAGCAGTTCTGGGGCGGCCCAAGAATCTTCATTTCTAACAAGTTCCCTGGTGCTGCTGTTGTTGATGAGGGGACCCTACTTTGAGAACCACTGGGTTAAGTGATGCTACTTTAAGATGCTGGCTCCACAGATCCTCCTCCCCCCCCCCCACCTTTCTAAATTAAGTCCCCCAGTAGCACCCTGTGCGTTTTCTTCACACCAAGTATCACAAATTTTTGATTATAACCTTATTTGTGTTGAATGAATATCTTCTAATCTAAATGGTACTGGAGTGAGCATTTCGTTTTCACACCTCCATCCTTTCTTGCATTAAAACAACAGCCAAGGCCAATAAACAGATAATCATACAGAGTTAGTCTCTCTTGCCTTTAGAAGGGAGGGAACGAACATTTATTTTATGCTACTAAGTGTCTTGCACCATAATAAAGACTTCTAGAATAATAATAACCAACAGTGACCTCTATTTACTGAACATCTACTCTGTGCCAGGAACTGTACTTTGCAAGGATCTATGACTGCTTTGTTCATTTCTGTATGCCCAGCACCTGGCCAGAGTGATGCTTAATAAATATATATATTTTTAGTAAATGATTTAATGAGTAAAAATAGACAATTCTACTGCATAGGACATTCTCTCCTTTCCTGGATGATGGGGAGGCTTTCATTCTGGGACTGGTTTTATAGACTTAGCTCCTAGCTGGGGGTGTCTGTGAGGGCTTAGGTGGCTGGGATCCTTAGACATCTTGAACCTGGTCCCACTTCTCTAGAAAGATTGAGGAGGACCCCTGGGAGCTCTGGGCATGTTCTGGCATCCTGCAGAGGCGGCAGTGGGGAAAGGCAGACACCTTCTCCACTGCCTCTCATATAACAAAATAATGGTAAAGAAACATTACTCAGGGTCGGCTGAGTAATATTCCATTGTATATATGTGCCACATTTTCTTTATCCATTCATCTGTCGATGGACACTTAGGTTGCTTCCATGTCCTGGCTATTGTAAATAGAGCTGCAGTGAACACTGTGGTACATGACTCTTTTTGAATTATGGTTTTCTCAGGGTATATGCCCAGTAGTGGGATTCCTGGGTCATGTGGTAGTTCTGTTTTTAGTTTTTTAAAGACCCTCCATACTGTTCTCCATAGTGGCTGTATCAATTTACATTCCCACCAACAGTGCAAGAGGGTTCCCTTTTCTCCACACCCTCTCCAGCATTTACTGTTTGTAGATTTTTTGATGATGGCCATTCTGACCGGTGTGAGGTGATACCTCATTGTGGTTTTGATTTGCATTTCTCTAATGATTAATGATGTTGAGCATCCTTTCATGTGTTTGTTTGCAATATACAATGGAATAGTACTCAGCTGTAAAAAGAAACGTAATTGAGTTATTGTAGTGAGGTGGATGGATCAAGAGTCTGTCATACAGAGTGAAGTAAGTCAGAAAGAGAAAAACAAATACTGTATGCTAACACATATATATGGAATCTAAAAAAAAAAGTAGTTCTGATGAACCTAAGGGCAGGACAGGAATAAAGACGCAGATGTAGAGAATGGACTTGAGGACATGGGGGTTGGGGGAAGGGTAAGCTGGGATGAAGTGAGAGAGTAGCATTGACATATATACTCTACCAAATGTAAAATAGATAGCTAGCGGGAAGCAGCTGCATCACACAGGGAGATCAGCTGGGTGCTTTGTGACCACCTAGAGGGGTGGGATAGGGAGGGTAGGAGGGAGGTGCAAGAGGGAGGGGATATGGGGACATATGTATACTATAACTAATTCACTTTGTTATACAGCAGAAAGTAACACAACATTGTAAAACAATTATACACCAATAAAGATGTAAAAAAAAAAAAAGAGAAAGAAAGAAACAGGGTGGGGGTGTGGCGGGGACCCATAGGCTGGTTTACCTCTGCTAAATCAAAGCAGAAAATAGCAAGAAGATCAAAGCAAGGCTGAAAAGTAGGAGACAGAAATATATAAGGAGGGGGATGGAGAGGCAGAAAGGTAGGAGGTAGAGAAAGAAAATCCAGGGCGGGGATGTCCACGCTGGAGACTGGCTTTCCCTTCCTAGGTGTCTGTGGACTACCTGCCAGGTCAATTGATTACGTCTGTAGGCAGAGTTGCCTTTTTATTTCACACCAATTTTCACAGGCAGCGTAAGATAAAAATGGAAGAGACGAAGTGAATGGGAAAAGATGATTGAATGTTGATGTAAAAACGGGAGGTGTGAGGAAGGGGCGTGGTGACCGGACACGCAGCTGCCCGAGATTGCTGGGGAGGGTGGTTGGAAGCATGCGGTTTCTTCCTCCCTTTTACTCCTTTCTTTTCTCTCTTTCTTTATATATTTTTTGAAAACCTCGTCTCCTCTTCCCAGGGACTTGCCGGTCACAATCCCCCTTGGCAATAGGAACCAGTGTGCCCCGGGCCCTGAGGAAACACGACTCTACCTCCCCCCAGCCTCCCACCTCGATTCAATCCCGGACTCGGAAACTGAGAGCTTGGTGAGGAATGAGTATCAGAGTCACAGAGTAGGCTGATGACTCGCTGTCTGACCTTGGCTCAGTCTCTTCCGCTCCCGCAGCCTCAGTTTCCCCACCTGGGGTGCAGTGATAATCATTCACTTGGCCGTGATGCAGGGGAGTGCTAACAGGTGAGAAGTTTGAGATGTGCTTTGCAAAACAAAGGACTATAAGTAAGCTTCCTAATCTGAACAAATAGAAATCAAATACTACAAAAGGAAAGGAATGGCCCCTTCCTGGAGGGGTAGGTCCTTCGTGTGCTGGCCTGGGTGGGCTCTCAGGGGCTCCCCTGGAAGGGTCCTCCGCCCAGCTGGACGTCTGAACCGTGTCTTCAAAGGCCAGGTAGCCGGCTCTGGGGTCTCGGTCCTAGAAACCCTTTGTTTTAAGCCTACCATTTGGAAAGTTTGAGGAGTAGGGCCTTGTCAAAAGCTGGCTTCCAAGTCCCAAGACACTGTTCCCCACAGAGGCAAAGGGGAAGCCAGGGAACCACCCCTCCCAGCTTTCCCTCCTCCATCCCGAAGCCACCCGGAAACACGTGGTTATTGGAATTTGACCCTCTGTGCTGTCATAAGCAGAGCCAAAAGGTGGGAGTGGGGTCCCGGGGGCTGCAGCATCTCACTGAGGGGGGTTGGTGGTCTTCCTATGCCAGGCCATTTAGGTGGCTCTCTTCAAAGACATTGATCCGTGTTCCAGAAAGGGCAAAGCAGGGTACCACCCACCACTTACACACCCCACTGCTTACTTCCACCAGCAGGCCTGGTGTATCAGCATGGCAGACAGTGACCTGAGATGGAGACAGTGACACAGGGGAGAGGACACAGAGATGCATGCTCTCCATCCATGGGCCTGTAGCTCCTCTGGACCGGGGGCTGGGCATCCCTGGGGGGCTCTTTACAATCATCCAGACACACAAAGCCAGTGCTGAAAAGGGTCGCAGTGCCCATTTTACAGATGAGAAAAATAAGGCCTAGAAAGGGACGTGTCACTGGGCTCAGAGCTCATCAGAGGCAGAGAGGAATCTCAGTCTGGGTTTGCTGACTCTTGTTCCGGGCTTCCTGTGTGTGTGGGCGTGTGTGCGTGTGTGTGTGTGCGTGTGTGTGTGTGTGTTTGCAGGGGTGGGGCGCTCGGCACAGGATACCTTTAGGGGAAGCAGTCGAATGGAGAGGCCTGTATTTCCAGGCCGAGGTGAGAGCATGTCTCCTAGGACAAGAGGCAAAGATGACAAGGATGTTTGCTTTGTAAACTCAGGACATAACCTGCCTGGGGAGAAGCTTGTGCGGAGTTTTGTGAAACACCCGCTGAAATCGTTGCTTGTCTTTCCTCTTTACGGCTGTCTGTGCTGGGCTCTCAGGGGCCTCTTGTGAGAACCTGTGCCCAGAGCCTGTCACTCAGCCTGCCGGGTTGACAGCTCCCGTGGCCCCAGTCTGCCCTCCACCGGGGATGCAGGAGGCTGGGCTGGGGTCTGCATCCCTCCTGACCCCTGCACGGGCCTGCTGTGAGCCCCCTTCCCAGCTGTGAGTACCCAGAGAAAGGGGTCCTATAGGAAGAAACCAGGTGGATGTGTCAGAGGCCCTTTCCTCGCGCACGTGTGGGAGTGGGCCACTGTGACCCCAGGCAGCTGCCAAATAACAGTGCACTTTTTCCTTGTGCTTTTTAAAAGTTCCCCATGACAACATATATCCGCGGGGTGGGGTGCAGGTGGGGGGCTCTAGCTTTACATCTGAGATCTTGAAGCAGAGGCTTGTTCCCAGCAGAGAACAGGACACTCATATGAGAGGCAGTCGGGGTACCGATTCTACTTTCACTGATTGGCAAGTGTCATTAACCGTGGCAGACCCTGTTGGTGGCCTCCCTCGCCTCTTTTTTTTTCTTTTTTATAAATTTATTTATTTATTTATTTTTGGCTGTGTTGGGTCTTCTTCGCTGCACGCGGGCTTGCTCTAGTGGCGGCGAGCGGGGGCTACTCTTCGTTGCGGTGCGTGAGCTTCTCATTGCGGTGGCTTCTCTTGTTGCGGAGCACGGGCTCTAGGCGCGCGGGCTTCAGTAGTTGTGGCTCGCGGGCTCTAGAGCACAGGCTCAGTAGTTGCGGCGCACCGGCTTAGTTGCTCCGTGGCACGTGGGATCTTCCTGGACCAGGGCTCGAACCCGAGTCCCCTGCATTGGCAGGCGGATTCTTAACCACTGCACCACCAGGGAAGTGTCCCCCACCCCACCCCCGCCTCTTTGACCCACCAGGAGGATACCACAGCCATGGTGGACAGTCCACGTGTCTGCAGAAGTCTTCCCAGCCCAATACCTGCCTTTCTCTACCTCGGGCTGTTCTTTGGCTGTGGAAGGGAACTTAGTCTCACAAGGCAGGCAGAGGTGATGAGAGTTAAATCCTTCAGCAGTGGGGCTCTCAACCCTAAGGGACAGGCACTCATAGAGGAACCCCCAGCTCTGTCATGTGTTCTGCAGCTTCTTACAGGCCCCATTGCCCACAGTGGAAATCTGCTCATGAATGCTCCTTAATTAGCTTTCCTCTCTTCCCTTTCTCTCTTCTCCACTCCCTCCCCGTGCTTCTTGGAACCCCCTCCCAAATAAACAACTTGCACTCAAATCCTTGCCCAAAGGTCTGCTTTTAGGAGAACTCAAACTCAGACACAAGCTCCCTGCATTTTAGTAGAGGCAGTGTGGGACCCCGAACTCTGGACATCCTGGCCATGTGATACCAGGCACATCCCATAGCTTCTTGGATTCTCTGTTTTCAAATTTGTATGGTAAGGGTTAATGCTCTGTGGTTCTATATGAATCTATTTCTTAGTCCTTGAAACATTAAATTCATTCAGGGTTGCCACAGGGCAAAAACATAGGCTATATTCTGTCCACCTGGATTGTAAGATTAAAGATCAATAAGCAGTGCATAGAAGCAAGTGTTCAATTGGGTGACAAATTCTAAATAGAGATGGGAACCAGAGAAAGGAAAGATGTGGTTGGAGAAGGCTTCCTGGGAGTGGGGAAGTTTGAGCTGGGTCTTAAAGGCTGAGTGAATCCAGGTAGGTTGGGGCCCATGCAGGGGAGCAGGGCATGGGAAGAGGCCTCTAGACCACAGTCTGAAGGTGCAGGTACTGGCACATTCATTGCTATGGATGGAACGTTTGTAACCTCCCCCCCACCCAATCCATATGTTAAAGCCACAACCCCCCAATGTGATGGTATTAGGAGGTGGGGTCTTTGGATAATTAGGTTTAGATGAGGTCATAAGGGTGGGGCCCTCATGATGGGATCTGTGTCCTTATAAGAAGAAGAAGAGAGATCCGAGCTCTTTCTCTCTCTACCACCGGGGACATAGCAAGCCAGGAAAAGAGCCCTCACCAGGAACTGAACCTGCTGGCACCTTGGTCTTGGACTTCCCAGCCTGCAGAACCATGAGAAATAAATGGCTGCTGTATGGTATTTTGTTACAGCAGCCTAAGTTAAGACACCTATCATGGAGCTTCTTCAATCCTGGGTGAAGAGCAATGGATCACCAGCTCTTACATGCATGGCTAGCTGGCAGGTGTTAGGATTATATGGATGTTTCTTTTAATGACTGTCCATAATTTTCTAGAAAGAAGGGGAGATTGGAGCATATGGATAGTTCAACTAAAAAGACACCATTCATCCGCTTCCCTTCCCATCTCATTACATCTCATCACATTCTCATCTCTTCCCATCCCTTCCCAGCCCATCTCATCCCATCCCACCCCATTCTATCCCAGTCCATATCTCCTGTGTCTGAAGAGATTTTGGCGCATGAGGGGACTTTGGAGACCAGTCCCTTTGGCACAGACATTTGGCACAGCCTGAAGGATGTTGAGGCTCTGGCCACTGAGAACCTCAAAGGTGGAAGATCTTGGACCTAAAAATGCAAATGGTCTAAGGGGCTCTGATTAAGGAAGCAGCTTAGACACTGTTGTTTCTAGAAGGAATAGATGTCATTTTTGGTCTCTGTGGCTTGAATAAGGACTCTCTGGGCAAACTACTCTCCTTCCTTGACCTGCTGGGCTGGGGGCCAATCCTACCAGAGCAGTAGCAGCCAGTTGGGGACCCAGGACTGTTATGCCAACGTTGAGCTGAACTATCTCCTGTCTATTTGGACTCTGACCTCCTGGCTACTTTGAGAGGCAATGAATGTAGTGGCTAAGAACACAGATACTGGGGGCCAGGCAGCCTGGTTTAAATCTGGGTGCTGCCACTTAGGGAATTTCTTAATAGCTCTGTGCCTCAGCTTCCCCACCTGTATAGTGAGTATAAGAACAGTGTCTATCTCATGGGGTTGTTGGGACGATAGAGGAGTTATATGTGAAGAACCCTAAACGATCGTTAGCCACTACCACCACCACCACCATCAGCATCATCATCATGATCATCTATTCTTATAGGAAACGGAGGATCTGGTACTCAGGACTGGATTCCTGAGGACAAATGCTCCGAGAGGAAATTCAGACTCAGTGGCAGTGGCCAGAGGTCAACTGCCTGAGGACGTGCTCAGCCTACCTTGGTAGTGTACCTCCTAGAAGGTGTATCAGTCAGAGTAGAACTGATATTTGCGGACCTTTGAGCCCTAAACTGCTGCCCTGGCTCCTGATCAGCCAGCGTTGGCCCTCCCCCACCAGGCTGGCTTCCCATTCTACCCTCGGGTCTAAGATAGGGGCAACTGGGCAGGTGCTGCATGGATGCGGGGCCCTGATAGGCCAAGGGAAGGTCTAGCAGTTCTTTCCTGGCCGGCCAGTGCCCTCCCCACCCCCGCCCCCCCCAACCCCAGCCACTGTACATCCTCTCTCTCCCTCCTTCCCCCTTCTCTGCACGCGTTCCCACAGAGGAGGCCAAGGCAGGAGGTCCAATACTGCCTGGTTAATGGCTTATAGATCGTTGGCACATCAGGCCCAATGGAAGTGTCTGTTAAGCTTGGCACTGGGAGCCTGAGTCAAATGGCCCGAGACAGATTTACGGCCATCTTCCAGGCCACGCCAGGAAAATGCTTCCTGAAAGCACTCCACGACTCGCATGCACTCGGAAAACCTGGAGGGGTGGAGGGAGCTTTCTCGGTGGGGTGGGGCTGTGGTGGCCCGTGGCCTCACCCGCGGGTAGGATGCCTCCAAAGTCAGAACAGAGTTGCCTGAGTGTGACATGGGGTCCGAGCAAAGGACAGATGTCTGGATTCACCCAGAAACAAGTCCAGGAAGACTAACTAATCAGCACTAATTTGGAAAGAGGCCAGACTGACCTAGTAACTAATTCCAAATTATGGAATTTTCAAACACAGTTTTACCACTTTCAAGTACATAGGCTGCAATAGACCCTTCTAGAAAGCATGCAATGTGCCTGCATGAGTGTGTGTGTGTGTGTGTGTGTGTGTGTGTGAGAGAGAGAGAGAGAGAGAGAGAGCACTTATCCTTGTCCTGAAGGAATTCCCAGTGTGCCAGGGAAATGGGTGATATACAATTGTATTACTTGGCATTTAGTAAAATTAAATTATCAAAATGGCGATACAAAGGTTCTTGGGGACCTAATAGAATGACAGATGAATGATGTGCAATTGCCCATCAACATGTTTGCGTGCCAACTGGCACTTCTGCTGGGTGTGCGTGCCCTTTGCTCTTTCCCGTGGGTTAAATGCCTCCCTTGCACTCTGGTTCCCTCCTTCCCCTGCTGCTTTGACGTCCCAGCTCCTACCTTGCGCGGGTGAATGTCCAGCCCACCAAGGCTGCTCCTCTGGGTTGGAAACCTGCTCATTCATCGGTGGACAGACCACAAATGAACTCTTGGCCAAATGTGTTTGGAGCTCTGATGTTTAAACCGTCTCCTTGCCCTTGGAGGCTGTGTTTTCCCAACTTGGGGGAAATTGCTAAGAGCTTAGAGACAAGCTCACAGTCTTGTAAGAGTTTTCAGAGCTGGAGTCCTCTCCTCTCTCCAGCCCTTTAAGAACCTCCCAGCACTCACCTCCAAGGAGGAGGTTTGGCATTTCCGTCTCCTTGGCTGGCAAATTGTAAATTTGGGTCTGAGCAGAAAATATAGTGACATCAAGGTTATGCGGTCCCCAGCTGACAAGATAGATAACTCTCAGCAATCCGGCATTTCCCGTCTCCTCCTGGTCTCCTCTCTCTGCTCCTCTCTTTTTTTCAACCTTTTTTTTTTTTCAAAGAAAACATTTTTAGAGACTTTAATAACTGTGGAAGGATGCTGTAAGGTGGGCAGGGAAATCGATCATTTTTATTCGGTTGTGCGCGATAAAATGTAAGTTTGGACAATAAATCTTCTTACCTTGAGGGGAAAGAACAGCGTGCCTGGCCATTAACATGACTCCCATTTTGGAGATTTGAATGAATGAATGAAGGTCTCGTCTAAGTAATTGATGGCTCCCATCTCCCTGGCGGGACTTGGGATTTCAGACTCAGGTTTCTGCTGGGGATGGGGCTTCACTCTTCCCTCCAATCCGGGCAATGGCTGGTTCCCCGTCTCTCCCTCTGCTGGTACTGACCATCTATTATTTCTAATCGATGACTCACCAAATACAACTTAAGCACCCACTATGTGTAAGACACCATGCTTAGGACTAAGGAGGATGCAAATGAATATGTCAGAGCCCTGGGCAAGTTGTCCCTAAGAAAGGCTCCTCATCAGGGTCTGGGGTGATGCTGAGGGTGAAGGAGGGGTGGTGAGTAATGGAAGATGCTGGGAGAGGGGTGTTTGGAGGGTTGACCCAGAGAAGGTTGCCCAGAAGAAGAAAATTAGAATTCCTGTAATTTCTCGGGGGCTTTGGGTAGGTTTCTTGGGGGCTAGTTTTGAAGCCAAAATCTGACTCTTAGTAATGGAAATTTTGGTGTGTGTGTGTGACTCTCGTTTTCCAGCCCTAAGTCATCACCTAGTCCCAAATTTTCCATTGACACTAATTGCCCATCAACACCCTAGATGCTTCTCCACTGCCCTGGCCACAGTCCCATGGGATCATGACAGTGGATGAGGCAAGTGACTTGGTGTTGGCCACAGGACACAATTCCTGGAGCCAGATATGTTGAAGACACTTGCATGACCTCTGCTCCCAGTATCCTAAAAAGGAAAGGCAGGGTTGCTGTTTCAGTCAACTCGAGCTGCCATAACAAAATACCGAGTGGTTTAAACAACAGGCATTTATTTCTCACAGTTCTGGAGGCTTGGGATGTCCAAGATCAAGGTACTGGCAGATTCAGTTCCTGGTGAGGGCTCTTTTCCTGGCTTGCTGGCGGCCTCCTTCTTGCTGTGTCCTCACAAGGCAGAGAGAAAGCGCTGATCTCTTTTCCTCTTATAAGGACACTAATCCCACCATGAGGGTCCCATCCTCATGACCTTCTCTAACCCTAATCACCCCCCCAAGCCCAATTATCGGCTCTGAATACCATCACTTTGGGAGTTAGGGCTTCAACATATGGATTCTGGGGGGACACACACATTGAGTCCACAGAGATGCTGTAGAGTCAGGCCCCAGTTTCTGCTTTTTTTTTTAAGGCAGATCAGCAGGTGGGCGTCTAGAAAGTACGGGGTGCTGTGGGACATGAGGACAGGGAGTGGCCTCTACTGCCTGGTGGGTAATACCCACCCCATGGCTCCTGCCACCCCAAGCCTAAGGCCAGAGTACAGAAGGATTTAGGCCATCCCTACCCTCCGCACCCCTACCCCAGGATGCCTTCCTCAAGTCCTCTAGTCTCCATCATCTCCCTCCTTTCCAACCCCTCCCCCAAGTGCACGCATGGGCTCAGGGCACCTCCAGCCTTGTGTCTCCTTCTGTGGCTCACCAGCGCTCTGTAAACAAGACAGGGCATCCAATTATTTGGAAAACAGCCTGTATCCGTTTGCTTATCAGTCTTTGACTTTTTGCCCTGGGCTTCACTATTGATTGATTTGAACTTTTCCCCTTCAGGCTCCAGCATGATTCATGATCTGTGAGGGGGGAGGGTCACGTGGGCCACGGGCTTCTTGTCTGTGCACAGATGATCCCATTTAACTCCCTATGTGGTTGGTGTCACGGCTCCTATTCTAAAAGCGAGAAAACCAGGGCTGGGAGGAGGTGAGTGTTTATCCAAATCTCCCCACTCATAAGTGGCGGAGCCAGAATGTGACACCAGGTCCATTTGTTCCGAAAGCTGGAGCTCTTTCTAATATAGAGGTGGATCCTGTGTGGAGACCCAGCTTTGACTGGTCACCCCACTCCAGAATTGCACTCAAGCAGCAAACATAAGAGAACAGAAAAGGTTGACTGTGACCACATTTATATGGAAATGAGGGCTTCAAGCTCTGCCTAAAGTCTGCTTCATGGGTCAGTCCGACATTTTGAAAAACAGTGCTGGCTAATTATATTCTTCAAATTGACACATGCTTTTAAAGATTTTGAATCTTTTATGAATCAGGGACATTAGGGCCAAAGTGTAATACATTCATCTGTTGGTGACCGTGGGAAATTCTCCTGAGGAAGCAAAGTGAATATCCATCACTGGAGGAAGGTCCGGGTGAATAAATGAAAGTACATTTACACACTATTGAAAACAATTAACTAGAGCTGTACCAGAGGATTGAGAGAGAGTTCCCCAAGGTATTGTTGAGTAAGAGAAGCAAGACGGAAGAAACTGAATATCATATAATTCAATAAAACAAACAACTACCAAGGCTACCTATACTTGTAAATAGATGTATGTGCATAAGTGCACGTATGTGGGCATGTATAAAGTTACACACCTGTATGCATGTAGGTATAGTTAGTATATATGATTATAAAGAAAAGTATGGAAGGATCCCCTTACTGGGATATTAGCATAGATCGTCAGTGGTTATGTGGGTAAAAGAGAGAGAGGGAGAAAGGAAAATCAGACTAACAAGGAAAAGAAAAGGGTACACACACACACATACACACGCCCCATGCACAGGACCGTATTTATGCATTTTCATAAAGGTATCAGCACTTACATAAGTAAGTTCAAGGAAAAGTTGTAAAAGTTCTTTCCCCAGAGCAACTGAGCTGTCACCCCACAGATCTGGGTGAAGGAACGAGAGAGTACAGAGTCCTGGGTGACTCAGAAGGCGCTGTGCACGGACCAAGGACAAAGCTAAGCGAGGGTCCATGTCATAATTCCCCATCCCCCATAGCATAACATAATATAACGGGAAAGTCTTGTTTATCCCTTGGCTTTAAAACTGGCACAAGGACGAAGGAAACTGCGATGCGAGGGTCTTTCCAAGCTGCTGCCTTGGAAACCCCACCTGGCTCAGGGCTAAACTGAACAGTAAGAGGGAAAAAGAAACACTTTTGTACTCGTGCTGCCATTAGGGTAACCATAACATTTATCATTTAAATAGGCACCCTGTCCAGAGTGAAGGGGAGAGCTATTAATAATTATATCAGGACAACAGGTACAAACCAGGACTGTCCCTGGCAAACCTGGATGTAGGATCTCCCAAGCCATAGCCCTTAAATGGGGGTCTGCATTCTAAATTCCATTATCTTCTCCAGGTCAGTTTGAATGTTAACATATCTAGAACTTGTCATTGTGATTGGAACCCAGCAAGACCAAAATGACTCAATTATGAGACCACTCCAGGAGGGGGGCTCATTGCCTCAAGGTCATGGAGACACATGGTGAGGCCAAGAGCAATTATGGGTCCCACGGGCCCTGCTTAACTGCAAATGTCAATGCCCTGGGCTGAGCAGGTTTGGGATATCTGCCTATGGCCTCTGCGTGGTCAGCCTGGCCTTTAAAAGACTGGAATAATGACCAAGTTATGCTGCTAGGGCATTTTGTAGCTGATGTGTCTGGCATCACCTCCTTGAATTACAGAATGGATATATACCTAATATACATGTTAAGTGACTAACTCCCAACCTGACTATCTCCAGGATGTTTTATTCCTCCCCCAGGGTCCTTCTTTTCAAGCATCCCAGGGAGTCTTATTTAATTCAAGGGGTCTACATAGAAACTGATGACTGGGCTAGGGAAGGGAGAAAGAGAGGGGAAGGAAAAAATATTTTCCCTAACCATCTGCTAATCTAAAATGCCATGATTTAAGGCTACAGGCAGCATTTTCCTTAGGTATGGGAGGAAGCTATTTGAAATGGCATAGAGAATAAGACTAACACAAAGGAAAGCAGAATGCAGAGGTAGAGATGAGAGAAAGATCCTGATGATACTGTTGGAGCCTCTAGATCTATCCATGCCTGAAGTCCATTCCTCGGTGTGGCAGACAGAATAATCCCCCCACAAAATGTCTACATACGTCTTCATCCTTAGAACCTGCAAATATGTTCTCTTACATGGCAAAAGGGACAGTACAGATAGGATTAAGTTGAGGATATTGAGGTGGGAGATTATCTGGCATTATCCATAGGCTCAGTGTAATTACAAGGGGTCCTCATTATAAGAGGGATTCAGGAGGGTCAGAGTCAGAGAAGGAGATGTGGAGACAGAAGCAGAAGTTGAAGCTATGCCATTGCAGGAAGGGGGCCAGGAACCAAGGAATACTGGCATTCCCTAGAGGCTAGAAAAGACAAAGAATGAATTCTTTTTGTTTTAGAACTTCCAGAAGGAATGCAGACTTGCTGATCTCTTGACTTCAGCCATGTAAACTCAGTTTTGGACTTCCAACCTCTAGATCTATAAGACAACACATTTCTGTTGTTTCAGGCCAGTACCTCTGTGGTAATTTGTTAACAGCAGTGATAGAAAACGAATCCTGGTTGCTTCCTGGTTGCTTGGGCCAAATTAGCTTGTGTTAGACTTGATTTTCTATCATTTGTCACCAAAAGAATCCTGACTAGTACAACAGCCCCAGGAGGACCAGCATTTCTCTTTAGTATAGCCCTACAGTAAAATGCTCATAACTTGCTGTCATGTCTGTTACCTCTGAAGATATTTGGAGCGCATGTTGTGGCACATTTATCCAACTTTCTCCTGCAAATGAAGACTCCCAGGGAGGCCCAGAGAGATCAGTGACATGCCTCGGGCAGATCCAGCGTCTACACACAGGCTGCGGTTGGTGGGCCAGGGGGGCTGTGAAAACCCGGAAGAGAGCATAGAATCGCATAAGGACGTCTAAGGGCCTTTTCCCCTCCAGCTCCTTGGGTGATCCGGATCCCTGTCTCCCCAGGGCTGCCTTTAGGGAGGAACCAGGAGGGCTGGCCCATCCTGGTCCCGCCTCTGCCCCGTGCTCCATGGGCTCTGTCCCATGTCCTTGAACAAGGTCCCTTCGCACACTTCTGAGTGGAGGCGCCTGGGCTGTCCCGGAGATCCATCTCGCAGGATGGCAGGCTGTAGACACCATCCGGCCTCCCAGATCTGATTGTCTTGACAGCTTTGCCAAATTACAAAGCAAAGGCCCCATTTGGTGACGAGAAAAGCAATATTGTGGCAGGGACGTCTCACTGCTTTGAAAATCAGCGGTAAGTGAATTTGCATCCACTTAGCGGTAAATATGCCTGGCTGGCCCCCTCTCTGGCTATTGCAAGGGATTTAGATGCACTCGGGTTTGCCTTATTATTTTATGATGGAGAGGAGGGGGAGAGGGAAAAGGGAGGGCACAGCACGGGAGAGGAAGAGACTGAGAGCAATTTTGGGGGGAGGAAAAATGGAGGATGAGAAGTTTCCCTTTGGCAGTGGGGTTTCTTAGCTTGTGGCTGGAGCACCAAGAGTCAGGGTGGGCAAATCATCGCTGGGAAGAGAAATAGGCCTCTTTCGGTTCTGTGTGTTATGATTTAGAAGACTCTGAGGCACCCTCGTCATGACACGCTCCTTAAAATCGTCTTTAAAATTCAGCTGGAAAGGCCCAGGGAAAAGATACACAGGTCTTTGTAGAGAGCAGGGGAAGGGAGGCATTTGCCAGGGTGCTGCCGAAGGGGGTTCCATGCAAATTTGTCATCCCAGATCGATAGCTGCTGGAGTGAAGAACGCTCAAATGCTCTATCTTTTTAAAGGATAAAGTGGACACTGTCTCTTTCTAATGGGAAAGAAGCCAGTCACTGAATGTTTTATGTTCTCTGCATAGAAACGTGCTGGGTGACTCTTCTCTTTTCACTTCTGCTGCCAGGATGAAGCCTGGGTAGGAAGGCCTGGAGAGCAGGATGTGAAAGAGGACGTGATCTCCTAAGCGGGAACCGCTGACTATCAGAAATGGAACAGCCAGAGAGAATCAAGACCCAACTTCTTCACACGGCCTTCAAGGGCTTTCTTTTTTTCATTGAAGTATGGTAATTTACAATGTTGTGTTAGTTTCAAGTGTACAGCAAAGTGATTTTTATATATATATATATATATATATATTCTTTATCAGATTCTTTCCCGTTATAGGTTATTTATTTATTTTAAATTTTTTTTTATTTTTGGCTGCATTGGGTCTTCGTTGCTGTGTGCGGGCTTTCTCTAGTTGCGGCGAGCCGGGGCTACTCTTCGTTGCGGTGCACAGTCTTCTCATTGCGGTGGCTTCTCTTGTTGTGGAGCACGGGCTCTAGGCGCACGGGCTTCAGTAATTGTGGCATGCAGGCTCAGTAGTTGTGGCGCACGGGCTTAGCTGCTCCACAGCATGTGGGATCTTCCCCGACCAGGGTTCAAACCCGTGTCCCCTGCATTGGCAGGTGGATTCCTAACCACTGAGCCACCGTGAAAGTCCTATAGGTTATTTATTACAAGATATGAGTATATTCAAGTACTTTTGATTTGGTTCCCAGCTTCCCACTCAAGCGAAAGCCAGGAAAATGTATTGATTGCAGAGATACAGAGGCACTCCAGGAGAAGTCTTTTTCCTTCCCCCCCTATTTTCTTCATCTATGGGAGTTCTTAGCTGCTTTCTCCCTCAGGTTCACTCATGGAATCGGGTTTATTCTTTTTATACAACATTGGAACAGTCTGCTACATAGACAATTGTTCCAGGGACATTTTCATGGGTAAGAGTAACTAACATTCGTGTGTCACTTACCACGTGGCACAGAGAAGCAATTGGGTCAACAAGGACAGGACTGTGGGAGGCAAGTGAGGTCCCTCCCTGAATTTCACACCCAAGGGGCCTCACTGCCCTCTAGTCCCAGCCCGGTCACCCAAGGTCACACAACGTCACTCAACTAGGAAAGAATCAAGCCAGGAATCAAAACCAGGGAGTCTGGCTCTTATCACTCCACCATACTGCCTCTGTAATAATCGTAGATAGAAGTATGCTAATGAAGATAATAATACGATAATAGTATACTTATGAAGCACCTCTATGCCCCTGAGCCTGTGCTACTTTATTTGACATTTATCCTCACTGAGAGTCCTCACCACAGCCCTGAAAGGCAAGTATTATTATTATCTCTATTTTACAGATGAACTAGATGAGGCACAGAATGGTTGAGTAACTTACCCAAAGTCACACAGCCAAAAAGTGGAAGAAAAGGCCTTTGACTCCATGCCCACTTGCCTCCAGACTCGCATTTGAAGGGGTTCAGAATGTGCCACCCCTAAATATGCCACTCTGGCGTATTGATTATTTTGAGCTGAAGGTACTTGAAAAACAGCAGAAGCAGAAAGGGCTTCCTGACCTCCTTGTTTCTATCTCACATTTCCCATGAGAAAGGTGCTCCTGGTACCAGGAGGGGAAAAACATTCTTATCACCAGAAACAAGCAGTCGACACCGAAATGGACCAGTACAGACAAACCTGCTAAAATAACCCTGATCTGTTTCACCATTTTTTTCGCAGTCACTGTCGCATAATTTACCTCCCCTAGCCTGAACCCTTTAGTCTTTGTTTAAAAAGATAATAAGCTTTTCATCTAACAGCTTCTTCAGGTCTTATGTTCCTCTGAAGACTCCCATATCCATGTAAAAATCGTAAATAAATTTATATGTTTTTCTCCTATCTTACACCAGTTTTAATTCTCAGGGCGGCCACGGAACCTAAGAAGGTCCAAAGGAGCTTTTCCCCCTGTACACATTCTTAGCCACCAAGGTATCTGATTTTCCAAACAGCCAGGCCAAAGCGTCCCAGGCTCTGAATTACACACGACTGCAGGCCCTAGGGTTCCTGGTCCACGTCCGCGGAGAATTCAGAGTGCGCTGGGATGATAGATGCGAAACGGATCATAACAAAGCAGTGAGGAGTGCTAGAGAGAAAAGCCAGTGTTCTGGGGATTCCGGGAAGGGGTCTTCGGGGCTGGACACACTCTCAGCTCTGAGTTTGTAGATGCCTCGCCTGTAAACAACACGTGGGGCTCTCCCTTCTTCCCCTCTCTCCTCCGCAGATGGCACGGTTCTTCCTCTGGATGGAGATGGCCCCCCAGCTCAGTTCTTTAAAGGCACCAGGACCGGGGCGGAGGCGGGGGTGGACGGCAGGCGGTAGGTGGGCCTGTGCCCACTCACCAGGTCTCTACCTGCTCAAGGGGCAGCAGCGAAGACAAGGCGTTCTCAGCAGGCAGCCAGCTGTGCAGGTCCCCGCGGTGCCCACCTGGTGGCTGCACCAGGCTTGTTTTTTTTGTTTTGTTTTGTTTTTTTAAAATTATTTTATTTTATTTATTTTTGGCTGCATTGGGTCTTGGTTGCTGCACTTGGGCTTTTGGCGAGTGGGGGCTACTCTTCGTTGTGGTGCGCGGGCTTCTCATTGCGGTGGCTTCTCTTGTTGCGGAGCACGGGCACTAGGCGCGCGGGCTTCAGTAGTTGTGGCTCGCGGGCTCAGTAGTTGTGGCTCGCGGGCTCAGTAGTTGTGGCTCGCGGGCTCCAGAGCACAGGCTCAGCAGTTGTGGCGCACGGGCTTAGTTGCTCCATGGCATGTGGGATCTTCCCGGACCAGGGTTCGAACCCATTTCCCCTGCATTAGCAGGTGGATTCTTAACCACTGCGCCACCAGGGAAGCCCCAGGCTTGTTTACTGTTGCTTTTATTGAATCTGACTAGTCTGGAAATAATTGCACTAATACTATTGACATTAATAGTACACCAGGATGTATTTATATCTTGCTTCTCCCTAAGCTAAAATTCAATCTCATCATCGCTCTTGCATGAGTGGTTAAAGGCAAGCAGGGATGCTACGTGGAGGGGACGTTCTTGGAATGGAGGTGGGAGAAGTCTGGCCCGGGCACCACACCCGTCTAGGAGACAGAGGGCTTGGGGCCAGGGGCTCAGGGCCCCAGACCAGAGAACCGGAGGCTCAAGAGTTAAAATTGTCTTGCGGTGACGCCCATAGCCAGCTGGAGGGCATTCCTTTGAAGGTGAGAGAGGGAAGTTTCCATGAGATTTTCAGAAAGAGAAGGTGGGTTCCCCAGAGAGCATCCCACACTGGTAAAGTGGGAGATGATGGGTCTGCAGCCCCTTCCCCAGGACTGATCACCACCCCCCGCCCCACCCCGCTTCTTCTCCTTTCACTGGCAGCTCCAGGAAATCACTGATCCCCACCCTCTACAGCCAACCACTCTGACCTGTGTCCAGGTACTGATGGGCATTACCACTCTGCATTTATTCTGTCAGCTCCGCTCCCACACCCATTTGTCCGTAGCTGAGAGTCTTAGATTGAAAAAGGGAGTATATCCCTGATACTGGACTCCTGCTGGCTTCACTTGCAAATTGGGATTCCTGTGTGCATGTGTTTTGTTTCAGAGGTACAAGTAAACCTTGATTCTCAAAATTTAGACTTTTTGTAAATTCACTAGGTTTATTTTACTTGTCACTTGGAATTTCAATACAAAAAGGCTTCCTGCTACTTCTTTTATTCAAAAAAGCACATAAAATGCATATATACAGTTTAAAGAATAATAATAGAATAAAGCAACCATATATTCACCATTCAAGTTGAGAGATAGAGCGTTGCCAGGACCTGAGAAGCCCCGGGTGGATTTATCCCCATCATGTTCCTCTCCCTCTTCACCACTGCTATCCTGAGTTTTGTGCTAATTATTTCCTTACTGGTCTTTTTTTTTTTTTTTTTTTAACAAGGTTTTAACAGGTGTGTATGCATTCCTAAACAATATATGATTTAGCTCGGTCTGAGTTTTGAACTTTATATTAGGGAATCATACTGTATAATTTCTTCTGTGCCTTGCTTCTTTTGTTGGATTCATCCATTTTTAATGTGAGTAGACGTAGTTTATTCATTTTCACTTCTAAATAGTATTCCGGCATATGACTATGCTGCCATATGCTGTAGTTTATTTGCCTGGTCTTACTGCTGGTGGAAATTTGGGATTTTGGCTGTTATGGGTGTGGCTGTAAATACCCATCTTCGTGACCCCTGTTTGCTACTCCAAGTGTGGTCCTCAGAGGGGGAGCATTGATATCCTCCGGGAACTTGTGAAAAATGCAGAATTTCAGGGTCCCATTCCGGACATACTGAATCAGAATCTGCATTGTAACAAAATTGTAGGCACATTAAAGTTTGAGAAGCACTGCTCTAGATGTAATGGAAATGGATCTAGAAATGGATTTGTTGAGTGCTAGGGTGAGCACGTGTCACAGTTTATAATAAACCGGCTAACTGTTTTCCAAAAATGGCTATGCCAATTCCCATCTACTCCAATCAAAGATGAAAGTTCCAATTTTCCATGTCGTTATCGGCTCTTGGTATTGACTTAAAAGTCAGTCTTTGCCAATCCGGTTGGTGCAAAATGGTGTCTCAGTGTGGTTTTCCTTTTCATTTCCCTGAAATGTCCCCAACATGTCCCCAGTTGATGCCAATGTTTTTGCTCTGAGGACCACACTTAGAGTAGCAGCCAAGAGTCTCATCTTTTCATATGTTAATGGACCAACATGTTTTCTCACCCAACAAATGCCTCATCTTTGGGGCCATTTTTCTATTGGTCGTTTTTTGGTTTTTTTTTTTGTCCTCTCATAATTGATTCATAGGAGATATTCTGTTTAGGATTTTTACATCTTTGTTCCTGTGGCAGAGCCAGGCAATGTGTTCAGGAGCCCATTTCTTCTTCCCGGGCCAAAGGAAGGGCTAATTTCCCAGGCTTCTTTGCAGTTAGATTGGGACCACGTGGCTGATGACAATTATAGGAATAACAGTTGTATTAGTTTCCCAGGGCTGCCTGAACAAAATACCACAGAATGAGTGCCTTAACAGAAATTGATCTTCTCACAGTTCTGGAGGCTACAGGTCCAAAATCATGATGTTGGCAGGTTTGAATTCTTCTGAGGTTTCTCTGCTTGGCTTTGCAGATTGCCTCCTTCTCCATGTCCTCACATGGTTGCCTCCTGGTCTATGCCCTAATCTCTTCTTCTTAAAAAGGACATCAGTCAATTGGATTAAGACCCACCCTAATGACCTCATTTTATCTTAATTACCTCTTCAGAGATCTGTCTCCAAATACGGTCACATTATGAGATGCTGGGGCTTGGTAGGGGGGTGGGGGGCTGGGGCACGATTCACCCATAACAATAGTGTGAGTCACTTCCAGGTCTGAGCCTAAAAATTACCGCACATGATTTTCCAGCCTTTTCTTGCCCTTCTGTGGCAACTTTGGAAGCCACGTGGTCTAAGTGGTGTAGCCACAAGAGGGAAGCGGCAGCCTAGATCCCTGTGTTACTGCTTGGAACAGAGCTGTCCGCCCTGCAGCCAGCTAAGACAGGGAGAGAATTAAACCTTTATTGTGCAAGACCACTGAAATGTTGGGGTTTGTTTACTGCAAACCCCAGGATATATTCTATCCTGACTAATGCAGGTTTTGAATAACATTAGACTGTAATTTTTTTTTTCTTGCCAATATTGTTCTTGCCTAGTTCTGGAATTAAGATTATGTTAGCCTTTAAAATGATCTGGGGCATGTTTCTTCTTCTTCTTTTTTTTTTTTTTTTTTTTTTTTTATTATCTGGAAGAGTGGATCTGTTACCGAGTCCAAGCTCGCTCTCCTCGCTGCGCGACAGCCAATGAATCAGAGACGAGGTGCTGAGGCAAGGAAGACGACTTTATTCGGAAAGCCAGCAGACCGAGAAGACGGCAGACTGGTGTCTCCAAAAAATCATCTTCTCTGGGTCTAGATGCCAGTTTCTTTTATAGCATCAGAGAGGGAGAGGCGGTGAGGAAGTAAAGTAAAGGGGCCATCAGTCTTGCAAAACATCTCCTGGAATGACCAGCCTCGGGGAGAGGATGTGTTAGTTTCTTTTTTCTTGCAGCCATTCACAGGTGGGCAGGGTTCCCTGAGGCAGGCCATTATGTATGATTATAATAACAAAAGCAACAAAAAGCAAGGGTTAAAGTCAAAGAAACAGATCCAGCGTGGAGTCCGATTTAGCTCTTTTCCTGTTACAGATCCTAAAATATTTGGTAGGAATTGCTGATAAATCATTTGAACCTGGCTTTTTCTTTCTGGGAAAATTTTAAACTAATCATTCCATTTCTTTAAATGTCATTAGACTGTCTGGGTTTTCTATTGCTTCTTCAGTAAGTTGTATTTTTTAAAAGGATTAATCCATTTTACCTAAGTTTTAAAACTTGTCACAAAGTTGTTCATAATAATCTTTTTCCATTTGTTTAATCATTACAGCTTGTGCAGTTATGACACCTTTTTAATTCTTAATATTGTTTATCTTTTTAGTTTTTTTCTCTCCCGCCTCTTTATTTTCCCCTGATGAATCAGTCTCTTGAATTCTAATAGAAGCAATTAAAGGTATACATTTTCCTTTAAATATGACTTTAGTTGTACTCCCAGAATTTTTATAAGGAATAATTTTGTTATCACTTATTCATATTTCTGTTTTCTAATTTCCACTGTAATTCCTTTGACCCATGAATATTTCAATATTCTAAATTTCCAGGTATCTAGATTTTTAATGGGTATATTTTTGTTATTAAATTTCTTACTTGAATATATTAGGGCCAGAGAATATGGTATTCTTAGAATTTGTTGAGGCTAACTTGATGGTCAAGCACATAGTCAATTTTTATAACTACTTCATAAATGCTTTGAGATAAATGTTTATCTTCCCATTGTTGGGTGCAATATTCTATATATGATCATGAGATCCTTTCTGTACTATTCAAATTTTCTATATTCTTAGTAATTTTTTGTGGGCTTGACCAGTAATTGAGATGGATGGATTAAAAATCTCTCACTATGACTGTGCATTTTTCTATTTCTTCTCGTATTTTTGGCACTTTTTGATTTTATATTTTGAGCTTTGTTTTTGGTGCATAAAAGTTCAGAATTGTTGCATTTTCTAGATGAATGAAACCTTTTATCATTAGGTAGAAAGTCTCTATTTTTAGCAGTACTTTTTGCCTAAGTCTATTTTATCTACAATAGCTACAACTGGTTCTAATGGGTTAGTTTAGAAAGGATACAGAAAACAGTTGTTAAATAAAAATCGTATTTTTATGTACTAGCAATGAACAAATGGGAATTGAATTTTTCAAAGTTTTTAAAGTACCATTTATACTATTACTGAAAACCTGAAAGTATACGTGCAAGGTTTATATGCCAAAACTACAAAGCATAGATGAGAGAAATCAAAGAAGATTTATGGCTTTTGCTTTGTAGGAGGGAAGGGCCTAGGGAACATGGATGGAGCTTTGAACCTGCTGTTTCCTCCCCCTGGCTGCTGGTCATTTTGAGCCCTGTGGGTGAAAGGGTTTGCGGTCCCTCCTCTGATGACTCAAGCGTTTGCTTTTTAGGAAAGAAGGGTCCAGAGAAATGACTGAGTTTTATGCCTCCCTTGCAGATGATCACCTCCTGTGGGTCTGCACCACCGATGGGGACTTTCTCAGGCGTCCTGCTCTGCCCCAGATCTTTCTCGGAGCACCTGGTAGGGCTCGTGGGAAACAGCTTGTGAGTGACACAAGCTCCTGTTTTATCACATTGCTCCCAGCTATTTCAGATTGAGATGCTAAACCACACTTGGCCAGCAGTTCTTTAAAATCTTAGCAGAGTTTTCTTACTATATATATGCTGTAGTAATAATACAGCACCTCTTCCTTCCATGTTCTGCCACAAACCAGATAATTTATGTGTCTCTTCTCTCCTTGGAGGGACTGGTTCCTTTCTGGATTTCAGGTTACTTGGTTGCCTTGTGACCTCAGCTCTCTGGAGGGTTCAAGGAAAGTTCTGATTCTGTAATTTATCTAACTTTTTCTTGTTGTTAGGATAAGAGTAATTTTTTTTTTTTTTTTTTTTTTGCAACTTCCTACAAACTAAGAGGTGGAAGTGCCAAACATCTTTTCAAGGCACTAGTTCTCCTCTCCGGGAATAGCAGCAAATTTTAAGTAGCACTTCCTGGATATGAAAATGTGTGCCTTGCAAAAAAAAAAAAAAAACAATCTGAAAGTTCTCAGCTATTATCTTTTAGAATTGTATCTTTTCCCCATTTTTTTCTACCATCTCCTACTGAAATTTTGATTAGACATTTTGACTTCTTATTCTCTTTGACCTCCTTTTTTTTTTTTTTTTTTTTCCTTCTGGAGTCCTAACAGGATAATTCTGGGGATCTTTGACTATTGGCCACCATATTCCTTAGAACTTTATAAAAATTCTAGGAAGCGTGTGGAAGTAGAGTTTCCCAGAGGGAACTTGTATTTGTTTCTTCTTTGGTCTACCAAGCTTGGACAAGTTTAAATTTGATCTTCCTCTTGAGGTCTCTTGGACTACAGGTCTCTTGAATTATGACCACGAACCCACAAGAGGACTAGCTCATGGTTACCAAGTCTCAGGTGAGTTTATTTATCTCCCTCCATCCAATGCCAAGGTTAAGCAAGGTGAGCACGTTTCCTCCTTGTCTCCCAGGCTTACCCTCATATAATGAACCCTCTTTGAGGTCCCAGATTGATGTGAGGTTATTTTTTAAAAATTTTTATTGGAGTATAGTTGCTTTACCATGTTGTGTTAGTTTCTACTCTACAGCAAAGTGAATCAGCTCTACGTATATATATATCCCCTCTTTTTTTGGATTTCCTTCCCATTTAGGTCACCCCAGAGCACTGAGTACAGTTCCCTGTGCTACATAGCAGGTTCTCATTAGTTATCTATTTTATACATAGTATCAATAGTGTATATGTGTCAATCCCTGTCTCCCAATTCATCCCACCCCCTGCTTCCCCCTTGGTATCCATATGTTTGTTCTCTACGTCTGTGTCTCTATTCCTGTTTGGCAAATAAGATCTTCTATACCATGTTTTTGGATTCCACATATATGCGTTAATATATGATATTTGTTTTTCTCTTTCTGACTTACTTCACTCTGTATGACAGTCTCTAGGTGCATCCATGTCTCTACAAATGGCCCAATTTCGTTCCTTTTTATGGCGGAGTTATATTCCATTGTATATATGTACCACATCTTCTTTATCCATTCATCTGTCGATGGACACTTAGGTTGCTTCCATGTCCTGGCCATTGTAAATAGTGCTGCAATGAACACTGGGGTGCATGTGTCTTTTTGAATTATGGTTTTCTCTCAGTATATATCCAGGAGTGGGAGATGTGAGGTTCTATTAGATGGAGGATTTTCCTCTTGTCTCCCCTGCCTGAGATAACCGTCAGCATAGGCCAAGTTCTCCAAAACCCTCAGGGTGAAAGTTGGCTTTGGCACCCTCCATTTTCACTTTGTTTTTGCTTCCATTTTATTGGGGGCTCTGTGGATTCCTTCCTCTTGTGCCTCCATGCATCTCGGAAGAGGTATTTATTTTTTATATTTTCTCCCAATAATTTTATGTATTTCAAAAGGAAGGTCATTCAAAGCACCTAATTCACCAGACTGCTGGAATGAGAGCCTTATACCTTAGTGTTTCATGGTGTGTGGAACGGTGTGGTGACTACACACGTCATTCATCTCTCTAATTCTGGCCCTAAGCATCGGAGCAGGGTCTCAGAGCAGCAGTTTGACGGGAGGGGTCTGCTCTCATCTGTTATATAAAAGCTGGGGGTGGTGCATGCTGTTTATGGGGAGAGGATGTTTCAATCATCTTCATTTAACGTTTGCACGAAATATGTGTTTCGACGGGGTGTGGAGCAAGGAGGAGAGCATCAGGGGTTACTGAAGACATCTGAGCCAATGAGAATGATGTTATGAACAGGAATCATGATTGAGTGATCATTAATTTATTGAACATCTGCTATGTATCAGATACTCTTCTGGGCCTCGGGGGTACAGCGGGGATTCAAGACAGACAAGATCCACACTGGGGCTAATGAGAGCTTACATTCTTGTGACCCCAGGATCAGGTAATCAACTTTATAAATAGAGTAAAATTCATCGTGTACTTAATATGCTGTACTACCTATCGGGACTTCACTCTCCTGTGCTTGTTTGATAGATGCAGGTACTGAAGCTTAGTGGAGTTTAGTCAGTTGCCTAGGGCCACACACTCCTGGAGGAGCCAAGATGCCAGGAAGTGTGTTTTCAGCCATTATCAAGCACGTGAAGGTAGGAAGCACTCTGTAGGGCATCTAACTAATGTTTTCTTACAAATAGCATTTCACTGGCCTGTTCTTATGGGCCACATGGATTTGCTGCCAGGCTTCTCCCAGGTGCTGTTTAGCATTTGACAACCTGGTGATACCCACATCAATAAGCAATGATGGTGCGTGGAACCTAAAACAAACAGTCACTTAGCTTGGTTTCAAAGATGAATATGGTAACAAATTTTGATCATTTGCCAAGACCTAAACTTTGGTTTCCCCATAAACCTCTTATTTTAGAACGGTTTTAGGTTTACAGAATTATTGCAATGATAGCAGAGTTCCCTTCTACCACGTTCAGTTTCCCCTACGATTAACATCTTACAGGACTATGGTACATTTGTCACAATGAATGAACCAGTACTACTACATTATTGTTAACTAAAGTCCATACGTTATTCAGATTTCCTGAGTTTCCCCCTAATGTCCCCTTTTCTGCCAAAGATCCCACGTTACATTCAGTGTCATGTCTCCTTGGGCTCCTTTTGGTTGTAACTCGGAGTGGTCTTGCTTTTGGTAAACTGGACAGTTTCGAAGAGAGCTGGTCAGTTATTTTGTAGAACATTCCTCATTGGGATTTGCCTGGTGTTTTTCTCCTGATTAGACTGGGATAATATGTTTCAGGTAGGAAGACCACGGGGTAAAGTGCCATGTTCATCATATCACATCAGGGGTACATACAGGTGGTGCTGTTGGGTTTCTCCATTGTAAAGTTACTCTTCTTTCTCCCTTTCCCTCTGGTCCTCCTTGGAAGAAAGTCACCACGCACAGCCCTCTTCAGGAGTGGGGAGTTACTCTCTTCCCCTTAGGGGTAGAGCAGCTACATAAATGATTTGGAATTCTTCAGCATGGGAGATCTGTCTTTTCTCCCCACTTTTTACACTCTTCAGGCATATCAGCAGCAAATCTAACTGTCCCCTGACTCTCCTTGCCCTCTCCCACCTCCTGGTTACTTCTGGTGCTGCCATTTCTTGTTCCCTGGTGATGCAGCTGGACCCAGAAAAGCACTGGTGATTAAAGCTCCCTGTCTGTCATTCCTGTAGGGGGTCTCCATGGTAACTATGGGGAGAGTTTGGGAAGTCAGATGTCTGGTCATCAAATCAGTGGTGGATAACTAAGGCACTGGATGAGCTGAGTACACAGGTTGGGGAAGAAGCCAACCCCCCAACGCTGAAGTGACATCTTAGCATTGAGACGGTGGGCAAGTTGTGATGGGCAGTCCCAACTACCTCCCCAGGATGGGGAGATCTTCAGGAGAGGACCTGTTGTTTGGCTGACACCCTGACGGATTGGGGTAAGCAAATGTGGGAGGACATGCTTGAGCAGAGATGATCATTCCATATGGAAGACGTGAGAAAATGGAAGTTTCCAGAGGAAATCGGGGACACCTTGAGGGTGGAGACAGTGGGGGATGGGGGTTGAACATAGAGAAGGGCCTAGGAGATGGGATTTGGAGACTAGAAATGTCTAATGTGGATTTTTTTTTTTAGTAGTTGTGGGGTCTTCAATGTAACTCTCCATCTCCCCTCTGCAGAGAAGTTTGGATTGCTCATTAGCGTTGTGTGGGAAGTAGGTGGGACTTAAAGACATGCCGGGTTCCTTGTCTGGGTGGAGGTGTGGAGACAAATATCACGTACAAACACGGATGGCAGAAGGAGCAAACGGCCGGTGTTTGGGTTGCAGGGATGACGACGACGCCGATGGCTGCAGAGTCTTACATTGTCCGACTCTCTGTGCTGACTCCCCTCCCTGTGATTCTAAGTCAGCCCGCGAGGCATGTGGGGAAGATGGTGACCCTTCCATCCGCAAGATGGTGACCCTTCCATCCGCAAGATGGTCTTCCGGAAAAGGAGACCGAGGCAACGGGGACGCTGCTGCGTGCCCGAGGTCACCGGTCACTTCTGGCCAAGCTGGGGGTGGACCCGGATGCCCAGACACCCGGTTCAGTGTTCCTTTCCTCCCTCCACACTGAACGTACCCACCTCTCAGCAGCCCCTGGGAAAGAACCCATGGTTTATTGCAGGAGGCGCAGCAACATTTAAGTTGGAATATTCCTTTCAAGTCCAGGGCTCTTAAAAACATGCCCATCGAACCAATCCACTTAACATGCAAATTCTACTGACGCTAATAAGCAATATATACACATACATTTACACATGCAAATGAGCTGAACAGGGTGCAGGGCCGGCCTCTGCAGCATCCTGCACGTGAAAACCATGTTCGCGACACTCTGTCGGGTGGAGCTGAGGGGCCGTCTCCCACCCCTCCTCGCCAGGCTGGGTCCTTCCCACATGCTCAGGAGCCGCGGGCGGCACACGTTGTCCTTCAGAAGCCAGAGCATCATGCAAGTTCAAGGTTCCCTATGAAACCGCGTGACGGGCATACGTCACAATACCTCTCTGAGTCTCACCTGCTTACCCTGTTGCTTTTGATCCTGACGATCTTCTCCACCTGCCTGCTGAAACCTCCCTCCACCTTCAGGTCCAGCCGTGTCTTCCAGAAAGCCCTTGGGCATCACTGCAGCCCACCCCGACCTCACCCACACCTGAATGCGGAGCTTGTGTTCTCGTTCATTCATCCATCTCAGACCTCTTGTTTAGCACCGAACCCACAGTTGCCAAGGCAGAAGCTTCCCTGGAAGATCTCTAAACTCCTGTTGCCTTTAGGCCTTCCCTTCTAAGCATTTGGGATTCCCAGCAGGTGGTCGATATTTGGGGATTTCCCTAATGGTGCTTATGGCCAGGGATGGAGGTCAAAAAAAATTCTTAGAGGAAAGTGAGAGACCCTGATTACACACAGGTATCCCACGGATTCATTCAGCAGCAACAGATGAGCTTTTCCACACACTTAAATTTTAAATAACGTGTCCCCCTCCTCTAACTATCAAAACTTTTTGGTGGCTATTTTGAGTGGAAAAAAAATTTTTTTTAATTATTTTACATATTCGGCTGCCTTCCTAAATGACACTCAGCTCTAAGGGGTCTCGTGATAAACATCATTTATTTGAGGTTTGTGTGACAGTGTGGATCCTTGAGGGACCCGTGGGGTTCACATCTCCCTCAGCCCCTACTCTCGATCCCCTTTAGTTCTTTTGTAACCGAAACCTCGCTAGAACTTTTGGGGAAGGGGAATGAATGAAACACGGCAACAAAGTAGCCTATTCATTTAGGTAAAAAATGTGTGTGTATAAAAATGCCCAGAACTATACACACCAACATATTGGAAATGATCTCTTGATAATTCCTGGGCTTTTTAGTATATCAGTATTTTTCTACCACTGCACTTAAACAGCTGCATGGTATTTCATCATATGGATATACCATGGGTTGCCCAACTCACCTCCTGTGTGGTTGCTTTCCAGTGACCTGTTTGCTATAAATGATGCTCTGATAAACCTCTTCACACGCACATCTCTGTACACACTCATTAGGAAAATTTCTAGAAGTGGACTCCTGGTTCAGAGCGCATGCGCATGTCAGTTTTTTAAACCCGATTTCAAATTGCCCTCTAGCCGGATTCTACCAACTTCCACCAGTGGAATATGAGACTCCAACTTCTAAGTGCATCCGTCTCACTATTCCGAGTCTGGAGGGGGTGGCAGTGTGCCCCAGCCCCTGTGGCACCCTTCCTCTGCTCTTTCCGTCTCTGCCCTTCTATGCACACCGCCAGCTCCTAATACTTGCAGCTTATCGAATGAGGGCGCCATCTCCCCAGCCCCAGCCCACCTCCCGGTGCGAGCCTATCAGTCTCCACCAGCACAGGTAGGTAATAGATGGCTGAGAACCCGCCCCAGCCTCGGTCTCCGAGTGGCGATGAGGGGCAGGACGAAGGCGAGGTGAGCGGCAATATTTCCTGAAAGCAGAACCGGCAGAGTCTGCCACTCGGCACGGAGTTCCCGCAGACCACGGAGGGAGCAGCATGAGTGAGAGCGAGTTGAGCAGGTTCACGGTCAGGGCCAGAGGCCAGCGGCCCGGGAGGAGGCAGCAATGGGACCGAGAAACCAGGGGCGCTCAGGACAAACTCGCTTCCCTCTCTCTGAGCAGGAAGTAGCCTTAGAGCCGCCTGGAGTGAACATTTTTTAAAAAGGAAGTTTCCGCACAATCAATTCCAGGTTTAATGCACCCACCAGGCCGGGGTCGGGGGATGCAGGAGACAGAAAGTGGGGAGGCCAGATGGCGGCTGTTTGATGAACACCTAAGACAAATTCACCATGCAACACTCAGACCTTTTGGGGTTGTTCCAGGTGTTTTAACTCCTCTCTACTCCCCTGATTCTTTCATACTGAGGCTCACCTTGGGGCCCCAGGTGAGGTTGGAAGGTGGCTAATCACCAACGACTCACCTCCAACAAATCACGGACGAGATGTTTCCCCCGCTGCTTTATCCCGTAGTCGCCATTCCTGCAGCAGAAAGACTGGCTTTCTTTATCCCCAGGCTGAGCCCCACTGCAGAGGAGGCTGCAATCACCAGTAACTTACTCAGAACTTGGACTCCCCACAGCCAGGCTTCCAAGGTCATGGGAGGGAGGGGCCTCCAATCATCTCTGACCTCTGAAGGTCCTGAGCTGGTCTCTGTGGTAGATTGATTGTGTCAATGGCCCTGTGAATGGCCTCCCTGTGTCCAGGCACTTTGGCAGTGACCTCCCACACTCCCTAAGAGTCTCACGTTGATCGTGTGACCTGCCCTGGCCAATGGGACAGTAGAGACAGTAGCAAACTTGATTTGAAGTGCTTGTGCATTTCCACCATGCACCTGTGCTTCCGTCATGAGAACACACCCAGGCTACCTTGCTGGAAGTGTGTGAGAGGTATATGAAGGAAAGCCAAGTTGTCACAGCCCAGGCCATTCTGGACCAGCCAGCCACCAGCCAACCCAGGTCACAGATACATGAGCAGGCCCAGCTGAGATCAGCTGAGCCCAGCCCAGTCGACCTATAGACTCATGAGAAATAATAAATGGTTGTTGTTGTAAGCCACTAGTATTTGGGATGCTTGGTATGCAGCAGTAGCTGACTGATACATATATCTCCTTCATCAATACATTAAAGCCATTCCAGAGATCAGCTTGAAGGAAGCCAGGCTGGGCCCTAGAAGATACTGTATCTCTGATGCCCAAGATTCCATTTATGAAATGAGCCTGGAATTGTTCTATGATGAGCCAAAAATCAAATTTAGGCACTGAGAGTTGCTAGGATCCTCTTAAATTCTACTTATTCCAACGTTTTAGATTTTATCAGTTTTCATCAAATCGCATAAATAACACATGCTCATTAGGTAACAAACAATATAAGAATATATAAAGTTAAAAATTCTACTTTACTGTACCACCTACCTCGACCCCTTCCTCTGCTTGTCCCCACTCTGATTTCATTCCCTAGAGGGAATTATTGTGAACAATTAGATGTGTGCCTTTCCAGATGTTTTTCAAGGCATACACACACAAATATAGAATTCTTTGTTTTGCAAAAACAGAATAACAATGAAATATTACTCTGAGACCTGCTTCTATTACTTAATGGACCTCTGATAAGTCTATCTTGTTTGTTTTTAATAGCTGTACAGTCAGGGCATGGATGTGCTGTAATTTACCACATCCCTATAGATGTTTAGATTGGTTCAAATTTTGTTACAGTTATGAAATGAATTTCTTTGTATATGACATCTTTGTGCACGTCTGGTGATATTCCTACAAGTGGAACTGCTAGGTCAAGGGTAACCTCACTGTTTATTTGTAATACATATTGTCAAACCGCCTTCCAAAAAGAGCAGATGGCCTTCCATACTCTCACCCATTCTGTCTAGTAACAAACTTATAAACTTTTTGCCAATCTGATGAGGAAAAAAATTCATACCTGGTTTTAAATTATTTTGATTATGAGTGAGCTTGAAATAGTTTCAGATATTTATTGGCAATGTGCATGTTGTTTTTGCTGAACTCTTGTTTGTATAATTTGACTATTTTCTCTATCAGCTTGTGAGATCAGCTTTTCTTATTGAATATGGGCAGTCTTTATATATTATGGCTATAAACTCTTCATTGTATACATCCTGAAATTTCCTAAACTCATCATGTCTCTGCCTCTTGGACAGACAACCCCATTAAAAAACCCAGAACTGTGGGTCTCAATTTATCCTCCAGGCGTATAGGCTCTTTGTTAAGATATTATGGTAGGAATATCTGGAGAAGCAAAGCAAGAGAATATGCTTTTCCAGCTCATTCGCGCTTCTGCTAGTATCACCAGGTTTATTTAAATCCCTCTGTGGCATCAGCTTCAGTGATGTTAGGGATTTACAGCAAGGGCTCTTCATATTCCATCCCATTACCTCCCAGCCCATCTTGAAGTTCACCCAAAGGCATGGTAGGCAGCTCCTGTTTAGGCTTTGGCTTCTGACCTCAGCTCTGTGGCTCTCTGCTTTTCTACTTTGAGATCTTTCCCTAATGCCCGGGGATCTTGTACAAAACATGCAACTTGGGTACAGGGCAGCCTAGAAGTGTCAGGGGATTTACTGCCCCAAGAGTGACCCTCAACCAATGCAGGACAAGAGTCAGAGGACTATCCTTTGGCTTCCCCATCCCTTGGGGCGTGGGGGGGGGGTGGATAATCCCAAAGCACCCTCTTCATGGTTCCTCAGCAAGTCCCCAGTGGGACTGAGAGTTGGTTGCTGTATTAGTCAGGGTTCTCCAAACAGAACCAATAGAATGTATATATCTATATATCTAGCTAGCTAGCTAGATATATATATATATAGAGAGAGAGAGAGAGAAAGAGAGAGATTGATTGTAAGGAATAGGCTCACATGACAATGGAGGATGCCAATTTCCAGGATCTGAAATTGGCTAGAGGAAGACCTATGAGAGCCAGTGGGGTAGTTCCAGTCTGAAAGCCACCAGGCTTGAGATCCAGGAACAGCCAATATTTCAGTTGGAAGCAGGAAAAGACCAATGTCTACAGCAGCTACAGGCACACAGACAGGAGGAGTTCCCTCTTACTCAGCCCTTTTCTTCTGTTTAGTCCCCCAAGGGATGGGATGAGGCCCACCCACATCAGGAAGGGCCATCTGCTTTACTCAGTCTATGATTTAAATGTTAATCTCATCCCAAAATACCTACACCGACAAGCCCAGAATAATGTTTAAGCAAATGTCCGGGGGGCACCCCATGGTTCAGTCAAGTTGATACAAAATTAATCTGCATGGGTGCCCGCAGTGGTTCCCCCCACCCCAACATGGATTTTTCTCTCCTGCCTGCCTCAAATTCTCCACCCACTGACTTATGCTTCTTGGGACCACCCTCTGAATAAGCTGCCCGCACCCAAGTCCCTGTCTCAGGGTCTCCGTGTGAGGAAACCCACCCTCAGGGAACAGAGGGGAGCAGAGCCATGTATAGATTTCTGTGACTTTGTTGTGCTTTTATATCCCTCTAACAAAAGCAAGATATTTCTCAAGCCCAGAGTTGGAGCTAGAGCAGCCTTTCCACTTTATTTTTTTATTATTATTTTTATTTTTTTAAAGGCTGTGAGCTGCTTTGTCTGCGGCCCTCCAGCTCGGTCAGTCTCCTTTGTTTTTATTTTTATTTTTTTGGCTGTTTCACGCAGCATGTGGGATCTTAGTTCCCCGACCAGGGATCGAACCCGCATCCCCGGCATTGGAAGTGCAGAGTCTTAACCACTGGACCATCAGGGAAGTCCAGCGTTTCCACTTTAGATGAGCCAACCTGGAGCTGGAGACACAAGCCCATGGATAAAAGACAAAACAAAATTCAAGCCAGCTTTGGCCTCACTGTCTGTTCTGCAGCCCAGTGTGAAAGAGAGGAGGCGTCCCTGACCACGTGTCTAAGGGCTACAATTGCCCAAACTCCCAACAGACGTCAGGCGTGCTGACATCAGAACTAGCAGAGGGTCTGTGGGCAAGGAGGGCTAGGGGAAGCCCAGCGTTGGGGAGGAAAAACTTCCTTCAGCCCTCTTAGATTCTGTGACTGGGCTCAAGAATTCAACTAACATAAGATACATTAAAGGAAGAAAAGCGCACAGGTTTTATTTAGTATTTTTACATGCACACAGGAGTCTTCATAAGGGAAATAAGACCCAAAGAAGCAATTAGGTCCTAAAGCTTATATACCTTTTTAAAACAAAGAACAATAAATTGTGGGGATGTAAAAATACAAAGGGGCTTGGGTTTGTGGGACGGGGACTGGGAAATATACAGGGGAAACTAATGGACGATCAAGGTTATTTTAGTAGGTTTGTTTGAGGGTCCATTTCGGCACTGACTCCCAGTGTCTGGCGATAAGAATGTTCTCATCCTGGTGCAGGGAGGGTGTTTTTCTCACGGGAAAGGTTATGACCTGCTTTTAGGTGGGAGGAAAGAGGTCAGAGAGCCCTGCCTACATCTGCTCTTTCTCAAGCGTCTTCAGCTCAAAATAACCAATATGACCAAGTGGGGCGACACTTGACAATATTTTGGGGTGGCATGTCCTGAACCCCTTCACAGGCATTGTGCTGACCCCAGAGACCCCAGAAAGCTGGCTACTTTATGTCCCGAAGGGGGACATGTCTGCTCCCCTCCTCCTTGAGTTCTTCTGGCTGGACTAATCATGTAACTGACACAAGACAGATTAACAGCAGAAAAAGAAACAAATTTTCATTTGTGCACATGAAGGTCTCATAGAAAATAGGACCTAAGAAGTGGCAGAGGAGGAAGCTTTTATACTTTCTAGATAAAGAAACAATACATTTGGGAGGAATTGACAGGACAGAGAAACTGGCTTTAGATGCTTAATGGGGGAAGAATCTAAGCAGAGTTTGGGCTTGGGGTAATAAATAAAAGTAACAAGGTTTGTTTGCATAGGCTTCTCGGCTCCGAATTCCCCACCTCTGACCATAAGGGTATTTTTCTACCTTCAGATTCAGGGAGAACACCTTTCATATGAGAGAATTTCCTGCTTTCAAGGGGACAGCGGAGGTTCAGAGCTGTAGTAGCTGCTTCTCAAGCAACTTCAATTCAAAATAATCAATATGCCCTTGTGGCATATTTGGGGGCAGCCCTGAGCCCCCAACACTTGGCCGGCCAGAGGAGGGGCAGCACTTAGACCAATAGGTCCCAACAGGTGTCCCAGAGAGAGACCCCCTCACTTCTGAAAGTACCAACTGGGTGAACCTGACCCTAAATGTGTAACCAGAACAGTAGGGGCTAGAATTGTCTGCAAGTCCTAGGCGTGGGATTCCTCAGACAAAATCTCCCACCAGTCCATCCTAAACAGGTGCTGAAAGCCTTTACACATGACAATGGGAGGAGAACATCAGTCCAAGAATTCAAACTGCTACAGTATCATCAAATAGCATCAGGCACTGGATTGCCGAGCCTGCAGTCCTGAACCACCGTACCGGACAGCCTGGGGAACCAAAAATGTCTTGTTCCCAAGTGGCATTTGCTTAGGAAACCCTAGCCTGGGTAGGGGTTTCTTGCAGCAACTTTATCCCAAGACGTAAGCTGTGGATTGCAGTGATGTAGAATGCCCTGGCCCTGGCCAGCATCTCCCACGACTCCATAGGAAGGGTGGGAGTTTGTGGTCTAAGATATTTCTTCCAGGGTTGTGTCCATCCCCAGCATCCAGGCCCCTTAGGCTGCAGCCAGTCTGCCTTCGGGTTCCCCCTCATTCACCCTCCTCCCAGCTAGACTCCCTCCCAGTCACCACCTCCCATTCCTGGGCTGCTTAGTAGGGAACCAAAACTTCCTTTACTTTACCAAGAAGCAAAGCAAGTCAATGTTTTTTTTTTGTCTGAATCTTCTCCCACGTACACGTACCCAGGGGCCAAAAGGCACATTAACGAGTTTTTCCCAAACAAAAGAAGGAGTAAATCTTCCACCGCCTGGGAGTAAAAGGCTCCTAATGCAGCCAGCTTTTAAAATAACTGTTTCTGGTCTCCCTGCTCCCTGCAGCTGCAAAGCACTTACTAGCTGCCAGGCATGGAGTGGGCCCAACATGCAGGAGCTCTAGGTAGGAATAGCAGGTGAGGGCACCGCAGAGGAGATGCTTACTGCTGGGAGGGGGGGATGGAAGCGTGGGGTACCGGCGGGACACCCCGATCAGCCACAGAAGAGCTAGGGGGGAAGCCCGAGAAAACACAGGCACAGGGAGCCCAGGGGGGGTGCTAGTCAGACAGAGGCAGGGCCTCTGAGAGGTGGGCAGGAGGGGGTGGGGTGGACACCTGGAGTCTGGTTCCTCTTTTCTTTTTCTTGGGGGAATCCAGCCGGCTGGAGACAATGTCCTCACAGCCTTGCCAGGAAACAAGACTCCTCTGAAGCCAAAGGCAGGCCTTGGGCATCACCAGCTCACCTGCCCAGGCCAAAGCAAAAAGCCCCTTGGGAACAGGAGGAGGCGGAGGCCTGGGTGACCATGGGCAAGTCACCTCCCTTCTCTCATCCTCCCAGATGGCCTGGAGCTCCTTGGCGGGGGAACCGAACATCTAAGAAGGTAGGAAAGTAAGGAGAGCTGGGAACTACCCTGGAGAGAAGCCCCCAGCCCCTCCCAGCCCTCTGTAGGACCCAGGCCCCCACTGGAGCCCAAAGCATCTTCACCTAATTGCAGCCAGCTGGGAGGGGCCCAGCAGGAAGGAGGGGGCAGGGGGGCTGCAGAGCACTGAGGGGCCGGGAATCTGCCCGCCTCTTTAATGAGGAAGTAATTCAGTTAGCCCAGATTTCCCTGTCAGCATCTTTTATTAAATGCAGGAACAGTGGTGCTAGGTGCTATTAAGGACGAGGAGAGGCGCTCAGAAAGAGTGGGCAAGGCTTGGGGGGGATGGGGAGGGGCGCGGAGGGGGGAGGCGGGCCGGAGCGAGGCAAGTTGTTAAGCAGATTAGCAGGGGCGAGCATGAGAAAAATAAAGAAAATAGAAAAAGGGAAATGGGGCCGCAGAGAAGGAAATCAAGCACAAAGCAGCCCAGATGAGGCAAAGGCGGGGGGCTGCTTTCCGGGCCGGGCGCCTCTATTGTGTTCTGCACGGTGTAATCAGGAGCTAATACAATCCCGCCTCATTGCAGAGGCCAGCATGCCTTTCAGGCCATCCCCAGCGCACCGCTCTGTGCGGAGAGAAGCAGCATAATAGCCGCGCTGATAAATAATAACACAAGCAGTCCGAGGTTTGCAGACTCCCAGACGAGAGGTCACGGTGATGTGCTCACCTGTGGTGCTCACCGATGCACCCAGGGGCGGCTGCTCTGGGCTGGGGGGCAGGGTGGGGATTTGCCACCAAATCCCCACCAAAATGAAACCAAATGAAAACATTTATCGTGCAGTTTTAATACTTTCCTCCGTATCAACTCTCAGTGATCCTATTTTGGTATCATTATCCCCATTTTACAGAGGAGGAAACTGAGTCTCGGGAAGGTTAATTCGGGGATTAGTAAACGATGGCTTAGAGGCCAAATCTGGCCCACTTCTTGTCTGTGTGAATAAAGTTTTATTGGCATACAGCCACATCTGTTCTTTCGTGTACCGTCTGTGGCTGCCTTCTTTCACGCTGCAAGGTGGAGTTGAGTAGCAGTAACAGACCTTGTGGCCCCCAAAGGCTAAAATATTTCCTCTCCAGTCCTGTACAGAAAATGTTTGCCGACCCCTGGGTTAAAAGGCCTGTTTGAAGTTACAGAACCGGAAAGAGGCAGAGCTGGCATTTCAATCCAGCTTTGTTCCTGAAGCTTTGTAACAAAGGGGGGCTTTAAAGGCCCCAAATGGGAGGGGCTGGGTGGCAAGGGGAGCCATTGTGATGGGGGAGGGGAGAAAGTAGAACCAGCTCCGTTCCAGCACAGCCCTGGATGGTGAGGGGCCAGGGAGGGGAGGACCCAGGCAACTGGAGGTCTCCAGGGAAGTGAGGGTCTTCCTAACCCGTCCGGCAGTGACCCTGCCTGCCAGGACTCGGCCTTTCTCAGCTGCAGAAAGACAGACCAAGATCTCAGCTTCTGCCACCCCCAACCCTGGAGCCTAGAGTGGGTCCAGAGAGCCTTGAATCAGCCTGGCCAAGACGGCGCTGACCCCGGCCTGGGTTTCCCTTTGCCCTTGTCTACCCCACTTTTAGACCAGCCGGTGTCCTCTGGACTGGAGTTTGCCTTGGGCTTTTCTGCCCAGGCCAGTCTGGCTGCATAATTAACACTCAGGTGAAGCTGGAGGGGACTGTGTGTGACCAAGAGCGGGCAATGGAGAGCCCCGCTCGCAGCCTTGAACGATGGGCTGGGCTCTCGGTCCTCGTGGCCGCTCCTGCTGGAGGTAATCACATCAGAGGAGCTTGGTGCCCAGGAAATGCCACGAGTCCATCTGGAAAGCTGCGGGCTGAGGCACCTCCCAGGTGCAGTAAAAAATATATGTATTTATTTATTTATTTATTTAGGCCGCCCCAGGTTTTAGTTGCGGCATGCGGACTTCTTAGTTGTGGCATGCGAACTCTTAGTTGCAGCATACATGTGGGATCTAGTTCCCCAACCAGGGACCGAACCCGGGCCCCCTGCATTGAGAGCGCAGAATCTTACCCAGTGGACCACCAGGGAAGGAAGTCCCTCGAATCAGGATTTGAACTTGAGCAGCCAGGCTCCACGTCTGCGCTGTGACTGTGCTGTGGTGTGACGTCGTGCTGGAGATACTGCGTGTCTCTCGATGCTAATACTGCACAGCAGCCGGATGGGGCAGGGGGGGATTGGGGCACGGAGGGAAGTGCAGGCAAGCAGTTTTCTGAGGTGGGCGCTGTTGGCTGCCTGCCCTTCCAACTGCTACTGACTCCCTCTCCCCCACCCCACAGCCATCCCGTTCTCACCGGCAGAGACCTCTTTTAATTAATTAATTTGTTTAGAGAAAGGTAACAACGATTTATCACATTGTATAAGTTTCATGGTTACGACATTATATTTCTGCTTCTGTATTCCCCTGCAGCATGCTCACCACCCAAAATTTCGTTTCCATGCATCACCGTACAGTTGATCCCCTTTACCCATTTCCCCCCCAGCCCTCCCCCTCTGACAACCACTACTCCTTATCTATGTGTTTATTTTTGTTTGGTTTGGTTTGTTCATTTATTTTGTGGGCTTTGTTTCTTTGTTTTTTATATTTTGCATATGAGTGAGATCATATGGTATGTGTCTTTCTCCGTCTGACTTATTTCACTTAGCATAATACCCTCAAGGTCCATCCATGTTGTCAAAAATGGTAAGATTTCATCTTTTTTAAGGCTGAGTAGTATTCCTCTGTGTGTGTGTGTGTGTGTGTGTGTGTGTGTGTGTGTGTGTGTAGCACATCTTCTTTATCCATTTATCTATCAGTGGACACTTGGGTTGTTTCCATATGTTGGCTATTGTAAATAATACCACCATGAACATAAGGGTGCATGCATCTTTTGGAATTAGTGTTTTCGTATTCTTTGGCTCTTGATCAAGTGTTTTCAGGGGTGGTGATCCCCGTCCACTGGCCCAAATTCCCAAGGTTTGAATTATGATAGAGGAAAGCCTATCTGGTTCCCTTCTCTGGTGTTTGGTTAAGGTATGGGCATGGGACCAAGCGGACATGAACCAGGAAGCTTTGAGGAGGGTTTTCCTCAATAATAAAAAGGATGCAGGTAGTGGGGAGAGAGCAAGGGAGTGTCACTTTACAGTGGAGAAACCTGGCAAACACTGCCTTGCCCAGTGATCCAGTTTCGCATCATCAGCGATAAGTCACGTGCTCTCAGGTACCCCCCGATATGATGTGACAAAGCCACTCCACACCTCTGCAGTCTTCCCATAATCATAAGTCCAGTTTAACCATGAGAAAAACATCAGACACTCAAATTGCAGTACCTTCTACAAAATAGACCAGCGCTTCTCAAAACTATCAAGGACGTCAAAGACAAGGAAAGATGGAGAAGCTGCAACAGACACAAGGAGACTGAGGACACAGGATGACTAAATGCAATGAGTATCCAAGATGGGACCCTGGATCAGAAAAGTGAGTGCAATTCGAATGCAGTTTGCAGTTTAGTTAATAAATAGAGGAGCTCAGTGAGGTGTATACAGGAGCTCTCTGTGCCACCTTTGCCACTTTTCAGTAAATCTAAATTTATGCTGAACTAAAAAAAATATTTTAAAAAAAGGAATGGGGGAAAAAGTTGCACAGAAGGAAGGACCCTCCTCTTTGCAAGACCTTATCCTGTGTCAAGGCCATCTTGACACCATGAAGGGTGACATTAGTCACCTGCTAAGGGCAGCAGGGTGATGAGAGAAGAGAGGGCCTGAGTATCTGACCATATCGTCAAGCCTTGGAACTATCCAATTTTGTAAGCCCACCTGCCCCCACCTGCTTCTCTTTATGTGAGATAATAAACCCTTTTTGTTAAAGTACTTTTAGGTTGAGACAGTTTTTTTTGTTTTTTTGTTTTTCCTGTTACTTGCAGCTGAAAGCATCCTACCTGGTCCATTTCAAGGCCCAGACTTGTTCCCTTGGCCCAGGTGGGCCTAGACCAAACTGTTACCTGTTATTTACCTGTGCTGCCCTCCCTTGGTCACAGATTGTGTTGCCTGGGGCCAAGGCACCCTCGTGCCAGTCAGCTTAATTAATCTTGTGTGGAGCCCAGGTGCCAGAGTGATCCCAGCAGGGCCTGGGAGATGATTGTGCTGGAGCAAAACAAAGGGGAGCCGCTAGACTGTGACAGCTGATATTAAAATGACTACAACTCACATCATATCCAGAGTCAAGGCATTATATTCCTAATAAATAATGGGTTACTGCAGGTTAAGTGTCTGTTGCCACATTCCAATTGTTGATATTTAATTAGCTCTAAAATTAAAGCTTTCTTTTATTGCCACACTGCTAGGATGACTCTCTCCCTAATTGATTGAGATTAAAGTATCTCCCAAAGATCCTGGCATCCCTTTGTCAGCCCAAAGTGTGAGAGGATTTTAATGAAAACGTTTGACATTTCAAAGTGTGGCATAAATATCTTTAAATGAAGCAAAAGTTGGTGTTTTTGTTCTCGTTCGCAATCAGGGTGCTGATGGGCAAGGGAACACCTTTTAATAGGGATGAGGTTATATGGGTGGGGTGATGGCTCAGGGATGATTCAAGTTGGCGATGACAGGGTTGTGGAAGGGGCCAGCCCTCTCTTATTTGGGAGATAGTTGGCTTGGAGTTATTTTCCAGGTTTGAGACATATGGAAGGGAGGCAGACAAGAGTGGCACTTTCTCAAGGCCCCCTGCTTGCCTGGAGGGTGGGGGGATTAGAGTAGAAAGAGGACTGGCTTTGGGGCCCAACGTTGGTTAGAACCCAGTTCTGTCACTTACAAGTTGGATGGCCTTCAGCGAGTTACTTCGTCCTCTGTATTTCAGTTTCCTAATCCTCAAATAAGGTTAATGGCACCTACTTCTCAGGGCCATCGCTAGAATAAATTGAATCATGTTGGCAAAAGAACTGAGTCTGGGCCATAGTAGCTGCTCAATAATGGCAGCTGTAATTAGCTCCATTAGTTAATTAGGGCTTAACTGACTTACCCATCTATGAGTAGGGCAGAGTGAGGCTCTCACTGGCCTTTGAGAGTTAGGCTAACTACTCCATCCAACTCCAGACCTCTCTGCCTTGGTGACATCTTGGGAAGGTACAAGGTACCCCCAGCCAGTTGGCAGATGATCTCACCAACCCCTTTGCCTAGGCTCCTGTTGCTGCTCTCTATCTAAGCTCTTTGAGCCAGATGTTCGTGGCTTTTCTCTGTTTCAAGGTCTTTCATAAACTGAAATCAAGGTGTTGGCCAGGGCTGAGGTCTCATCTGAAGGCTTGACTGGGGAAAAATTGCCTCCAAACTCATGTGACCACAGATTGGGAACTAAAGCCTAACCCCAACCTCCTTAGCACCATGGTATAAAGAAGGAGCCAACTTAGGGGTAACTAAGTCCACAGCAGGAGTTTGCATATTGCCCCCTGCCTGACCCCAACCTCTGAACTTAACCTGTCTCCTGATTTCAGCTTTTCCTTTAGTCTGCTTAGTCCTACAAGAATCTGAGTGACCAGTCTTTAGGACAAGGATTATTTAAAATTAGGTGAGTGATGAAAGCTGATTTAATTCATTTAGAAGTGATCTTAAACACATCATTGTACTCTAACTATGGCTGTGCCACCTCCCCTGGTAGTCCATTCCTCCCACAGAAGTTTCTGGAAGTTTGCAAGTTCTTCCTTAATAGAATCAAATCTGTCTCCTCATTGCTTTCACCAGTGAGTCTCTCTGAGCTGCTTTAATTACCTTTGTGATAATCCTAAGTGCCATTTGTCCAGTATTCTGCTTCTGCCCTGCTCTGCACGCATGGTAGAGTTATACTAACTGGCTCCTATGGCTGGATGGACACAGGTGACCACTTCTGACCAATGAGTTGGGTCACTTCTGGGCTGAGCATTTGCTTACTAATGTGAGATCCACTATGGCTCCCTTCCCTCTGCCGTGGTGATCAGCAAAGTTTCTGTTGGTGGCTCCTCCATCTGCCTGGATTCCAGAGCAAGGACAATGACAGAGCAGGGACAGAGGCCCAGAGGATATAGAACAGGAATTAGAAATAGACTTTGAATGTTTATGCAACTGAGATTTCGGAGTTGTTTGTTATCGGAGCCTCACCTATCCTATCCTGACTAATACACCCTTCTCTTCAGTACTACACTTTAGTTTAGTTGTCCTGGCCATTGCGGGAAGGGCACATTGGGTAAACACTAGGGAAACTGGGATATTTTCTTGCAAGACTACAGATGTTTGCTCCGTCGGCAGTTACTCAGCTACAGATGCACAGTATGAAGGCTGTGGGAAGCCAGAGGTAACAAGCTGCAAACCTGTATCATCTTATTTCCCACTGAACATGGCATGAAGCCTACCAAGATCCTCAAGACAAAGAACATAGCCTCCTGGAGACTGCACACGTGCTCAGACCTGATCCGGGCCGGCACAGGTGTCAGGTCCCCTCCCCTGCTGCACATCGGCTCTCTGTTAGCAGACCCCGAGTTACAGGGAGGCATGCTGTCCTCTGAGCACGCTAGGATCAGCACATTCATCAAGTGGAAAACAATTCCTGGCTCCAGAGCAAGGGGGCTGATTGGTAGGTGGGTGCCTCGTACTCCTGTTTCATCTTCCTTTTATAACTTGGTCATTTGGTGGAGAAGGGATATTGGGCCAGATAAGATATGAAATGTATTATTCTCCGGGCTTTTGACTCTCTACTAAAATAAATCTCTTGGCTTGTGAAATTCAAACACACTTATGAAAAAAGAGCAGATGCCTGTTAAATTTGACAATTAGCTTTGGGACTACAAAGCTAATCAAAAGCACAGCCCTGACAGCGATGATTTGATCCTGTCTTCCCGAGGATACCTACTGATGTTCATCAGCTACAACACACACAGCCATGCGCGCGCACACACACACACACACACACACACACACACACACACACTGGGTCCCATGTGGCAGCAGGCACTCGCCTGCTGTTCATTTCCTAACATCTCCGAACCATCACCTTGAGGGAACAACAGAACAAAGGCACATACGTTCACATCCCAGGGGAGACCCAGGCGGGACCCCAGAGGTACCAATCCTCAGAGACCTCTGAATGCCCACAAGCAATTTAAAAAAGTAAATGGGAGTCAGACTCTATCAGGGGAAACCAGTGACAGGATCTCCATGGCCCAGGACATAAATTACGCTCAGACTCTTGCTCTGAGAATGCTTTCTTCCTTCTTAGCTTGTCACGCAGGATTCCCATCTTCTCTCCAACCCAAACCCCCGCATCCATGCCTGGCCTGCAGACAAGCTCATCGGTTGCATTCACTTTGTATGTAGCGTGGCTCCAGGATGGAACAAATTTCCCAATGCAAATTGGGGAAATCCCCAAGGTACAGAAGCCAAGGGAGGCCCTTGCAGAAGAGGGATGGAACCTTTCCCAGTGGCCACTCCCTAGCTCACTCCCCCCCCCCACCCCCCACAAAGGCACCTGTGCTCTAAGAGCCTTTGCTATCTGCCAAGCTGCCCCTAGGACTATGGTGATGGCAACAGGAGGAACCATTCTAACTCCAGAGCAAACTCTTGCGGCTGAGTCTGCCCTAAACCAGCACAGAGATTTCCCCTAGAAGATTCTCTCCCTGGACATGGGTGGCTGTGCTGCCGAGAGCAAGTGTGGAACCCTCTGGGCTGGAGGGACCGCTCAGCTGTGAACACCCATGGCAGCGGAGCGATGGCTTTTTGACTGCGTTGGCGTGTTCCTGCCGAGGACTGGTTTATGTTCCAGCTATCCATAATGGGATTTAATTGTAATGATTAGGTATTGAATTCCCCTTAACAGTCAAGGGGAATGGATCCTGACTCTTGGTAAATGTGTTTGCAAATAGTAGAATGATTAGACCTGTGTGTGCAACTCCGCTCTTGGTGTGCCAAGAGCCGGAGTGGTCATGACACCGGGCAGAGGGAAAGAGGTGGGTTTTGAGGATGTGGGACTCCAGACCTGGCCTTTTAGTCTGTGGTGGGTGGGTGCGGAAGGCTGCTCTCTGCCCCAGGGTCTTCCCTCCATGAGCCTGTGGTAGAGGGTGGTTATGTGGATCAATTGTATGTACTCATACAGTTGGGAACTTAAGCCACAATGGTTTAGAATAACAAACATCATCAATATTTACGTGATATAATGGACAGCAATAAACATTATAAATATTACCACTGCTGTAAGCATGTTACATGTATGATCTACTCTAATCCTCACAATAATCCTACAACATAGGTAATGCAGTTACAGCCCCAATGAGAGAGCAGGTGCTAAGTAATTTGCCTGAGGTCACAGAAAGTAGAAGACTGGGATTTGAGCCCAGGCCTCCTGACTCTAGAGGTCATGGATTAACTACTATACTATACTGCTAACCATACAGTTTAATATGACCTGGTGTCAATCAGAGATTGGGAGGGTGTATTAGTTATCTGTTGCTGGGTAACAAATCACTCCAAAACATAGCAGCTTAAGACAGTACACATTTATTATCTCACAGTTTCTGTGATCAGAAATCTGTGCGTGGCTTAGCTGGATCCTCTGCTTTGGAGTCTCTCACAGGCTGCGATCAAGGTGTTAGCCGTGAATGAGGTCCCATCTAAAGGCGCGACTGGGGAAGGACTCACTTCCAACTTCACGTCTGTGGTTATTGGCAGGATTCTGATCCTTGATGGTCGTTGGGCTGAGAGCTTCAGTTCTCAGTGGACTGTTGGCTGGAGGTTGCCCTCAGGTCCTTGTCCCACAAAGAAATCCAGCAAGGAAGAAAGTCCACTGGCAAGAAAGAAGCTACAATCTTTATAAACTAACCTCAGAAGTGACATCACATCACCTTTGCCATATTCTATTGGTTAGAACAAGTCACCAGGCCAGCCCACACTCAAGGGGAGGAGATTACACAAGGGTGGGGATCACCCTAGTCCATCTTAGAGTCAGCCTGCCACAGAGGAGAGAGGGCAGCAAGCCCCACTGCCTGTGACCCAAGTCTAAGACTAGGTAAGCATTCTGCAAATCTTAGGGGCTTGGGTTTCCTCTCTGTGCCCAGAGCAGTTCTGCTCCAAAGCAGCTCCTTGACAGTGTGACCGCCTTAGTTTTATCCTCTGTCTCCTTCTGTAGGAATCAGAATGTGTAGATGGAATCTCGTCTCTGCAAATGGTGCTGAGCGCTGCTATATGGCCATCAGTTTAAAACAATTTCCCACTGGCATGTCCCTGACTCTCTGTGTACCTCTCCTTATTGAGAGGTTGATCCATTTGTTAATTGACATTTATTGAGCACTTACTATGTAATTGGCACAGTGCTTGCTAGTAAAGACCTAGAGATAGAACACACAGTTTCTGGCTTTAAAGGAGCTCAAGTGCCATTATCCAGGCAGAAGATCTTCTTCAAGCACAACACAGCTCTAGGCAGAGAAGGCTAAAAAGAAGCCTTTTCAGTGATAGCCCAGGTGACAGGAGTTACAATTGAGGTGAGTGCAGGATGCCATGGGAATCCAGAGGCGTAAGCTCATCCAGGCTTGGAAGGAGCTGTGCTTGTGGGATTTTTCCCAGGGAAGGTGATGTTTGAGCTGGGTCTGGGAGCATGATGAAGAATTGGGGAGATGATGTAGGAAAAAGGTGGAATCTCCAGACAAAAACCACAGCCTGTACAAAGGTCTGGGGGCTTAAGAGAGCTCAGCATTTTCTGATAATGAGAAGTCACTTGGTGGAGTTCAACTCAATGCAGCAGGATGAGGGTGCCACAGGTCATTGAGGACATGTCCCGGGGTTGCTGGCTCTATGAAGGAGGCTTTTGTCCCAGCAAGAACATTCACTATCAGTAATACTTCTTGAGTTCTTACTATGTACCCCACATGGTCCCAGGCCCTGCGACGACAACTGTGAACAATACTGCAAAGGTCAGAGGTCACCAAAACCACCTCTGTCTGACACCAACTGCAACATTTGGGGGTCTCCAAGACCCACCCCCCTCAGGTTTAATGATTAGCTAGAAGGACTTGCAGAACTCAGACTTGCAGAACTCAGCAGAGCCATTAGACTCATGGTTATGGTTTATTACAGTGAAAGGATAGAGATTGAAGTCAGCACTGGTAAGAGGTGCATAGGGCAGCATTCAGGACAGATGAGATATGGAGCTTCCAACTGTCCTCTCCCAGTGGAATTGTGCAGACAGCGTTCGCTTCCCCCAACAACAATATGTGACAACACTCAGGGAGTTTTGCCAACCAGGAACACTCACCGAAGCCTTGGTGTTCAGAGATTTTATTGGGACTGAGTCATATAGATATGGTTGACCTTAGTCTCCAGCCTCCCAGAAGTCAAGCTGATACCATGTGGCAGAAGCCTCCCTCCCCAGCCCATAAGTCACAATGAAGTATAGACTATCTTGCTGGCCCAAGGTCCCCAGGTAACAAGGACAATCTTATCAGGCAGGACATTCCAAGGGCTTAGAGGTGACCTCCCAGGAGCTGAGGGCAAAAGTCAGACCTCTCTTTGGGCAAGATTAACCCTTTACTGCACAAATACAGACTAGGTTCCTGACCTCAAGGAGTATGCATTCTTGTGGGGAAGACAGATCAACACACAAACACACACACACTCACACTCACGCACACACAGTACCACCAATGGTAATTAACCAACGATGTAACTACAGGTGGTCATAAGTGCTGTGAAAGAAATAGTCAGGGATATCTCAGGGTGCTGAGACAAGAGCAGAGAGAGACTTCATTAATAGGACGGAGAAGGAAGACTTCTCGGAAAAGGTGACCTCTGAGTTAAGATCTGAAGAAGGAGAATGAAGCATCACGCAAGGTAAGAGCTGGAGTGAAAGAATCCAGACAGATAGAAGAGCAAGGACACACGTGTAGAGGACTTGGTGTGTTCAAGGAACGGAAAGGAAACTGATGTGGCTGGAAATAGTGAGCCAGAGGGAGAGGGGCATGTGATGGAGCTGGGCAGGTTCATCATGCACAAGCTTTGCAGGTCACCATAAGAAATTGGAAATTTATTCTAAGAGCAATGGAAATAAAACACATGAATGCAGCCAGCTGTTTGCATTTGATTTCCAACTCCAAGGAAAAGGGTGATGCACAAAGAGCATCTTAAAAACAAACTCATGCACAATCAGTTATCATGCAGGATGCACCCCAGGGAAAGGATCTCTTAGAGAACCAGCTCAGAAGACCCTCTGGGGAGAAAGAAGAGTGATAGATGAGGAGCAGAGACTCTTTCGAAGGCAAGAGCAAGAATCAAAGACCCTCTTCTCTTTGCAGAGCTAGAAAGCACTCTGGGTGTGTGTAGTGGCTGGGGATGGGAAGTCTAATTTCTTGAGCCAATCTCTGAAATTACGTGAAATTTCATAGTCTCATCGACTCAACTTTCGTAGACAAGTCTGGGCAAGATGGAATGTCAAGATCTGCATGTAGAACCTCCCCAGGGGCACAGAGGGACAGCTAGAGAATCTTCTGGCAACAGCTGCACTGCCTGTAGCTCTCCACAAATGACCAGAGGAAGAAGGGACTGTGGCGGCCTCAGCTCTGGTCATTTCTCCCAGTGGCTTCCCCTCCTCTCCAGGGAATTAGCAGAGACCTCTTAGGGGAGTGGTGGTGACCCTCACGCATCACAGAAACTCCCACTGGCCCAGGATGTGTCAGTGTCTTGCAGCCAAGATGCAGATCTATCCCATATCTATCCCATCCCCATTGTAGCCTGGTCTTAGGGGAAGATCATTCTGGTTCCTTCTTCCTTCAGGGCTGCAAGGATGCATCTGTGGGGGGTCATGATGGGGGAGAGAAATAAAACAGGATAAAGGATATAGGGTCAGTGGGAGGTTGAGACTGGATATTTCCGGGTTCTGCTCCAATGTCACTTCGTCAGAGGGTCTTCACCAACCATCCTACACAAAATAGCAGCAGCCCCCAGCTGCCTCTTCTCCATTCGACCCTGCAGGTCCCCACCCCATACTTTCCACCCTGCTCTGTGTCGCAGGAGGCTGATGTAGGAGACTGCCCCCTTGCCCTCTGCCTTCCAGCTGGGCTTGGCCAATGGAAGTCGCTGGAAGGTGGGAGGAGAATCAGGTCTCTCTTTAGTGGACTGGTCCAGGGTGATGGGCCCTCCCTGATTGCTTCCTCTTGACCCTTCCCACATCTTTGTCCGTTTGTGAAATCTCCTCTATTATGCAGTTGAGGACCTGTCTGCTTCCTGCCTCATCCCTGATTGATGCCTCTCCTCCCACAGTTTTATCTCTCACCCTGCTTTACTTTGCTTTGAAGGCTGATAGTTGCCTTACACTGCATTATATAAATATCGGACTATCTCTATGGTCTTTCTCCCCCACTCTAATGCAGGCCGTGCGAGGGCAGGAACTCTGCTTTGTTCACTAGGGAATCCCTGGTGCCCAGGATGGAGTGTGCAAGAGCTGAATGTTTGCTGAGTGAATCACCGATGGGAGAACCTGCACCCTGCTTTGTCATCCCTCTGCCCCACTGGGCTTTTGGGAACATCTGCAGGGAGCTGGGGTTCGTGGAGGGGTGGGCCTCTCAGGAATACACATCCTGGGGGACCTCAGAGGATGCAGGAGTCAGGGAGGGCGCAAGTTCATGGAGGGGAGGTGGGGGAGGACTTTCTTGCAGTCTGAACCACACGCAGATGACGAAATAAAACGCTTTCACCTTTATTAGCACTGATAAGAATAATAGTCCATTCTTCAGGCTTTTAAATTTTACTCCATCATCATTTTCCAAGCTAAGCTGCTGAGCATAGCAGGAACGACAGACTTGATGAGGGTTAAATCATGCTTGGTGGCTGGAGCTTCTGCCAACACAAGACCCTAGGGAGGGCCCAAGCCTTCTCTCTTCACCTGGAGACCACCTGGAGGAAGAGGAAGATTCCTGAGGGCAAGGGCTGGACCAGTGCTTTTGGACATTGTATCTGTGCCCCCAGCCTGACCCAGCGCAAAATATAACAACAATGGCAGGGATGAAGCCCATGGGTACCAGGCCAGACTGCCTGGGTTCAAATCCAGGCTCTGTACTTATTAGCTGTGCAACCTCGGGCAAGTTACTTGACCTCTCTGGGCTTCTGCTTCCTCTTTTCTAAAATGGGGAGATAATAATGGTAGGTAATCATGAGACTATTGTGGGGATTAAAAAAGTTACTAGAGATAAAGTGCTCAGATCAGCATTGCCTGCTTAACGTTTGGCTATGAATATTATTAATTGGGAGCTTACTCTGTGTCATGTATAACCCAGGCAGGCTCTCATCATCTCTAATAGCCAGATAAGGACATTAAAGCTTGGTGGGGTTACTCACTCACATCCAAGGTCACACACACACACCTTGCTGAGGGCAGAGCCTTGATTTAAGCCAGGCAGCAGGCTTCCTGGTAGCTGTCCCTGTTACGTTGCCTTAGACACCACTCCCCAAGGTGAGTGACAGGCTGCAGATTGAGGGTGGAGCTGCTGGGATTCAGCTGAAGCCCTGGCGAGGCAGAGGAGGAGTGGGGCTGGGGACCCACAGGGCAGGGGTCCTTCTTCCTGGGAAGTGTGCATCCCAATGTCCCCTGCACCCATAGGGACCACACGCCCACTCCCTTGGGATCAGATCCCTTTCCCGAATGTCTTGTCCCTTCCGGAATGACAAGATGGGCTAAGTTAGGGAACAGAGAGCAGATACAAATATGATGGGGAAGGATGGGGGTTGGGGGGTGGGAGGGGAAGTGAGGCCGGGAGCCGGGGGCCCGCATCCCCAAGCGCAGAGGAGCAAGGACACGCGTGTCCCTCTGCAGACAGCACCATTCGTATTGATCTACCATATTTTCAGAAGCAAATTGATCTTGGCTTTTAACAACTTCTTTAGGACAGAGAAGCTTCTCGGAAGCCTTTTCACGTGGTAGAGTGCCTGGGGTACTCGTGTTTGTGAGAACACAACCACGAGACTGCCACCCTCTCCCAAGTGCCAAGGTCAGTGGCAAAGCCTCCAGCCTCAGCCGAGGCTTCACACCCACAGTGCCAGCAGGACTGGAGTGTCTGCTCTTGCTTCTGACGAACCGATTTTCCCCAGAGGGCCTCAGAGCTCATGGCTGGGGAGGCAACGGACGTCATCCAGGAGGGGCAAGATTTGGAGATCTGGGGGAGGGTTAGGAAAACAAAGACTCCTCCCGGTGAGGCAGTGCGTTGGGAAGGACAAGGGCCCAAGAGGTAGGTTCAGGTCAGACCATCCTGCATGACAACCTGGTCTCCTCTGTCCAGAAGATCGGCCCTGGGGCAACCATCTGCCTCTTGGAGCAGAGCCTGTTGCTAAAACATGTCAAGACTATTTACTTACAGAGCAGGTGGCAAGAGCGCCTCTCTCCAGTAATTAAACAGGACGGGGCATGATCTAGAGCGAGCATCCTGTGTCCCTGGGCAGAATGACCTGGGCCCCACGGATGGGGGGGGTCATCGTGGGGTCCTCCTGGTCCCTCCAGTGGTTGCCATGGCAGGGAAGGTGCGGTGGGTGGGCTGGAGGCCCACAGGGAGGAGGAGGCCGCCCTCGAGCTCTGACACCTGGGGCACAACTGTGCCCTCCCCGAGCCGAGAGACAGGCCGTGTCTTTTTATCAAGGGAGGGAGGTGAGAGTTATCACCCGTCACATGAACCCAAGATGAAACTTAGCAGCCCTAGGTGGTCATTCACCACCGATAAAAATCTGCCTCCCTGCCAGCCTTAAAAGTGCTGCTTAAAAAGCTAATGCATAATTTAAACTGTGCAATTTGGGACTGGGTTCCCACCGGGCACCGGCTAAGACTGCCCCATAGGCCCTGGAGGAACAGTCCAGAGTTGAGGAGGGGGGGAGGGCGGGGAGGGAAGGTAGGGGGGTTGGTTCTTTAAGAGCAGATGACCAAGGTGTGGAGGGGCTCAGCTGCATTTTGGCCAGACAAGGAGCTGCAGTGTCTCAGGGCAGAGTATCCCTGGGATCCCCCAAGTCTCCAAGGAGCAGTTAGAAGGGACGTCCCTGGCCTCTGAGCTGTCCTTGCCATGAAACAGAAACCCAGGTGTGTCCCCAGTGCGAGTGTTACCTGGAAGGAAGTCGCAGGTTACCAGAGATGGGGCCCCTTGCAAGAACTTCAGGCGGGGTGAGCCCCCTCCCTGCTCCTAGAGTGGGTTGGATATTGTCCGCCGCTCCCCCAAATTCACGTCCTCCTGGAACCTCAGAGTGTGACTTTAATTTGTAAGTAGGGACTCTGCGATGACTTCGTTAAGAAGAGGTCACACTGGGTCAGGGCAGGCCCCAAATCCAATGACTGGTGTCCCTATAAGGAGAGGAGAGGACACAGAGAAACACAGAGGAGCAGGCCACGTGAAGACAGAGGCAAAGGCTGGGGTGATACAGGCCAAGGAGTGCTGGCAGCCAGCAGGAGTTGGAGAGAGGCATCCGACAATTCTCCCGGGGCCTCCAGAAGGAACCAATGCTGCTGACACCTTGATTTCAGACTTGCAGCCTCCAGAACTGGGAGAGAATACACTTGTACTGTTTGAAGTCCCCCCGTTTATGGCCGTTTGCTGCAGCAGCCCTAGAAAAGTAATGTACCCCTGGCTGCACTCAAGTCTTAGAGGGCCGATCTGCTGGAGTTCAGGTTTTGTCCAAACTGCCACGGGAGGGTTCTGGGTACCAAGGCCCAGCCCTGGACATCTACATGGCCTTTTACCATTTACAGTAGGCATTCCTGTCCTCCAGTGGCTCCCTGGAACAGGCAGGACCAGTGTCACCAATCCTATTTTGCAGATGGAGAAACAAAGGCCTGTGGGGATAGGACCCAGGCCTGGCTTTCTGTGCCGGTCTCAGCCACAAGCAAAATGTGGAGCAAGGCAGGATGCGTGGGGAGTCTCAGAGTCCCTCGGGCCCGGCCGTCCGGCAGGCTCGTCGCTCTACCTGGCTGAGCTTGGCCAGCGCCAGGTCGGGCAGCTGGCATTCATGTCCCCTTGTCTCACAGGCACCAGGCTGATGCCCTGATCTCTCCTGGATGACGAGGGCTGAGCGCCTCTCCCTCCCCCCCTTACCGCCACCCGCAGCTGCCCCGAGACAGGAAGTCGCGCTCTCCTTTGTCTCCCAGATGCCGGCTCCAACTTAGGAGGCTTCCCGAAAGCAGCTAAGGGGCCCTTGGCTAGTCGCTGGCGGTGTAGCATGGGTACCCCATAACCACATCGATAATCATAAAAGGAGGTAAAGTTTATTGTTTGGGCTGTTTCCGATACCGGGGGTGGGGAAACAGCAATGCACGAATGGCAACCATGAAAGGTTTACCGCATCTGTCAGCGCAGATAGAGGGGTTGGCTGGAATTATTGCAGCCGGGAAGAACTGTGTTTTAGGATCTGCCCCAGGTATTAAGTTGTGGCGGGCTTATCCTGTCAGGAACATACAACGCTCATGGTGTCGAGAAGTAAGACTTTAAAGGGCCTGCACGCCAATCGGATGGGAGCTGGAAGTCGGCGCCCGGAAGGCAGCTGATCCCCTTAGCGAGGTTTTCCAGTAAGTTCCACATGAAAGGCGTGAGGCTGCGGAGTAATACCATCTGCGGCGACTCTCAAACTAGATCTGTCCCCATCCGTTGTGCCAGCTCGTGGATCAGCCTACTCTCTGGTGCCCGGAGCACCGCCTTCTCTCCCGCTCACCGGGGTCTGGCAGGCTGCAGGCACCGGGGGTCCCAGCCCAGGGCCTGGATTCCTGCGTCCCCTGCGGAGGTAAGGCGTGGTGAGCTCCAAGTGGTCCCTTGAGACTCCGAGTCCCACAGCCCTCCACTCGCAAGTTCCAGGGAAAAGCAGAGACTGGAGTAAGGTCCCTGCGGCCCTCACACTATTCAGGAGAGGGTGTTCCATGACCCCCAGCCACTGACCCTCAGTCCTGGGCACGTCTTTTCTCGCAGCCTGGAGATGAGGTCTCTCCTGCTATCACCATCCTGCCAAAGAGCCAGCAAGTCCTGGGCCTTAGGGGTGTCCAGTCCAATCTGATTTTTGCCAAATGCCACATCCAAAAACGGGAAATGGTTCAGAGGCCTCTATGGCCTGCACTCTCTGCTTTCTAAGCCTTTTCAAGTTTGCGTCTTCTTGTACGCAAAGGCTTTACACACCTTGTGAATTGCGTCCTGTTCATTCACCCGCTTCCTCTGGTCCAGGCCCTCCTGGAGCTGAGGTACACAGTACAGACCGGAGCAGGCTGGGGAGGAGGCATGTGAGAAGGCTGGAGCCCCCGGTGTCCTATAGGAGCCACTGTCACCCTCCCATGCCCCACTCCCACGTTCCCGCTCACAGCAGCGAGCGGGAACCAGCCGAAGTGGGAGAACGAGCCCCAGGAAGGACCTTGCAGGAGGGAAGGAGCTAAAGTCCATGTGGCTCTGGTGGGCCCTTCCTGCCTGGTAAAGGGCGGATGTGCAGGGGCCGGCTCGGCTGAGCCGTCTGCTGTCTTGGAAACCGTCTGACGACCCAGGCGGCACCAGGCTACGGGCGTCCCCGGCCGATGAGGAAGGTGCACTTGGAGAAGCTCTGCGGTGCTGAGTCAGGGCTGAGTCCTGCCGGGGCCGAGGGTGACTCCAGCCCCGGGGATGGCTGGATTGGTTCGTGTGGACCAGGATTACCTCTGGAAGTCCGGCTCTCTGTCTGCCTTCAGAAGGTCTCTCTTCTCCATCAGGGCAGAGCAGCAGGAGAGTCCCGCTGAGCACCAGCCATTGGGAGGGGAGAAGAAGCAAGTCCTCTCCACCGGAAGTGCTTGCCTGGGGGCCAATCGGCTCCTGGCCAGTGTCCCACGGGGTTGGAAAGGTAGCCTGAGCAGCCTGGCTCTGAACCTGGCCTGGGTTCTGAACCTGAAATAAACTGTCACCTTGGAGTCTTCCTCTCGGCCATACTTGGGCCACGGTGGGCCGCGCTGGAGTGACGCACGTGGAGAGCGGCCGGGGCTGGAGTTTTATCCTGGCGTCCTGGTTGGGATACAAGGTGGACACTCGCGTTTCAGAAGTTGCGGTTGGAACAGGGCTGGATCAGCTCCTTTGAGCTGGAGCCACGAGCCAGGGCTCCCTGTGGATGGGAGGTGAAGAAGGGCTGCTTGCCTTCTTGAGGAAGCCAGGGCCACTTTCAAACGGTGACCGGGGCCGTTTGAAGGAGGGGGAGCTCTCGCCCACGTCACCCGCGAGCTCGCCGAGGGCTGAGTAGCTGTGCACACCAGCCCCTCACTCTTTCTGGGGCCGCAAGCTCTCCCTCTCCACCAAGAGTCCCTGGGGCCACTTCTCAGGTGGCTTGTTAAAGGCCACAGCCCCTGGGAAGGGGCAGAAAGGGCTGCGAGGGGGAAGAGGGCAGGTCGCTTCCACCCTTGTCCTTGACCGAGGTTAGAGAAGGCAGCTCTGGTCTGGGCATAAATCTGTCTTTCTCTGGTTTGGAGCCAAAAGCAGAACAGCTGTAAAGGGTCCACAGGGTGCAGGTGTCCTCATGTCCAAGAGCAACGTAAAACTGAAAGCACAATTTTCTCACATTGATCAGATTTCTCAAAGGCATGTTTTGAGCCCCCTTCATGCCCCATCCTTGCCATCCCTGCCCTTTAGACACAAGGAAAAGGAATCTCTTTCCGGTTGGTCCCCTGCGCTGTGGCTTCAGGGCTGCACCGGAGATGCCCTTGGTCTCCGAAGAAATCTGACCTCCAGTGCATGAGGAAAGGGAGGTGGAGGGGGGAGGTAGGGTCACCTGTTCCTAGAAATTCAGTGGGTAGGTTTTATTGGCTGGGTCTGCAGTTTCTGGGCCCAGACCTCCACTGGGCTTGGAGGAGTGACGATTTGTCACAAACTTGGTCCCGTCTCTGAGTTTGGAACCAGTTGAGAGATGGACCCAGGCATCAGAGAAAGTAAGTTCAAAATCTCAGCTTTATTCCTCTGAAAGCTGAATTGGCATGGGCGTGAGGTCATAGTGGGCTTCTACATGCTCCCGGATGGGTTGAAAATAACCCCCAAATGGCAGCCATCACGGCTTGCTTGGAGGAGGAGATCCTGCCCCTTCATCTCTCTAGAGGGATGAGCAGATTGGGTGGCAACCTTCCGGGGATCAGAGAGAGAGAGAGATAGGCCAGAAGGGGCTGAGCCGGGCACGCGTGGAGGGGCCATCCTCCCCAGTGGCCTGACAGACCTCGAGAAGGACTGAGTGAGGGGTGACAGGCGGGGAGGGCTCCCCTTCCATATCCTCAGCAAGTGCGTTGGTGATGGGAGGGAGGGGATGGTCCTTCACCTAGCAGGTCTGTTCAGGACACTGCGCATGCTCTAATACCACTGTGATAACCCCTCCGTCGCACTTCCAAATGCTCCGTAGACAAGCGGCATTGCTCCAGTTGAGCGCCACGGAACCATGGAGACACAGAGCAGGGAAATGGTGATGACCCCCTTCTCAGCAGTTTTGAGTCAGACCCCGGTTGGGAAAACCCCACATCCACCCTCCTCAAGATACCTTCCTTGAATGGGTACAGGGATACAGAGAAGAGGCAGGTCTGGCCCAGGAGCTGAGGTGGGAGAGGGCGGGTCCAGAGAGGCTCAGATAACAGAATGGGGCAGGAGAGACTGAGATGACCCTCAGATGAGGGGTGAGAAACCCAGTGCGAGGGGTGTGCGCAGGATGCAGGACGCTCTAGGGAGCTCTGGGGAGTTTAAGGAAGGGTCTGGCGTGTTTCAGCAGCAGTGAAACAAAAAGGGTTCTGCTCTAGGCAGGGGCCACCTTTCCTCCTTGGCTTCCAAGCCCCCCCAAATGAGATCCTCCCTCGGTGGCATTCTTGGGGCTCCCTTACTGTTTATTCCACTCTTCGGAGAATGACCTTTGGTGGTTGTCAATTCCTTAATTCACCCTGGAGGCGGGACTCCCTGAATCCCCTGGGGCTGGGGGAGGGGGAGTAATTCAGCGCTTGCATGGGGTAGAAACCCAGTAAGTGATTGTCGAATGAATGAATGAATGAGTGAATGAATGTTACAGCTTTTGTCGCCACACCACCCCTTCTTCCCACATTCCAGTCCATCTCTGAGTTCTATCTCTTTACACCTAAGGTTTCTGGAGGAGCAGGTCCTTTTCTGCTTCATCCCTGGGTCTCTCCAGTTTGGCTTCCACTGGAAACAGCTGCCCCAGTGGCCATCCTCCCCTTTAACCACGCTGGAGCCCCCTCTGGCCTCCATCTACTGCTAGGAATGCTGATGGCTTCATATTTACTTTCTCCTCCCCTTCCTCCTAGCCTTTCCCCTCATCACATCTGCTCTGGAACAAATTATCCATCTTCCCCTTGACCTTCTTTTCCTGTCTGAAATCACCATTTCCTAAACAGCAACCCCTGGATCTTGACAACCCTCTCGCCCCCCCACCCCTTGCTCAGCCCATCAGCTAGACTCACCCTCTTGCTCCATGGCCCCCTTCCTCTTCAGGGATCCCCAGCACACGTTTGCTTCATTAAAACCATCCCATCGGGGGCTTCCCTGGTGGCGCAGTGGTTGAGAATCTGCCTGCTAATGCAGGGGACACGGGTTCGAGCCCTGGTCTGGGAAGATCCCACATGCCGCGGAGCAGGTAGGCCCGTGAGCCACAACTACTGAGCCTGCGCGTCTGGAGCCTGTGCTCCGCAACAGGAGAGGCCGCGACAGTGAGAGGCCCGCACACCGCGATGAGGAGTGGCCCCCGCTTGCTGCAGCTAGAGAGAGCCCTAGCACGGAAACGAAGACCCAACATAGCAATCAATCGATCAATCAATCAATCAATCAATCTTTAAAAAAAAAAAAAAACTATCCCATCTCTCTCTGGGAAGTCCCCACCATCATCCACCACTGCAATTAACTTTTTTAAAGGCTCCCTGTTTATATATAAACGTGAGTGCCAGCCCTGCCTGGGGAGATCCCTTAATCCACAGTTATTCTGATGGGGCAAGGGAGGCACTTTTGTCACTGTATGATCTAGAGCTGAGTTTAGTGTTGTTTAGAATGAGATTGCAGGACGTAGAGAATGGACTTGAGGACACGGGGAGGGGGAAGGGTAAGCTGGGATGAAGTGAGAGAGGGGCATGGACGTATATACACTACCAAATGTAAAAATAGCTAGCTAGTGGGAAGCAGCTGCATCGCACAGGGAGATCAGCTCGGTGCTTTGTGACCACCTAGAGGGATGGGATAGGGAGGGTGGGAGGGAGACACAAGAGGGAGGGGATATGGGGATATATGTATACATATAGCTGATTCACTCTGTTATAGAGCAGAAACTAACACAACATTGTAAAGCAATTATACTCCAATAAAGATGTTAAAAAAAAAAAGGAATTTGAGAAAAAGAAAAAATAATTGCTAGAACAATTTCATGGAGTAGACAAAAGCATTTAATCCTTTATAAGAGCATTGATAGTTTATATCTAGTAAGGGAGAATATTTGGGAAGGGTGCATGGGTAGATATGTGTGATGGGTATGAGAGAGGCCTCTTCTAACTGCTTTGTTTTCAGGGATATAGAGCAGTATCAGTAGACTGCGGCCTACAGACAGGCACTGGTCCACCACCCATTGTTTTCTGGCTCCCAAAAATGAGGACCTAATTGAGAGTATGTGTTTAGAAAGTATTATGACAATTTGTCAGAGTATTCTTCCATGTCTGCTGAATCTAATATTAAAAATGTAAGGTTTAAAAAAAAAAGAATGAGATTGCAGGACTTCCTAAGAGGTACAGCTGTCTGCAAATGACATGGGTGGGAGTGAGCTGCCCGTGGCTGGCTGTATTCAAGTATCAGGTGGCCCCTGAGAGGCTTTTGAGAGTTAATGGGGGTGCATTGAAAATAAAAATGGCAATTTCAAATCAGAAATCTTTGGCTAGGAGGGAAGAAACAAATCCAGACACACCTACGAGGCTTCAGCCCCTTGCAGATGTGGGGAAGGGTTTCTGGGGCCAGGAAGAGCCTTGGTCCAGCTTCTGTGTGTGAAGGGCAGGAGCGGCGGGGGTCCCTGGCTCTGCTGGGGGAAGATGAATGGTGGTGTTTGGGCTGTGCTCAGTAGGAGGGGCTGGCGGGGACCTGGAACCCTGCTCCTTGGGAGGCTGTAGACACAGAATTTCTCTTCCTCCCGTGGACTCAGGGGCTGCCCTCGCCATGTGGCAGGAGCACAGGCTCAGCCTGACCCCAGGTAGTCATGGCAACGCCATGGCGCCTTCACCTTGCCCTTGCTGGGGGCGAGGGTGAAGATGGACAGTTTGTAAGGAAAGGTGTAAGGACAGATGTAAAGGTGATAGACAGATGTAAGGAAAGGTGACTGCTTCTGAGGGAAAGACCAGGGGCCAGGGACTGCCCCCCTGCACCCCCTCCCCCAGCACCCGGCTTCTTTGGGCTGCTTCTCCCCACAGCGCCCCTACAGCTGCCGGCACTTTTAAGAGATAGGAGAGCCCCTAGTGCAGTACTGGGCACGCAATAAGTGCTCAATAAATATTGGTTTTTAAATAAACGAATTTGGTTAGATTGCTTAGGAGGAGTTGCGGCACAGACTGCCTGGTCTAAAGATGGCCCTAATAATAGCTCCCACTCCACAGGCTGGTTTTTACAGTCTGACCTTGACTCCACCCCCCACTTCCCCCAGAACCTGGGAGGACCTTTTAGCTGCCTTGACGGGGAGAGTATATGGAAGTGACACCAAGTGACTTTTGAAACTAGACTATAAAAATGCTATGCACTTCCCCCTTGATTCCTGCAGACACTTGCTCTTGGAACAGCTGCCACGCTGTTTGGAAGTTCAAATCAGTCCGCGCAGAGAGACCCCACGTAGGTGTGCTGGCTGACAGCCCAGCTGAGGTCCCTGCCGACAGCCGGCACCAGCCACCACACCCGTGCGTGAAGATGTCTCCCGGTGCTTTCAGCCTCACACTGTTGGGCTGCCCTCCCCCCCGTCTTCTAGTCTTCCCAGCCAAGTTCCTGACCCTCAGAAACCGTGAGAGATAACAAAGTGATGATTGTCTTAATCCATCTAGTTTTGAAGTGACTTGTTACCCAGTAATAGACCACCGATGCAATCAGCACTGAGTACAAGCGCCCTTGCAGGCCTCCTTTCTGTCTGGTTTACCCATAACTGCTGTTGGGCAGGAGTGTGGTCTCCCCTGACAGTCAGTGGTTGCCAGGGTAACTGGGTCCCCTGCTTGAGGTGTGGGAGTGGACTTTTCAAGGAAGCTCCCATGGCTGCTTTTCTTGGAAGAGAACACTTGCGTTTTCAAGGCTTGATCAGTGCAAAAGACTCTAATGCTCTTCCTTCTAGTTCTTATTCCAGCACCAGTTCTGACGATTTTAGGCCCATCTGCTGTAGACTGAATGTTTGTGTTACCCCAGATTGACAGGTTGAAAGCCAGTCCCCAAAGAGATGGTATTTGGAGGTGGGGCCTTTGGGGGGGAGTGATTAGGTCATGAGGGTGGGGCCCCCATGAATGGGGTTAGTGCCCTTATGAAAGAGACCCCCCCAGAGAGTTCCCTCCCCTCTTCAGCCATGTGAGGACACAGCAAGAGGAAACCATCTATGAACTAGGAAGAGGAGTCTTACCAGTCACTGAGTCTGCTGGCACCTTGATCTTACACTCCCAGCCTCCAGAACCATGAGGAATGAACCTTTGCTGTTAAGCATCCTGGTCGGTGGTATTTTGTTATAGCAGCCCAAACAGACTAGCACCCCATCCCTGGCTCCAGATCTGTGTAAAGAGTAGGTTGGGCAGAGTGAGTTCTTGGGTGTCTCTTGGCTCCAGGCTTGTATGAGTCAATTTGTTGACTCTACAGTGTGCATAGTTTCTGAATTTGACCATGAGTGTTTCAGTACTTGGTACAAGGAACGGGGGAGAGGCCAGTGACTCCATGGAGGAAGGGGGTCTCTCCTTCCTTTGGCCATTTACCGAACATTAAGGTGCTAGGTCCTGGATCTGAGTAATTAATAATGCTCTGAACACATTGGCTTTCTTTATTATTTCCTTGTCTCTGTTGAGGGTCATTTGCGGATGATTAATCTAAATCATTATTTAGATTCTGTCTAATTGTGTTTTCAGACCAGCATTGCTACCCGCAGCTGTCTAATCTGTCTGAGTGGTGATCATTTTCCTTGGGAGGGCTGGCTTGTTGATGTTTATCCTACTAAGAGGAAGGGTGACCCCAGGGTCAGGAAAGTTGTGTTGACCATGGCTTCTGCTTCCCCATCTGTAGAATTTCCCACCAGGGGACCCCAGAGTCAGGTTGGTTAAAGAAACTGGTCTCATATTCACTTCCTAGTTATGTGACTTGGGAATGTCTTGCTCTCTCTGAGCTCCAGTTCCTTGGAAAATACTGTCCCCTTCCTCAGAAAACATTGTTTTTGTATTTTACCCTTCTTTAGTCCTAAGCTGGCCAGCTCCTATTCATCCCTCAGACCTCCACTTCCATAGCACTTCCTCCAGGAAGCCTGCCCTGAATCCCTCCCCAGCTACTGCTGCCAAGGCTGGGAAAGCAGCCCACCTGCGGGCTCATGTGTGGCAGGTACCCAGCCTGTCAGGGCTGCAATACTTGCCTCTCCATCTCCCCAGAATATAGATGCCTTCGAGAGCAGAGACCGAGTCTGCTGTGCTTCTTGATCTGTTCCCAGCCCCCAACACTGCCCCTGGCTCATAGTAGGTGCTGAATAAATATTTGTTGAACAAAGGAATAGAGATGATGCCCACACCCCCGTCTGCTTCTTGGGATCCTGCAGCGTGACGTACGGGCACGCTCTCCTGCGGCACGGGACACCAGGTGAAGACATCATTGTCATTAATGATGATAAGCAGTCAGATGTTTCCAATTCCTCCCACGAAGAAAAAGCCGGCATCTAAAGGCAATTTGGATCTTACTCAGACCTGCAAACTCTGAACAACTTGGATGAAAACGTGGCTCCCCCACAGGTGCAGCCAGGGTTCTAGAGATGGAAAAGGGCGATACTGTGGCTCCTAAACACTATGGAAAATCTTCCTTGAGAAGACAGGAGGGAGAATCAAAGTGGGCTATTCCATCCAGCTTTACCGTTCCACTTCCTTAAGGAGGAAGAAGCAAAACTCGGCAGGGGATACGGGGCATGGTGTCTGGGGAAGGGGGAGGCTGTGTTCTGCAGGGGACACAGGGCATTGAGTCTGGGGACAAGCAGGAAGTTGTGTTCCCCCATCTTGGGACTGCCAACCGAGGGATGATTGTTAAGTAGCTTTTCGGGAGATAAAGGAGGAAAAAGTGGCCATGTTGGGGGGTGGAGTGGGGTGAGGGGAGAGGTAAACTGTGAACTTCCTAAGTAATGTCCAGCCCTAAGTGGGCTGTCTGTGGCTTCTAGGACACCGGGGAGGCTAGGCAGAACTGTGGGTGTCATCTTGAGGACACCTCGAAGCCATTTTCTGCAAGAGGCAAGCTGCCCCTCCCCCACCCCATCCTAGGCTCCAACTTCATAAACTCTATCCAAGTAAAACCCCAGGGCATAATCGAGTGTGGAAGGGAGAGTCAAGTGTGGGTATTACACTGTGAAAACCCCTAACTGCTTGGCCTGGCAAATGAATTAACTTGTTAACCAAAATGCATACATCTGCATACATTTGAATACATGAATAAGATCAGCTCAGACCCTGCCCAGGTCCAACTTCTCCCAGAGGGAGGAGGAGGGAGAAAAAAAGAGGAGGATCCCGGAAAAAGAGGCTTGGACCACTCCAAGGCTGCACCTGAAAGAGCCTATGCCTTTGCAGACTATTTATAGTTTAAACACAAGAAGCATCTCCCTGCTGCATTAAAAATTACCCATCAAGGCTGAGGAGTCGGAGGAGCAGTAAAATCAATCTCATTGCATAGAGACAACAGCAAGCAATTGGCATGACATTTTAAGTAAATGCTACAGCCATTTGTACATGTTCATTTTCCAGGAGACCCCATCTATTATATGACAGCTATTTTCTTAGCATCCCAGTGTGAATTCGGTCGGTTTACAGATAAGCCCGTTGAGGAGAATGGATATCAAGATGTAAAGTGCTATAATACGGACAATTTGTTACCTCTGCACCAAGTCGATCTGTCATAATGTATCTTCCTTTTGCAGGGGTTGGAAACCGGTGGGCTATTTTGCAGGTTGGCATTCATGAGCAAGGGAGTCTGAATTGGGTGGAGAAGAAGCCAGTGGGGACAAAGGAGGCAGCCCTGCCCCTGAGGTGGATCACAGACTACAGACTCGGAGGCAAATGGGAGGAGACTCGATGTGGTCCTCGGGGTGGGGACTTGCCCTTTCCAGATGCTTCTTCCCCAGAGAGGCCCAGGTGGGAGAGACAGTTCCTGCCCCAAGCCTGGTTGTCAGCAAGGTCCCACCTCCCAGAGGAGAGGGTCCATCAAAGGCCGGAAGCATCCATTGCGAGGCTGATATCTCTGCCGTGCAGACGCCCATGCTTCCCAGGCACGTAGCTAAGATTGGCTCCTCGGGCTGGACTCGGGAGAGGATGCCCTTTCCTGGGGTTCCGTCCCCAGCTCCCCGTACTTTCTGGCAGAGGTGGCCCGTTGGGGCTGGGGAACATCCTAGCAGCGCCGCCCGGGTTGAAATACGGCTGAAGAGAAACTGAGGGTCTCCCAGCCTCATAACTCACCGCTAACTCCGACAGTCCAGATGTTTCCAGGGAGGAAAGAAATGACCCGTCAGTAAACCTGGAGTGGAGCCGAAGAGGTGCTGAGCAGGGCAGGTGACGGATCATGCTGGGTTCCCCAGTGGGGTGGTCGATGGGAAGGTACCCGGCTCTCGGGTGGTGAGAAAACTAAACGCCTGGAAATTCAAGTCCCATTTCAAGAATGGCTGGAGTGCACAGAGATGGACCGCGGTACTGGTCATCGAAGGCACAGACCTTGGGGGACCTAGTTACCAGGCAAGACCCTCCCAGATTTTAATGGCCCCTGGGGGTCCAGCAGGTTTTCTTTTGCAATTTATTTGTTCTTTCCTTCATTTAACAAATACTTGGGGCCATCAGGTCTTTCTAACAGGCAATCCTGACCCTCCCTGGGCTTTGCTTTGAGTCCAGGGCAGGTCATTTAGCTTGTTAACTCTTCTGGGACCCAAACTCTATCCTCTATGCCTATGGGTGTCTGACACATAGTAGGACACAAAAGGTTGTTGAACAAATGAATGAAAAAATAAAAGAACGAATGAACGAATGAATAAATGCATGCATCTACTCCTCAGGTACTGGTTTTCCCAGGTGGCAGGGCCACCTCTCGGGATTAGGACACAATTCCTCAACAGGCATAGCTCATGGCCTGAGTTTTAACCCAGAAAGAGACCTTCTGGCAATTATTTATTTTATTTATTTTTTATTCTTTTTGGCTGTGTTGGGTCTTCATTGCCGCGCGCGGGTTTTTCTCTAGTTGCAGCGGGGGGCTACTCTTCGTTGCAGTGTGCGGGCTTCTCATTGCAGTGGCTTCTCTTGTTGCAGAGCACGGGCTCTAGGCGCGCGGGCTTCAGTAGTTGTGGCATGTGGGCTCAGTAGTTGTGGCTCGCGGGCTCTAGAGCGCAGGCTCAGTAGTTGTGGCGCACAGGCTTAGTTGTTCCGCGGCATGTGGGATCTTCCCGGACCAGGGCTCGAACCCGTGTCCCCTGCATTGGCAGGCGGATTCTTCACCACTGCACCACCAGGGAAGCCCCCCCTTCCGGCAATTAGATCCTGTGACTCCAGCAGAGACGGGAGAGGCCGAGTTTGAACCTTCAGGGTTATGGGGCCTCTGCAAGCAACACTGGGTCTGGCCCAAGTTGTCCTCAGTGGTGGTAGCTGCTGTTTTCATTACTCAGGATCCAGGCAAGGCAATGGCCGTCACTCACAGGCGAGTCGTGAGTCTCCAGAAATGCCCATCTGGACTCGGATCGGGCTTCCAGAAGCAGTTGGCTCAGAACTGCCCTTTCCTGGCCCCGTTTTACCCCACCTTTCAGCAAGAGTGAGGGTCCACTTGGCCTCATTCCAAGAAACTCCTCGAGGGGTGCAAGGTCCTGAAGGTGGGGGACCCCAGTCCTGTGAGCTACCTTGGCAATGTCCTCCCTGAGCCCAGCCCTGCAGCTTCCGGGGCACTCGGCCCATGAGGAGGGCGTGTGACTGTGGAGGGGGGAGGGTGACACGTCACAGGTGGGGCAGCTCCCCGCAGAGGGGAGTGGTGGTGTCGGGGTGGGATGGTCATTTGAAGGTGAGGAAAGGTCGCGTCCCTAGGCGGCCATGTCCAGGCCAGCCTGAGCTGGGAAGTGTCTGGAGTTTATGAAGAAGTGTGTAGGAGCAAACATCAGTTCTTCTAAGATAAATAAATGAGCAATTGCCAGCTGAGGTACCACCATGAGTACTTAGGTTAATCAAGCGGTGTCATCCCCGAGGTAATTTAGAGCCTCCATTCATTACCGCACCTTCATCCTCTCTGTGTCACCACCACTAATAGTTCTCTCTCGAAGGCAGAAAATTGCCAAGCAAACTTTGAGTCATGTCCTCACGTCTACCCAACCCGCTCCTGCACCAGAGGCGGAGATGATATTCCAAGGGGTTGACAGCCAGGGAGGCCCGAGGACTGACCAATCAGAAAGGCCACTGGCCGCTCTCCCCGGTTAGCTTCAGCCAAACATTAGACTGGGCAGAGGGGAGGTGGGGAGGGACCCCTGCCTTCCCTGTGGCTAGAAGCCCTTAAAAACGATGAATTCTCGTTTTCACAGCAAACTTTGGAAGGAGAACTAAAGTGGACATGCTTCTCCCCATTTCATACCCGGGCAAACTGAGGCAGGAGAGAATGGCAGTCATCTGATCCACTCTTTTTTGTTTGTCTATTATTATTTTTAATTTTTATTTTCTATTGGAGTATAGTTGATTAACAGTGTTGTGTTAGTTCCAGGTGTACAGCAAATTTGATTTAGTCATACATATACATGTATCTATTCTTCTTCAAGTTCTGTTCCCATTTAGCTTGTTACAGAATACTGAGCAGAGTTCCCTGTGATCCACTCTTTATGGACCACGGTGGGTTTTGAAAACTTTCAGGCTAGGTTCAAACCCTGGCTCAGCCACTCAGGAGCTGTGTGACCTTATGCAAGATCCCAATCTCTCTCCCTTCCTTTTCACTTCTATAAAATGGGGCTGATGACACCTACTTCCCCGGACAGACAAGAGAAGATGAAGTGAGAATCCCTGTGCCTGGACAGAACAGACATTTAAAAAGTGGGAACCAAGTGATGTTAGCAAGATGGCGGGATAAGCAGCCCTGGACCCTCCTTCCCCCTGTGACCACACCGACTCACCCACTATTCACAGACCACTTCCTGTTGTAAGAAGTGGGAGTCAGCTACAGACAAGTGGGGTGACTTTGCCTCAGGTCACACTGTGGGTCTGAGTGGGGGAGGGGGTCCGAAATCCCAGTCTCAACTCTCCTTCCAGTGGTTTCCATAGCAACAGATCCCAACCTGGTGACGAGTCGGCGGGATTTTGTGACATCCCAGAGTATATAAAATTACCTGAAGGCTATCACAAAATAATCAAATCGTATGCTCTGCTGTGCTTTCTCTTGGCGGGGTTGTCATAAAGATTTGACAACCATGACAAGGTGTCAGTTTGGTTCCTAAGGAGTCAGACATCCCAGGTTCAGCCCGTTGAGACGATTTTTGCCTTTAACTCTGACATGGGGAAAGTTCAAGTCAGATTGAATGATTTGTGCCTAGCAAATTGACCCCCAGATGCTCAAAACCGATTGTCCCAGGTCCTTTGTCCCTAAATGTCCCACGTGTTTCCCCATCACCCAGCGGCTCCAGTCCCTCGCCTCCACCCTCACAAGCTCGCCCCTGTCTTCTGCCCACCAGACCCAAAGAGAGTGGCAAAAACACTAAGGCAGTGCTTCTTCAACTTTAATGGGTGAAAGAAGCACCTGGGAAGCTTGCGGAAATGCTGATTCTGAATCATTATGTCCTGGGGGAAACTTACGATGCTGCATTCTTTGTTTGTTTGTTTGTTTTTAAATTAATTAATTTATGTATTTATTTTTGGCTGTGTTGGGTCTTCGTTTCTGTGCGAGGGCTTTCTCTAGTTGCGGCGAGCGGGGGCCACTCTTCATCGCGGTGGGCGGGCCTCTCACTATCTCGGCCTCTCTTGTTGCGGAGCACAGGCTCCAGACGCGCAGGCTCAGTAGTTGTGGCTCACGGGCCTAGTTGCTCCGCGGCATGTGGGATCTTCCCAGACCAGGGCTCGAACCCGTGTCCCCTGCATTGGCAGGCAGACTCTCAACCACTGCGCCACCAGGGAAGCCCGATGCTGCATTCTTAACAAGCTCCCGGTTCGATGCTGCTACCGGATGGCATTTTGAATCCAACGCACTCAAGCAGTGATTCTACCACTCTGGGGTGCACCGGAATCACCTGGAGGACTTGTTCAAACAGGTCCCTGGACTCCGCCCCTAGCGTTTCTGATTCAGTGGGTCTGGGGCAGGGCCTGAGAATTTGCATTTCCAACAAGTACCTGAGCGAAGTTGATGTTCCTGGTCCCGGGACCACACTTTGAGAACCATCGCACTCAAGGGTGGATGTGTCCAGGTGATGCAGAAAGCCTCCCCATCCTAGCTCCCTAACCTGTTACCCCTGTGCACAGACCAGGTACCTCTCCGTGGGGCCCCCAGTTCCTTCCCCACATCTGTCCCTGGATGAGGCTTCCTCGGTGAGACCATCTCCAACTGCAGGGCACAACCATCCCTCTGTCCCTGTGTCATGTACGTACAGAGAGCTAGAAGGAGAGAGCCTAATTTTGCAAAATCTGCACAAAAATCGGCTGAATATATGTTTCCCCAGCAAGAGAAATGTTGCCAAGTGGAAATAAAATGCAGGATTCCTGGGCACTTCTATTACCTCTTCATGTCACTGGCAGTGACTGATGGCGAAAAGTAAGATTGCAAACGGAATCGCTTTCGCTTTGCCCAGAACAAACTCCGCCTGGCAACGGAGCCTCCTGCAAATCTGTGGTTCTCCCAAGTGTCACCGACAGCTGCTGTGACGGAACCAGCCAGGAGAGCTGCCAACGTGGAAGACAGAGCCTTCACCCAGCCCAGGCCCCGGGGGCCGTCCTTCACCTAAAAGCAGGGGCCCCTGCAGGCAAAAGGGAATCCGGTGTGATTTAATACAGTTCATTTTTCTTCCTCATTTTATTTATTTATTTATGTAAAAAAATTAATTAATTTATTTTATTTATTTATTTTTGATTGTGTTGGGTCTTTGTTGCTGTGCGCGGGCTTTCTCTAGTTGCAGCGAGCGGGAGCTACTCTTCAGTGCGGTGCGCGGGCTTCTCATTGTGGTGGCTTCTCTTGCTGCGGAATGCGGGCTCTAGGCGCGTGGGTTTCAGTAGTTGTGGCGCACGGGCTCTAGAGCGCATGCTCAGTAGTTGTGGCGCACGGGCTTAGTTGCTCCGCGGCATGTGGGATCTTCCCGGACCAGGGCTGGAACCCGTGTCCCCTGCATTGGCAGGCGGATTCTCAACCACTGCGCCATCAGGGAAGCCCTCTCCCTCGTTTTAATCAGAGAGTAATAATAACAATAAACTCACCTTTATATAGTGTCTTCCATTGCCACTGTATCACCGAACAATTTACAGATTTAATAATAGAGTTTCAGAAATAAATAATGGGGAATAATAATAGGAAGGATAAATAACATATTTATGGAATTGTATTGTGGTTTATGGTGGTCAACAATTCCTCAGACAGCCAGCAGTGGGAAATGAAGGGGTTTGAAAAGGAGAAGGGAAAAGAAAAGAGAGATGCTGTCAGGTAAGATGTGAGCTGAGCCGGGGGCTTCAGGGTGCAGAGAGAAGGATGGGGAGTGGGCTGCCGAGGGGGTTCCTGGGACGGGGCTGGGAGGGGGTGGCTGGCATAGGTTAGATTCTCGGGAAATAAACACTGAGGGGGGAGGTACATGATGTTGATTAGGGATCAACCCTGTGTAGGGAGGGGAGGAAACAGAGTGGAGCAGAGGTAGAAGATGGGCCCACGTGGCCAGGCCTTTAGACCCCATGTGGTTGGTCACTGGATGCAGGGCTGCCCCAGAAGGTGGTGGCCCCAAGGCGTCAGCTCTCTGCCACTGAGGCTGAGGCTGCCTGCACGTCCTGCTCCAAGCCTTCCGTGGTGGGGCATCTTTGTGTCCCCACAGCTACAGCCAGTGGATGTGTCCTGAAATCCGGCCTTGGAAGGAGGTCCTTGAAAAGAAGGGAAAGTTGAGCGGAAATTTCTCTCAACAGATTGACTACCTGACTTGATTGACTACCCAGGCCTCCCTGGGCCTCTAGCTGCTGTTGGGCTGGAGGGCTCAGCAGTGTCAGAGGCGCAAGGGGAGTGGAGGGGAACAAGGGACAGGCACCTGGCCCAAGAGACAGGACCTCCTTCTTGCTCCGTCCCCCTTGGCCATGGTACTGACTGGAGAATTAATCTGTGATAATATCAGTAGGCTGCATTTCTCGCCTGATTGTTTGTTGCCTGGCAATATTCTAAGGGCCTTACATATGGAGTTGACCCTTGAACAACGCAGGGGTTAGGGTGCCATCCCCCATGCCATCAAAAATCCACGCCCTGCTATTTCTGCCTCAAAAACAAAGGAATTGATAAATGACTCACCCAAGGGCAGGAAGCTGAAAGAGTTTGGGTAGAATCAGGACTCAGACCCTAGTTCTTTTGCTTTCACATATTGTGATCTCTAATCGGACACAAACTTCACCAAATTTAAACATCTGTAAAATGAAAATACAGATACTATAGTTATTGAAAAAATAATCTGTGTATCGGTGGACCCACCTAATTCAAACCCGTGTTGTTCAAGGGTCGACGGGATTGCCTTTTTTGCAGGTGAGAAAATGGCAACTTGGAGGCTGAATAACTTGCCTGGGGACAGCGGGTGAGGGGTGGCCAGTTCTGGACTTGATCCCAGCCCTACATGAAATCCATGTCCCCCTGCAGGATAAAGACAAACTGAAGCCCATGTCAAGTGCTCAGGGTCAGTAAGTGCAGCTCTGGCCTTCCTGGACCGTTTTCTAGGGGCCGCAGACCTCCGAGAGATGCCAGCCCCTATCTGCAGATGAAGCGCCGGGCTCAGCCGCTGATGGCATCAGCCGCTGGGGCAGGTCGGCTGCCGAGGCTGTGTCTGCTCTTGGGTCACCCTGCAGTGCCATGTTCTGGCCAAATGTCCCCATACGGGGAGACCTACTTCAGCCGTATACCCTGCTTTGGCCCGGCTCACCACCCGGCAGGTGGCTACCTGGAGTTGTTTCGGCCCCTCGGAAGCTCCCGCCACAGTGGCTCATGTTCCCCTCAGAAAAATTTAAACCCAGGTAGGCTTGTAAACAAGTGGTGCTCACCTGGCTGGCGCCTTACATGGGCTTTAAATTTATTAGTCCTTTTATTGTCTCGTAGGAGGTGAACGGGTAACTCACGGAGTGCACTTCCATCCCCCCTAGAGCATCCCCAGTGTCTGGCTGCCAAGCAGGTGTAACGCTAGACTCAGCTGGTGGGGGAGGGGTCAAGCGGGGAAGAGCTGCGTGCTGGGTGGTCTCCCCCTCCCAGACCTCAGTCACCACCGATTCATTCGATGCACGTTTCTTGAGCACCTACTATGGGCCAGCTGCTGTACAGCGCCCTCTGGATGCAGCCTTGGACGAGCAGACAGAACCTTTCCCCTTCAAGTAATTCTAGAACTAACTCTGTATTTATAATCATGCCAAGAGGGTCAGGAATCCAGGTAGATGCCTGCACTGCTGACCTTGACAGAGCGGCAGTGTCCGCGTCTACCATGGCAGGGATCACCCACGTTCACTGGTTCAGGAGCTTTCAGCCCCACCTAGGAAAACAGAGTAGATATCACAGCCCAGGTCCCCACTCTCGCCTTCCAACCAACGCTGCGCTGTGACGGTGTGGCGGTGGCATTTGTCACCATTTCCTCCCTGGCAAGTTGTGCCGGGATCTCCCCCCTGGGAGTACTGGAGTCAGACAACCGATTTGCACGTTACTCTTTTTAAAATGCAAAGCTTTTCTTGCCACCTCCATCCCTGGGAGGTGGAGGCTCCCTGGTGGGGACCAAGGCCACCGACGTGGGGGCTCTAGTCCACTCCCAGGGTCTGGGGAGCTCGGCGTGGCAGCTCCCCCATATTGGCATTTCCTGGTTGGTCAGCCAGGCCCCCTGGGGGACAGGGTGTAGGTGTCCCCAACCTCAATGAGCATAAACTGCACCTCGGGAGAGAGAGCAGGTGAGCCCGGAGTCAGAGCCGGAGGGAACCCTTCAAGGAGGCAGGCCCCTACGATGTCCAGCGTGGGGAGGCTTCGCCCGACTGCCGCTCGAGGTTGGGGGGACACCCGCCTGAGTGCACGCAGCCTCCTCCAGGCTGGATGGTCTCCTTGTCGAGCCCCCTGCTCATCAGAAGCCCAACAGCCGCACTAACATGGCTCTCGAGGCCCCATGGATGTGGCTCCAACTGAAATGTCACCACCTGCGTGAATTCAGGGCAAAGGGCGGAGCCTCATTCTCCATTTCCTCATCTGTGAAATGGGGTCAATCAAATCCATCAGGCTCTGGGGAGATTTACAAGGTTGACGAGCCATCCTCGAGGCTCAGGCTGAACCCCAGGAGCCCCTATCTCTCACCCACCCTCTCGGCTGAGCTCATGGACCCAGGTGGGGATCAGAGTGGCCAGCTTATCAACTGAGGCCCAATGACCTTAAAGCAGGTGGATGAACTCCCACCCACGGGCTACCCTGCTGCTGTTTTTTTTTTGTAAATAACATTTTAGTGGAACATACCCACTCATTTTCCCATTGTCTGTGGCTGCTTTCGCGCTCCAATGGCTGAGGTGAGTCATTGCCACCGAGACTGTTTGGGGCACAAAGCTGAAAGTTTTACCCTCTGGACCTTGACAGGGAATACTTGCAGACCCCTGCCCTAGAGCTCAGGGCTCCTGAGAAAGCTGGCCCGGAGGATGCTCCCAGGGCCAAGGTTAGGGCTGCCTACTCAAAGTCCAGACCTTAGGTCCTGCCTGGGGGAGCCCTTGGCTGGTCAAGCAGTGTTGCTGCCTGCCTGGCAGACCCCATCGTGGGTGGAGAGAGAGCTGGCACCAGGAGGTAGAGAGTGGTGGCGTCCAGGTGGTCAAGGGAAGCCAGGCCCTGGCCCGGCCCCAAGCGTGGTGACCAGGCAGGGACAGGAAAGCAAGCCAGGGCCTGCCCTTCCCATCAGGCTCTTGGTGCGAGGTGCCAGGGCGTGGACGGAGCACAGGTCCTGGTGGGGGACACGGTCCAGCTGATGTCAGGTGCCTTCCAATCAGATCTTTAGGGAGAAGTGAAAATTGTTTCCCCAACACACTCCCGTTGGGAGGTCCTGGCGGGTTCTCATCTTTAGACCAAGGTGGAAACTTAATGGTAGCAGGAGAAGAATCCATGTGCCTGAAACACTGTAAGTGCTCAAGAATGCCAGCTTTTACTATTGTTAACTGTTATAATTATAAATCCAAATGTCTCCTTGCTAATTCGGCTTACTGATCCTCATATAATCTTCTAACAATTTAGAATAAATCTACTCCCTTTCCAGTAGGAAGACTTTAAAAAAGATGTGAAGATCTTTGCCTCCCATCACTAACAGGCAGGTGGCAGCTCACCCCACCCGAGTTCTAGCAGTTTCCATCAGACGGAGTCACCTCCCTATAAATGATCTGTTTCATTGTCTCAGAGTTGGGCAGACCTACGGTTCAAATGGATAAATCAATCTCAAGTATATGCAACCTTTCATTAGAACAACCTGTTCGCAGAACTTTCTGGATACATTGAAACTTACGGCACCCCGTAGAGAGCTTGAGTTCTCGGCAGATCCTCACCACTCAGAGTGAAAAAGGAAGCAGGCCAAAGTAGGCATCGGAGGTTTAATTCGGCTGTTGCCTCTTTCTACCTGTAATTATACACTGACTCATAGAACCTGAGGGAGCCACTTACCTGTGTGCAGCTCAGACATGAAATGGAAATAATACCACCTACCCGTGGGATTACAGGGAAACTTCTGTTCACGACTGCCGGCCTCCTGATACGTGTAGTGGTGGTGTTGGAAGCAGCCGCGTCTGGGTTTGCCGGCCCACGCCTCTCTGCAGTGCAGCCCGTGTATAGCTTTATGTGTACCTTTGATAAATGGCTGCACTTTTATATTCTAATTGGTAATAGAAACAGCACCTCAGAGGCCCAGGAGAAGTCCCGAGTCCCAGATCAAACAGAAGATGAAAGGGTTTCCAATGAGAGGGGAAGATGGTTACAAGGGAAAAAAAAAAAAAATGCAGGAAGCAGTTGGGAGAATTCTCAGAAAGTGGGGATCTGGGGAAAGCTCGTTCTTGAAGACAGGAGGTTGGGCTCCCTGGGCCTAGAAAGCAGACAAAACAGCTGCATCCTCGGGGGTCAGGTGAAGGGTGCGGGATCCCAGGAGGGGAATTTCTCAAGTGGGAAACCAGCCTTCTTGAATATCCAGAGAGAAGGCTGGGATGAGGCCAGACACAGGTGATGTCCAGCCCGGGAGGTCAGCATGTAAAACGCTCCATAAGCTTGACCAAACTGGCCCAGACGCACACCGAACCCACCGAGTTCCCCTGGGTTTCTTAACACCTGGGACTCATCCTCATCCCCCTCCTCCCACCCCAGCCCCACCACCGTCCCGGAAAGCAGCACCTGTGCCCAGGCAGAGGGCAGATAGCGCAGTGTGGTCGGTCGCTGTCCTGCACAATTGTCACCAGAACACACCGCTGAGTCCCCCGGGGTCTTTAAGTTGCGTGTGCAGATTCCAAGTCAGTACCTGGTGGTGGGCTAGGGCTCTGCCTATCTAACAAGCTTCTAGGTAACGCTGGGTGTCACGGCCACCTTGAGGGGTGAGGGGCAGTGGGGAGCAGGGCTGCTAGGAGGATGCTTTTTGGAGTCAGTCAAGGGTTCAAGTCCTGGGTATGCTGCTTACTTACTGGCTCTGTGACCTTGAGCGAGTTACGTAACCTCTCTGGGCTGAGGTTTCTTCATTAGTCAAATGGGGATCACGTAGCATCACAGGATGGCTGGGAAGATTCAGTGACGTATGCACATGGAGCTCAGAGGCTGGGATGTAATAAACTCTCAGTACATAAGAGGGTTTAAGTTATTACCAATAATACATTATATCAATGTCAAAGCTTATTAGGAAGATCAGGGCAAGCGGGAAGAAGTGCAGTCTCAAGGTGACTGCCACAGGAGGTCACCCCAAACTCTGAGAAGTGACCCCAAAGGCTCTGCTCTCCCTATAGCTTCGGTGTCAGGGAGGACTGGATCTCAGGGAGATGGCACAGACCAGCCTCACCCCCTGGCACCTGTTGGCCACGGGCCGGTCACAGAAAGATGCCTGGTCCAGAGCAAAGCCTGCAGGCAGGGGCGCTGGGCGGGGCGGAGGATGACCGTGACCAGCTCCCGCCCACCACATCCCTGCTTATAAGGTGGATTTCCAGGGACTAAATAAGAGATCAGGCCTTCAAGAAGCAGTGGAAATTTATCTCATGCATTTCTTTCTTTACTAGCTACCAACTGCGTAAATCACACAACTGCTGGGGCAGCCTGAGCTGAGCGGCATCATCACGGTAAGTACATGAGACCACGCCCCCCCCCCCCCGCCCCGCCTCGAGGTGAACATCCTGCCCAAGTCAGTCCCCAGCCCTGCCCGGACTCACCTAGCGCCACATCATTTGGTACACGCGTGCGCCCGTGTGCGCATGCGTGGTATGGGAGGACCCCGGCAGATAGTGAACGCGCTAATTTGAGGACCGGGTGCAGATGGGAAAAGCCAGGTGACTCCACCTAGAGGGGGTCAGGCTGGGCACCTGGCTCTCCGTCAAGAGCGGGATTTCCCAAGCCGGACCCCATCGGCATTTCGGGCGGGATCATCCTGCGCGGCGGAGGCTGCCCCGGGCGTTGTAGGAAGTCTAGAGCATCCCTGGCTTCCACCTCCAGGTGCCAGGAGCACCCTCCCTGAGTCACGACAACCACAACTGTCTCCAGACGCTGCCAGATGTCCCCTGGGGGCTGTCACCTCACTTGAGAACCACTGCTGTAGAGTCTTGAGACATCTTCTCATTGGACCCAGATACCTCCGAAGGAAACGGAGTGGGGGGGGCCGAGGGTCCGTGAACTTGGCCACGGGCGAGGGGTTAAATGGACAGATGAGCTCCACGTCCTCTCTGCAAGCTCCCGGGAGTCTGGGCCTGACAGCATCTCTGAAGGCTTCCGGGCTGAGGGCTCGGCGCTCGGCCGTCTGCTCGTCGGCTTCCCGGCCTCTGCTGGCTCTGGTTGGAGAGGGGAGCCGGGGCAGGGGGGGAGTCGTGCAGGAGACTGAGGAACAGGGGGCCTGAGGGGAGGAACGGGCCCGACAGGCAGCAGCTTCCACCCCGCCCGCAGCGCGCGCATCTCCAGGGGCCCTGAGGTTCCCGGGAAGGACATCTTGTGAAAGGGCAGCGCTGGAGCCGGTGCCGGGAGTTCTTGCTGGAGAAGCTACGGGCTGCGGAGGCTGAGTGGGGGAAGAGAACCTTATCGCAGAAGCCGGATTTTTCTACACACTCTATCAGCTCCCCATCTGTTTCTTGATTAAATGTATTTCTGTGCTCCCTCCCCACATGGCCGCCGCCAGGACGTCTCCAGAGCCCTGATTACATCTGTGGAGAGAGGCTCAAACCTCACAGACGAGCTGGCTATCGATCAGCCTGGCAGCTGACGTTTGTTTTAAAGTCTGGGGGAGGGTGGGAAGCAGAAGCAGAGCCAGCCGGGGTGAGGGTCTCGGGGGGGGGGGGGCCCGTGCTCTTACCCCAAAGGGAAGGCCCCCCATCCTCTTTCTCACCTTGACAAGCCAGGGCCCACCACTTAGGTTGACATCAATACTGATTCCTAGGTCTGTGACCTTGGACGAGCCTCTGCCCCTTCTTGGCCTCCATTTCCTTGTCTGTGTCATGGGGGGTGTCAGAGCAGGTGATTTTAGAGTCCCTTCCAGAAGCAACAGTTCACGGCTTGTGATTCCAAGCCTGGTGCACGGACCAGCACGCCAGGCATCCCCAGGGAGCTTGTTAGGAATGCAGGCTCTCAGGCCCAGCCCAGGCCTGGTGAATCAGAGTCTGCCTTTTAACAAGACCCTCAGGGGCTCCACGGGCACATTGAAGTGTGCAAAGCGTGCTTCAGCAGCTCCGTTCATTGGGTTACTTCAGAAATGAACATGTATAAGAACTCTCTCAGGGGGAATGATTCACTACCTTCTCTGGCCTCAGAAAACTTTCGTAGAAATATTCTTCCTGCTCAAGAACCTTAACCTTGAAAAGGAATTGGCTCTGAAGTCCCAGCCAGTTCCTGTGGATTGAGCCCCAAGATGCCAATGTTCGTTTAATCAACCATTTAATAAAAGCCTGGGGATAAAAAGACAAGCAGGACTCACTTCCAGCCCTCGGGGAAATTACTCTCCAGTAGGAATAGGTAGACCCCCGCTCCGGGTTAAAAAGATGCCCGAGAGAAAAGCTAACCCCCTGTGATAATTACCAAGCATCTTACTCTCTCATTGGAGTCTGAGCAAATCCCCAAGAGCACCCCCAGCCTCTATGACTGTCTGCATTAGTTCCCCAGGGCTGCTGTAATAAAGTACCAGAAACTTGGGGGCTAAAAACAACAGGAATCTGACTCTCTTTTTGTTCTGGGGAAAAGACGTTGACAGGGCCGTGCTCCCTCGGGAAGCTCTAGGAAAGATTCCCTCCTGGCCTCGTCCAGCTTCTGGCGGCTCCCGACATTCCTTGGCTTGTGGTCGCATCATTCCAATCGCTGCCTTGTCTTCATATCCGCCTCCTCTTCTCTGTGGATGTCAAAGCTCCGTCTGCCTTTTTCTTATAAGGACAGTTGCAGTGGCACGTAGGGTACAGCCCCAGATAATCCAAGATAATCCTGCCTCAAAATCTTCAACTTAACCACATCTGCAAAGGCTTTTTTTCCAAATAAGATCACATTGGCAGGTCCAAATTTGGCGTGGCTATTTTGGGGGGCTTTTTTTTTCAGCCTACCACACCCTCCAATCAAGATATGACCTCCTTGTGGGATCCTGGAGGGTCCCTCTGCATGGCTGAGCCTCAGTTTCCTCCGCTGCAAATTGGTACAGTAATTCCTCTGGGGGGGGCTGTGTGCTTGAGTGTGCATTGGCATTCCCTGGAGGACTTGTTAAACATAGCCGCTGGGCACCACCCCAAGTCTTTCATTCAGTGGGTCTGGGACAAGTCTTAAGAATTTGCATTTCTAACAAGTTCCCAGGTGATGCCGTGAACCACTGGATTAACAAAGTGGTGATTAATAAAGTCCCCACCAAAACAAGTACTGAAGAAATCAATGTCGGTGAACAACCAACAGAAATGACACCCACCAGGGCCACTTGGTAAATTGGGAAGACAGTGAGCGGAAGGGCTCCTCTCCAAGGAGAAGGGGAGCCCCTTAGGGGCAGGGCTGTGTCTATGCATCTCCAGCCATAGTTTGCTGCTTGTGGTTCAACACTACATCTGGTCATAAGCCATGAGCCAGGCACTGTGCTGGGCGGGGCCTTGCCAATATCAGCCCTCGCCTGTCAAGGGCTTACCACGTGGCACTTAGATGCAAGTTAATGCAAACATGCATGGACCGAATGTATAGGAAGGTATGGAAATCATACGGAGGAGCGAGTGGTGACCCCTTCCAAAGGAGGCCCCAAGGACATGGCGATGCCCACAGGGTTTTGGGAGGGAAGTAAATCTGGCAGAAGCTCTGGAGAGAGTGGGTGCTCCAGGCAGAGGGAAGAGCTGGTTTGGTAGTAGGAGACATCAGTGTGGCTCAGTCACCATATCCAAGGCTGGCGAGTATGTGTGGAAGATGCGCTGGGGACCTCAGCTGTGCCAGGAGGAGGAGAGCTTTTCCAGCCTTACTGGGAGCAAGGATCTGTATCCTGCAGGCACCGTGGGGACAGTCCAGGACTTTCTTCGGGAGGGTGACTTGTTTTGCTTCCCCAAGATTGCCCTGTGCCAGTGTGGGGGGTGGATGGGATGAGGAAGAGACCGGACACAGGAAGATCATTCAGGCAGCTGGTAAAACAATTCCGGCAACAGATGACGAGGGTCTAGACTAAAGCACACGCTGTGCACTCGTCTGGCTTGATGGATGAAGGTGTGAGTGAGCAAAACAGCAAATCATCAGCTGAGCCAGCTTTACTGTGTCTTGGAAAACGTGGATTCGGAGGCCAGTGCCAGGGATGCCCTGGTGTCCTTGGGCAATTTACACGGGAGCAGTGGCTCTGCCTTCTCAGGGGGGGATGTCCGAACTTCCTGGGCACCTCTGCGCTTCCGCCCTCCTCCCGGGGAGAAGGCACATCCTCTGTAATTACGTAGCCTGAGTTCTGCCTAGCATTCCCCAAATGTTAAACTAGTTAATTTCTGTGGGGATTTTTTCTTTAAGCCAGCATGACACAGGCTTTAAATCAATTTGAAATCCATTGTCTACAGATCCACACAGAGAGGGTCTGTGGAGGACGGGCAGGCACAATTATTCTCATCAGTCAGTGGGGACAGGAGAGGCTGTGATGGGTTTGGGCTGTGGTGGGGAGACTCAGGTTTCCGTTACGGGGGAGAGTTCAGAGGCCCGAGGCCACACCAGGAAGGCACAATGCTGAGTGCACGAGGACACTACCTAGGATGCAGGGAAGGGGCCCCCAGAGTGGGGTTGAGCGACAGATGGAAAGTTGTTTCAAAGGGCTGGGTAAGGTCTGGGGACGCTGAGGTCCCCACCACGTTCAGAGACTTTGGCCCTGGCTCTCACTGTCACTTTCCCTAGGATTCTCTTCATGAAATACATCAAGTTGATAAAGTAGGGAAGAAAGGGGCAGGGTCTGGTTGGGGCGGTGGCACTGGTGGTGGGCAGAGGGAAGGTCAAAGGGACTCACTAGTAGCCATTTGCAGCCTGCTTTGGCACTCAAGATCACCGAGAGCATTTATGAACAAAATCAATCTTACCCCCGGTACAAGGAGACAAGACAAATTCACCGGCTCCATCTTCCCGTCCAAATGGCTCTCTTCTCCTTCAGAATATTGCTCTGTAATAGAGCCCATCCTGCCATCCTCCCACCCCAGGGAGGTTTCCAATTTGTCTGCCTTAAAGTGAAGGACTTGGGACGTTGCTAGTAGGGCGCTGACCTTGGCCAGACCAGCAGGTCAGCTGGGGAGGGGGTAAGGGGAAAAGCTTCGAGGAGCAGCCCACTTTATATATCTGGGGCAGCCTGCCACTGTGGGCAGTGTCGCAAGATACAGCTCTGCTCGATCCACTCCTCAGCCCCAAAACGGGACCCCCCGGCCCCCCCCTCCCCCGCCACCCCCTCCCCTGCCTCCCCGCTTCTCCCTGATAACCAAGCTCAGTCAGATGACCTGGCTTGGCCAAACCCAACATCCAGAGCCCAGTCAGGTGACCAGGCTTAGCCAATCTTGACAGCGAGGGTCCAGTCAGGTGACTTGGCTTGACAAATCCCAACCACTGGGGCTCAGTCAAGTGATGCAGCTTGGCCAATCCCAACAGCCAGGGCCCAGTCAGGTGACCTGGCTTGGCCAATCATACACTCCGCTTTGACTTTGGAGTATGTAGTAAAAGACACAGGGACAGTTAGAATTTGTTTGGTGTGGCCTCTTGGGGAGGAGCCATGACCAGTGACCACAGTGACAAAAGTGTCACAACCAACCAGATCCTGCTGCCCAGCTTCCAGGACCCCCTTGCTCCTTACTTCCTAGGTATCTCTTCATCCTCTCAGTGATGCTGTGCACCCCAATACCCTTCCAGAACATTCCCTGAGTCTAGGTTTCTGTTGCTTGCAACCAGAACCCTGATGGATTCGGAGGGATGTTCTCCAAAGTCTGTGAAAGGTAGAAAAAATATGTCCACGTGGAGGGTGGAAAGAAGTGTCCTTCACCTGCACAGAGGCTGGAAGGCGGTGCTGAACTTCCCTCTGCTCCTTCCTGCATTTCCTGCTGCTTTGATTCCTTCCTGGAGGGCGGATAGCAGAGAGCTGCCTTTGGTTCTCCTTTTTCCCCCTAAAGAACATGAAGCTCTTTTATGCCCAGTTCTTTTTTTTTTAATTATTATTTATTTATTTATTTATGGCTGTGTTGGGTCTTCGTTTCTGTGCGAGGGCTTTCTCTGGTTGCCGCGAGCGGGGGCCACTCTTCATAGCGGTGCGCGGGCCTCTCACTATCACGGCCTCTCCTGTCGCGGAGCACAGGCTCCAGACGCGCAGGCTCAGTAGTTGTGGCTCACGGGCCTAGTTGCTCCGCGGCATGTGGGATCTTCCCAGACCAGGGCTCGAACCCGTGTCCCCTGCATTGGCAGGCAGACTCCCAACCACTGCGCCACCAGGGAAGCCCTATGCCCAGTTCTTGCTTGTGGTCATGATGCCACCAGTATAGGAAGGGAAAGCTTAAGGATCCAGACTGCCGCCACAGCAGCTCAGAGGAGGCACTAAGGCCAGAAACAGAACGTTTCCTCCCCACCCGCGGGCAGCAGCCTGGCCTTATTTGTGGCAGGGGTGGCCTCAGAGAGGTCGCTGGGGATGAATCATAACACCTCGCCTGTCCAGGGCTCTCTGCCAGGTATGATTCCAAGCACTTTCCATAAATGAATTTATTTCATCTCCTCCTCAGGTCCATGCAGCAGGTGGTGCTGCTGTCCCCATGTTAGAGATGAGAAAACTGAGGCATAAAGAGGTTAACTAACCCACACAGGGTAACTGGGGGGGTATGTGGCAGGATTTTGAGCAGCGGTCTCCGGAGTTTGGGAGCTGGCAGGAAAGCCGAGGAGGAAGGACAGGGAGGAGGGGGCCTCATGAACCTCGTGGGACAGCACATCTTGGTGTGGGTACTGGGGGAGGTGGGGGGGTCTTCCCGGCTTCTCCATTGACCCTCCTCAGACCACAGTGGGTCACACCAGGTCCGCGGGGCGCCTCCCCGCTGGCCACAGCCCAGCACCCCTTGACTGATTTGACAAGTTTAACTAATGACTTATCAGCATCTAATTTGGAAGTGGCCGTGCGGTTGGTACTGTCATCGCCTGTTAGCAAGAGCAGTAACAGGCTTTCTGTTCCAGGCCTGTGTTGTCTATTTAACTGACTTACTCATGGCTCTCGACCTGGGGCAGGGAGGGGGTCTGGGGTCATGAATCCCAGGCAGCTGGTCCTTTGAGGTCAGCCTCCCCACCTCCCCACCCCTACCCCGGCCTAATTCAGGGTCACGTACGCTCTCCCCAGAAGGGCGTTCAGGTCTGTGCCTGGGACTATTTGCACTGAATTTTAGGGAGGAAGGGGGACTGAGTCAGCATCTGAGAGCCCTCAGGGGTCACCAGGGGTCAAGCAGAGCAGACAAAGAAGCAGATGTCAGATGGAGTCTTGAAATCCAGAGGAAGTGGCCTGTGCCTCTTTTACACCCAAGGGAGGCCACGGCCTTGCCCTCGTGGCTCCATCTGGCTCTGGAATCCTGTTTCAGTGGGTCTGACTTCACTTCTGGACTGAAGACCCACCTACGTCCCGTGCACGCCGTCCCGGACCAGGCAGGTCCTTTCTGAATCTCCATCAAATAAAACAAAGCCACCCTTCCTCCCCCACCTTCAGGTTTTCAAAGCCATTGGGGTTTTGCAGAGAAATTGAGCAGCGCTGCAAACAGCTCTGCAACTTCCTGGTCACAGAGTTCTTGGGCCAACACGACAGTGTCGCTCTCCATCAGTCATTTTGTCCCCGGTGGTGCTCAGGCCTCCTCTCCCTGTCTTGCTGGTTCTTTTTCTTTTTCTCCTTCCCATCTCTTCCTAGCCTCCATCCCTCTGACCTCAAAAGCGCTACATTTTCCTCTGTGACCATGATTTCATTTGACCTCATTACAGCTCCGCAAGGTGGTTGCTGTTCACCGCCCCGTCCGCAGAGTCTAGGCTCAGAGGATCCGAGGGACCTGCCCGGGGCTCGCTGCTGCAGAGCTGCAGAGACCAAAGGCGCTCCGGGTGGATTCCGAAGCGCGTTTTGCAGGAGACAGGACTGGGGGGACGGCAGCTGCAAGGCTTGCTCGGGAGGTGCAGGTGGCAGCTGGGTCCTGGGAGCAGATCTCTGTGGGGTTGGTGGGGGGGCTCCCGCGACCAGAGAGGAGGCATCTGCCAGAAGGACAATCAAACTGCAGCCAATGGCTGTGAGGAAGGTCAGAGGTCAGAGATCAGAAGAGAGAGGCCAAGGGGAGCACGGAGCATGGAAGGCTGCCAGAGGCTGGCAGGGAGGAGGGGGCAGCAGGGAGGGAGAGCGGGGGATTGGCCAGGCTGGGCTTGGGAGGCCCGTTCCTAGAATACCAAGTGCTCTCGGTGTGCTGCCCTCAATCCTGTAGCTTTGCTCCGGCCACATGGTGCCGGACATGGACCCACAGTCTCCCTGGGGCTCCGGTGATCTGCAAACCTAACAAACCCGGCACCCAGCTGCCCCCAGCTTGGCCACACAGCCTGCTGCATCCAGGCCCTGCGCTTCTGCACCTCACTGGCTTGGTTCCCCGGGCAGCGTCAGGGGAAAGCCTTCCAGATTCATCTTGCTCACGCTTCGCTCCAGCCTCTCCCGGCAACGCGACTGGCAAATGAAAAACCCAAGGATCAATGCCAGAAAAACGACTGTCTCCTCTCACCCTCCCCAGAGAAGAGGCTTTCAACTCACCCACCTTGGGTGTGAGGAGGGAGACGGAGTGGGGGCAGAGGGCTCTGATTCCTTAAATTCTGACTTCTCTTGGGGCACGAGTCCTATAGCTCGGGGCCGACTCACGTATTTATCTGTCACCAGCCACTGAGGTGGCCACGAAATATTGAAGTGGCCACTGGGGTGTAAGGGCAGACAATAAAACCTGCCCCGGCCGGGGATTTGGGGCTCACTCCCAGCACCTCCAGCATTAATGCGCCTCTGTGTTAAAGCAGTTCATCGGATGCCATGTGGACCGCCCGCGTTGGGATGAATGCCCAGGCCCCGTGCAGCTTTTTCTCTCCGGCTTGTGAATATACATTAGGGCTGCGTTCTCGCCACAACTGGAGTTAAAGAGCTGCCGACACCTCCTTGAAGGCTTGGAGGAAAGCATTTAGCTCAGAAACAATTTGGCTCCCAGGCCCAACTCTGCACAGTGGATTTTCTCCTTCTCCTTTGCTCGTTGGTATAATTAAGGTGGTGGGGAAAGAATCCAGGGAGAAAACGGAGATCGTGGCAGCTAGAAACGCAGACTCCGAGTCACCAAGACTTCGGTTTGCATCAGAGCTCCACCAAAAGCTCTGTGACCTGGGCAAAATTACACAACCTCTCTGAACCTCAGTTTTGTGGCAATTAAAGCTGCCTCCTCAAAGGCCTGTGGAGGGCGGATGGGGTTAAGGAGATCACGTGGGTAGAATGCTGACTGCCTGGGCCAGTGTTGGTTACATCCATCAGTGTTCTGGGTACAACACTGATGATTCTGGCTGGTTTAAGCGGCAAAGAAATTGGGTGAGAGGATGCAGGGAGGGCTAGGCTTTGTGATGAAACAGCCAGAACCACGGCCGAAGTCACACCCCAGGACTGGTCCAGTGAGGACCCTCCACCTCCACGGAGTACCAGGGGTCTCGGGGCGTGGGCCTTGGATTCAGGGCAGCGCTGAAGCCACCACACGATGCTGTCCCCTGGGAACTGGATGGTGACCGCACCACCACCACTTCATGTTCTCCACGCGTCCTGCTTGTCTGCATGGCCAACTCCAGATGCGAAGTCCCGGAAGGGCGCATCTGATCGCCAAGCCTGGTCGTGGGCAAGGCAGGCCGGCGAGCGAGTTACTGGCGTGTTTACATTCTATACTGGTGACGTTTTCCAGACACGGGGGGGGGGGGGGGGGGGGATTAGGATCCTGGGTGGTCCCACGTAGCCATGACCTTGATGTTCTGTTGTCACTGGAGGTGGGCAGACCCAAGGCTATTTTCACCTGGCGTTTGTGTCCCTGGCCAACTCTGATCGGGCCAGCCTGTGCCGGCTGGTAAGTCACCGCGGTCAGACCTCCAGCTGCTCTTTCCTGACACACATCTCCAGGGCAGGCCTCCGCCAGTGGCGTCCCATTGACGGGGACAGTGCTGATGTCCTCGAGGAAGCTGAGCCCTTTGGTGCTCGTGAGGCAAAGTACACAATCCGATTGTATTAGATACGATTCTCAGAGAAGCAGAACCAACAGGATGTGTGTGTGTGTGTGCGCGCATGCAAAGAGATTTATTATAAGGAATTGGCTCCCACAATTATGGAGGCCGAGAAGTCCTGAGATTGGCAGTCGGCAAACTGGAGATGAGGCAAACCCATGATGTGCTTGCAGCCCAAGTCCTAAGGCCTGAGAACCAGGAGACCCAGTGGTGTGAGTTCCGGCCCGAAGCCAGCAGGCTTCAGACTCCGGAAGAGCCAGCGTTTCAGGTGAGTCTGAGGCAGGAGGAGTTCCCTCTGACTCAGCCCTATTTAGATCGTCAAGGGCTTGGGTGAGGCCCACCCACATTAGGGCGGGTCATCTGCTTTGCTCAGTCTACTGACTAAAATGTTAATCCCATCCAGAAAACTCTTACACACTCACCCGGAATAATGTTTGACCAATAGTACAGGTACCCCATGGCCTAGTCAAATTGAAACAAAACTAAGCATCACACCCACCTGGGGAAAAATACCCAAAGTCTAAGCAGAGGGAAGCAAGGAGGAGGGGGAGATGCCAATTTCCAAGATCCCGTTCCAAGGTCAACTTCAAGGGTGGTTGTGAGCCCCCTGGATCCAGCCCGCCTGAGTTCAGACCCCGTCCCTGAGATGACTTAGGCGCCTGCAGGCGAGGGAGGTGAGCTCTCTGTGTGTCCATTTCCGCGTCCGTGAGGCAGGGATAATACCACCACCTTCCTCACGGCTTTGCGGACAGAGGGATTAATATCTGTAAAATGCTCACAACACTGCTGGGCAAACAGTAGGCACACAGGAAACGTGAGTTATCATTATTCTCCTACAAGAAGCAGGATGTTAGCCTGCCGGGTGACAGCTGTTGTGACGGGGGTGCTTGGGGAGGCGGGGATGGTGAGGGGGTGGTGATGAGATTGCATGGAGGTGCCGGGGAGCTGAGGCCGGGAAGCAGCTCCTGCTTGCCACTCCCACCCTTACAGCCTGGATGGAGACTCCAGGACGAGAAGGTCTAAGGGTGGGAGGGCTCTGCCTGGTGACTCAGGCACAGCCCTGGCTGCCTCGGGAAACATCAATTCCAGTTCAGCTCCTGCCTTGTCTTCCCCGAGGTGTCCCCGTGAGCACGGGGGTCTGGCACAAACTTGAGAGTTGTCGGAAATGCTTTCTAGAGCCTGCTTGAGTCTGTTGGCCCAAGCGTGCTTTTTCGTCTCCCTGATCTGGCCCTTGACCATGGACTTTTGTGACCCTCCTAAGGTCTGTCTTTTCCTAGCTGCAGGTCCAGTTCCTGGCCAGTGCTGACCCAGGATAATCTGCTCTCATCCTCTGCCTCGCGTCTCAGAACGCTGTCCTGACAGCCATTTTAAGACAAAATCTCATAGTTCTGATTCCTGATCCCATCAGATCAGGAAACAGGCTGGTGCTTCTATTCACAGGGCCTGAATCCCATGTCAACTCTTACTGAGAGCTTAGGGGACGTTAAGGTCACGAGCATCTTCCATCCCAGCTACATATGCCAGAGGGACCCTCACACGTGGATCCAGAGGCAAGAGAGAGGGTGATGACTCCTGGGGAGACAGACATCCGTGGTGTCCAGAATTCAGGTCCCCAAATCTTTCTCCTTCCTTTTGGAAAAAGGGGCGCTGCCCCTGTAGAACATTGTAGCTGATGGCATGCGAGCCCCTGGCCCATTCGAGCCATCCTGCTTTATTCAGAGAACGTCTGCTTCCAAACAGAAGTCGGTGCCCACACGGCACTCAGGCCAAGCTGCAGCGGAGGGAGCCTCAAGTCTGAGCTTCCCTCAAAGCAGACCCCGAGGTGAGGATTTGGGTGCAGGTGGTTTATTTGGGAGCCGATCCAGGAAGTATGTGATATCGAGACGGATGTCAAGGCGGGAGGAAGGAAAGCTGATGAAATGTCAGGGAGCGGGTTACCACCGCAGCAGGCACCCGAGGTTCACCCCGAGGGGGCTCTGGGTTGGGGTGTCGCCCCACTGACCCATCCGCTTGGGCTGAGAGTTGCCCCTGGAGGAGGAGGAATTAGCTCCTGGGACTTGCAGGCTGCCCCATGCCAGAGACCCCTTCAGGCCAGGAGGCATGGGAAACCAGGGCCAGGGTGGGATCTGCCTGCAGGGGCCTCTGCAGCAGACCAAGGGGGACTGGCCACCTCTGCTGGGGGTGGGGGCTCTGGAAACTAAGGGACATTCAGACAGGTGGCCAGGAGTCATTCAGGACCTGTCCCGAGCAGGCCCAAACACTGAGTCCTGGGTAAGACCATTCCTCCTGGATTCTCTCCATCACCACCTCCCCCCTTGGGTGGCCTTTCATACCGCCAAACCCAGGGACATTTTGGCTCCCAGGAGTGGTGGGGAAGCCGGCAAATGGCAGGAACCCAACCTCCAGAGACCAAGGAGAAGGAGAGAATGGTAAAGGAAGAGGCCTTAAAATACCCCTCAACCGTTTAAGGATTGGAGATCTGCACTAAATCTCAAGAAAAAGGAGTAATTACGCTGTCAGCAAAGGTGATATAATTTTTAAGACTCCACAGCTGTAATTTTTCCTCATCCTCCCCCTGTCCCCACCCCGGGGATTCAGGGACAAATTACCTGTCAGTTTCCTGAGAGGTGCTGTTCCCAAGCAGGAAGGTATCACCTGCTGTGGCTTCTGGAAGCCCTACTTGACAGCAAGGGTGGCTGGGTGGTGGGAGCTGGCAGCTGGGAGGGGTGCGCTGTCTCTAGCTGGAGGCGAGGGTCCGGGGCTTCAGGGAGGAGCCCTGGAGGACAAAGCACGGCTGGACCCTGACCAGCCCTGAGTCAGGGAGTGCTGTCCCCATCTTTTCCCAATAAGGAGAACCCTGCCAGCAGCCTGGGGTGAGGGCGGGGGGGAGGCAGCAGCAAGGGGCTGGGGTCTCTGGGCAGTGGAGGGTCTTCTAACAGAAGGCAGGGTCTCCGGGGAGTTGGGGGTCTTCTAACAGAACTCAAGCATCTCAGGGTGGGCCAAACCCTTCGAGCCCAGAATGAGGTGGCCATACAGAGGGAGTGGCAAGAACGGCTATAAACGCTTGGGCTCTGCAGTCGGGTTCAGCCCAAAGGGAGCCCCAGCCCTGTGTGACCTTGGGCAGTTACTTAACCTCTCTGTTCCTTAGGGGAAAATGGGCTGTGGATGGAATCCAACTTATCCGTTTGTTGGTTATCATGTTGTGGTCCTACCCCTTTCTAGCACTTGATTCCTGCCAGGGGGTCACCCAGCCTCTCTTGAATACCTTGGCAGACAGGGAGCTCACTAGGTGGAGAGGCAACCCAGGTCCACTTTGGCCCACTTGGCTGATCCTGACCGGGTCAGAGTCTCGCCTATGGTGTTCACCCATTGGTGTCTTTATAACCCTCAGGGGTCACTTGCGTGGCCCTTGCCAAACTCTAGGGATCAACTGTCAACACCAGCAACCCCTCCCCACTCCGCTAAGTCGAGTCACATGGAGGTCGCCTTTGGTCCTCATGCTTGAGAAACAGATTCTTCTCTGCCAAGAACATCCGCCGCCCCCTGGCCTGGGTGACCTGACTCTGGGATACCCTCCCTGGCTGTCAGTCCTGAACTCAGGATACACCTTTGAGGATCAGTGGGATCATCTCATCTTTATCCCTTTCCCCACTTTCTCCTTGTTCCTGAAGCCCCAGGAATTCTCGGAGCCTCTCTCTAATAGAACATTATTCCAGAGGGCCAATCAGCTTGGGCTTCCTTCTGGCTTGGGCTCTCCCAGGATATGTTCCTGTTCCGACCAGCAGAGGACGCTGTGCTCCATGTCATCCTGCACCCCCAGGCTGATGGGACACTGCTGGGAATTGGGGATTCAGGGATGGTCAAGACCCACCAGGAGCTCACTTCTCCTCTCGGGACCCCTCATCTCCAGGAGCATCTTGTGGGAGGGGAGTAGGCTCTGATGAAGGTGTGGGCACCTTGGCAGATATCAGCCGGTATTAGCACAATATAAAGCCAATATTTTGCCACTAGAGCCCCCTTCGTTGCCCTTCTCCCAGGCAGGGCTCAGCTCCCTCATCAAGATACAGCACAGCCAAGGCTTCCCTGGGGGCGCAGTGGTTAAGAATCCGCCTGCCAATGCAGGGGACACGGATTCGAGTCCTGGTCTGGGAAGATCCCACATGCCGCGGAGCAACTAAGCCTGTGCGCCACAACTACTGAAGCTCGTGTGCCTAGAGCCTGTGCTCCGCAACAAGAGAAGTCACTACAATGAGAAGCCCACGCACCGCAACGAAGAGTTGCCCCCGCTCGCCACAACTAGAGAAAGACTGCACGCAGCAACGAAGACCTAACGCAGCCAAAAATAAATACATAAATAAAATTTATTTAAAAAAAAAAAAAGATACAGCAGAGCCTAGTAGTGAAGATCAGGGGACCCTGGAGCCAGACCATCTAGTTCAAATCCTCACTACCCTGCTCCCACGCCGTGTGCCTCAGTTTCCCCATCTGTACAATGGGGATGATATCGGGGTTCTTGTGAAAGTTAAATGAGTTAATACACGTGGAGCATTTAAGGAGTGTCAGCCCATATCACGACCGTTTGTGGCAACTTGTCACTGACCCCAGACTTACATGCCCCTCAGTGATGCAGAAGTCCTGCAGGGAACCGCACCCCCTCCTTAGAGAGCAGTCTCATGATCATTGCCACTCAACTGTGCCCAGCCTCCCCAAGCTGCTTGTCACAGGATTCCCTCCACCCTCCCTGGATTTCTCTCTTGGTGACATTCTACTGACTTTTATTGAGCCTTGTGGATCGGGCGTTTGGACATCTGCCCTATTTAGCTGACCTGCTTGCCCACCTGGCCCTGACTGGGAGGGTTCACATCCTTTGGGAAGCCTTCCTAGGTCTGTAGGATGAGAGGAATGGGCTTCATCCATAGTACATCCTCCAGACTCTGCATTGCATCCTGGTGGGACTTATATTTATTAAGCTATTCGTTGTTGGAGTCCTTATAGACCTGGGATTTGAACCCACGGCGTGAGTTACTCTTCCATCCTATGGCTATCTTTCCTTCTCCCCATCCGCTCCACTCCCACATAACTGCATGGGTTCAAATACACAAAGTCATGGAAATCACTCATTTCTTTAAATTTTGTGATCTGGGTATTTTAAAGTGTTAGCTTCCTACCTCAGCCTGTAGGTACTGTTTGAATTGTTGGTTGTGATGACCAGAAGGTTTTTTCACTGGAACATCCATTGCAACATCCATCCAAGTCAGCAATGGAAGAATTGTCTGACCCATACTCCTTACTTTACAGGTGGGAAAACACTCCCCCTGTAAAAGTCACACGATCTGTCAGGGCAGAGCCAAGACCAGGACCCTTCACTTGTTCTGGGCTCCTCTTACCATGCTGCGCTGCCTTGCTGGTGGGTCCCAGGAGCCCAAGTGGGTGTTTCCTCCCTCTTGTGGGTCTGAGGACTCATGGTCTGTCTTCTCTTGGTCTCCCACCTCTGGCTCTTCCATCTCAGGCAGCTCTTCTTGACCTAGTCATTCCCTCAGACCCAAAAAAGAGAAAGCCACAAAAACTGGGAAGGGGTACGTAACGGAAGGTGCTGTCCTCAAGCAACCTCTTCTATGTCATCACATCTTTCAGGTATTGCCCAAGAAGAGGAAGAAGTGGTAAAAGATGGAGAAGACTGGGGAAGGATGAAGAAGCTAGGAAAGCTACGTGTAGGATGATGAAAAATGTCAGCACTAGGAATTGGGAAGGGTTTTTCCTTCCTTCCTCCCACCTACCCACCCATTCACCGTTTACCGATAAGACACACCAGGATCCAGTGGGCTATCTTTCCCTCGGCCAGCAAGTTTGGGGGAGAATTGGAGTGTAGACAGTCTTGGCCATCACCTACCTACAACTCTTCCTTAATCAGAGCCAGCCTCTCCCAGCTTGAGGCTTCTGGTTGAACAGACCAGAGTGGTTAAAGGTATTGGCTTTGAGTCAGGCCAACCTGGCTTTACTCCCCAAGCTGGTGGCTTGTGATCTATATGGCAGCTGTCATGACCTAGGTTCTACATCAGTAAAATGGAGATGAATAATATCAGCTCCACATGGTTGTGGAGAGATTTAAATGTGATACGGCGTGCCAAGCAGCTGGCATGCTTAATAAAAGTATGGTTTCTATTTTTACTGGAAAGCACAAGGAGAGGACAGTTTGCCTCTATTTCTCTACTCCCCACATCTCAGGGTATCTGACTGCAGCCAGGCAGGGACACTCAGGTTTCTGGATGGGAAACAAAGCAGGGACCCCCCCTCCCTGGTACCTGAGAGCCAGCACTGCTCCTAAGAACCACGGGAACTGGGTCCCTTAACATCATGCATGATTGAGGCAGTTGGGAGAATAATGAAGTGCTAACTTGTCATTTTTTTAAATGAAATTCTGGAGTTAGAGATTTATAATTGCTAATGAGCCAGGCTAATAATTAGTTGTTTTATAATAAAGGCGATGATCACTCAGACAGAGGCACAGAGAGCCAGGCTCCGGCCTAATTTTTCTCCTGCAATTATGTGACATGCCCAACCGCCTGGAACTCCTCTCACCCTTCCGTCCTGCTCCAGTGCGTTGCCAAGCTGCCCTGGCACTGTCCCCGCTTCCCACCACCCTCTGGCTGCTGGACCCTCATATCCGCAACCTCCTGCCAGGCAGCCGTTTCCCAAGAGGGTTGGGATTGAGAAGATACCTGTCTCCGGGCTTCTCCCAAACTCCTACACCCACCTTCCACCTTGGAGAGGGCGTGGGAGCTCCTGTCCTTCTTCATGGGGGCTCAGAGTCAGAGGGCAGCTAGCAGTAGGTCTGCTCCTACAGCAGGCAGAGAGGGGGTCCTGAAAATGCCACGCGTTACACCATTGCAGGTGATGGAGCAGAGCAGTTAACAGGGAGAGAAAGCCAGTTCAGAGAATAGGCTGCCCGCCCTCACCCTCAGGAGCCTTCCCAGCTTCTCAAGGGCAGAACGGAAAGAGCCCTGGATGGGAAACCGTAAAACATGGTGTAGAGCCCATGTCAGCCAGGTAATGGCGGGCAAACCTCTTAACATCTCAGAGCCCAAATTTGCCTGGGTGTAAAGTGACAGAGCTGGACTAAAAAGATGAAGGTCTTCTCCAGCCCTGAGCCTCTAGGGGTTGAGGGCTCCGTGACATGGGCATGGCTTTAAGAAGAATGCGAGAGTACACAAGCATATCCCCCTGTAGTGCGGAAACCGCCAGCAGCCCTTGGGACGTGGGAGCTCAAGGAAGGGAGGGTCCCAGGGGAGCCAGTGAGGGAGCTGATAGAGACAGATACAGAGGGAGACCCCTCTCTCACTGTTTGCCTGTGGCCCCGGACTCAGGAGAACAGATATTTCTACTGCTTGGAGGTAGACCAGATCTCTGAGCAGCCTGTGTCTTTATCCTCAGGTGCTTGGCATCTACTTTGAATCAAGCAGGTAAACCATAACCTGGAGAGTTCATTCATTCTTCCATGATGGGAATTGTTATCACCCCCGCCTCCAACCACACCTCCTGGGGTCTCCCAAGGCTAAGGGGGCTGCTCTCTGTGATGTGACTAGGAACTAGTAAGTAAACAGACACTATGTACAAACCACAGAAGATCCACTTACCTGATGGGGGCTTGTATCCTGGGGTCCATGATAGAATTCAGGGGGTCTGTGAACTTAACTGGGGAAAAATACATCCTTATTTTCATTAACCTTAAATAAAAGTTATCATTTCCTTTAACTGCGAATATAGGTGACAAACCACAGAGATATTAGCAGCACTTGAAACTTTTGCACCAACAGAAAACACAGATATTTTCATATCATACTCTAGCTGTGGCAGATATCTCAAAATATTATTTATGCTTATCACTACTTTGAAACCATGGTAGTTATTAGACCTGCAGCTAGATCTTGTTTTTAATGTAGTAATGAAAGAGCACATGAATTACCATACATTTGTTTTTCAAACTACAAATTGCTACAGGTTTGGTGTGTTGTTTTTTTTTAATATATGATAACCATGTTTCAATATAATTGCTTTTTCAAATAATTCTATGTGTTTTGTCCTCCCTCCTCCCTCTCCCCACCCCGCATTCAAGATCCACCCTTCCTTCCCCTATCCCTTTGCAACAAGGGGCAGGTTAGAGAATCGCTGTTGATGGAGATTGACAGCTCATGCAGGAGGCGTGACGCAGAGGAGAACTTCAGGAGGGAATGAGGTGTTAATGCGATCCAAGGACGGGGAGGAGAAGACACAAGGGAGAAGAAGGCTGGGGCTGAGACCACTGATGCTGTTGGCTGCCTACTGGCTGGGGTGGCAGGAGTGGGCGGACAGTAGGCTAAACTCCAGCCCGCCGAGTCCTGGTCCCCACCACCTTTTGCATCCTGTACATGTTGGACTACATCGCTGGAACCAGAAAAGGAAATAGATGAAGTCCCAGTACACCAGGCTGTGGGATTTGGGGCAGGCGCTGAGTGATACCACTGCAGTTCACCGTGGTTGTTGGATTCCTCCAGTATGGCAGCCATTTGCAGAGCGAGCCACTCGGGGGCCCAAATGGATAATAAGATTTCTCGGTGCTGACTCTCCTGCCCACTTCCTTCCAAGATAAAGAGCGTGTTCCAGAGATAAACATTTGTTCATTCGTTCAGCGAATATATTGAGACTCTTACTAAGAGTGTGAGACTGCACAGCCCTTCAGGATAAAGCTGGGGAAGACACCCATGAGGAAATAGCACACCAATAGTTAATGACAGTTAATTAATAAATAATAATGACTGATCATTGATGTCCAGGGCAATGAGCGACTCTGATAGAGAACGATATGTCCTCTGACAAGCCCAGCTCTCACTGGGTCCCCAGAGACTTCCACTGGTTTGTGTTACTTGCTTCTGATTTTACGTTTTGCAGCAAACTGAAAACTTCAAGGTTCAATTCCCTGGACTTACCATGGTACCCACACACCCTGGATTTTTGAGAACAGCTCTGATTTCAAGAACACTATTCCTTTGTGCCCATAAACCATTGAAATTCCAGTATTTCAGCAACCGAACAATGTCTCTTAGATTGCCACCTCCCAAATACGCTCACACGCAAATCCCCTCAGGCTGTGGGTCCTGATTTGGGGTTTGGAAAGCGTATTGCTGGGGTATTATCCTGCTCATCCACTCTGACTTCTTCCCCTCCACCTCCCATCTATCTCAGAGCTATTGCAGGAAATGAAAAGTCGTTCTGAAATTCAAGGAAGTAGAACAGAATGAGGAGGTAAGGCTGCAGCATAAAGAGGTCAGAAAGTACGTTCCTGAGCCCGATAGGGAAAGTGTTTCTTCCCTGCCATGTGTATAGATAAATGAGCATTTTCTGTTCCCTCCCCCAGTACAGTCCCGCTTTAAAGACTCTGTGTGTGTGTTGGAAGAGCCTAAGTTGTAAGCAGGTGGAGTAATTGGGCAAATTAAGCCTGGATATAAAACTCTTTCTGCTTGGAAGGTGTGGTCTCCGCGTGGGCTCCGGCAGGGGTGATTTGCTGTTGCTTTTCAAATAAGGACAAAGATTTCTTTACCAAGGGCAGTTGTGGATTAGACTTCCTGTCATCTAGGGAACCACCCTCATTCATGGTCATGGGTCATAACAATGGGGGCTCACAGCTGTCATTTATTGAACACGTACTATGTGCCTGGTCCCCAGGACAGCGTTTTATATGGGTTACCTCATTTAACCCTGATGCCCTAGGAAGCATGCAATGATACTATGTCTTTAATGAGAAACTAAGAATAAAAGGGTTAAATATCTCATTCAATTTCACACAGCTGGGAGCTAAGATTTGAATTTCAAAGTCTGATCCCCAGCCCTCATTCTGAGACACTGCACTGTGCTGTTAAGGGCCGGGCCACCCCAAATTTTGTAACTTCTAGGCAGAAGGAAGCCTTCTGGAAGCGATAAACTCCTGGGCAGATTTTAGAGAGCAATGTAGCCTGGCAAAGGTCGATTGGGAAGAGAGAGGAAACTGGCACTTGTGTTTAGCTCATGTATGCTTGGTATTGTGCCAGAAGACTTACCCACACTTTTATTTAATTCTGAAGATGATCACTGGAGTTAGGTGATAGTCCCATTTTATAGATGAGAAAACTGAGGCTATACAATGACCTGAGGTTATAGTCAGTAAATGGAAGAACCGACCTCCTGGCACTAATTCCCATATTCTATTCGTTCCTTCACTTAACAAGCCACAAGATCAGAGGGAGAGGGGATGAGTTTGGTAAGGAACAGTTGGCAGAAGCATTAAAAATTAGGTTAAGAACTGGCTCCAAATGCCTCCTCCGGCAAGCCCACAAAGATTGGAATCTGCTTTGACGATACCATCCAACAGCCTTGAGCTCAGCAGATCCCTTAAAAAAAACACTTGTTGAATGAAACTGGTGGAAAAGTGACTGAATGAACGCACCCCTATTTTAATGTCACATTAAAAAGGGCAGGCACCCTCTCTTGATTGGGGTCATCCCACCCATCTCTTTGGCCCTGACTCTGTCTTGTCTCTTTCTGCCCGTCTCTTATCTATCACTCCCAAATTTCCTGTCTTATCTCATTAAGAGCTAGAAGGGAAAGATGCTGCTCCAATTCTCCAGCTGCCTCCTCACTGCCAGGTTAGTAAATTACCCGCACGCTCACTCTTTAGGCAAAACGGACATCCCAGCTCTGCAGGAAACTGGCCATGGTCCTTTAACGGTGGAATTGAACAGAGCAAATGTTGCACTTTAAAAGAAAGTTGTTCCCATTCAGACAAAAAGTTCAGGCTACTGCTCTGGAAATCTCCAGTTCACGGCCCATTTCTCTCCAGGTATAAAGGAGGAAATAAATACCCTTGCAAGGCAAGTGATTAATTTCAGCCAGCATGTTCAAGGTTCCTGCTGATGGCTGGCTCTTGGGCTCTTAATCGGTGTCCCTGGCCAAGTCGGGGGGAGTGTCCCATCTTCGGGATTTCAAACTGGCAGCTTCTCGGTGTCCAAGTGACTTTGGGATGCAGAAGGAATAGAACATTTCTCACGCTCCAAAAGATGGAGAGGCTGGTGGGCAGCGACTACTCATTTCTTCCTGAATCTTGGCGGCTTTGACCCTGGCTTTTGTTACTATCACCACTGCCACCACCACCTCCATACTTTTAATAGGCACCACTGTGTGCGTGACTCCACATTAAGGTGACTGCGGAGGGATGCTGGAAGTTGCATGGGTGTGAACACACTGGTGGATTCAGTAGCATCGGTTACTATTTCTGAGGGTGGCTCAGAAGATGTCCAGATTACCAGCTCACCAGCGGATGGTCCAGCTCTTAAGCCACTAGCTTTCGTTACACTCAGCAGTCCCCAGAAATGGCACCACCTTCCTCCACTGGCCTGGAACCAATCACATCTTGGGAATCAGTCACCTGTTGCTGTGTAACCAATAACCCCGAACCTGGTGTCTTAAAACATTAACTATTCAGTCTTGATTCTGCCGGGCTGGGCTCAGCTGGTCTGGAGCTTCTACTGATGTGGACCAGGCTTCCCTGAGCTCAGGAGCTCAGCTGGGTAGCTTAGCCAGGAGCACTCTGGTTCAGAGTGGCCTCAGCCAGGCCATGAGGGATGATGGGAGCCCCTCACCACGTTGCGTCTCATCTTCCTTGGGCTTGTCCACGGGTGCTCTCGGGGTTCAGAGGGCAAGAGCAGAAACTTCACAGCCTTAGATCTGAACATTGTCACTTCTACCGCATTTTATTGGCCAAAGCAAGATACAAGGCCAGTTCAGAGTCAGAAGATGGTTGAATAGTGTTTCTCCAAAATTCACTTCCCCCTGGAACTTCAGAATGTGACGTTATTCAGAAGTAGGATTTTTGCGGATGTAATTAAGGTTCTCCAGATAAGATCATTCTGGATTTAGGGTGGGCCATCAATCCAATGACTGGGGTCCTTATTAGAAGAAGAAAAGACACAGGGACAGAGAGACACGGTGGGAAAGACACGTGAAGTTGGAGGCAAAGACTGGAGTGAGGCAGGTACAAGCCAAGGAACACCAGACATTGACGGCAGCCACTAGAAGCAGGGAAGAGATTCTCCCCTAGAGCCTTCAGAGGGAGCCTGGCACTGCTGATACCTTGACTTTGGACTTCCGGTCTCCAGAACAATGAGAGAATAAATTCTGTTGTTTAAGCCACCCGGTTTACGATGATTTCTTACAGCCGCCCCGGGAAACTCATGCAGGTGGGAGATAGATTCCATCTCTGGATGAGAGAAGCCGCAAAGGGTGAGGATGCAGGAAGGTGGGAGAAATGGAACCACGGTTGCAATCTTGCACCTCGGCTCACCAGTCCTCCCTCTGTTCCTGGCAGGCGCCTTAAAACCAAGGAGAAGCCACAGCATGCCAGGCGCCAGACATTCACGACACCAAGCGGCTCCACCCTGCCCAGGCTCCAGAGGGAGGGCGTCTCTGGGAGCTGACGCTGGGTCGCCTACAGATGCCTCGCCTCATCCGGCTCCAAGTCGCCTCCATCTCAGCGTGGGCCAGGGAAGGCAGACAGCCAGGAAATCGAGGTCATCAGCGCCCTGGGTACAGCACCTCTGGGGCATCTTCAACGGCTCCGGTCCAGGTGGCTTGGGAAGACCGGACCAGACCCCTCCCACAGCCCCTCCCCTGTACACAGGAAAGAGCATCCCTTTGGATTTTCTCAGACATCCTGCTGGAAAGGAGGCTTGACAGAGGCTTGTTTCATTCCACAGACACCTCCGAGAGAAGCTGCTGTCTTGGGGGTTCAGTCTGCAACTCCCGAGGAGTTAGCCCACGTGTTTTCTGACTACCCACCTGGCATCCATGCTCGGCCTGGTGCGGGGTGGAGGTAGGGGGCTGGACCACCGAACCCTGCCTTTGAGAGGCACTGTCACTGAGGCTGTCTAGATGGGCTGGGGTTCCGGGCACCATCCAGGGATGGGTACATGGTGACGGGGGGGGTCGCCACCCAGGCTTCCTTCCACTGGGTCTTCCCTTCCTCCTTCCAAATTCCTAACAAGGTGCACTCAGTGCAGAAAGAGGCCAAGTCACCAGCTAAGACCGAGAAGGGGCAGGGAGGGCAGGTTAGGGGAGAAAGATGGTGGGAAGATGCCATAAGAGAGCCAGATGATCATTAGGGGAGGTCATTTTTGCCCAGAGTCACGTTCATTGTTTGTGTATTTTATTCAAGGGCTGTTGAAGGGACAAGGGATGCACGTCAAAGAGGAGACTCTTCTTACTTGTGGAAACACAAAGGAAACCACCCCCTCCCCCAACTCAGAGTAGACTCTAGGGGGAGGGGAAGAGCAAAAGGGGAGCCCCTGGGGCACAGCATTTAAGGAGGCTCTTACTCTCAGGGTTGTGCAAGGGAGGGGCAGCCCCTGAGAGGCAGGTGCTTCCTTAAATGCCATGCCCTCTAAGCCTTGTCCCAGCCTCCGTCCCCACTGGGAACCTCCCCAGGCAACCCGCGTGGGGACCTCTCTCCGGCCAGCTGGGGTATGGGCTCCTGTCTTCCCTGTTGGGCCACTGATTCCTTTTCCAACCCGGAGGCTCCTGAGGACAAGGATTTGGTTTCTGTTTCCTCCAGATGTGCCAGCAGGAAGGCAGGACAAGCTCTGACGCGCAGCTCATTAGCAAAAGGGCTTCCAGCCCCCTTTAACTGTAGCCCACTTTGCTTAACTTTTTCCTTTCCCCCACTGGCCTTTCTTCTCCCCTTTGCCCCTTCATCCCTGCAGACCCCTTCCCGTGCTTTGATTCTTTGGTCACAATTGTGAGACTTCCAGAAACCTCCCCTTTCGTAGGGCCAGGTTCAGCCTCCTCAGCCAGGACCCCACTGAGCTCAGGCCTCCTCCCGTCCCAGCACCCCAGCACCCCTCCCTCATCCTCTCTACACCAGGGGTCCATGGCCTTGGCACCGTGGAGGTTGGGGGCTGCATCATTCTTTGTTGCAGGGCCGTCTTGCGCACTGTAGGATGTTTGGTGGCACCCTGGCCTCTACCCACCTGATGCCAGTAGCGTCCTGCCCCAGTCTGACAATTAAACATGCCCCCAGGCCGTTGCCTCTGTCCAGGTGAAGGCCTTGACCTCCAACTTCCTGAAGCCCCTCCTCAGCTGGAGGAGTAGCATCGATTTCCCAAAGCTCCTTTACTCTTTTAAACGGGCCTGGCAGTGGGTGGTTGACTGGATCCTGGGGAATCTGACCTGAAGGGTCCCAGCTGAGCCCGGGTCTCTTGCTTCTTTTTTTTCCAGGGTAAGATCCAGGTGGTTCTCAAATGCTGAAGCAATAGCTCTCAACCCCGGTTGCACATTTTAATCATTTTTCTAAAAATATTGATGCCTGATGCCCAGCATGGAAGCTGATTTCCTTGGTCTGGGGCTGAGGCTCGGACACGGGTGCTGTTTCCACTCCCGCGAGATGCTGACGTGCAGCCAGGTGAGAAGCCGGGCTCTAACGTGGGTACCAATCCCCTGCACAACTTTTTAAGAATCAGATTCCTGCCCTCCAGAGATTCTGCTTCCAGAAGTCTGGGCTGACGCCCAGGGATCTTTAATAAAACAGCCCGCATGGACATCCTGATGCACCCGACAGAGCCGGAGAAACATGATATTCAGAGCATGGCGTTGGGGATTCCATGACCTTCACTTTCATCTGTCTCAGCCCCACAGACCCGCAGCACACTTCCCTGCGCTGGTCTGAAGTCCAGGCCCTTTGCACCTGTGTGGGTCCTAGGGGAGGGATACACAGAGCGGGGCTGAACTGAAGCTGGTGACCAGACTGGGGAGAGCCCAGCCTGCCTGGAAGGCTGAGGAGTGAGCAGGTGGGCGCGGGGCGGAGCTCAAGGGCCTGGGACTGGGGCCTGCTCTGCTCCAGGCTACTCCCTTCCCAACCTTGCCCCAAGCACCATCAGAGCCCCCCCGGGGATTCTATCCTGAATCATTTTAAGGAGGAGGCCACAGAGGAGGGGGACGGAGACTCCTCCCCACCCCCCACGCGTGCCCGGGGTAAGGCCTTATGGAAACTACAGGATGTCGGAAGGGCTCCTCCGAGCCTGCCCCCCTCACTGGGTCCCGCAGAGAAGGTGAAGGAGTCAGGGATGGAGGTTCAGGCAGGTGTTCTGGGAGAGGCCCACCCTGGGCCAAGTCCAGGACTTGGGTCCTCCTCCAGCCCCATTGCCTTGAAGCATCCAGACTGTCATGTCAGAGAGAAGCAGGTGGAACCGTTAACTTGACAAGAGCTGGCAGGCACCAGAGGAACGATTAGATCCACTTCAGATCATTTTTGTGCCTGTCTTGTCGCCCAGGCCCTGGCTGGGCCGCTGGCACGTGCAGGGAGCCAGGCCGGAAAGCCGCCACTGGTCCACCCTGTGCTGGGACAGCTGCCACCCCCCAACCCCGGCTCCTTCCTTGTCCCCGAGGCCGGGCCTGGGACCAGGATGGGACCAGAAACCGGGCCTACCTGGCCTCTTAGAGCCACGACACCAGAGGAGCCCCCTACAGCATCAGTAGAACCATCTTGCTTTCAGATACGAAAACCGATGCCCAAAGCTAGTTGGTGTGCAGGCTGGAAGCAGAACCAGCCTCTGGCCCTGACGCTGGTATCCCGCCTGTGGACTCAAGATCCATCCTAATCTCAGAGGGAGGACACAATCCACAAAGTCTCGGTTCTGGGCTGCACTGTTGGATTTGAATCCAAGCTCTGCCACAGACCAGCTGTGTGACTCTGGGCATGTGTCTCAACCTCTCTGTGCTCAAGTGTCCTCAAATATAAATGCTGATTGTAATAAAATCTACCTGGAGGGTTGCCATGGGGGTTAAATCTGGCCATTTCATTTGTTCAACAAACACTGCTGCTAGTGTTATTCATGCCTGATACTGTTCTAAGCACTTTATAGAAGTTTAGCCATTTATAGCGACCCTGATGAGGTAGGGCCCACATTTTAAGGAAGCTGAGTCACAGAAGGATTAAGGTTCTACAGCTGGGAAGTGGCAGCGTTGAAATTTGAACCCAGGTTCTGGCTCAGGGATCCAGGCTCTTAACTTACCCTCCACTTGAACTCCTGAGATAAATATCAGAGAACGGAAGGCATCTAATTGTTTACAGTATCAGTTTGGATCATCAGTAGACCGGGGCTGCAGGAGCTGTGGCCAGTGGTGGCTCTGACCCGTGGCCAGTATCCGGTGGGCCTTCTTCAAGCCCTTTCTGTTCCGATCTTGAGAGAGAAGGCAAGCCTCGGGTCAGCTCTGCAGCCGCCTGCCTGGGCGCTGCTAGCATGGGACACAGGGCCCTCCTCACCTGTCCCATAAGTGACAAGTTGCACTCATTTCATCCAGGCCCCTCGCCTCTCTGCAGCCCCTCTGCGGGCCCCCAGCACCGTCTTCCCTAGAGGCATGGGAGCTGGTTTGCAAAAACACCCGGGACAGAGCAGAATAGCATCATTGTGAAACATGTAAGAAAAAGGAAGCAAACAGTATGGAAGCATCCTTGGAGTACACAGCAGGAGATTGCTCTTTGGGGGGCTGGGGGGAGTTGGGCGAGGACTGTTAAGTGGAGGGAGAGAAGGTGATTCCCAGGTTTTGGTGGGGAAACCAGGCGGCCTGTCCCTGCTCCTCAGGCTGAGTCACGTTTGTGTCCCCTCCTTTCCTAGAGTCGCAGTTGAGGCGGGGGTCAGGTAGCCTCTGTGGATGAAAGATCACAGGAAGGGGAGAGGCCACACGATTTAGCCCTAGGGGTCCCCAGCATCAGGTAAGGATCCAAGGAGCTAAATCTCTCTCTCCCCACGCCCCCCACCCCCGTCTCTTCCTCCCCACACCCAACTCCCTCCCTTTCTCTCTCTTTTCCACTCCTCTTAATTGCTCTGTGTTGGAAAACCCTCCCAACACCTTGATCCCTGGTGCCTTCCAAGAGGCAGTAAGACCAGGGGCAACTCAGCACCTCCCAGGCTGTCCCCTCTGTCTTGCTCCGGGCAGAAGTGACTTTTTTCTCCTCCAAGGAAAGGGGAGCGGCCAGTTTGGATTCTCAGCAGGCACTGCCCTCTCTGCCGTCTGGGCCTGAACTACCTTGGAAGAGCCACGCGTATCGGGGCAAAAGTCAGCCTGGGTTCCAGGGACGGGACATGGGCGGAGACCCCCAGGGAAAGCAGGCAGCTCAATCCCGGCTTCAGGGGGAGTAGGGGGCAGGGGGGCACCTGCGCGCTCACACCTACCCCACGCTTAGCTGGGCTCTTCCTTGGTTTAACACTCTGGTGTTGCCGTCTTGAAATTTTAAAACATTTTTTACAAGAGGTTTTGCGTTTTCATTTTATGCTTACCCACGAAAGTTGCTACATAGCCAGTCCTGTCCCCCACAGGCCCAGGACATTGAAATCAAGGGGCTCCGTCCTCTTCCCTGTGTCCCCTTTTACGGTAGAGCTTCTCACCTACGGCACTGTTGACACTGGGGCTGGATAATTCTCTGCAGTGGGGACTGACCTGTGCTTTGGGGGATGTTTAGCAGAATCCCTGGCCTCTGCCCACTAGATGCTAGTAGCACCTCTCCTTCCGCAATGTGACATCCAAAATGCCCCCAGACATTCCCAGAGGTCCCCTGGGGGGAGGCAGAGCCCCCAGGGTTTACAGGCTCTGGCTTTGGGACCCCCACTGGGGGAGAAGTAGAGAGGTGAGCTCTTCTAGGTTAACATAGAAAATCCCTTGCTGGACTGGCCCTAGGTTCACCTGACAGCACTGTAATAAGGAATTAACTGAGGAAGAAGACCATATCTTCTGGACAAAGAGAAGACCCTAACAAATTTCTGGAGACCCCCAGGAATGTTCCAGAAGGCTGGGCAAGCAGTGGACAGTCAGTTCCCAGAGACCTGGACTCCCTGACGGGGCTGAGTCCAGTTCCTCTCCTCCCTCTCCTCGGCCTCTGAGCATCAGGATGGCAGATGGGAAACCGCCAGGCTTTGGAGTCGGAAGATGTGGGTTTAAATTCCACCCACCAGCTGGGACTTCCCTGGTGGCACAGTGGTTAAGAATCCGCCTGCCAGCGCAGAGGATACGGGTTCGAGCCCTGGTCCGGGAGGATCCCACATGCCACGGAGCAACTAAACCCGTGAGCCACAACTACTGAGACCGCGCACCACAACTACTGAAGCCCACACGCCTAGAGCCTGTGCTCTGCAACAAATGGAGTCACCGCAGTGAGAAGCCTGCCCCCGCTCGCTGCAACTAGAGAAAGCCCGCGCGCAGCAACGAAGACCCAATGCAGCCAAAAATAAAATAAAATAAATTTATTTAAAAAATAAATACATAAAAATAAATTCCACCCACCAGCTGGGTGACCTTGAGCTAGTTTCTTGACCTCTCTGAGCCTGTCTCCTCATCTACAAAATAAAGCAAATAATACCTGGGGCGGGGTGAGGGAGTTCTAAGATCAAAGAAGAACGTGTGTAAAGCCGCGGGCGCAGGGCTCAGGGTCTGGCAGCTGTTAAGTTTTTTCTAACCAACTACGGCAAATCCCTGACCCCCTGGAGCCCTCATTTATCCTCCTCCGGGCCATGGAAAAATAGCTGACTCACCCAGCGGAGCAGAGAGAGAGCTGGGAGAGATGCAAGTGCAGGCAAGTTTAGTAGAGGCGTGTCTAAAAAGAGGAAATTCTCGTGCTTTCGTAATTAAAAGCCGTGTATGGTCTCCCGAAGTACCACAGTGAAAGAGCTGTCACAGAATTAGCTTCAAAGGTGGTGGCATTCCCCAGATGTTTGCTCCAGACTCTTGGCTTCTGGCATTTAAATTCCCATTAAGGAGCTGCCGTGGCTGCTGGCAGGCTGGGCTCACTCTTTCCTTGAAAGAGAGCAAATCCTCTCTCAGAAATTTGATTTTAATTGTAATTGTTCTTATTCTTCTTGAAATTCATTTGAGACCATAAATCCACTCATCCTGCCTCACTCTCTTAATTCTGTGAGGATTAAACTGATGGAAAAAATCATACTTCCGAAGGTTTTGAATTTGGGCACGAGTTGGCTCACACAGAAGAGGGTCCTGAAAATCAGGTGTTAAAGGTTCCAGCTCTGCTTTCAAGTTCAATTACGGGCTCCACTGGTATGGGCTCAGCCCTTTCAGATGCTGCTGGGAATCTAAAAGAAGCCATTGAGGAGTTTACAACCTAAAGTTTTTAGGGAATGGGTACTGACCAGTTCTCCAGCTCTACAGAGAGCAAAGCAGGAGAGAATCTTCCAGAGAGAAGCAAGTTGGATGGAAGAAACTTTGTTCCTACAAATTTCAGAAACAGCCGAGTCCTGCCTGAAATGTCCTTTATTGGCTCATACCCACCTCCTCCTTCACTTGCAAGAATGACTCCTCTTTATTCTTCAAAACCCCGAGGAAGTGCCACCTCCCCTGGGAAGGCTTCTAGGAATATCCCCAAGGCTTGCATTAATCTCCCCCTCTATCCTGCATTTACTTATTGGTGCTTATGTCTGTCTCCCTATTCATTTAGGAGATCCTTAATGACTGGGATTTTTGTCTCACCTGTACCTTTGGCCTTTATCTGGCAATTGAATTAGACTGTTGAGCCGCTTAGAGATGGGAACCTGGACCAATGACTTCTGGAGGTCTTTGCATCCTCTTGGAGCCTCAGAATCGCTCTTTCTCCACAAGATGAATACGTTGGCCACTTAGTGAGGAAAGTGAAAGGATAATTTCCTGACCTTAATATGCAAACTGAGATTTTTCTCAGCGGCTGATGTTCTAAGGGCTGCCCTGCCCTCCCTAGGCACAGGAGTGGGAAGGCTCTGTAGCTCCCAGGCTTTGTAAATGGCTTTAAACGTTGCGATAGCCCAGGCTTCTGTAATTAAATTGTACACATTCATGTAGGAGGGATCTCTCTGAAGCGCTCCCTTTGAGCCCTGCTAATTCAGTGAAGCCAGTTAGGGCACAGCCTCTGTGGAAAATGGAAATTGAACGGCCACCACCTGTAGGTTGGGCATTGAAAGGGGCCATATGCTAATGAGGGTGCCCCAAGGACCTTGAGGGGCATGGTGGGAACACCCTGTGTCCTGCCAGTGGGCTGTCACCCCACAGGAGCTATCACCTGCTCAGCCCCCATATTGCCAGGACCGTGGGCAGCTCAGGCAGCAGGACTGTTGCAATTGGTTCGGGATGATTCGATGACTCACCGCACCCGAATATCAGAATGAGTGGGAGTAACTCAGGTGAGCTCCATAACTCCAGCATCTGGAAGTATTGACTAGGTTAAGAGTCTGTTGAGTGGGGCTGTCCAAGGTACCAGCATGACTAAATCAAGTCTACCTCTGCTTATGTTGTTGCAACCCATAATTCTAGAGCTTTCTTTGGTTCTACCCTCATCCTACAACTCCTTCCTAGAAACTTAGAAGAGCGAAAGCCTCAGCCCCAGGACCAGGGACCTTGAAATTGCTTTTGGGCTGTTCCTTAAGGAAACCTAGATGGGTTATTCTTTCCTTAAGGAGCACTTGTTTTGTAAGCTCTGTCAGGGAATGGGTAGAAAGAACTACCATTTGTGGAACACCAAGCCAGCCCTTCTCAGACTTGCAAATGTGGGTGAATGAGTCACCTGGCATCCTGTGAGATGCAGATCCCGAATCAGTAGGTCAGGGGCAGAGCAAGGCTCTGTATTTCTAGCAAGTTCTCTGGGTCAAGTGCCATGCTTGAGAAGCAAAGGTTTACAAACATCATCTCCACCCGCTCTGCAACCTTACATGGAGGGAATGGAGACCAGCGTTTCATAAGCACCTGTTATGTGCCAAGTAGGGTGATCAGCTCTGCTTGTGGGACTCTCAGGACTTTCAGTGAGCAAGCCAGGACCAGTTGATGACTCCACAGAACAAAATGTGGTGTTTTCTGCCTTTTAGCAAATGGGGAAACTGAAGTCAACAGAGGGAGGGAAGCCAGAGGGAGGAGAGGGTCATGGCATCAGGGAAGACGCAATGCCATGGAGTCTGGCAAGGCTTTGAGGCTCTTGGTGGTGAGAGGTACTCTTGCCCTGGTGGAGAACTTTGGGTCTCATCCTTCAACCCAAAATTCAGTGTGCAGAAGAATCATTTCAGGGGGCTGGTTCACACCCAGATGCCCAGAGTCTGAGGAGGGACTGGAGATCTGGACATCAAGCCAAGCAGCTTGAATCTGATCCTCAGGTGACCCTGATCGCATGGCTGCCTCTTGGGGAAACACTGCCCTGCATATCTAGATGAAGAGAGATGGATGTCTAACGCAGCCATGTGGACCAGAGTGACCTCAGAAACCCTGCTCATAAGAAAGCAGAGCCTTTATTGAGTTTTTCATTATAAATGACATCATGCAGCTGAAACATTCACTCTGTCCTCCAAAACACTTGGACATCAACTCACATTTTCGGACATAACAGAACAAAATGATGACAACAATTTGGGGAAAGAGGAAGTAAGTTTTCTTAAGCGTCTTACCTAGAGTGGCAGACTAGATGCCCCATCTGTGAAATCTCATTTATTCTTCCATCAACCCAAATAGCAGGACATTATTATTACTCCCATTTTAGAGCTGAGAAAATGCAAACTCTAGCTGAGGTTAATGAATTGTTCAAAGCTGCATGTGTATGATCCTGCAAGGACTGAAATTCCTCTAGCCCATGTTCTTTGCATTGTGTCCCTTTGCCTCTAGAATACCACTGTATGGGCTCACTGTAAACACTTTGACCCATTTGTCCAGACTGGTTGAATCCAGCGCCAGCAGGAGTGTCCGGAGTGGGTGATGAGAGACCATGAGTGCACACATTCATTTTTCCATCCACCAAATATTGCTACTGGGCACCACGCTGGGCATTGCTGCAAAGATGACACTCCCAGGCCCTCCCTCCCCTCCCCCAGGCCCCTCGCTGCCTGTGCCTGGTGTGAACTATGAACTCCCACAGGGCACCAAGGACTTGCCCAAACGCTGTGCTTAAGAGACTGGACCAGACTTCAGCCTGGCTTCTAGCTGTGCTATAGGGTGACTTCTGCTCCCGTGTTGAGTTTCTGCTCAAGAAAATGCAATATGGCCAAAATTCACATTCAAAATGGGCCTTTTCACTTCCCCATAGCCCCCTTTGTCCCCTCTCTGTTCTCCCTTTAAGAACCTCAGTCATCTTTGTCTTAGTTGGATTTGAGCTCCCTTCCTACTAGAGAAGTTGTCCGAATCAAGTCTGTCTTGCGCCTTTAACAAGAGTCTCATGCTGTAGTCCCTTGACACTGGCTTCCTTTGGTACACAGAGATGAGGTCAGAGAAGGCTCTGAAAATTGGGTGCAGGTTTTGGACTCCACGCTAAGGCATCTGGACCTCACGCTGCGGCCAGTTAGGGGATAATTTTGCGTGGGAAGCCATGCGAAACACGTTAACATTCTCTTACCTGAGGACCCTGAATATTAACAAGAGGCAGCTAGGGCTCCCAGTCTTCTCTGCTCTGTGTTAAACGCCCTGGTTCCCAACAATTCCTCGGATTGTATGGTTCTGAGCCCCTCCCCATCCTGGTGTCCTCTCTGGATGCACTAGGATTGAGGAAAACCTCCACTGTCCTCTTAAAACGGTCTTGTTGAATGGTCCTTCTGTGCGGTGATACATGTTAAAGCTTTGGGAAACTTGACCTTTATAAGGAAGCATCTGTCTGCATCAGAAAACACATGTATTGACTCAAATATGGAAAACGGCTCGACATAAAAGGGGTTAAAGGGTTAACCAACCTGTAACAGATTTGGGGTGTGTCTTCTAGTGCCCCTTCCCTACAACCTGGTCATGGACCCAGCTCCCTGAGTGAGCCAATCCTGGCTCTTTATCCAAGATGAAGCCATGAGAAGACTTTCCGGGGAGCTTCCATACCAACGCTGGGTGATAGACACCCTCTTTCCTCTTGGGTCTCTGTGAAAATGAGGTAATCCTAAAGCTGCCTGTGGCCATATTCCCCAGCAAGGAAATATAACTCATTTGCAATAGAGGAAAAGAAGCCAACAGGCAGACAAGATCCTGAATTGGGATAGAGAAGGGTCTTGACTTTAAACAATAACAACTGCCTTTAACCCAAGCAACATCCAGCTGTTCTGATCCCCAGAGATTTGGAGTAGAGGAGGTGGAGAGGGCGTGTTTGCAAAATGGACCATGAAAACTCTTCTTTAGAGAAAGCAAAGATGGTCACCCCGAATTCCACGCTGGGAAGGAGGCACATGGTGACTTTCTTTCTTTCTTTTTTTTTAAGAGCTCCTGACTTATTTATTTATTTATTTATTTATTTAATTTTTTTGGCTGTGTTGGGTCTTTGTTTCTATGCGAGGGCTTTCTCTAGTTGTGGCAAGCGGGGGCCACTCTTCATCGCGGTGCGCGGGCCTCTCACTGTCGCAGCCTCTCTTGTTGCGGAGCACAGGCTCCAGACGCGCAGGCTCAGTAGTTGTGGCTCACGGGCCCAGTTGCTCCGCGGCATGTGGGATCTTCCCAGACCAGGGCTCGAACCCGTGTCCCCTGCATTGGCAGGCGGATTCTCAACCACTGCGCCACCAGGTAAGCCCCGCACATGGTGACTTTCTGCTATTGCTTACAGCTGCCATTGCCCCCGGATGGGTTGGGTTTTCCTTTATTGCTATGGATCAATTTAGCAGGAAAGCGCTTGTCAAAGGTGGGGAGAATCTCAGTGACAGTTTCAAAAATCTCAAGGTAGTAGAGACAAGCACCTACTTTCAAAAGGGAGCTAAGTTCAAAAGGGAGCCTGAGTAAAGACACCTTCTACATAATCGTGGGCTACATCTGGGTCCCTCAGCCCTAGCTGTACATGAGTCACCTAGGAAAATTTAAAAGAAAAAAAAAAAAAGTCTCTTCCCTCACCAGGCAGATTTAATTGGTTTGGGGTAAGGTCCAGGCAGTGAATAGTTTAAAGCTCTCATGTGATTCTCATATGGAGTCAAGGTCAAGATGAAGCCAGCACTTTTCATAATTCAGCAAATATCAAATTCACCTGGAGGGCTTGTTAAAACACACTGCTGGGCTTCACTTCTGAGTGACTGATTCACCCAGTTTGGGGAGGAGCCCAAGAACCTGCATTTGGAATAAGTTCCAGGCTGTTCGGAGAACCACTGACCTTAACTGGGATTGATAAGTTAAGTCTCAATTAAGAAAGTAGACAGGTATCTTGATTTCTCTAAATATTGTTTTCATTAGGTATCACTATTGGCATACAGTAATTCATGATCCTAGACTATCTTTTTTCATAGCTGTTTTAATAAAACACTATAGTTTCTATTTTGTCAGGAAGGATAACTAGGGGGTGCAGAGGACTCATTTCTCTGCTAGCCCTGACTATGGGAAGGGGCTCCTTGACTCACCAGGCTTGACTATAAGAAGTCTTTCCTCCCCCGGGGGTTAGCTTGCCTGAATTGCAGACAAAATACCGAACAGGAAACATTTCTGAGTGCTGGGCTTCTGAGTCAATCCCTAGTGTTGAAAACACGAGCATTCCTGAAAATAAATGTAGTGAACGATGGCCATTTTTTAGCTGTCCAGAACATCTGTAGTCCCTTCCTAAGCGACAAGAATTCCCCATTGTGAGTCCTGGTGGGTGGCAGGTGACCAACTTTTCCATTCTCCACCCTGGAAGTAAGGTGAGCACACATGACTGGGGTCAAGCAATTCAGTACTCTCAGAGGGAACTTGAGTATTGAGAGAGTGATGGATGCAGGCTCATGGGGAAAGGAGGGTAGTCATTACAACAGCAACAGCACTGACTCCTGGGGCTGGGGGGGTTAGTACTGGCCATGCAGCAGTGCCCCGGCCGTTTTGTTCCACCTGCCTTTCTTTGGTTCCTCTTTATTTTCCCAGCCTGGTTCTCCATCCTTCCCATCAACTCTGTGAGCTTCCTGCTTTCTTTCCAAAGCAATCACTTTCTGCAGAAGTTAGCCAGGGTTGGTTCCTGTGGCTTGCTACTCAGAACCCACTGGATGCACTGGAAAGGTTCGTGGTGGGTGAATATCACGACAGTGGCATCAGAATTTTCAGATGGCCATGGCATGGGGGGAACAGAGCCAATGGGTAAAGAGCCACCCCCAAGGATGCTCATGATTTGTTGTTACAGAGGAAAGCCTGCAGGTGGGGAAGCTTAAGAGGCTGATGGAGGTCACTTGACCAAAAAGCCAGGGACTAGCCTTGGCCATACAGGGACGAGGTATGAATAGCAAGTATCCAGAAAGTGGTACCTAAGAAGCTCCTGGGCAGCTGAGCCCTCCCCCAAATTGACGGCTGTGCCAGATGGAACATTCTATTGTTGGGGTAGTGGCAGTGATGATTTAATTAAGCCATTCCTGCTTTTTCTTTTTCTCCCTCAGCTGGTGGAGGATTAGCGTTTCTCCCTGTTTCTAATGTTGGTTAAATATCAGCAGAGCCTCACAGGAAAGCCATCAGTGAAAAGCTATCACCATGTTTCATACAATCTGAGACACCAGTGATTATAAGATGCGCTGTTATTTTATGGACCAAGAAAGAAAAAAATACTGCCAAATAAATTGCGACAGCGATTGCAAAATGAGCACAATTCCGGAAATATTAAAGTATGAAAAAACTGTCTTAAAAATCAATAAAATATGGTAATAATAATAAAACACAAATCTCGGCTCTTACCTATTAAGCTCTATGCCATGTTCGTTGCCTCTGTTTTCTCATGGAATCCCTCAGGAGCGCTATGTAGCAGATGCAATTATGATCCAGCAAAAGCGAGGTTTAAAAATTTGAGTCAATTGGCCCCCAGCCAGTAAATGATGGGTGTCGAAGATTGGGCTCTCTGGCTTCTTTGGGGTTAGCCAAAGGAAGAGTTGGAGCCAAGAAAAAAAGAACCCTGTCTCATTGTATATTGCTGGAAACATCAATGCTCAATAAATTATTGAAGGGAGTGGCTGGTCCAAACAGGTAAAAGGTAGTCGACTGATTTTTGATGGTGGAACAAACTCTGCTCACCTCTGCTGTTCACTCTTCCTGAAAATCTAAGTACAAGGGAATACGTGGCACACTCTCCTTTTGAAAAATTAAAGCACTGTACTTAAGGCTGAAGTCCCTTTGAGCGCTTACCTTAATTGCAGTCCTCTCCCCTTACCTCTACCCATAGGTCAGCAATACAGCCGTTTTGATGTGCATCTTTCTGGATATTTCTATACATTTATGTACTCACGTGGAAATGTGTATATTTCCACATACATGAAAATTATATAGTATCATACTATGGGGTTGTCCTCTTCACTTTTAAAGATTACCTTTATTGAGATACAATTTACATGCAACAAAACGTATTCAGTTTGCTCAGTTTTGACAAATATATACAACCACGCAACACAACTCCAAAAACCAAAGAACAATATAAAGTATCCTCATGACTATTTACAGTCGATCTCCATGCCCACCGCCAGCTCCAGGCAACCTCTGATCTGCTTTCTGTCACCACAGATAGTTTTGTCTTCTCTAGAATTGTGTATAAACGGAATCCTACAGCATGTACTCTTTGGTGTCTGGGGTCTTTCACTCAGCAGAATGTTTTTTGAGGGGTATAATTGTTGCACACATCAGCAATTCGTCCTGAGCAGTGTTGAGTAGAGTTTCATTATGTGGATATGCCACAAGTTATTTATCCGTGCTGTTGGTGGATAAGTGGGTCATTTCTAGTTTGAGAGTTTGATGAATCAAGCTATTAGGAACATTAGCGTACGAGTCTTTGGACACGTTTTCACATGTACGTATTTACATTTCTAAATATGTAGAAGTAGAATTTTTGGATCATAAATTAAGTGTATGTTTGGCTTTATTAGAAACTGCCAGATTATTTCCCCAAGTGGTTGGACCATTTCACCAGCAATGCATGAGCGTTCCAGTTGCTCCACGTCCTCACCAACACTTGGTGCTAAGTATGTCTTTTTAATTTTTGCCATCCTAGTAGATATGTATAGTGATATCTCATAGTGATTTTAATTTGCATTTCCCTGGTGAATAATATTGTTGAGCATCTTTTCATGTGCTCCTTTATTTTGGTGAAGTGTCTGTTTATATCTTTTTCCTTTTTATCTATCGAATCATCATACTATTGAGTTGTAAGAATTCTTTATACATTCTGGATATAAGTCTTTTGTCAGATATATGTGTTGTGAAGATTTTCTCCCAGTCTGTGTCTTACCTTTTCATTTTCTTAATGATGTTCTTGAAGAGCAGAATTTTAAAATTTTTGTGACGTATAACATCAATTTTTAAAAATATTTTGTAGCCTAAGAAATCTTTACCTATCCTAAGGTTACAAAAGTTTCTTTTATGTTTTATTCCAGAAGTTCTATGGTTTTAGATTTGACATTGAGGTCTATGATCCATTTTGAGTTACATTGGAAATAAAAAGATGACAAGATTCTCTGTATTCAAGGAGTTCATGGCTTAATGTGGGAGATACATAAGTCAACCAACAATTATCATACAGTGTAGAAAGTGCTAGATAGAAGTGTTCACACAAACCTCACTTCCTTTAATTAAATTGCATAACTATAAGTGATTGCACATAAAAAGCTAATAGTACAGGGTGTGGTTGCATCTGCTTGGTGTTGACTGAGCTGTGTATCGTGTAAGGTAAGGGTCAAGGTTCACTTATTTGCATGGTGCTGCCCCCATTCACTTTTCAATCCCTCCTAACTGGCTTCTAAACCTGCTGTCTGAGATAGGACTCCCAGTACCCTCCACGCTGAAAAACTGGCCACTCTTCCATCCTCATTTTCCTTGGTGTCTCTGCAGGATTCCACCCCAAGCACCAGTCTTTCCTGAACCGTCTCTTTCTTCACTTCCAGCACATCATGGTCCTCTGTCTTTCTTCCCACCTCCGTCTCCTTGACTGGCACCTGCCCCCACCAGGGTGCAATAGTGTGCTCACCTCCTCTCTGTATCTGTTTCTGTCCATCTCTTTGTCTCCCCTCTGTTTCTCCCGATCTCTCTCTCTCTCTCTCTTTCATCTCTCTCTCTCTCTCTCCAGGTGTGTCTCCTCCAATCTCATGGTTTTACATATCATCCATATGCCAAAGACACCCACGTTGTACCAGCACCAGCCCATATATAATTCCTGAACTCCCAAACTGTCTACCCAAATCCATCCACCTCCACGTGGTTATCTAGCAGGCAGCTCAAACTTAGCATGTCTAAGGAAGGACCCCTGAATCCACTTCTTGCCCTCCTTGCTGTTTCCTGACCTCCTGAATCTCAGTAAATGGGACACATCTCCTGGCTGATGGGACACATCAGGCTTCTTTGGGCTGAGCACCCTGGCTGGGGACCATTAGTCAGGCAAGCTAACTCTGGGCATGCACAAGTCCAAGGAAAGGGGGTGGGGTCTCCATAACTTTGCCCCCTCCCCTTCTTTATCATCATTGTTTCGGGGCATCTTGAATTCCCTGGAAAGGGACCAGCACGCTCATGTTGCTGGTCTGCTTCCCCGATGGCACAGGCAACCTGGATGCTCTTGGGTGGGGATACAGAGGAGTCAGTATTCTGAGTGTTGACTTTCCTGAGTTCGATGCAGGAAAGAAACCCACCTCTTCTCTCCCCAGTCCCAACTCCCACCCCTCTTCATTGCCTTTTGAACTCCCACCCATCCATCAGAAACTGTCTTTCTAGTGAACCCGCCGGGACCACCGTGTGCCATGGTGGGCTTGCCCATCTCAGAACAGTTCTAGCCTTTGCCGTCTGCACCGCTCACTCAGCACCAGGCAGCTCATATACTGTAGTCCCTTTTTATGTGCAGTCACTTCAATGTATGTGATTAAATTAAAGAAGGTGATTTGTGTGCGTGCCCACCTCTGTCTAGGGCTTTCCACACTGTATCCTAATTGTTGATTGCCTCGTGTGTCTACCCTTTTAAGCTGTGAGCTCCTTGCATACAAAGATATCTGTATCCTTTATCTCCCATGCCTGACATCCAGTAGGTGCCCAAGAACATTTGAACGCACGACTGTTGAAACGGTAATGCACGAAATACTCTTGGAGCAAGGTGATGACGACTTTTGATGGTGCTGTTTACAAGTAACCTCCCCAGAGAGGACTGCATTGTCTTCTTCCATGAGCTCCTCCCAAGATGCAGCCAGGTTCCCACGCACCTGCTGGGCCATGCCTATACCTGCCGATTCACGTTGAGGAGACTCTGGTTGCCCCCACGTGTCCTGGCGTATCTCTTGGAACGTGCAGCCAGAGCTCGAAGCCAGAAGCAGACCGGAAGGGTCCTGCCCTGCTCTGCCACTTACCAGCTGGGTAACCCAGACAGGTCCCTCGTCCTGGTCCCCCATCTTGGTCCCTCAACCTCTTGGAGTCTGTTTTCTCCTTTGAAACATGAGAGCTGGACAGCTTGACCCCGAGGTGCCCGGGACAACCTTGCATCTCAGCACAAGGCTGTGTCACCAGCAGGGACCAGGGAGGGCTGGGGTGTCCTGTAGATATTCACAAATGCCACCTCTTCCACAAGAAGCCTGGGGAGAGGGGGGGCCGGGCAGGGGGATCTGTCCTCAAGAGCAGCCTGGCGGTGACGGAGGGGAAGCTCAGAGCAGAGCCGGTCCCCCTGTAAGATGCCAGGCCGGCGGCGTGTGCCCTGGATCAAGTGCAGGTAACCGTGCCTTCAGCTGGCCTCCCGCAGCTCCCCCCCCGCTCCACCCTGCTCGGCGCTGACAGAGTTATAATAATTGGGTGCTTCAACTTAAACTCACCAGCTCCGGCTTCCTGAAAGGAAGGTCGCAATTAGCCGTCCTCACCCTGTAATAACGTCTTTAATATCCACTTTCATGGTTCACATTACAGTCATTCAGGCCCGTCCCCTCGCATGCAGCCTGTCAGGCGGTGGGGCTGGGTGCCCACGAGGGAGCTGCCCTGCTGAACGGCTCGGCAAACAGCCGCTCCAAAGGCCCACCAATTTGGGCCAGGCAGCTGGGGAATGATGCCAGGAAATGAAAAGGGCTATTTCTGCCCTCCCCGGCTCCAGAGGGCCGATGAGGTCGGGGGCGCAGGCGGGAGGGCAGAGGAAGTGTTGGCCCTCCACCAGCCCTCCAGGCTTCCCAGCGATGAACTTTTCCCTGTTCGGTGGGATGAGCTTTCATTCCACCACTGGGCGTTTTAAAAGAGCAGCAAGAAGGTGGAGGTGATATTGGGGTTGAATGGAAGACTCTGGACGCAGGGTCCGTACCTGTGCCTACCTGTCGGGGCAGGTCACAGACCTTGAATGGGGGAGGCTGGCTGTCTCTGAACGGTGGCAGTGGGGGCATGGAGGCACGGGGGCCTCCGGCCACGTTCACCTGAGCAGTGGCCATCCTGGGAGGCACCTGGCCTGCTCTGGAGAGAGCATCCCCCCGACAGCGGACACGGTCATCATCAGCCTCTCACTAATTCAGTCACTAATTTGCAGACATTTAATGAGCACTAACTATGGGCCAAGCACCAGGGTGAATAGAATATAGACCGTGCCTTCAAGGGACCAGACAAAAAATAAAAAATAATTGCAATACGTACGGTGGGGAATACAAGACGTAGGCACAGGAGTCGCCTGGAGGAGGGAAAGAGGCATCCAAGGGCTTCCTGGAGGCAGATTGTCTTTTTACAAAGTGGCCACAACATCATTTCTGTTCTGGATGCTCTCTCAGAACTTTGCCACTCCCTCATGCGGAGATGGAGCCTGTGCCCTCCTTCCCCTGAACCTGGGCAGGCCCTTGTGACAACCTCGATGAATAGAATGTAGCAGAAGTGATGCTGCATGACTTCCAAGGTTATAAAAGGCCAATGAAGCTTCTGCAGTTGCCTCTCTTGGAATGCTTGTTCAGCAGATGCCATGTTGGGAGGAAGCCCAGGCCACACGGAGAGGCTGGTAGCCGGCATCATCAACTCTCGGACACGTGAGTGAGAGAGCCCTCAAGGGGACCCCAGCTCCAGCCACCACCCGACTGCAGCATAGAGAGACCATGAACAAGAACCAGCTACCTGAGCCCAGCCAGGCCCAGAACTGTGAGATATCGTAATACAATGACTGCTGTTGTTTTACGTCACTACGTTTGGGGTGATTCATTACACAGCGATAGATAACTAAAATACTGATTCGTAAGGCACAACAGAGGCTGACCAGGTGGTGGGTGAGTGGTGTTCCAGGCAAAAGGCACAGTACACGCACAGCACAAAAGCATGAGTTAGAGCTTTGTGATTAGAGACCCACAGGAGCTGGTGTTGTGGGTGTCTGGTGCGCAGGGGGTTGGAGGGTGGGAAAAGCTTGCAAGATTGGACAGCGCAAGGGTGGGGCTTTGGTCCTGTACATCACAGGGAGTTTTTGAGGTTTTCAAGCAGAAGGAAGTCCTAATCATCTCTGGAATCTGGGATGAGGACCAGTGGACAATGGATTGAAGAGAGATAAGACTGATTCAAGTCTCTGTTACCATCCCTCCAAGTGCCACCTCCGGGTCAGACCCACAGAGAGGGTAGGAGGCTACTCCACACATCTGCTCAAGAAAGATACACAGCGGCAGTGAAGATAGAAAAGAGAGCCCTGGGGATTTAAAGAATAAAATCAGTTTTATGGCCAGATGAATAAGACAGATGAAGGAGGAGAGGGATTTTGGAAAGTTCCTTGGATTTCTGAATTGTGGGAGCAAGAAGATGCCAGTCCCTGAGACAGAGGATAGAAGGACAAGAAAGTTTAGGCAGGAAGATGAAGGGTTTGATTTGGGGCACACTGATTCTTAAGTAGATAAAGATAACCCACGGGCATCTGGATTTACAAATTTTGCAGCTCAGAAGAAAGGGTTGAGCTTTTAGTACAGATATGAGATTTAGCTGTCCCCTCAAGCCATAGGAGGGCCAAGGGCAAAATCCTGGAGAGAGCCGGTGTTTAAGGGTGGAGAGAGGAAGAGACACGGAGAAGCAGTGGGACAGCTGGGATGTGGCCGGACGACAAGGACAAGGACGGACAGCACGCAGGAGGGAGTGGCCAGCACTCCACGCCATGCATATGGCGGCTTCCGGTTTCCAGTGACGGTGGGGAAGGGTGGGGAAGGACACAGCATGCCTCTCCAGGGAAAGAGCAGTTTGGAGGCCTGTCTGTTAAGGCGGGCTTTCCTAACTGCGGAGGAAAAGGGCCGGATGTGATGACAAGAAACACCTCTTGTCTGAAGTGGCTGGTGTGTAGGATGTGGGGCAGAGAGAACGTTGGAGGCCAGGTGCCCCGGCCGCCCTGCACGGGCACCATTTGACGGGTGAGGATACTGAGAGCCAGAGATGCAAAGTGCCTTTTGGTCTTTGGTCCAAAAGAACTAGGAGGACCGGAACCCCAGCCTGGTCCCAGACCCTCCGGGGCCAGTGTTCCCACCCAACTTTGCCATGAAATCCCAAGAGCAACAACGAGGCTGAACTTTCTCCCCACTAGGCTGGTCTTGAACTTGGGCTGATTGCTTTGGCTCCAGCTCCCCTCCCCCACCCATCCATCCTGCTTCCTCCGCTATCTCCGGCTTCAGTGGCAGCCAATTCCTCTCGGCCTTCATAGACCAGACCGCTGGGGGCGGGGCTGGGGGGGCGGGTTCCAAGGCTACATCCTCGCCCCTCCAGCCCACACCAGCTCGCAGAAGTACCCAGAAGCGGGTGACGGTGGGCTCAGGAAGGCAGGAAAAGGAATGGAAGGCGGAGGGCTGAGGTGGGCTTGGCTGAGGGGCAACAGAGGGCAGGGGAGCAAGGGCACGGGGCACGTAAAGCTGCAGTGCTCTCCCAGGACGCCCCTCCACCCGCCCCACTGCACCCCACCAGCCTGCCTCTTTACCTCCCCCCCACAGTACCTTGAAACCAAACCGCGTGAAGGGGAGCCGGGCAGGTGCTTAGCGCCTCTAATTGGTTCCATTACAAATGCTCCACAATAAGGTAATTATGTTCGAAAATAACAAACGTGTCAGTTTTTCTGGAAATATTTTTACTTCGAGCGAGGGAGAAACTACACTATCGTTTTTCAAGTGCATCTCTACGCCTGTACATATTAATTAACTGCACTCCGGCTCGACCACCTCTCGGCATTTGTATTATTCATAAATGTCTTGGGGCTGCAGGGACTTATGTACTCCCCTCCTCGGCTTGGAATCACTTTTAATTTCAAGTTCTTTTTTGACTAATTGCACTTGTGGTTTGTGCCTCCTGTACCAGAGAGCTATTCCCTGGCCGTTGTTTCCCCCCATTCTTTTCCCTTCCTTCTCACTCTGCTTCTTCTAGGGTCTCTGACTTACAAAATCCTTGCCAGGTCCTCACCATGGTCATAAATAAATCTCCAGTGAAGATCATGCTTCCTCTGATTTTAAGGGGTGGAGCTAAATATAAATCCTTCAGGGCAGTTACAACATGCATCCTTAGGTAACAAAAGAAATTAATTTGGAATATAGAACTACTGGGATAGGAACCCCTTCTGCTGGGTGGGCGGTAGGCACACCTACCCAACACAAGTCACTTTGTTTTAGACTAGTTATTCTTAAGCCAGTCGTCTGACAGTAGTTAAGTAATAGAAGCTGCTATCAGTTGGGTCCACTTCTGTCCTGTGACAATGAAGTGATAACAAAGCAAAAAGGAAGCTACTCACCCCTTTTTCTATTTTCTATAAGAGGAGGGCATGCATTGAGATAATCCAAAAGGAGTCTCACATCATTAAGATATATTTTCAAAAGGAAGAGGCCAGAGCACAATCTTCTTTTCCATTGCCCAGAATTGTCCCCAGATCTGCTGGGTGACTATTCACGTTGCGTCTGACACTTAGAATATGACCAAGCCACCTCCACTAAGCTCATAGCTGTTGGCCAGTAACCAACTTCCATGAAGTCAGAAGTCACGGCAGGTCAACAAAAGCTCCGAACAATCTGAGGATCTTCTTATTAGATTTCCCCTCAAGAAGAAAAAGGGTGTCAAAAAGTGATCCAGTGGTTTACCAACAAACTATTGAAAATTATTTATTCATCAATAAGCCGTTGACACCCCTTCTGCCCCGCTGGGACAACTACCAGATTTATAGTGTATCTAGCAACCTATTAAACCTGTAGTTTTAGGGAGAGTCGTAAATAGACACTTCTTAAAATGGTAGAGACAGAATTCCTATATCCACTCAAACGCTAGCAGTTATGAAGACGAACAGGTTGGCATCAAGTCCCTGACCAAATCCAATCCAAGGTAACAAAGTTCCCTGATCTGCCCTGTTATTTCTTAGTTATAGCTTCAACTGGAGACACATTCAAATTAGGTCATTTGGGGAGGGTTTGCTTACAAGGGGATTAATTTCCAAGGTGAGGGCAAGTGGAAGCCAGGATTCAGGGATGGATGCAGTGGGGTTGTGACCACCCCAAGCCGAGAGGACAAGGGGAGGGGCCAGTCCACAGCTCAGGGGGGAACCTCTAGGGCAGAAGCTGTCACGAGAGGAGCAGTGGCCTTTGGTGGTGGGACCTGGGCACCCTGAGCTGACCCTGCAGGGTGGCAGCCAAAGCAATGAAGATCTGGCCTCATTCTCCCTCCCTTTGATCTGTGGCCAGGGCTCCATCGGCTGAACCCAGCTGGAAGTCACAGAGCATGGGAGCCCGTGGGTGTGGTCCATTCGGGTGAGCCTCCCAGGGCCCAGAGCAGGGTGGCCAGAGGAAACTCCCCCCGCAGAGGGCAGGCCCTCTTCAGGAGCCACCAAGGTTTGGGGAAGGGGCGCTGGAGTCTCTACTCCCCTCCCTGGCTGGGCTCAACATTCAGGATTTGTCAAAGGGCCACGGTGGTGGCTCACACGTGTCCCTTGGTGACCCCAACTTGGAAGTGAAAGTGTGGGCTGGTCTGGGAGTTTCTTCACCGACGTGTATATATATCTGGGAGAAAAGAGGAAATAAGGTAGAGAGGAAGAGCTGATGGCTGGGTGGGAGGGAGGGGGAGAGAGCACAAGCATGGAAGGGGTGAGAAAGAGAGAGAAATCTCACAGATTTTAAATATAGGAGTATAAATAGTTGAAAATCTGGGGCGCTGTATGTGTGTGGAAAATGCAGATTGGGGTTTTGAAGTCAGATACCAGAAGCAGAAATGTTCATTCTCTTGAAATATTGTGAAGGGAAGACTGTCTATTAAGGAATTACACACACACACACACACACACACACACATATATATATGTGCACACTGTTATATAAGTATAAAAAACAATGACACAGAAACATGTGCAATGATACCCAAACATAGAGACACAGAAATACATTAAAATACATACAAGGATCTGCCTTTTGCCCTAAGGCATCCATCCATCCATTCATTCACAAATATTTATCGGGTGCCCCTGCTGTGTGTGAAGGACGCTGCTGGGTTACGAGGATACAGTGGTGGACAGGACCACAGGTCATCTCCTAAGTGAGCTCAAAGCCTACTGACGTGCTGAGACATAATCCCACAGAGGCACGGAGCTAGAGGAAGAGGCTGCTAAGGAGGTGGGCTAGGGAGTCTAGACCACAGCGGACTCACACGTACTCTGAGGTCTTTGAAAGGAGGTGAAAGGTTTGCATATTTGTCACTGCCTCATGACCATGGTACACTCAATTCCTGAGCCATGAAGATGAATGAATGAGTTCAAGAATGAACGAATAAGTGAGTGAATGAATGAATGAACATCCTGCCAACTAGCAACAAGGTAGACATGGCCTTGGGCTGCCCAGAACTCCAACATTCCATTCCATTCCTGGAGAAGAGGCGCCCCCAAGGCGCTCAGCTTTGAAAGGATCAACCGAGGAAGGTGACTGGTCTTTTCAGCTCAGCCAAGCTACCTGCCAGCCTCTGAGCCTCTGTGACTGTGGGTGGGGCGGGGGAACAGGCTGCAGCTTGAAAGCCAGACTCTCTAATGAGCTTTGCAAACCTGAGGTCCCTTCCTCTGGACCCAAAGGGATGGAGTTTTTTCCTTCCTCCGTCCTGGAGCAACTCCACCCTCATGTGATCTTGTCTGGGGTTCTAAACTCTTTGCAAAGCCTGGTGGCAAGCTTGCCAGCTTCGGAAGTAAAAGATGTAAGTAGAAGATGGAGGGAACGCCTTGCTGCCCCCCTCGTTACTACGGAAAGGTGAGCACTGATTATTGTCAGCGAGAGTGGAGCCTGGGGATGGAGGAGTGCACTCTACTGAGGCTGTATTCCCACCCTTCTCACTGTGTGTGCATGCGTGTGTGTGTGCATGTGTGTGTGCATGCATGTGTGTGCATGCATGTGTGTGCATGCATGTGTGTGCACATGCGTGTGTGTGCGCATGCATGTGTGTGTGTGCGTGCGTGTGCACCTCTGCATGCAGGAGTTAGAACAGGGCCAGGCTGCAGCAGCTGCTGCGGGTACCCTTCTGTATCCATCAGACCGGACCATTCCGTGATCTCTCACCAACCTCCGACGGCCAGTATCTGCATGTCTCGGCCGGAGGGCTTTTGCCACAACTGCATAAGGCGACAGGAGCGCAGCAGGCCAGGAGAGCTGAGGAATGAATACCCTCTGCGAGCAGCCCTTAACCAAGGACTCTTGGGAGTTGGTGTTTAAATCCCTGGGCGACCTCATCCCCCGCGGCGGCGGGGGATAACTCTGAGGTGTGTTCCCAGTGTCTCCTGGAGTTTACCTACACCAGCGAGAGCTGGTCTCACACCGGGGCAGCTGGCTTCCTAGAACACTGCTTAGTGGTCGCCGTCCTGTCTCTGTGCCCCTTCCCCATGCCCGCCCCACCCCACCAGCGGTCCCTGTACCTCCCAACTCATCTCCGAGCACCTGAATCCTTTTGGGGAACCCAAACTAACACATACGCAGACCTCGCTCCTTGCAAAGTCAGATGGACCCTAGGCTGATACTGACAAGACCCTCCTTGGGCAAGGTCAGCTTCCCCAAGGAGCCAGCCCTCACGGGAAGGACTAATGAGAGGCTCCTTCAGGGGGATGGGCTATGTCTGAGAGGAGACAGAGAGGGCTGCTCTCTGTCCTAAGATGTGAGGTTTGAGTCCAGACTGGAAGAAGTTTTCTGGGGTTCCCATCCTTTTCACCATCATCCCAGACCCAAGAGCTACCTCCTGGGACCAGGTACTAAATGCAGTGACACAGCCAGCTGGGGCTCCCCGTGGCCTTTTTGAGGTTCTTCTTGATGGTCTCTGGGCAGAAGGAGGAACAAAAAACCAACCCCAGGGAACATCAGCGAGAAGGCACATGGGTTTTTTGGGGGGTGTTTTTTTGCGACTCAATCGCTCAGTAACCCAAAGAGGCAACCAGTTACCAAATGCATATTAATATCCATGGATATTTAATATAGAGGGAAGAAAAGGCTTGGCTCTTTTAGAAAGAGACTTGGTTAGAAGGCAGTTGGTTAAGGTTGAGGGGGAGGATGGGGAGATGGGGGTGATAGCTAAAGTGTACAGGGTTTCTTTTGGATGTGATGGAAAAGTGCTAAAATTGACTATGGTGACGGCTGCACCTGAGAATATACTAAAACCACTGAATCTTACACTGTAAATGGGTGAATTGTATGCTATGTGAACTGTATCTCAAGAAAGCTGTTTACAAAAAGGGCAGTTGGGTGTAGAAGGAAGGAAAAGTAGAGCTTTGGGGCTGGATAGACGCGGCTTTGAGTTCCAGCTTTACCACTTGTAGCTCCGATGACAAGACACTGAACCTCCCTGAAACCCCAGCTTCTTCGAGTGAAAATACTTAGGGTTGTTGAGTCGATTTAAGATACCTTATAAAGCACTTTAAAACTTCCCGGCATATAAATAGTAGTTAGTTTTAATAATTTTAATAATAATAATTAGCAGCTGAAAATTATACCGAAGCTGCTACTAGAAATTACCATTGCATATTAAATTCTCATTCTTTAGAAGAGGAGGTAATTAGTACAAAATGAAGTGATCCTTTCAAAAGTATTTTTACCTAGCAACTTAGTTGGTCTAAGAACTGGGTAAGAAAAGGGCTGAGAAAGAGACTCACCCTGATCATAATCTGTCTTTTAAAGATTCTGACCTCAAAGGGAAATGGTCACCAATGAAGGGGCCAGTGGTGTTAATACCAGAAGAAAAATCATTTCTCTCCAGTCTGGAAAACAGGTAGGTAACACGGGGTGATCGGCTTCTGACACCACTAAGATGAGTAGGGTTTGGGTGCTGAGGCAAAGCCAGGACCCAGACTTGCTTATCAAACCTAGAGGCTGTTCTGATGGGATCAACTGAAATGTTCTTGAGAGAAAAGAGCAGATCCCTTAATCAAGTTCAAAATCAAGTGGAATCTGGAACCACCAGGGTACCCTACGTGCCCAAGGTTTACATTTCTTTTAACTCTTGATGCAGATTGAATTTGTTTATTCTCATAGAAAGGGAGATGGGAACTGATTTGTATTATTATTTTCTATCTAGAGGAAAAGCAATCATCGATCTGGAGTATGTATTTTGTTCTGTTTTAATATTACCTCTTGTTTTATGCATCTCCTAAGTGCACCGGGTTTTAAAACAGATGTAGATTAAGATGTCCAATCCACCCCAAGTTAACAAGTTAGTCTGCCCTGCCACAGTTTCCTTGATATTAGCAGAATCCTTGATATTGTAACTCATGGGTCAGAGACACAGGACAGTTTATCACAGCAAGAGTGGTAGCCGGAGTGTCATTGTCATTGTTTTTGCATCTGTTCCTCAAGCCACAGCTCCCACAATGCAATGCAAAGAGGGCCAGGTGACACCTGGGCATACACAGTAGGGTGTGTTACAATAGAGGAACCCTGAGCTTAGGGAAGCTGAATCTTTTATAATGGATAGTAAGCATGCCTACCCTTGGCTCCAAGAGGGTGACATTATGGCTTCCAATGCTGTTCACCATGCAAGCATCCTTACAAAGATCAGAACAAAGGCAGTCTGCATCTCTGCTTGGAAGGTAAACAGAAATGTGAGAGACCCAGAGAAGACCGTCTCCCAGTACTCGACAGCTGTGTCTTCATCTCTGAGCCTCAGTTCCTTGATCTGTAAAATGGGGATAATACCCATCTGGCTGGAAAGAATAAATTAAATATCAGTGTAGTCTTTCAAGCACAGTTCCTGGTGCACAACAGACACTCAAGAAATGTTGGTTATTCCCTCCTGCTGCCTCCCCCTTAACTAAATGATAGTTTGGTGAAGACTTTATTCTCTACGAATCCCACCCCTTCTTACCAACTCACATTAGAACCCATAAAATAATATCCATATGAAAACTTTGCCACCATTATTTTGTTTCAAGATGGCAGCCTACCAGCCAAATAGAATGTTAAGTGTGCCCTGATCCCATTAGCAGAGTATCAAACTCGATCAATTTCAGCCCAAAGACTCACCATTAAATAATTCAAAAATCCTAAATCCCCCAGCTCAGCAGTTCTCACTTTGCTGCATTTTTAAGTCATTGGGGAGCTTTTAAAAAAATGCCACTGCCTCCAATACCAGTGAAATCTTACTCTCTGGGGGTGGGACTCGGGTACCCGTAGTTTGAAAAATTCTCTGGGTGATGCCAATACCTAGCCAGGGACAGAAGTGTTGCTTTGCACGTGCTACTTTGCAATTCTTAAGCTGTTTCACTGGAGTGTAATTGGTCTAACTCCGAAAAGGTCACCGGGCATTTGCAAGTACTTCACTGAGCCCAGCGCGGAGCTGTGGCCTGGGCAAGGGGAGTGGGCACACAGAAGAAACTGAAAGGGGGGTCGGTGGTCCATTCTCTAATAGAAGATAGGGGAGCGCCCCGGAAATGTGGAATTCTAAGGAGCCTTGAGAACAGGGCTCTGTATACTCTGAGCACCCAAAGGATGCTTTCAAATGGTCTCAGGATTCTGGGCTCCACCCCGAAGCATCAAGCATTCTGCACGCACACTTCAGCTTGAAAAGAGCTTTAGTCCTTCCTTGCTCCCCAGCAGACTAGATTATAGGATTAACTCTTCATCTCCTGGCTGGGCTATCGGGAATCCTTTCTCCTCTCTTTCCTTAGGTATAAACAATCAATAAAAAAGATTTTTCTCGCTTTCTTCTCCCACTTTTCTTTGGAGTTGTTCTAGGCAGTTGCTTTGGGGTTTTGACAGATCCTGAAGGAGAAACTAAGGCAAGGTCCAGCACCGGGATGGGCCGGGCCTCCTCTGTCGCCTGCTCTGTGGTTACGCGGATGCTGCAGGCTTCCTTTGCCCCTCATTCTGTCTGTGGCGAGCAAAGGTGCATAGGAGGGCTTCGGGGCCTCCAAAGTCAGAATTTTCCATTGGCTTTGAGCTGGTTTTCAATCCCCCTCACTCATAAACATGCAAATTACTCAGGTAATTGGGACACCTGAAGTCCCACGGAGCCTAATTTGTCTACATAATGCAGGCTGCAAGCAAATTACCTGAAACTCAGGTGAAAGTGGGCTTTTCAGACCAAGGAGAGCCTGCTGTCCAGAGCCTTTGTTTCCGCAGGGAGGCTGCATTCTCCTCTTGGAACGTGGCGGGAACAGAAGGGACCAGAAACACTTAGGGGAGGTGGAGGAGCCGCTTTCCCATCACGGAACCAGCAGCCGTGGTCCCAGCTGAGGCTAGCTCTGAGAGCCACTTGGCAGGGGGCCTCCTACAGAGCCCAGACTCTGAGGAGGGAGCCCCGGAGCCTGATGCCGCTGGACGTGGGCCCGCGAGCTGACCAGGGCAGTCTCCCTTTACGTCACACCATCAGAAGGTGCAGGGCAGGCCGCGGGAAATGGCTCACTGGGGGAAACTGAGTCCCTCCTGGACTCAAGAGGCTTTTAAATCGTAGCTGTTCCAGGCAGGGGTGTGGGGCAGGGGCTTTGGGAAGGCTCTCTGGCTTCCATAGCGGAGCTAGGGCCACGTCAGAGCAGGCGAGGTTAGGCAAGGCTGCAACCTTCCATCTGCCCCTCCTCTATTTCCACTCCCTCCCTCCCTCCCCAAGTTCCAGGTAGGGGTGATGGCATAGAAGATAGAGCTTTGTTCTTTCCCTCTTCCTGGGCACCTGCTGCGTCCGTCCTACCCATCTGAAGGCTCGCAGGCCTCCACGAGTGACATCACAGGCCTGTCGCCGCGGAAACGGGCACTGAGGTCAAGGAGCGGGGATGGGGGTGGGAGTGGGGGGTTGGGGGTGATGGCTTCAGGCAGGGAAGGAGGGGCGCCGAGATCTGGGGGGCCAGGATTGCGGGAATGGAGCCCAGGGGGGGATTAGATTTGACACCTGACGTCCAGAGAGCTGAAAATGCAGCCCGTGACCTTCCCCAGACAGGGGCAGATCTGGAAGGCACGGCCACCGCTGGGAGGCAAAGATGACTGGTCACTTCCTGCAGAAGCCACCCCCTGCCCAGGGCCACCCCCCAGAGCCTGATTGTCCATTCGGAGCTGGTTCTACTTGTCATTTGTTGGCTCAAAGGTCGGAATGGACTTCTTAGAAAGACAGACTTCCTCTGGCCATTCCTTGAGGACTGAGCTCTCAAAACCAATTGGTCCAAATCTCAGCGCAATTTGGCCTTTACATTCCCACTGCGGGTAGGCGAGGCTCACAGGGGAAGGGGAAAATGAGCAGCCAGGGACCAGGGCCAGGGGCATGTGCCCAGAGGGCCAGGGGCATGTGCCCAGAGGGCCAGGGGCATGTGCCCAGAGGGCCAGGGGCATGTGTCCAGAGGGCCAGGGGCATGTGTCCAGAGGGCCAGGGGCATGTGTCCAGAGGGCCAGGGGCATGTGTCCAGAGGGCCAGGGGCATGTGCCCAGAGGGCCAGGGGCATGTGCCCAGAGGGCCAGGGGCATGTGTCCAGAGGGCCAGGGGCATGTGTCCAGAGGGCCAGGGGCATGTGTCCAGAGGGCCAGGGCATGTGCCCAGAGGGCCAGGGGCATGTGCCCAGAGGGCCAGGGGCATGTGCCCAGAGGGCCAGGGGCATGTGTCCAGAGGGCCAGGGGCATGTGTCCAGAGGGCCAGGGGCATGTGCCCAGAGGGCCAGGGGCATGTGCCCAGAGGGCCAGGGGCATGTGTCCAGAGGGCCAGGGCATGTGCCCAGAGGGCCAGGGGCATGTGCCCAGAGGGCCAGGGGCATGTGTCCAGAGGGCCAGGGGCATGTGTCCAGAGGGCCAGGGGCATGTGCCCAGAGGGCCAGGGGCATGTGTCCAGAGGGCAGGGGCATGTGTCCAGAGGGCCAGGGGCATGTGCCCAGAGGGCCAGGGGCATGTGCCCAGAGGGCCAGGGGCATGTGTCCAGAGGGCCAGGGGCATGTGCCCAGAGGGCCAGGGGCATGTGTCCAGAGGGCCAGGGGCATGTGCCCAGAGGGCCAGGGGCATGTGTCCAGAGGGCCAGGGGCATGTGCCCAGAGGGCCAGGGGCATGTGCCCAGAGGGCCAGGGGCATGTGTCCAGAGGGCCCGGGGCATGTGCCCAGAGGGCCAGGGGCATGTGCCCAGAGGGCCAGGGGCATGTGTCCAGAGGGCCAGGGGCATGTGCCCAGAGGGCCAGGGGCATGTGCCCAGAGGGCCAGGGGCATGTGCCCAGAGGGCCAGGGGCATGTGCCCAGAGGGCCAGGGGCATGTGCCCAGAGGGCCAGGGGCATGTGTCCAGAGGGCCAGGGGCATGTGCCCAGAGGGCAGGGGCATGTGCCCAGAGGGCCAGGGGCATGTGTCCAGAGGGCCAGGGGCATGTGCCCAGAGGGGCCAGGGGCATGTGTCCAGAGGGCCAGGGGCATGTGCCCAGAGGGCCAGGGGCATGTGTCCAGAGGGCCAGGGGCATGTGCCCAGAGGGCCAGGGGCATGTGCCCAGAGGGCCCAGGTGCATGTGTCCAGAAGGGCCAGGGGCATGTGCCCAGAGGGCCAGGGGCATGTGCCCAGAGGGCCAGGGGCATGTGTCAGAGGGCCAGGGGCATGTGTCCAGAGGGCCAGGGGCATGTGCGCAGAGGGCCAGGGGCATGTGTCCAGAGGGCCAGGGGCATGTGCCCAGAGGGCCAGGGGCATGTGCCCAGAGGGCCAGGGGCATGTGTCCAGAGGGCCAGGGGCATGTGTCCAGAGGGCCAGGGGCATGTGCCCAGAGGGCCAGGGGCATGTGCCCAGAGGGCCAGGGGCATGTGTCCAGAGGGCCAGGGGCATGTGCCCAGAGGGCCAGGGGCATGTGCCCAGAGGGCCAGGGGCATGTGTCCAGAGGGCCAGGGGCATGTGTCCAGAGGGCCAGGGGCATGTGCCCAGAGGGCCAGGGGCATGTGTCCAGAGGGCCAGGGGCATGTGTCCAGAGGGCCAGGGGCATGTGCCCAGAGGGCCAGGGGCATGTGCCCAGAGGGCCAGGGGCATGTGTCCAGAGGGCCAGGGGCATGTGCCCAGAGGGCCAGGGGCATGTGCCCAGAGGGCCAGGGGCATGTGTCCAGAGGGCCAGGGGCATGTGTCCAGAGGGCCAGGGGCCAGGCTGTGTCGGAGACAGGGAGGCTCCTGAAGCCCCAGGAGGCGAGGAGAGAGGGCACTTTACAAATCAACAGCTCCCTTTTAAAACTGGATTTTAACCTCCCTTAGGTTTGCTTTCGAATTTATTCGCAGTTTCATTTCCTTGGGTAATAATTCATTATCTCACTCCCAAGCCTGGGGAGCAGTGCTGGCCTAGAAGTGGCATTTACCTTCCACAACTTTAAGTGATGCTTTTTTAGCTGTGTCATCTTCAGATCACTCTCCGCCCTGGCCCCATACTGTTCCTGCATCCCCATGTACCCCAAGGATGTCGGCGCCTCCCTAGGTGCAGGCTGACTGATGCGGCCCTCCCCTCTCCTCCCCCTCCCACCCCCCAGCACTCCAGCCCATCTGTATTCTGATGCTATTTGCATCAGGCTCTCTTTGGGGCCCGAGCCTCTCTCTCTTGTGAAGGGAGACAGCTGCAAGCTGCAGGGAGATAGAGCTGTCCTGTTGGAGTCAAGATAACTGCTGCTGGGATGGAACCCAGTGGAGGATTGGAGGGGGCCCCATGTGTCAGCTTAACGGGAGGATCTGAAAAAGCTATTTCAATCCCGTCTCCAAGTGGGAAACTGGCAGATGCCCTTCTGTGGAATGAAAGTTTTTCTCTTCCTCTCCATCCTCTCTGCCAAGGAAGAAAGCTTGATTAACAAGGGGCGTGAGGAAGCTTTTTCACTAAGAAAAAGTCCTTTTCACAAATCCCTTCTCTCCTTGCATCCCAGAAAAGACCGCATCGTAACGCCCAACATGGCAGGCTGGGGATGAGGATGGGGCCCTCTCCCCATCACCAGCCAAAGTCCCTTCCTCCATGTGTTGGTCCATTGCTGCCTTCTTTCAGCACCTACTGTGTTCCAGACACTGGACACTAGATATAAAAATGCAAGAGCCAATGTGGTCCGTACCCACGGAGCTTACGGTCAAGTGGCATGTTTGTGCTGCTTGGCAAGTGACCTGGAATGTGTGGGAAATGGTGAGGAGAGAGGGGTTCTTCTCCGTTAGTAATCTCCTGTATTACAGTACAATTGGCTGGGTGCTTACTCTGTAATGAGAGGTTCCCGATTCACCTCTCCCAGCCTGTGCGGCGGGAGGTCAGCACCACCTTTGTGGCTCCATTCTACAGATGGATATGTGGAGACTCACTGGATCAGCGACGTGAGTCCAGGTCTGTCTCCACAGCCAGACTCCATCCTCTATAACATCGGGGCCCAAACTTGCTGCGTGGTGGAACCGCCTGATGCCCAAGGCCAATAAATCAGAAGCCCTGGGAGTGGGACCGGGCATCAGTATTGTTAAAGTGCCCAGGTGATTCTGACACGGGGCCACGTTTGAGAATCATTGCCCTACAGTCTTCCTGCTCAAGTGTGGGCTGGGACCTCAGCCTCACCTGGGAGCTTGTTAAAAATGCTGGCTCTAAACCCCACACCAGGCCCGACGAGTCAGAATCTGCATTTAACAAAATCCCCAGGTGACAGTTAAGTATCTTGCCCGAGCTATGGAAATCCCCTGTAGAGGTGTAGCCTCGCCACCACTGCCCCCTGCTCTATCAGCCCTGCTGTGCCATATGTGGGGTCACAAGTCCCCAGGATAGGAGAGAAGAGACATCTTCCTCCTGGGTCAGTCATCAGCTTGCCCCAACTCAGCCCCACAGAGAAAGGGAGAAAAGGGGTAGGGAGGGGAGGAGGGGCCCTCCAGACCCAGCACGCAAATCACACGCAAATCAGCATCCTGGCACCTTTTGGGATCGGGGCTGGGGAGAGACTTGCAACCCTGCAGGTGAGATTAAAAACTGATGGTAAGGGCTTCCCTGGTGGCGCAGTGGTTAAGAATCCGCCTGCCAATGCAGGCGACACGGGTTCAAGCCCTGGTCTGGGAAGATCCCACATGCCACGGAGCAACTAAGCCCGTGAGCCACAACTACTGAGCCTGCGCGTCTGGAGGCTGTGCTCCGCAACGGGAGAGGCCGCGACAGTGAGAGGCCCACGCACCGCGATGAAGAGTGGCCCCCGCTCGCCGCAACTGGAGAAAGCCCTCGCACAGAAACGAAGACCCAACACAGCCAAAAATAAATATAAAATTAATTAATTAATTAAAAGAAACGTTTAAAAAAAATTAAAAAAAAAAACTGATGGTAAGGTTGGGGTCTGCCAGCGCCCCAGAATCTCCTCCTCCAGGTCATCAGCTCCCTCGGGCCCAGGCCTGGCTACCAAAGCGTCCCCAGGCTCCTTGCAGAGGAACGGCTACCTGTGCCGGGCATGTCTTGGCCAATGCCCCCATTCCCTGATCTTCCTTACTCAAGCCAGCAGATGTGACTGGACTGGGGGCTCTTGGCACCTCGGGCGTTTGGGTCCTGTTTGTCAAAATTGTAGCACGATGTCAAGGCCGTAATGGCTGAGTGCTTCCTTCAGATTGGTGCCGCTCGCCTGTTAATGGGCAGCACCTGTTTTCTGGGCTGCCGGGAGGAAGGGCGGGGATGGAGGAGAGGCTGAGGCACAGCCCACCTTGTTCAGCTCAGTCGGTGGGGGGGGGGGCCCAGGCCACGGGTGGGACGGAGCGGGGTGGCACTCCTGAGCTACAGGGAGCTGCCCAGCCCAGAGATCCGGGTCTCCAGCCCCGAGGGCCGCGCTATGGCAGATTCCGTCCCGACTCTGCGATCAGCTGGCTGAGCCCGTCCGGACCTCTTAGTTGGGTGCGTTTCTATCATCTCCACAATATGCATCACACATCCGTGGTCTCATCTGCCTGTCAGACGCCTTTCCCAGCCAGTTTCCTCCTCCTCTTCAGATTCTTCCTGCTACGGTTTCTATCCCCACATCGGCTTCCAAAAGCAATGGAGAAAGCAGAACATTGAAAAGGACACCCAGAGGTCAGAGTTCAAGACCAGCTCTGTCACTTACAAGTCACGTGGCCTTGGGCAAGTCATGTACCTTGTCTGAGCACTGGTAATTTCATCTTTCAAAAACGGGAAGAATGGGGCTGGCTTTGCTGAGCTGTGGTGAAAAATAAAGTGATATCTATGTGAAAGCTCCTGACACAGGGGCAGGCACATTGTGAGTACTCAACTCTGGCTCTGTTTCTAGATTTATGCAAATAAAGTCTGAGTTTGAGTGATCCTCCAAGTGTGGTCCCCATACCAGGACCAGGGGCATCGCCAACAGGGAGCTTGCTAGAAACACACATCCTCAGGTCCTGCCACGGACCTACGGAGTCAGAAATGCTGGGCGAGTCCCAGCAATCTGTTCTAATGAGCCCTCCAGGGTGAGAACCATGGGTGAGACCACTAAATGCTACATCTATTAAGCCATAAATCGCTCCGCTACCTTCTAAGTCACATGGATTTGGAGGAGAAATCATATGCATTAGAGTTCTTCAGAGTAACAGAACCAATAGGAGAAATAGGTAGACAGGTAGGTCGATTGTAAGGAATTAGCTCACACGATTATGGAGGCTGATTAGGAGACTTTCCATGATCTGCTGTCTGTAAGCTGGAGACCCAGGGAAGCCAGGGGTGTAGTTTGAAGGTCTGGGAGCTGGAGAGCTGATGATGAAGATTCCAGTCCGAATCTGAAGCCCTGAGGACCAGAAGTGCCAAGGTCAAGGGAAGATCGATGTCTCAGTTCTCAGTCAGGCAGACAATGAATTCAAGCCCTCCGCCTTTTTGTTCTCTTCAGGCCCTCCTCAATGGCTTGGAGGAAACCCACCCACACTGGGGAGGGCCATCTGTTCTGCTTGGTTCACCAATTCAAATGCTAGTCTCTTCCAGGAATACTCTCGCAGACACACCCAGACAGAATGTTTAGCCAGCAATCTGGGCATCCCGTGGCCCAGTCCAGTGGACACATGAAATTAACCATCACACAAAATAAATAGTGAGAAGACCAGCTTCCTGTCCGCAGACCATGTGTGAGGCACTCTCCCATCAACCCACTGAATCCTCACAACCACCCTGTTAGACACAGATATTATCCCCATTGTACAGAGGAGAAAACTGAGGCACCCGGAGGCAAGTTGGTGAGCTCTGAAACCAAGCATTCGGAGGCAAGTTGGTGGGCTCTGAAACCAAGTATTCCGGCTCCAGAAGCTCTGGGTGGTGCCCACCCCACCAGCAGGCAGCCAGGACCTGTGGGATCCGAGGGGATCAAAGGTCAGGACATGGTGGAGGAGGAGGGTGTGTGTAACACAGACAGATGGGGTCCTAGAGAAGCCTGTTTGGGGAAATGATTTAAGCTCGGAAGCTCTCCTATATTATACTCATAGCTCCCCGCACGTCTTTTCATGTATTTATCACAAATGAAAATCAAAGATGTATTGTGTTTTTATGTGTTCAGTGTCTCCATTGCCTGCTGGGCTATAAGCTTCATGAGGGCAAGGGCCACATCTGTCGTGACACACGGAATCCGTAACATAGCATGGTGCCTGGCACACCGCAGACCACAGTTGCTGGGTAAATAAATGAATAAACAGTATGCCTACCCCTCCCTCCCCACTGTAATTATTTTCATGTCTGTTTTCCTTCTAGACCGAGACCCTGACAACTACATAGACTGTCTTATCCAGCTCCGTACACATAGTCCCTAGAACAGTGGCTGGCTTTATATGTGCTTTTCGAGTTGAACCCAATCAAATTCTGAAGTCCGGTGGACCCTCTCGCTAATAAGATCATCCATTGTTCTTGCTCAGGGAAGAAGGGAATGCCAAATTCGGAGTCAGTCTCCCAAAAGCTGAACTGGGTTTTCACAAGTTTCCTTTATCATGAAGTACCCACAGGTTATAATTCCCTGAGGGTAGGACCCAGAATCCTGGTTCCTGGGTACCAGGACTAAGCCAGGGGAGGACTCAGTCTTCCCTGGCAGCTTAATCCACACGGTGGAAAGGCTGGAACTTTGAGGTGAGTAACTGCTGTGAAAGGGCGCCACTTAACCCTCTTTTTTGCAAACCTAACATTGTGAGTCAATCTTCAATTAACCTCTTCTCCCAGATTCCACTCAATGCAAAAGGTTTTATTCCGAAGGCGGGAAAGCTCTTTTAGGATTACCTTTGTAATGGTATTGATACCAAACCAGAATCAGTCAGTGCTCTTTCTGTGCCGCCAGAGATACGTGGCCCAAGTCGTCAACTGGACGTAAAATGCCAGGATGCAGGGGAAGACTGTCCCTGGGCGCGCCCCTCCCCAGCCTCCCGAGCCCCCTCTCCCTCATCTCCTTGGGGCAACGGCAAGGAGGCGTCAGTATTTTGCTTAGAAATTCTGTTAAAATAATGAGCACCACCCACATCTTCTCTGTTCGCTTCTACTGGCTTCCAACATTTCCAGTCCGACCCCCACGCCATCTTTGTTGGCCAAATGGTACATTCTCCCACAAAGGGACAGACAGCAAACCCTAGGGAGGTCTATTTTTGGAAAATTATTCAGCTCATATACCAACCGTATTTTTATCCCAAATTTATTTTTTCATGAGCTAATAGGTCAGTTGGCTCTGCTCAGGGCAACTGCCAGGAAAGGGGGGAGGGGGTGGGACCGGGAGATACACGAAGAACCAAGTGAGATGATGCAGATAGCTGCGTGCATGTCATGATGCTGAGGGCGTCTGCTCTCCAAGGAGGACGCATCACGGAGATATTGATTTGCTTGGTCTGTGTCCTCTTTATATTAATGAAGCAGCGACTTTGATATTCTCCGAAATGTTCCTGATATGCATTCACTGACTGGAGATGGTGAAAGCCACCATTTCTCATCCAAGTAGTTAAGGTATTAATGGGCAGTGATGAGGAGGGTGAGGTGGGGAACTGTGGAGGGGGTGGATAAATAAATGATGGCATAGCCATGAAGGAATATTATGCAGCCATTAAAAATACATATGCAAAGAATATTTAATGACATGAAAGATGCTCACAATATAATATCAAGTTAGAAAAACCTAGAACTTAGAACTGCATATTTAGGACAAGCCACATGTTGAAGGAGGATCAGAAGAAATACACCAGAAGTTTCCTTCTTTATACACATAGGGACTTTCCATCTGCCCTGCAATTTGCCTTTATCCCTTCTAGTTTAAAATTTTTCTTTATTTTAAAACCTTTTTAAAGTACAAAATAAAACATTCTCCATGTAGAAGTAAATTCAAATTATATTGTAAAGGAAAGCTGTACCCTGCTATAGCTATTGTTAGTCATTTGATATATAGTCTCTAGAACTTTGTATATAATATGTATATATATAATATCTATTTACCTATGCATATACATGTGCATACCTATATACATGTATGTATAGATATTACACATATGATAACATATATAGGTATGGGTAGATATATGAATTTTAACACTAAAGAGAAAGTAATGAGGGCTTCCCTGGTGGCGCAGTGGTTGAGAATCTGCCTGCCAATGCAGGGGACGCGGGTTCGAGCCCTGGTCTGGGAAGATCCCACATGCCATGGAGCAACTAAGCCCGTGCGCCACAACTACTGAGCCTGCGCGTCTGGATCCTGTGCTCCCAACAAGAGAGGCCGCGATAGTGAGAGGCCTGTGCACCACGATGAAGAGTGGCCCCCGCTTGCCGTAACTAGAGAAAGCCCTTGCACGGAAACGAAGACACAACACAGCCAAAAATAAATAAATTAATTTTTTAAAAAAAGAAAGTGACGAGATTAAAATACATGTATAGGGCTTCCCTGGTGGCGCAGTGGTTGAGAATCTGCCTGCCAGTGCAGGGGACACGGGTTCGAGCCCTGGTCTGGGAAGATCCCACATGCCGCGGAGCAACTGGGCCCGTGAGCCACAATTACTGAGCCTGCGCGTCTGGAGCCTGTGCTCCCAACAAGAGAGGCCATGATAGTGAGAGGCCCGCGCACCGCGATGAAGAGTGGCCCCCGCTTGCCGTAACTAGAGAAAGCCCTCGCACAGAAACGAAGACTCAACACAGCCAAAAATAAATAAATTAATTTTTTAAAAAAAGAAAGTGATGAGATTAAAATACATGTATACATGTTATTATTCAGATTCTTTTATGAGCACATCATCAGGCTGCTTTTCATATTAAACATTGTTTAATTTTTTTTTCTGAAAACACAAGCAATTTATGTTCAGTGCAGACCACTGAACCGCCCTTTTCCCCTCGGCGCTCACCTCTACCTGCCAGGTTCATGGGAATGCGTGTGACCAACCACTCAGGAGCTTTCTTCTGACTGAGGAAGCAAGGTAGACACAGGCCAGAAGGGCCTGAGAGTAAATGACCCTGGTGGCCCTCAATCAGTATCGCCCTAGGCGGGGGCTGCAGCCCGTGTTCTATCCCAGGGGCTTCTCCGACTTCTACGAGCAGCAGAATAGCCTTTGTGTTTTGGGGTTTTTTTTCTGGCCGTGCCACAGCATGCAGGATCTTAGTTCCCTGACCAGGGGTTGAACCCGTGCCCCCTGCAATGGAAGCACAGATTCCTAACCACTGGACCACCAGGGAACTCCCAGGGCCTTTGTGTTTTTACCTGGTTCCCCAGGTGAGTTCCTGCTATGGGCTGAATTGTGTCCCCCCAAACCCCCAAATTCAAACGTTGAAGCGCTAATCCCCAGTGTGACTATATTTGGAGATAGGGCCTTTAAAGTGGTAATTAACATTGAATGAGATCATATTTTCTAGCAAATAAATGACTTGCACTGGAATCCTTAAGTGGTAGGCCGAATACTGGCCTCCCAAAGAGTCCACTTCCTAATCCCTAAAACCTGTGGATATTTTATCCTCATGGTAACAGGGACTCTGCAGATGTGAATAAGGTAAGGATCTGGAGGTGGAGAGTTTAGACTGGGTTATCCAGGTGGGTCCAAAGTAATCACAGGGTCCTTACAGGAAGGATGCAGGAGGCTCAGAGAAGATGTGATAAAGAGGGGAGAGGGACAGGATTGCTGGCTGGAAGAGAACCACAGCCCAGGAAGGCAGGGAGCCTCTAGAACCTGGAAAAGGCAAGGAGCAGATTCTTCCCTAGACCCTCCTGAAAGGCAAGCTCTGTGGATACCTTGATTTTAGCTGCACGAGACTCATTTGGAACTTCTGATCTCTAAAACCATAAAAGATTTGTGTTGTTTTATGCCCCCAAGTTTGTGGCAACTTGTTCAGCAACCATAGGAAACTCACACGCCTTCTCATCTCAGGGCCAGCTTTTGGAGGACCCCATCCCAAGATGCAGGATTTCAGTTAATTCCCTTCTGTTCAGTATGGTATCTCCAACTGTGCCTGGCTTCCCGCCATGGGAGTTTTTCTACATACCTTACTTATATGGTCAGAAAGACATTCTTTTTCTTTTAAAAAGTAAGTAAAATGATTATAATAGGGGGGCGCAAGGGACTGTATTCGTTCACTCCACAAATACTTTGCTGAAGGCTGTGTGTTTAGGGGCACATCAGTGAACAAAACAAAGATTTCTTCCCTCTTAGAGCTTCTGTTCTAGCCATTCTGTTTGGGGGAGACAGATAGTAAGTAGTAAATGGAAGAAGCAAATCAGGTAGGAAGTTAGAGGGGATCCACGGCAATGGAAAAACAGTAAAAGTACAGCAGAGGAGGGAGATTGGGGGTGGGGAGGTGGGGGTGAGGACCTGACTGCACGTGTAAATAGTGTGCTTGGTGTCAGCCTCATTTGATTTATTCCTTTAGTAATCATTTATTTCACACTTGCTTGGTGTCAGTTTCTAAGAACTTTACGAATATTACATCATTTCATCTTCCGTATAGCCCTATGAATGAATGCCATTATTGTCTCCATTTTACAGATGAGAAAATTGAGGCACAGAGAGGTGAAATAATGTTGGCAGCATGGGCAAGTGGCAGAAAAGGGACGTGAGCCAGGGTGGCGTGGTTCCCGTCTATCCTCTTATCCTCTGTACCAGGGGTCCCCAACCCCCGGTACCGGTCCACAGCCTGTTAAGAACCGGGCCGCACAGCAGGAGGTGAGCGGCGGGCAAGCGAGCGAAACTTCATCTGCTGCTCCCCATCGCTCCTCATAGCTCGCATTACTGCCTGAACCATCCCCCTGTAGAAAAATTGTCTTCCATGAAACCGGTCCCTGGTACCAAAAAGTTTGGGGACCGCTGCTCTATACAACAGTGCCTGACATTTGAGTAAAACCCTCAAGGCCATAAAGCAGTCGGCCGTGCAGGTCTCAGTGAGAAAAGCATTCCCGGGAAAAGGAGCAGCCAGTGCAAAGGTCCTGAGGCAGGAGCATGCCTGGGTTATTTGGCCATCCTGGCAAGGCAGCCAGTGTGGCTGGCAGGGATGAGCAGGGGGATGGTGGTCAGAGCTGTCACTCAGGCCACGGTGAGGACTTGAACTTTGCTCTGGGGAGAGGGGAGGTGTGTGGGATTTTAAGCAGTGGGTGCCTTGCTCCAGCTGCTGGGTTGAGTTGTAGGCTGCCAGGGGCAGGGATGGATCAGGAAAACCAGCTAGAGACGCCGGTGGCTCTGCCAGGATGGCGGCAGTAGGAATGGAGAGGACCAGTGGTGGGATTGTGGACAATTTGAAGTAGAACCGACAGGATCTTCCAATGCGTGGGAAGTGGAACGTGGGAGAAGGAGAAGCAGCCCTGATAGCTCAGAGCCGCGGCCTGAGGAACTGGCTAGAAGACAGTGTTGCCTCTCCGCAGAGACACGGGGAATGTCTGTTTTCTAACAAGTGTGGCAACTCCCTCTGAAGACAAAATCTCAGCATAACACGTTAGAATGATAATAACTGTCTTGCTAGGGAGGTGTTATATCCAAGGGAGTCTGGGCTAGAAATAATAATAATGATTGCTTATGCTTTCCATATCCAACAAGGCGGAAGGCCTCTGAGCGTGTCAAGAAGAACATCAAAGAACCCAAAGGGCTCAAGGCCAAGACCCAGTTAACCTCCTAAAAGTCAGCCTCGGGAGTTAGAAGGAAACCTCTCCTAATTGTCCGCTGGTTGGGAGCTGGGCAAATGGTACCATAGGACCCCAAGCTCAAACCCAGCTTCCACTGTTAGCTACATCTTGCTTCTGCCCACAACCCATCCACGTGACCGCATGGGAATTGTTCCAACAGTCAAGCCTCTGAGCTGCCACTGTCAGCGAAAGGGGTGGGAATTGTCGATGATTTTTAAAATTGGTTACACACAGCATTACTTCTTTCTTTGCAAAGGGGGTGGGAAGGAGGAGCGATCTTCAAGTTGAACTCTGAGCAGAAGAGACTTTTTATGCCTAAGACACTTAAAACTCCCCTCCCGTCACCACCAAGCTCCAAGAATTCTGATTGTGGCAGAAAAAACACAGCCAGTGAAGACAGTCCAAAATAGGACAAAAATACAACACTCAGAGTAGAGAGACAGCTGTAAGGTCTCACAGTCACTGCCAACGTTTACAGAACATGCGGCAGGGGAGGCAGAGCCTGTCGAGGAAATTAACCCCCTAAGGAAATCAGTACTCACGCATCAGACACTTTGAGTCCGTAAACAGGGACGAAGACTTACTAACAAAGGCTTCAGTGCAGGGACAGAAAGCCCAGTTCAGACCTTGTACAATAGAATAATATGGGGGTCTCAAGGGAGGACCTCACCTTGCCAGCCCAGCACAGCTCTGTGGGCTGTGGTCACCTCCCACTGGCTGTGGTTATCACCCCCGTTGGCTGTGGTTATCTATATGAGTACATAGAATAAACTTTCCTTGCAGGGTGTAGCAATCCATGATCATTATGATCTGAACGTGTCCTCCCTAAATTCATCTGTTGCAATCCTAACCCCCAAGGTGATGGTATTAGGAGGTGGGGCTTGTGGGAGGTGATTAGCTCATGAGGGTGGAGCCCTCATGTATGGGATTAGTGCCTTTTATATACAAGAGACTCCACAGAGCTCCCTTGCCACCTTCTGCTGTGTGAGGACAGAGAGAGAAGTCTGGGACCCAAAAGAGGGCCCTCACCGGACCATGCGGCCTCCCTAAGCTCAGACTTCCAGCCTCCAGAACCGTGAGCAATAAATATCTGTTGTTGATAAGCCACCCAGTCTGTGGCATTGGATTAGAGCAGCTTGAATGGACCAAGACTGTGGACTTCAACCATCGCTTTCACCAACTCCAAGAATCTCCAGGTCGAAGAATCCCGCTAGGTACCAATATCCATCCCTTCAGGCAGTCACGTGATGAACGTTTACTGAACTTTTCCTATGTCCCAAGCACAGCAAAGTTCACAGCGATGAGATGTCAAGCCAGGTATTTTCTCTGACGGTGCCTACAAGTCTAGTTGATGGAAGGGACCATTTTTGACAAATTGAGTCAAGGTGCTGGTGTCCAGAATGTGATACCTGAATAAGCAACCATCTCTGACACAGGTGTCTCAACGGGGCATGATGCGTGTTACCCAGGACCATCCCTCCCGGCTTCCCCCATTTGGGGTAATTCTATTCTTTCTCTAGAGGAGGGGCTTGGGTGAAGGGTGGGGAAGCAGTTTCCCCACTTCTTGGCTGGATCCTGCTGATAATCTCTTGCTCCCCCTTCCTACTCCCCATTTGTGCTCATGAGGACGGTGTGAGTTTTGGGGAGGGGTGGGAATCTTGAAAGCTTTCTGTTTATCAGTCAATCTGTGAACAAGTATCTATCTATGGCTTACTTTGTGCCAGCCCTGTGCTAAGCACTGTCATATAATAGGCTCTCAGTAAATATTTGTAAACCTTGTAAAGGGATGTAAACCTTATGAGCCTACCTGGGCAGAAAGCCAGCTTCCATCTCCAAGTGTTTCCAGACATCTTCCCTTGAAGCGGTGTCTTGGGAGAGAGGGCAGTGGGGCACCCAGGACAGGAAGGGATGAGACCCCGGGTTCTCTGCACTGTGTCCTCACTCTGGGCGTTTGCCAGGCTTGCTGTGGCAGTGATGTCCTTCCCTCCCTGTTAGTTTCCCATCCCTCCAGGAAAAGCACTCGAGCCAAGGGTCTTTGTAAGTATCATCTCTCAGCTCCAGCCTTCACCCCTAAGCCTGACTCCTTGCCAGCACTCGGGCCTCAAGTGTCTGCTCAAGTGAACTTGATCTGCATGTTTGACCGGCCTGTCACATGGGTCCCAGGTCTCAAGCTTTAGAGCTGATGGATCACATCTTGCTGGAGAGGTGCCCACACCTGGGCAGACGCATATACATGCAGTCCCACTCAGTTATAAATATCTATAGAGTGCAATACCAAATAATTGGGGGACATATTTCACCCTGCCTGTTGAACACATCGCAAGAAAGGAATTGATCCCTGCTGTTTCATTTATTCGATGGTGTAATACCACAAAAATCGTTTCCACAATATCCCAAACTAAATCATTTATTCTTGACAAAAATCCAATAAAGAGCTCAATCCTTCTCCATAGGCAGATAAAGCAGAGATTAATGGGTCTGCTTAGATCAAAAAATGCCGGGAAAATGAAAGCAAGATAGAGAGAGAAGGTCCCATCTTCCTCCTCACTTCCCCAAGGCTGCCTGGGCTCAGAGTTTTATTACAAAAAGCCGCCTAAGTATTACAGGCTAATCCGTAAATCCCAGCCTAGTAAAATATGTGACGGATTTGTAAATTGTGCCCTTTACAAATCTGATTGAACTTTTTCTTTTTGCTGGGAGTTTTGCCTTTCTCCTGTTTCCCTTCTCCTCACCTTTCCCACCACTCCTGGTCCCCAGCAGCCCGGGCTTTCATTCCTGATGAGCTCAGCCCCCTCTGTGACCCCTCTCTGACTTGACTCATGGAAGGTGGAGATTTTGGGGGGCACAAGAGGCTGAAAACACTATCAGTCTCTTCTCATTCTCTGTCTACGGGGATATCAGACTCAGGTGTGGTCAGGGTGAGGGCCAGACGTGGCGGGTATCAGAGGCTTGGGGCATACTTGCAGCCAAGTGTGGACCTGGTAAGAGAGTGCAGGGGCAGGGGTTATACATCATTTCTAGAGGAGAAAGGAGGGGATCAAGCTGGTGGTCCTCAGAGCCACAGATGAGCGTCTGGAAGACACTTTGCAAGCAGCTCTCATCCTGCCCGTGGACTTGAGCCTTAAACGACCTTAAACCCCCATGGCAGGTGGGTCTCCAAGGCCCATCAAAGTACCCATCCCACACTCTGTGTGCACGCCATCTAGGAGGACCAACCATCTCTGTTCTCCCGGGACCGGGGGGCTTTCTCAGATGCAGGGCTTTCAGTGTGAAAACAGAAGAAAGTCCCAGGCCCACTGGGATCAATCACCTCCTTTGCATCCTCTGCCAGAAAGTTCTGGTCCGTCTGCCCTGAGAAGAGCTAATTGCTCAGGCCGGCTTTTCTGTTTCTTTGCCTTAAACCACTTCCCTCACAGGGTTTGGGCCCGGCATCCGTCACTTACTACCGGTGCACTTTGGCAAGTTCCATAGCTTTCCTCAGCTTCAGTTTCCCCATATGAAACACGGGGATAGAACTACCTGCTTCGTAGCATGGTTGTGCGAATTAAAGAGGTAATGCAAGCGAAGTGCCGAACGGTTGCCGGGAAGAGAGTGAGCCCATGGCAATGTCATCGTTGTCACCGTCATCAGGATCGTCATCTGAACACATCTCTTTCAGCAAGGCCATGAGAAAAGGAAGAGACTGGTGAAAGGCCCTCCTGGAAGAAGTGACATCCTTCCCTCACCAGCTCACAGCAAACGCAGCCCCTCCACCCTCCATCTGAGCACTGGCTGAAGCCCAGATGTTAAGTCTTAAAGAAGCCACTAATGCAGGCAGCTGGGATGCAGATGGTGGGCTGGGACCAGGGCCTTCTTCTTGGCGCTGTAGGCCTTGCATAGTTTTGAGGCCGTGGGACCGCATCCCAGCACCCCAGGAAAATGACCGCTTCCTCTCCTTGAAGATTTCCAAAGGCAGGGGAAAGAGGGAGTTGTGATGGTTGCCCTGGCAACGTTACTCACGCCCCTCCCCACACTTCGCCTGGAAACTGGGCTGGAGAGGGGGTGGCTCCTGGACCAGAGCGCCCCTCCCTGAGTCCCAGCTCATCCCCATTGAAATCCTTGGATGCAATTGTCCCGAAAATTCCAGAGTGACGGCTGCTGGGAAGTTCTTTCTGCTGTTCCACCCGCATCCTTTCAAAGGAGAAAAGGATGCCTTTGGAGCAAGAAGTGAAAGGCTCAACGCAGCTGCTGACCCCTGCCGATCGGGTGCTTTTACCAGGTCACACGACCCTAGTGACATTGCATCTTGCTCAGGTCCTGAGATGGACCTCCTGCAGTCCCCGGGATGCATGAGAAAACAAAGATGCAGGGGAAGGACTGGGTTAGGTTCAGAAGAGACGAGAGCCTCTTGGCTGGTCCCCCAAGAACCACAGATAATCCAAGCTCTTGGGGGAACAGAAGATAAGAGCAGAAGCTGTAATGAGGCCGGTGATCCAGGCGGTCAAAGAGCAGCTTGTGGATAGGGCTTTTGCTTTCCAGGCACATTCTAGAAGAAGTGGGGCGCCCGTCTGCTGGGTGTGTAAAACCAGGAGAGTGGACCACGTGATCTCAGGCTGCTCCCACGGAGCTGAGATGCTGCCCTTTTGTCCCTGGGAACGGCCAGTCTGTGTGTACTCCCCTCTTCCCTCATTAACCTTTATCCCCCTGTTTCCTGCCGAGGCTTAATCCTATTTCCTGCATTCCAGGTATTTAGTCTGGCAACCCAGAGAGCCACTCAGCCGTGCCTTTCCCATGCCCCCGTCTCAGCCGGGAGAGCTCAGAGAATGGCCTCCTGCAGTTGCCGCCCTGGATCGTGTCTCCCCAGTGGTGTCTCCTGCCCTTTTGTTTCCTGACATCAAGATGCAATGATGCAGGTTATGTCGTTGAGGTGGCGGTGGTGCCAGTGGTGAGGAAAGCAAATGATGAGCAGTGGGGTGCAGGGGCGGTACCCTGAGTTGTGTGCATGTGCGTGTGCGTCTGTGCACGTGCGTGTGTGGTTGGGAAGGGGGAACCCACCACCCTTGTGGAATTGGAGGTGAACCAATCAATGCAGACATCCTCTTTCGTGGGCTCACGTTTTAGGAGTATTTGAAAATTACTGCGTGGAGATACGTCTCCTTTTCTGGCATTGAGGAGGGGTGGCATGAAACGGGGGTACAGAAGTATTGGAGGATGGGTTCCCCATTCCCTTGATGTGACATGATGTCTACCCCTCCACCCACCACTCAGAAGGCCCAAGTTGTCAAGACATGGGATTGGGTCCGTGCGGGGGGCGGGGGGCGGGGAGGTCCCAGTAGGTGGCACAGCCTGGGGTCTGGGTGCAGGAGTCCCCTTTGTCACAACCTGGTCCCCATTTGCAGCCCCTGCTGCGGCCCATTGGGGCGCATAGAATGACCACCCAAGCTCCATTGAGATCACATGGATCTGGTTCCCTCGTGGAGGATTTTAAAGGAAAGGAAGGCAGTTTGCAAGCCCCAGGGGCACAAGAAGCAAGGCTGCCATCACACCAACGCTCATCTGCGTGGGGCTCGGCAACTTGGTCTCCATGACCCCCTGGCATCCTCCCACAAGGTCTATTGTCAGAACCCCAGAGATGCAGGCACTTGGGCCGCAGGCAGCGCCTGAAGGGCCACTGGACATGAGGGCGGAGGCACCAGCTGGACCAAACCCAGCCGAGTCAGGGGGAGCGTGGCAGTAACCCCTTCCTTACTGGACTCCTCCAGCCCCACAGTGGCTGGTTCTACTCAATGTTTCATTCTTGGTGCACCTGCCCAGGCAGCAGAGCTGCAGGCATTTTTGATAAATGGATTGAAAGGTTTGTCTAGTTTTGCTGAAGCTTCTGTAAGTGCCTCTGTATCTTCCACTGAAATTATATTTCTCAACTTCCTACGGTGATTTCTCTCCCCCAGCGACTCCTCTCTCCCTGTCTGCTGGCTCTCATGTACTCTCTTCCCTTCTCCCTCTCTCAGGCACACACACACACACACCCACACACACGCACGTGCACAATATGCAAAGATGCATATATCCACACACTCACAAACTTACTTGCACACACGATGACTGCATGCACAGACATATGAGGAACCGGAGAATGAATCCTCCCATTGATAAGGAAGCACACAAAATAGCCATGCACACGGGCACACGCCCTCAGGCGCACAAATGCAGATCCCGTGAAATCCCCAGGCTGTCTTTTCTGAGCCCATCTGGTCTCTGAGTTGTGAATGGGCGACCCCGGGGGAGGGCTGCAGAGATCAGAGGCTCACCCAGAGCAAGGGTGGAGAGGAGTGGGTAGACTCCAAGAAGGAGGAGCCCAGTGACCCCTGCCCCCACCCCCAGGGAGGCTTCGAGAAGCCCCCCCACCCCACCAGCTGTCTGTCTCTTCCAGCCTTCCTACTTCCAGACCCGCCTGCCCAGCCCGGGCGGCCCCACCAGGCCAGCTGGAGGTTTCCTCCCAACCACATCTGAAACAGCTCAGGAGCTGCTGCACCTAACCGCCAGCCTTTTCCATAAATAGCTTGCCGGGCCTGGCTCCTCGCCCTCCTGGTGATGTCATTGGCCGTGGGCCCAACCGGTGAGGTCACAGCCTTCCCTTCCCTGTGCGCTCCCTCCCTCCCGCCCAGGTGGAGCGCGAGACCCTCATCACAGAGCCTGTCTGTGTGTCTCATCCTGCTCCAACCCCGCCAGGCGGTTGATGTAGGTTCTCCGCCATCTGGGACCGGCTGCGTGGTGGTGCCAGACGCAGCCTTCCCCCTCTTTGTCGCCAGTTCCAGCCTCCCCACTTTCCATCTCCTCGCGTCACGATGTAGATTCCAGGTGACAGCAGACTCACCAGCTACCAGGGCCATGGTGAATGGCTGGCACCTCGGTGGATCCTGACTCAGCTCCAAATCCCCGGCACCCCACCGACGAGCTGTGTGACGTCAGGCAAGCGGCTTAAACTCTCTGTGCCCCCTTTTTCTCATCTTTAAAATGGAGATGATAATAGGACCCACATCTCAAGGGTGGTTGCGAGGCTTACCTGGGCTCATGCGTGTAAAACACAGTGCCTCGCACATTAGAAAGCAGTGAATAAATTGATTCTGTGATCACATCTCTATGTCCGTAGACGGTAGGAAGTGCCCATGTGTTGGGGAGAAGGGGAGACTCTAGCTTTGGGTCTTTTCAAATATGTGATGGGCAGAAGCATGGGTGATCTCTCCACCATCGTGGAAGCTGCCACTTTCCCAGCTGGACGTCTCCCAGGCTCCTCACTCTAGGCTAATGACTTCCTCGGCTCAGTCCCAGAACCATGGCCTTGGTACTGGCATTGGGAAGAGCACGGCTATTAGAGACACTTCGGGAGTAGGTTCTGTAGGGGGCGCTCTGAGACCCCACCCCCTCCCGCTGTCCAACTCCCACCCCACCCCGCAATCGCCTCCAGCTGCTTCCCTCCCTGGTCAGCACGAAAGGAGTCAACACAAACCAGCACCATAAGACAACGTGACCAGCAAGCAGCCCTTGGCCATTGTTTCCAGATGTGTGTGTTTGGAGAGCCACAGGGAAATGGACCATCTCTGGATCCAACAGAGGAGAAGTTTCGCTCAGTGATTTTTCTATTCCAGCACCGTCTGATAGGGTAGCCATAGGCCACATGTGGCTAGTGAGCGCTTGACATTGGGCTAGGGATGTGCTGTAAGTGTCAATTACACGCCAGATTTCCATCACTTAGTATAAAACAGAGAATGCAAAATAGCTCATGAATAATTCCTTTATAGTTATTACATGCTGACATGATACTATGACAGTATTTTGCCTATGTTGGGTTAAATAAAACATGCTATTAAAATTAATCTCACCTGGTTGTTTGTTGTTTACTTTTTCCATGTGGCTAGTGGAAAATTTTAAACTGCATTGCTCTCCCCATCCTGAGGATTCTGACTTGGTTAGCGTTGTGCCATCAGAAGTGGGGGACTGCTGGATTCAGCTAAAATATTCCCCCATATTTAGTGTTCCCGTGGACAGGGCAGCTGAGCTGATAGACTTGCCTGCCCACCGCCCAGGACCCTGAGCTCAGCCTTACATATTTAAGAGGGTCTCCCCAAAGTTGGCCAAGACACCCCAGGACACCAAGCCTCCAGTGCCAGGCGGCCCCCTCTAGTCTTGCTGTCGCACCTCCATGGTTTTGCTCATCCTGGAGCCCCTGCCGAGAAGTTTTGGCCCTTATCTCCACCCATGTGGGTCTTATTTCATCCTTTAAAATCTAGGTCAGAAGTCACCTCCTCCACGAAGCCCTCCCAGACTGCTTCAATGAATGAATCACTCATAGAACCTTAGATAGAAAGCCCTACGTGGCAGGCCACGTCTATTCATATAAATCCTCAGAACAATCTTAGGAGATAGCTACTCTGGTTATGCCTATTTTCTATGTCAGGAAACTGAGGCACAGAGAGATTAGCGTCTTGCCCCAGAAGGCAGAGTTTATAGTACAGGAAGTAGAATTCCAACCCCCAGGGTCTGGTTCCCTGGCTACACTCTATCTAACATGCCTGATGGCCCCCATCACTGCAAGCATAATTCCTGGTACCCCAAAAGACAGAGGGTCTTGAGAGCAAGAACCCCAGTTTATCCATCACTATAATCCCCATGGCAACAAGCCAGGTCCTGACACACAGTAGGTGCCCGATAAATGTGGGCTGAATGAGATCAGCCCTAAGTTTATCCGCCTTTAAAGCACTTGCCTAACTTGCTTTGAAACGGGGCTCCAGCGCCCACACCTTCCAGGACAGCCCACAGCCTCCCACCCCTCACCCCACCCTCCTCTGCTCCTCCTCGGCCCCGCTGCCTCTTCCCTGCTCCCCCAGGGTCTTCTCCGCCTGTTTAAAACTCAGTGACTGTCTCGTGACCTCTGTCAGCCGGGAATTAATTCCCCAGGTTACCACTGCATAAAAACTAAACTCTCTTTTCATGGTCTCTACACGCTTTGCCCTTTCCTTTTATGCAGGTCTCTCTGTACTTCTTGGGAATAAATAAATGCAGTGTAACTTTTCTCAGCCTTGATGGGCTGGAGCCTTCAGGGCTGGGTGGAGTCTGGAGCTGCCTGGAAGCCCAGCCTCAGGTGGAAGGAAGTTGGGGAGGGGGGCGCATCAGGATCACCCTGTGCCCTTGAGCCTGATGCATTTCGTTCTGGGCCCCCTGGGTCTTCACCCACCAGACGTGGCTCCCTTTTTGGTCCTCAGCTGCCCCCTCCTGCCACACGCTCCCTTGAGAAGCAGCTAGGGCCCCTGCTCTGTACCCCTCCTCGCATCTTACCAACCGACCCCTCGACTGTGAAGCGATTAGGAGCAGCTAGAAGGAATGCCTGCTACATTTCAGTCGTGGGTCAAGACCCAGCGCTGATAGAGGCCAGGCCAATGATGCAGGGTCTGTGGCCACCCTGGGGAATGAGGGTCCCTCCCCATGTTCAAGCCGGGACTCAACAGTCCCAGCACAAGCTCCATCTTGCTGGTGCTGGCCCACCTGGGCTCCCCAGGCAGAACCTGACTTGCCTCATATGCCTGCTAGCTTGGAGCCAAAGGCCTGTAGTCCCTGATGATGTTTTCCATTGGACAAACAGAGACCATCTCTGTTTTCCTGGTTCCCATGGAAAGATCTATGTGAGGGTCCAATAGTCTGTTGGAAGAGCGAATGGGAACGACCCTGTCAACCCCATTTTGCAAAGCAACATCCCTGTCGACCGTTGTTTTTTTTTTAAAAAATTTTCCTATACAGTAAATGATTACCACCAAAAAGCAAGGGGCTCTTTCCCCTTCCTTTCTAGCTTTCTTCTATCTGAATCCAAAGGCAAAAAGCCACCTTGATGGTTTGCCTAACACACACACCCACCTCGAACTGATTAACGAGGAACTCTCTGGTTTTCCGTACATCCCTCTGAGCTAGAAATTTCTAGATCTCCAGCCTAGATCCCTTGGGCTGTCTGTGTTGGATCCAGTGACTGCCTAGGGACAAATAATCATTTCCTTGCTCGGGAATTGTGGGGAGAAGGTATGTAGAGGGTGGACCCTGGGTAAAGAGGCCAGATTTAGCAAGTAAAACTACAGAACGCCTAGTTAAATGAAACAACAAAACAATGAAACAATGAGTAGGTTTTGGGCATAAGAATGCCCTGTGCAATAATTGGGACATACTTACATTACACCTTTTTCCGTTGTTTAGCTGAAATTCCAGTGTATCGGGGCATCCTGTCTTTTCTGGCCAGTCCAGCCCTGGGCTGCAGGCTCAGCTTCCAGACTGGTTGGGGCATCTGTGGATTGTCTGCTTCTGGAGGAAGGTTGAGCCCATAACTACCCCCACCCGTGACTGGGTGAAGTCTTTGCAGGAAGACGGGGTGAGCCTCGTGCCCCAGGACTGGCTCTTCAGGGTGGTCCAGCTCTGCCCTCCCAACAGAAGAATGAAGCCCACCCCACCCCCCTTTCTGGCCTCCAGAACTTCCAAGCCTTTGCTCGCTCGCCCTTGCCTACTAAAAAACACCTGCCCCCACCCTGAATCTAGCTCTGTTTTCTCAGCGGCCTTGGTGGGCTCAGATCTCCTGTGATGAGTTAGTTGCCTCGTGCGTGTTTTGCTCTCGGGATGGCAGGGTTCGAGGCGGGTCGTGTCACTTTCCAGCGTGCCTTTGATGTCCACTCCACTCTTCCTGCCGCTGTGTCCATCGGCGGAGAAACTCACAGTTAGGGTGTGAGTTTCTATATCCGGGCCTTCCCGAAAGCTACACCTCTGTCTCACTCCTCCCCACCCTCCACAAGAAAAGTTCCTGGAGATGCGAGCAGCTCTCTCCGAGATAATTGCTTAATTAGGGGAAAATTAAATGGCAGCAGCAGCAGCAGCCACTGTGCCATTCCGACTCTAAAAGCCTCTAAACCCAGCTGCCTTCGAAAGGAGCTCACTGCCCACACAGCACCCGCTCCTGCTCTTCTGGAGCTGGATGTCACCGACGCTGTCCGGGGCCATTTGCACACTCGCTGGCGTGCGTACGCGCCTACCTGCACACCACCATCCGCGTCACCTCAGCTGGGCTCTGCGAGACTCAGGCAAGCTGATGGTTTTTTTTGTTTGTTTGTTTGTTTGTTTTTTTAAATTATTTATTTATTTATTTATTTATTTATTTATTGGCTGTGTTGGGTCTTCGTTTCTGTGCGAGGGCTTTCTCTAGTTGTGGCGAGCGGGGGCCACTCTTCATCGCGGTGCGCGGGCCTCTCACTATCGCGGCCTCTCCTGTCGCGGAGCACAGGCTCCAGACGCGCAGGCTCAGTAATTGTGGCTCACGGGCTTAGTTGCTCCGCGGCATGTGGGATCTTCCCGGACCAGGGCTCGAACCCGTGTTCCCTGCATTGGCAGGCGGATTCTCAACCACTGCGCCACCAGGGAAGCCCCAAGCTGATGGTTTTATCAAAGGCCGAGAGCTGACACGCTCTTCTGTCCAAGGTCAGAGAGTAAATCCTGCAGGTATGAAGTGCATAAATGAACGGGCATAGCCGTGTTCCAACACCACTTCATAAAAACGGGTGGCAGGGCGGATTTGGCCCATGGGCCAGTCTGCTGAGCCCCGCCAAAAGCTAACTGCTGGGGACACAGCTGGTGTGACTGGCTTAGGTGGCTCTTGGTGCCACGGGGCAAGGATCTCTGTCTGCAAGCATCCCACACCCACACCAGCCCAGGGAGCGCTGAGTATGATTTGGCTGCTCTGCTTTGGCAGAGTTGCAAATATGGGTTTTGAGAGGGGACAGCCCCCATCTCCAGTCTTTGCTGTGTGAACTTGGGTCTCAGTTTCCATTTTCTCATCCCCAAATTGATAATGATGATCATTTTTCCTCCCCGGGGGGATGGTGCACGTGAAGCTGTGTTAGGTCTGCCGTAAGTGCAGAGCGGGTGTCAGCTTCTAGGGGTGATTATAATAGAGTGAGTTTGGCCTTGGTGTTTTGACCCTCAGAGGGGAGCCCTTGCAGGAAGGTTTTAGGATTTTTGTCCCCTTTACTCCCAAACGTGTCATAATCCTATCTTCCCTTCTGATGGCGCTTCTGGGGGCCTGGTCTGCTCTTCCAAAGTTTCAAAGAGATGGACTTCCCTGGTGGTCCAGTGGTTAGGACGCTGCGCTTCCACTGCAGGGGGCGCAGGTTTGATCCCTGGTCGGGGAACTAAGATCCCACATGCCACGTGGCGTGGCCAAAAAAAATAATAAAATATGTCAAAGAGAATCGAGTGGAAAGGCACAGGGGTGGGTTCTGCCAAATGGCAGCACCTCTGGACCCCCTGCCAATAGAGGCAGAAGGTGGCCTGGGCGAGCTGACTGCCATCCCCTGACGGCTGCCCTTGCTTTGCTGACCTGCCCTGACGGCCCCCCACACCTGCAATGGGTGTTGTCCCTGCAGGGAACGGCCGCCCAACAGGCTGCCCACAGGGGGCGCTGGAGAGCAAGCTCTTGGGCCCTGGCTCCTTCCTGGCACCCACATCCTCCTGCGCTCTGCTTCATTCTCCCCTCTTCCTGGGCTGCTTCCTGCCCTCCAAGTGTCCTCCAGACAGGGTCACCCAGCCAGAGACACTCCCCTCTCCCCCTGGGGTCCCAAACAGCCTCCTTTACAGTTGCCGTGGGCTGGGGAGAAACCTTGGACGGTGAAACATCATTGGGGTTTAGAGCCCAGAAGTCCCTGCTAAGGTGGGTACCGGGAGAGATGGTGCGCACCGGCATAAGGGCCGCTGCTAAACCTGGCACAGATGGGGGCAGAGAAGGAACGGAGACCCCAGTGGTGACCATGAGCGGGAGAGTGAAGCAGAACAGAGCGTGAGGCAACTTGGGGCCATGGGATCAGAAAGTCTGAAAGCAAGAATAATTCCAGGACCTGAGATCCTGGGGGTCCAAATGCTGAAAAATGAGTAGGTTCAGCGGATGGAGATCTTGCAGCTGACCCCAGAGAAGACACTGCACTGCCCTGGGTTGCTTCTGAGGGGAAAAAAAAACAAACCATCATTAATAGTAAGGGAAGATAGGATTATGACTGTTCTCTCTTGGACAACAGTTTTAACCAGGAATAACAGTGCTGGGATTGAGATAGGCAGAACCCTGGCTTGGAGTAATACTTATGCATATTATTGGCTGGCCAGTGTATACACAGACACCAGTCGCTGTGGAGTCCATTCCAATGTGAGCTGAGAAACTGTGCTTAAACTGTAACTAAGGGATGTCCAAATACCAGCTTCCCTTCAATCGCAGTAAAATATTTCATGTACGTGAAAGGAACTGTCGAGGGGGTCACACGCAAGAACGCAATGGAGGAGGAGGGATCTGGACTCAGATTTAGGGACATGGCCTTGGGGACAGAGGCCCGAGAACCAGGAAGTTGGTGGAGGTGTCTGCTTGGGCTCCCTTAGCTGATAACTCATGGCCACGCCTTCCTGAGGTCTGTCTGCTCCCCCGCTCTCCCCAGCAGCCCTCTTCTCTGCTCCTGGGCTACTGCCAAAGCAAATGGGAGGGACCTTCTGCTGCTCTGACCCTTCCCAGGAGATGCTCCCTCCTGCGGCAATCAGGCCAGCTCCCGGATTTGAGGCTTTGGGGCTAGGTCTGGGCAGGGCCCCTGTCACTGGGGATCTGGCCCCCTGTCACTGGGGATCTGGCCTTGGATGGAGGCTGTGTGCTTTGATGCTCTCGGGTCTGGGATGCAAATCAGGGCCCAGCAACAGGGCGTTTTCCCTGGGCTGGTGCATCACCGCACACAGTGAATCAGATTTTCTCCCACCTGTGCTATTTCTGGGCCTGATCTGCTTGATTCACTGCCCTTGCATCCTCCTGACCTTCAAATCCAGGCCCATCTGCAGCTGCAACTGCCTCCCAGACCTGAAGTCTAACTGAAGGCGGGGGAGGTGAATGAGGCCCCAGCTCAGTAACCTGAGCTGGAACTCTGACCTGAGCCCCAGTATCTGGCTTCTCGCCTTGTTCCCCAAGGAACTGAGCCTTGCATCCCACTTCCGATTTCCCTGCTCTGTACTTCTTGGCATTTGTCCATCACCTTCAGCAAATCCAAGACCATATCACGATTCGGCTACCCACTCCCCAACCTGCTGGACCAGGAACTCTGGGGGCGTGGCCCGGCATCCACCTTTCAACAAGCCCCCAGGTGATTCCCAGGGGCTCAGGGCTGGGAACCCCTGTATCCAGCACATCCTCCCTGCAGCTTCCAGAGCATTCTTTCTGAAACCCAGGCCACGTCCTCTCATTTTCAGCACCAGTGTATAAACTCTCCTGTGCCTTCAGAATTAATTTCCAATTAACTTGTTAAGCACAGTGTTCAAGGCCTCTCACCGTCTTCCCCAAACTTTCCTTTCCAGCCTCCCCCGCCCCCTACGCCCAGCCCTTTCAGCACCGCTATTCCCTTGACTGAAGGTCAGGTTCAAATGCAGCCTCTCTGAAGCACTGCCCGCCCTCCACGTCCTCCTCAGCGCTCTGAGCCGCCTTACATTCCTCTCTCCTAGTATAGTTCAAACATTCTGTAAGTTCCCAGGACACCTTGATCTTCCCCATGCACAGTGAGCTTCTGGAAGCAGGGATAATGGTCTCCTTCAGCATCATGTTCCCAGTGCCAAGCACTGGGCTGGTGTAGAGTAGTTGCTGATACAAATCTATGGGTGATGGGAATGAATTGAACTCTTCCTGGTGTCTACCAGCACCCCACCCCCAGCCCCAGCCATCTCTGATCCCACCCACCCCACCACCTTGATCCATTGCCCACCAGCCTGGACTCTCAGGGCCTCCTGGGACCTCTCTTGATCCCTGCTCTTCTCCCGTGGGTCCACCTGGGCCAGATCACTTCCAGCACGGTCATCCTGCAGAGAAACAGGGTGTAGGAAGACTGAAGGGGAGGCCCTTCCGGTGAGGGGGCCTGTTAGACTGTTCCGGGCGTCTGTTCCCCAGCACAGGAGTGGGATGGGGGGGTATCTGCTTGAGGTCCCTTCGAATGGTACAGTCAAACCCAACAGATGGAGGAGTCAAGACATGGATACTCCAGGGGCTTCCCTGGTGGCGCAGCGGTTAGGAATCAGCCTGCCAATGCAGGGGACACGGGTTCAAGCCCTGGTCCGGGAAGATCCCACATGCCGCGGAGCAACTAAGCCCGTGCGCCACAACTACTGAGCCTGCGCTCTGGAGCCCGCGAGCCACAACTACTGAAGCCCGAGCACCTAAAGCCCGTGCTCTGCAACAAGAGAAGCCACCACAATGAGAAGCCTGTGCACAGCAACAAAGAGTAGCCCCAACTCGCTGCAATTAGAGAAAGCCCGCGCGCAGCAACAAAGACCCAATGCAGCCATAAATCAATCAATTAATTAATTAATTTGAAAAAAAAAAAAAGAAAAGACATGGATACTCCAGACCCGCAGCCCACCCTCTTGGTACTTGATGGAAGGACAGGGTTTGGGGTTGTATTTATTTATTTATTTAGACAGAGTGTGTTTTTCCACTAGATTTACCTTCCTAGTTATGTCTGCTTACACCTATATTAAAATGTGCTTGTATTCCCTGTACACACAGCAACTAATATAATGGCGGGGCCGTCCAGAGGCAGGGCAGGTGGTTGAAAAACACAGAAGTTAAGCCTCTGCCTCAACCTGCAAACTGAACACTCCCCACGTAGGTAGTTTTAGTAGTTGTGGTAATTTTTCCAGTGGGGCCTTCTAGGGGGTATTTCCACCTGTCAGCGGACTCCAGCTTTAGGTGCATTTGGCGCATAGATGGGGCCCAGGCACAACACAATGGGGCTCTTGCCGGTGGCTCAGGCCCAGATTGGGAGCCCCAGTGCATTTATGGTGGGGAAGCTCTGGGGTTTCTTGTTCCCTGGGTGGCACTGCCCCTTCAGAACATGGTCCGGACCCTGCTGAGCCCTGAAGCCCCTCCCAAGAGCACCACGCCCTGGCAGTCCCTCCTGTTTCCTTCAAAGCCCAGCGTCCAGGATCCTTGGGGAAGGGAATGTGCCGTCCTCTCTCCATGACCTCCTGCGGCTCAGCTGTGTCACATTACATCTGCATTATGGTTAAGCACACCCACGCCAAACCCAGGATGATACACAGGAAAACAGAGCCAGCCTGGGTCCCTCCTGTAAGTGACAGCAGTCTGCCTGGCCTCAGAATCCATGTCACTGGCCCTGCGGAGACACCCCGGGTCCCATTCTATGATGCGATGGAGACCGGCTCAGTCCTCACTCCCCACATCTCCCACTCAGGTCGCCTAGCAACCTAGACGGGCAGCCAGCCTGGCCAATCACCTGCGGCTGCCGACATCCACCTGCTTCCCGAGGCTGAAGAAGCCTGAAACTAAGCGCCTGCCCCCGCCCCCGTCCGCCACCTCTCAACACCACCTGCCCCTTCAAGGCCCCTCAAGAGGCAAGCATGATGACCGGTGTTTCTCACCTCACCCTCTGCTGCCCACCCGAGACCCATGCTGCGGCTTAATCTGTGACATTTAACGTAAATAGTTTTCTATTCCCAGCTGACCTTTAATGGCTTTTATCATCAGCTGTGGTTCCTGGCAGCCGTACAAGAGCTGCTGCCTCGGTCTATTCCAGCAGCAGAAGGCTCGAACAGGCCGCACGGTTTTCGCCATGTGAAGCCAGGGGTTCCCTGGAGATGTCTGCCCAGACTTGAGCCTGCCACTCTCCGCCCGGAAATATCGTTCGGTGTTTCAATTAGAATTAGTGGGGAAGTCAGTTATTAAGTGGTTAGCTATTATGGTAATGGAGACACTCCACATTAGCTGGTGCAGGCCTCTCGTGCTCTCTTCTCACGGCCACTTTCTAACCCCCCAATCCCTCGCCGATGCTCAGTGGCAAGTGGGACAGAAATGGGAGAGAGGAGGCCAGACAAGGTGGGTATTGCATCCCACCCCTCCCCTCTGCACCCCTACTCACACTCCCTCCCCTCTGCACCCCTACTCACACTCCCTCCCCTCTGCACCCCTACTCACACTCCCTCCCCTCTGCACCCCTACTCACACTCCCTCCCCTCTGCACCCCTACTCACACTCCCTCCCCTCTGCACCCCTACTCACACTCCCTCCCCTCTGCACCCCTACTCACACTCCCTCCCCTCTGCACCCCTACTCACACTCCCTCCCCCAACGGGCACCGTCCCCAGGAAGTGACATGCTGTAATGACATTAATCAAACTTCCACCCGAAGTCACAAGTCACAACCTCAGGCCACCAGAAGCAGAAGCCATTGTCAAAGCCGCCGTCACCACCACCACCCCCTCAGCATCTTTCCTCCTGCTCACAGATGATGTGCTATCATCACAGAAAGGGTCTTACAGGACTTCTTCTGCAGAGGGCTGGGTTTGAGCAGAGGCCCTGCAGATACTGAGGGTTCAGGAGAGTGCCAAACAACCCTTAGGCTGGAGAGCAGGAGAGCCAGGCTCTGGTCCCACCCTTCCAGGTTATCTCGGGTAAGTCACGTGACTTCTCAGAGCCCCAGCCCCTCCCTGTGTAATGAAAGTTTGGGTCAGGGATTTCTGACTGTTACCCTGCTCCAGCACACCTGAAGGGCGTGGCCTTCCCTGATCAGGGGTGATGGTCTGCTATGGACTGAGTTGTGTCCCCCCAAATTCATGCTGAACTCCTAACCCCTAATGTGGTAGTATTTGGAGATGGGGCCTTTGGGAGGTAATTCAGTTAGATGAAGTCATGGGGGTGGGGGCATTAGTGCCCTTATGAGAAGAGATACCAGATCTCTCTTCCCCCAAACTGCTCCCCACCCCGACTCAGGGCTGCACAAAGAAGAGGTCGTGTGAGCACACAGTAAGAGGGCGGCCGCCTACAAACCAAGAGAAGAGGCCTCAGTAGGAAACTACCTTGCTGACACCTTGATCTTGATCCCTCCAGGACTGTGGGAATAAGTGTCTATCATTTAATCCCCCCAGTCTATGGTATTTTGTGATGGTAGCCTGAGCTGACTAAGCTAGAATCCATTGCAGCAGAAATTCTCCATCTCAGGCAGGCATATATCAGGGTCTGGAGTGGGGAGGTCCTGATACCCTGGTCCTCCCTCTCCCCCGATGCCTGGTCTTCTCTGTCTGGGGGAGATGCTCTCAGAGTTGACTTCCAGGCTTGCTTTCAAACATTCTTTCCCAGCCATCTCTTCCTCCTCCGTTACCCAGGCTAGAATGCGGACAGCAGGTCAGCGGCCGCCTGTGCTGTCAACAACTGAGCTTGTAATCCTGGTTCCAGCCCCTTCCATCCATGTGACCTGCAGCAAGTCACCACCGAGCCACCAAGTGCCAGTTTCCTTATCTGATAACATCTGGTGAGGATGAATAAGCTCACGCAAGAGATGCGCTCCACACAGGGCTCATGAGATGTAAGTGCTCAAGAATGGGTCTTTACTACTGCTGTTATGATTCCAAAGACCATGGTGGGGCGTGCAGGTAGAAAACCGAAAAGCACACAGTGGTTTCTTTTTCCTTGAGATCTGGTGGGTATTTAAGGAGGGAGAGAAAAAGAGAGGGAGGAACCAAACAGGAGATGAGAAGGGGCAGGATGAAGTGAAGACAGCTAGGAAGGAAAAGTGAGAAGGGAAATCAAACGATGAGAGAAAAAGAGAAAGAGAGAGAATGAACAGGAGGAGAGAACGTTTCCTGATCAGGAAGGGCTGTGCATGGCGGGGTGGGGAGGTGGTAAAGTGTGTGCATGGCGGGGTGGGGAGGCCATGGAGGGAGAGGTGCTTAATGCGTTTTCTTCTGCTCAGCTGTGCCAACAAAAAAGAAAATGAACCTGAGGAGCCCAGACAAGGCCACCAAGATGCAGTGCTGCCGCACAGCTAGTGAAGGCAGCTGCGGCAGGCTTGGGCCCCTTGGAAATTATCTTTCTAACCACCACCTTGGTACCATAATCGCCTCCACGCAGCGGCTCTCATTCTTGGGGGAAGGGTTGCTGGAGAGCCACTTGGTTTGATTTCTTTAATCTTTTGACACTGCCTGTCGCAGAGGAGGGTGTAATTGGGACGCCCTGTACCTTCCCAGCAGCTCGAGCCGCTCACGCCTCGCGAGATGAGAGCCGGTGATGCCCCAGCTGCCAGAATGGGCCGGCCTTTTAATTGGCTTATTTGCTTCTCTTGGAGTCTGTCTTGTTTTTCTAGGGGTGAAGCTAATCCCTGGACCTCTGTGGGGATCGCCTCCCTCAAAAGGAACGAGGGACCCTGCTGTGATGCTGCTTTGGGGGTGGACTGGCAGTGACACCATCAGTGGCCCAAAGCCCCAGCTGCAGAACTGTCTACCCACCAGTGGCCTGAGAGTGTGCCCGCCTGCACCTTGGAGCTCCTCTTGGCCACAAAGACTTGGCCACTCGTAGGTCTGAACTCCCATCCCGGGAACCTGCCGCTTGCTATAAAGAACTAATTGTGGAGCGAGGTTCTACTTTTTTGTGGGGAAGGTAGGGGTCAGCCTCTTGTTTTCCACAAGCCCCTTGGGCTGGCCAAAGGGATGCAGCAGGGAGGGTGTCATTTGGGCAGAGCATTTTACAAAGGAAGTTCCCCAAAGCAGGGCTGGGACTAGGGTGAGGCAAGTGAGGCATCCAGGATGAAAAATTTAAGGCGGCCTCACTCTCACCCAATTACAGGGTTGGCACCTTAAAGTGGTCAAGGCCTTCAATTTGCACGCTGGGCACCTCCCTCTTCTCCAGAGTCCTGGCCCTGCCCTAAAGAAGCCAGATGGGGTGATCTCTATTTCCTTCTTTTGAGAAGTGTTCTAGAACTGAGCCACAGACATGAGGGAACCTGCCTGGGAAAGGGAGGGGGCAGACTCCCTACACATCTACTGCAATGTACCCCCCGCTGGTCCCCCCCAGGCTCCCAGGGGTCATGGCCACCGTCCCTGCCCGGTGCAGAGTCAGGGAGGATTCTGAGAAGAGGAAAGGACGCACAGTGGTGAATTTCTTTTCCCTAGGAATTATTCGCTGCATTATTCACAAATCATCGTAGTGCAAGTCGATGGTGCCCCTGGCGCTGGACAGTGGACAGATTCTGTGGTTATGGGAGGTATTCCCAGGCAGAGCACGCAAGCCTCCGTGTCCCTTCCATGGACCTCAGCCTCTGGAGGCTGAGGGTGAGTCTCGCCAGCGTGGTGCCCTCCAGGCTTCCTGCGGGTGGTCCCCTGCTGCCACACCCGGTGGCAGGTCACTGGAAGTTTATGTGCCCTTCCTCCTTCTCGCTCACTCTCTAGGGCTGGGCTCATCATCTGTACAGCTCTTTAGCAATTTGCAAAGCAGTTTTTACCTCCCCTTCAATTGGACCTTCACAGTGACCTTGACATTCTTTCATTAGCCCCATTTAAAATGATGAACTTGCTCAGGGACCGGGTAAGCCGGCCCAGGCTGCACAGCCCGGAATGGGGGCTCAGGCCTAGAATCCCTGTCTCCTCCTCCAGACAACTGATGCTCCTCCTTTGCCAGGCATGTTGGACTAAATGTCCGGCGGGCGTGCCCAGTGAGTTTCAGGGGCAGGGGCAGCAAACCACGGGCACTTTGTCCAGGCGCCAAGAGGAAGAATCAATGAAACACAGGCCTTGCATCCTGGCAGGAAACTTGCCGAGAAGCTCGAGGAGACAAACAGCAGGTGTGCAGGCCGCGAGGGGCCAGGAAGCGAGTCTGCTGGTTTCCCGGCGCCGCTAAATCATCACCCTCTCCTGCTGCAGAGCTGCGACCTCTCTGGTCTCACTTACAGTCAGCTCCTACCCGCCTGAATGTCTCCTTCCTGGAGAAAGCTCACCGATGGACACACCTGTTTCTCAGTCTCCACGGACACGGGGCTGGCATGGCTTCGTGCTCCGTGCTCTGCGCTTTCTAACCTGGTCCGGTCCATGGGACAGCGAGAAGTCTCCAGCTCTTTCTCCCTGGTTGGCCTCCGGTTCTGACGGCCAGGCGCCTAGAGCATCCGGCAGGATGGGCTCATCTGAAACCGCTTGAGAAGCCCCAGGGGATGGCTCTCCATCCGAGCTGGCGAAGTGAGCGTGGGCCCCCGCGTGTGCCAGACTCGTCAGGATAAATGCCACCTGTGGGTGCTCAGGCTCCAGGGCAGAAGGGCCTCTGAGCTGTGCTGAGATGAGTCTTGCCTCTGCTGCCAGCTACAGCGGTACCCATCTCAGGGTGCAGGGGGCCCATCCGCCCCTGGTCCTCGGGCCTGGTTCTTTAAGCCCACCTGGGTTTACTTCTCCACTCCACTACTTACCGGTTGACCTAAAACCAGTGACGCGACCTCTCTGAGTGTAGGTGTCCTCTTCTGTTAAGTGGGAATAATGATGGGACCTCCCACCTCACCAGGTGTCATGAGGATCAGACAAATAATTGATGGATGGAAAAGTACTGTGTATCTGTTAAGTGCCTCACAAAAGTGGCTGCTGTCAATGTCATTACTGTGTATTAGAAGGCGTGGGCTGGACAGCACCAGTCCCCTCTGCCAGGGACCCACCTTTCTGCCCCCCCACACCACCTTCAGGATCCCACCAATGACCAAGTTGCCGGTCACGATGCTGAGATCCATTGCTATTGCTATGGGTTGAATTGTGTCACCCCCAAATTTGTATGTTGAAGTCCTAACCCCCAGGTCCTCAGAATGTGACTGCATTTGGAGATACGACCTTTGAAGAGGTAATTAAGTTCAAACAAGTTCATATGGGTGGACCCTAATCCAGTAAGACTGGGGTCCTGGGGTCCTTTTAAGAAGAGGAGATGTGGACATACACACAGGGACAGCGAGAGGGTGGCCATCTACACGCCGAGGAGAGAGGTCTCGGGAGAAGCCGACCCTGCCATCACCTTGATCTCGGTCATCCGGCCTCCAGAACTGTGAGAAAATAAATTTCTGCTGTTTAAGCCGCCCAGTCTGGGGTACTTTGTTATGGCAGCCGTAGGAAACTAATACGGCTATTACCACCGTGCTTTCGGGGAATGCTCTTTCTGTAGGGCATCCACTGGGTGTTGTGTCAAAACACGGCTCATTGTCAAACACACTTGGGAACCACGGGGTTAAGCAAAACTACGCGGATTTCTTGTTTACTGCCAGACTCCTTACAGCTCTGACCATGCTCACAGCTGCCGTGACTCGCTGTCAACAGGGGGCAGGCTAGGTGGCATTTCCTCACTTTCTGGACTTACTTGGGCATGAAACTCTTCCACTGCAAAGCAGCCAGGAGATTTGTGTTCTGGAGAGCATCCTTTCTGGCATTCAGGAGATTTCTGGCTCCAAGGATCATTCTGTAGCAAGGACTTGCCTTCTGCCCCCTCCTCCCCCTCCCCCTCCCCCTCCCCCTCCCCCTACCCCACCTGCTGTGGGTCAGTCGGGGGAAGGTCCAGGAGCTTGGACCAACGAGGGTGGGGCAGTGGGGTGGGGGACTCCGGTCCCTTGCCCTCCGCCTGCTACCGAGAGAGTCGCTCTCCCTTATCAGACAAGCAGCAGGGCCCGCCAGAGCTCTATGTTTTATGGCCCTCTCATGTGTGAGATCTTGCCCATTAGGGAGAAGCTGTCAATGCAAAACAAATTTCGAGACATACTTTCTACTCCAGGATTATGAATAACCCCTCTGATCATTAGAACCAGGGCATTTTTTAAAAATCCAATTTGTTTCCCACCTCAAAAACCATTTGCTTTGTTTCCTGCCTTCTGTGTTAGGAAGGGAGGCTGCAGCCTGGAACCTTCCAGAACCCTGGTTCCAAAAACCTTGCCCACACAGAAAGAGAGCAAGCCCCTCATCTGAAACCTGCATTTTCCCTGCAGTTATCTGTTATCCATTTCCCATAGTGCAGCTGTGTATTTCTGAGGGAAGGTATCCTCTTTATAATCAGACAGAGCTGGGCAGAGCCCTGTGGATCGGGCCAGCGTCCCCGAGGAACGATGGGAGTGACCCAGGGGGCAAGAGTGGGACCACGGGGTGGGGGGTGGGGGGCAGGGGACATTCCCTTCTCCCAGCAGGGAGATTTGGGAAGGTGCTGATTTGGGTTTGGCAATCCTAAAGCCAGGCATAAATCCAACAGTAAAAGAAAGGAAAACTATTAAGTAGGCAAAAGGGCATGAAAAATCCCCCTTTCTGGCTCCCTCCTCACCAGCCACTCAAGCCGGGGCTTCTAGAAGAAGCAATGTGTCCTCCACCTCCCTAACTTCGTGCGGCCTCATTGCTCTGCAGTAAAACCTGACATGAGAGATTCATCTCTCTGCCAGGAACATGTGCCCTGGTCCACCTCCCATCAGCCCACCACAGGGACAGACATTGTTCATCTTCCTTCTGGCTCAGCTTGCAGCCTCCAAAGCACGGGTGAGGGGCACGTTGCCTGACTCTGTGATCAGATGAGGCACAGAGGTCCCTCCCCAAAGCTGGCTCCCTCCAAAGTCACAGTTTGTCCACTGTCTCAGGCCAGGCCGGAGTGGCCAGTATCTTCTCAGCAGGCAGGACAAATCCCCCGGGAGGATGGAACTGCGGGGGTCCGGGCCAGCCTGCTCCATCCCTCCCCAAACCCTCCTTCCTGCCCACCTGGCCCTGCGCCGTGCTCTGGAAATAGCTGTGAGCCAGACACCCTCCCTGCCCTGGAGAAGGTCAGGGTCCTGGAGGGAGAGGGATGCAGAAGCAGCTGTTTACAAGACCTCTCAAGTAATAGGAGGGAGGAACGACCAGGAGCCCGGAGGAGGAGGGCACTGGCCGCTGGAGGCATCTGGGAAGTGTCTGAAGAGAGGGCACCTGAGCTGGGCCTTCATCCAGCAGCAGAAAGGACGGGCTTCCCTTGTGGCACTTACCGCTCCCCGAAATGACCTCATGTGTGTCCTGTGACTCAATGGTTGTCCTTCCATCCCCCTAAAATGCCTGAACTCTCCATGCTCATAAAATAAACTCAATGGAACCACCAGGCCTTTGTCTATTTGGTTCATCTGTGTGTCCCCAGGGCTTAGCTCGGTGCCTGGCACACGGCAAGTCCTCAAAAAGATGCGTGGAATGCTTGGGAACTAAGGCAGAGGGAAGTAAGGCAAGTGGGAAGGGCAAGGTGAAATGGCTCTGGCAGAGTGCCAAGTCCCCCCCACCCCCTCCCCCCCCACCCCGTCCTACGGGAATCTCCTCCAGGCTTCCCACCCGTGCAGGTACCAGCATGGTGTTGCCAAGAGATCAATGGCCCCGAATTGTTTCCCTTCACAACTCCAGGTGCACGGCTGCTGCTATGAGGGGCCCAGGTGAGGTCCCGGGCTCCGCCCTTCCCGCCAGCAGGAACGGGATGGAGGGTAGGAGCTGCTGGCTGTCCCTGCGCCCTCTCCGTCCCCTGCGTGGTCCAGCCCAACATCTCGGGCGCCTCTGGGCTCCCATTTCTGCCTCTACTAAGCCGTGGTCCCTTTTAGCTCTCATTTGTAAGTGGGCCTCAGCCCAAGCAAAAGATGCAGCAGGAATCCGGCCGGGTTCCCAGACGCTTAATTGGAGCCGGGCTCTTCATTACCTGCACACCTGTTTCCCAGCACCATATGGTCTGAGGTAAATAGACTGTAATTGTTTATCCAGACTCAATTCTGCAGTAAGGGAGGGAGTGGGTAGGGGGGCCGCAGCCCCCAGCTCCCCCGCCATCCTTCCCGCTGCCGATCCCTCCCCTTCCCCAGGCTGCTGAAGGACAGAACCCCCTGCACAAGGTGAAAGAGTTTGCAGCTGTGGGAGCAGAGCCACCTTCCACAGCCGGGGCCCACTTTGGAGCAGCTTCTCCACCGACTCCAAGGAAAGGGCCCTGCCCGGCCGTGTTAGCTGTCAGGAGCTCGGCAGCCTTGCCTCTGCCCTTGCCGTGAGGCTGGGCCGGCGGGCACCTCTCGAGGCCTGGGCTCGTTTACCCCTTCCCCTTGGAGGCTGAAGGATGTCTGAGAGGCCTGGGCTTCGGGGCCTGGCGGGCCTGTGCTGTATCTTAGCCTGCCAACCTCTTAACTCGGTGGTCTTGACCAAGTCTGAATATCTCAGAGCCCTGGCTACCTCTAGCAGAAATAAGGGCAGTGACTTCTACATCCCAGGGGTGTTACTAACGGATAGGGTGAACATTTAAGGGGTGCATCCACAGGTCGGGCATGCTGCCAGGAGCTTTAGACCTAGGACGTAGCAGCTCTTGGAGCAGGGACTTTGATTAGTCACCCTTTACCAATGAACACATTGAGGCTTAGGTGGGTTAAATCACTTACCCAGGACCACCCAGCCAGAAGCCAGGGGAGCTGGAATTCTACCCCAGCTCTGCTGACTCAGGAACCCAAGCTCTTGACCGCCATGCTAGATTCACATTAGGAGATAACGCATAAAAGAGGCCTGGCCCGGAGCCGGGAGCACAGAAGGGAATCAGTAAATGCCCATCCCCTTCTCTCTGCCCTTCCTTCTGTGAGCAGAGCTCTCCCCCGTCCCGGCTCAGCCCGCCCAGGGCAGCATCCAGCTTCAGGCTGCTCGCGTGCCCCCCCCCAAGAAAAGTATACACAGGGTATCCCTGCCCCCTCCCCAATCCCCTTGTCTTTGCTCCCGGGCCAGCCTGCCAGGGAGAGGTGGTCCTTCCCCAAGGCACGGCTAATCCTTGGCTGCTGGCAATGCAGGAAGGGCAGACAAAGGAGAAAGATGGCTAGCAGTGTCCCAGACAAAGGTAGGCTCCTGACCTCGGAAGAAGTCCAAAGCGTTGATCTTAAGAAAGAACCAGGGCCCCTGAGCATTTTCGGGGCTCTGGATGAAAAGAGGGCCCCATGCAGGAAGCAGAGCGCTCAGCACCTGGCAGGGAAGCAGAGCCACCAAAGAGCCAGACACTACAACCCCCTGGGGCCTCATTTCCAGGCACAGGAAAAGGACTTCTTCTCACCATGTCGCTACCTGGGTCCTTTCCCTTCCCCGCCGAGAGCTCCCCAGCCTGCGCCGCGCCCCGAGCGGCTCCAGGAGGATGGATGGTTTCCCCAAACCCAAGAGAAGGGATGCTGTGTCCTCTTAATCTGCCCTGAATTGGTCTTTAATATGAAGAAGGGCTGCCAGGCCTTTCAGCCCTGATGGATCCTTTCTGCAGCAGAGACACCGGCTCCTGCCTGGAGCCTGCCTGGGCCAGGCAGGCAGCCTCGTGGTGGGCTTGGATTAGGCTTTACACTGCCCCCCGCCCCCCGGCCCGGCCAGTTGGCAGCAGCTGCCCCTGGGGCCAGGCCTTGGATTGGGCCCAGGCCTTGGACTGGGCCCTGCAGGAGGCTCGGGGGAAGGATGGGGCCCGATTCCTGTCCTCCGAGACGCTTTCATCCCTCTGGAGAGATAGATGTCAATTTCCCCACTCTACGCACATGCTTTCCAGACCTTAAAGACAATCCCCCAAGTCAAGCATATGGCTGCCAGAAGCCCTCAAACCAGAGAGGTAGAAGAGAAAGCAGAGAAGGGTTGCTGGAGGTGGTGAGGTAATTAGGGAAGACTTCCTGCAGGAGGTGCCCCCAGGGGGCTGGAGATGTCTGATTCCCGGAGGTTCCCTGATTGCTCTCTGGAAGCCAGGGGCTGAGGCAGGAGCAAGAATTCTGTGAAGGAGAAAAAATATGTCAGAAAAAAAGAAAAGAGCTTTTCCTAGCAAGTTTTCCATCTGCCCATGGGGGATGCCCTTTGAAGAAAAGCCTCAAGCCATGAGCAGCAACGGCAGACTCTCATGTCTCTGGGAATGGGAAGGAGTTTTAAAAGATATTTATGCTTCTGCATAAATTGGCCCCTCAGGGGATGCCGTGTGGTTCTGCCTTGGCCTGGTGAGTACAGGGATATTTTCAACGCCAGGCATCAGGCGGGAGGCTGTCAGAGTAGCCCGTCAGGGGCATGCCCTGCCCTCTGCGTGGAAAGGGTGCACAGTGTCCCGGAAATGGGGAGTCCCTCACCCACCCCTGGGAATGTGAGCCTCGGAGGAAATTCTTGTAACTCGAAATATTCCAAACAGGAGATGGAGTCCTGGGTGCCGGTGCGGGCAGGGGTGGAAGGGAAGGGAAATTGACACGCGCTGGGCCCTCGCTCCGTGCCAGGCAAAGGACCAGGCGCTCTGTGGACAATACCTCATTCAATCCTCAAAAACAATCCTGCAGGGCTGTATTGCCCCCATTTCACAGGTGAGGAAACCAAGGCTCAGAGAGAGTAAGTCACTTGCCCAGGCTTACACACCCAGAGGCGCCAGAACTGGCACTTGAACCCGAACCACATTCTGCGCCTCTCCTTGAATGCTCCACCTGGGGCAGGACCCAAGCAGGGGGAGCAGCTGGACAGGGTCCCTGGTCCTCCCCGCACCGGCCCGCACGATATCGGGCCAGGATCAATCTGTGGAGATGCAGGGACAGTCGGGGCGAGCAGGGAGTGAGGGGAGGAAGAAGGCCCCTCGCCCGGCCTTGTCCTTCAATCAGAACACCTGTTTCCAGACCCCGCGGCCCATCCATCAGCCACTGCCAGGGCCCTGCCATCTCCTGGCCGCCCACTGGACCAGCACCTGTGAGTCCCCAGCTGGGGCTTCTCTCAGCCCAGGCAGGGACCGAGGTCAAAGGGCTGGGAGCTCGAGCCCCTGGGAGCTCGGAGTCAGAGGACAAAAGCTCTAGCTTCCTCGATCCTTGCGTGGAATAACTTTGAGGTGCTCCTCACCCTCTCCCCACTTCCCCAGAGGAGTTGAATGCCCGTTGCCCATGGCAGTGACCTGCCCAAGAGCATAGCATCCTGTATTGGCTTCCTTCCCTTCCTGGTCCCAGGATCACCTCCCACATACACTCCTTGCACTCAGCGCCCTGCCTCATGCCGGCTCCCTGGGGGACCCCCACTAAGATCTCCCCTGTGTGTCCTTCCTCCAGCCTGCACACCCCCCAACCCCAGCCTCCTGGCCACCCGACTCCCATTTATCAGGGGAAAGATGATTGGTTTTCTCCTTGAGGAGACATAACTAATAACCAGATCACAAGGGACCAAAGACACAGGCATCAAATATTACACAGACCCGAGCTAGATCTGTATCTCTCTATCTGTCGCACCGTGCTTTATCGTTCTGGCCGTGGCCGCCCGGCCCTCTCATTGATGAAGTGCGTTATAAGTGCTAAGTAATAATAATACCGTAAAATGCCTGAGTGCTCAAGCACGGGCTTTGAGCTCCAGATAAAATGCCAGACAGATAGATGAGCGGGCGGAGGAAATGCTCTGGGAGCCGTCTCCCCACAGCTCCCCGGGCCTAATAGATAGGTCCAATCAGACCACTTCAATTACTACTCGGGAACTAATAGCCGAGAGTCTGATTAGATCCCCTGCTCGGGCGCCTGTGCTGTGCAGAGCTGGTGACAGCGGGCGGTGGAGAGGCAGGAGCAGGGCGAGGCCAGGAGATGTGCTATCCCATGGGGCGGGGGCTGGAGGGGGGCGCGGCATGCAACCTGAGCTGATCTGGGAATCATCCACCTGTGGCTCCCCATCTGGTCCTTACTGAGGTGCCCAAGGCCGGAGCAGGGCCGGCATCCTTTTCTGCCATCCTTGGTCCCCTCCTCTCCTCGGGGCTCCAGGGAAAAAGGCAGGAAACTTTTCAACCTCTTAGAAACTTTCCATCAAGGGATAGGAGTTTCTGTCACCTCTAATGAAGAGAAAAGGAAGGGGCTGGACAGGGTCAGGGAGAAGCAGAAGTACGGGCGATTTGCTTGTCCCGGGAGGACAATTTAGGTGAAGGAGGTGGCTTTGTCTCCGTGGAGAGCCATCAGAGCCGAACCCAGGTGGAGGGGCACCCAGGTAGTGAGCTCAGAGGTAAGCCGGGCAGCAAGGATGTCTACCAGCAAGGTCAGAGGTCAGAGAAGGCCCCCGTGGGGTGTGGGCTCCAGAGGCCAGGACTGGGGCAGCGGCCGTGGGCTATGGGCGGGAGGGAGAGGTTCTGAGCCTCAGTGACAGAGTGACAGGTGGTAACGCCCCGGAGGTTCCAGCGGGCCCAGTGCCTGGGTTCCAGCTCCTCCAACCACCACTTCCTCTGTCCCGCCTTCTCCCCTGCAGGAAACGTCAGAATGACCACGGCTGCACGTGTCTGAGAAACAAGTGGGAACCGATCATGTATTTTGCTGAACCAAAGACCCTTTTTCCATATGGGGCCAATGACCCTCAGAAAAATGTCTGACTCAAGGTACATATTAAAAAAGAGAAGGGGCAGGAGGAGAGGAAGGAAGGGGGGGAAGAGGGGGGAAGAGGGTAAGAGGAGGAAAAGGAAGAGAAGGAGGAGAAGGAGAAGGAGGGGGAGGAGAGGGAGAAGGAGGCAGCAAAATCCATTTACGCAAAATTCACATTTGAGAGAGAAAATAAGAAAATGTTTGATTCCTTCCTAGTCCTTCAGAGAACAGAACTGGGAATGTCGCTGAACACATATTTTTTTAATAAATGAGAAACAGAGAATTGAAAAGCTCAAGGACTAGTATTGGAATGCTCACAACTGGATTCCTTGATCCTAAGGGACGGGCCAGGAGGAGACGGGGAAGGGCGTCCGGTGGACGCCGTCAGGGAGCACCGGGCCCCACGTGCAATGGAGCCAGAGAAACGCACCCCGTGTCCCCCCCGTTCGGGAGGAGCATGGAACACTCCCCAGAAGGAAACTGAACTTCTACATTCGAGTGACTTGTGAGCCAGAGGTGAACTGACGGGAAACAGAAGCACCAGGGGCAGAGGATGTGATGGTGCGGGGCTGTGGACAAGGGGAGGGGAGGGGCCCCAGATGGGAGAGGAAGCCAAGGGCGGGAGGAACCAGAACTGGGTTGGTGAAGGCTGGGGTACAAGAGGAGGACAGACAGCCGGAGGAGGCGCTGTCTAGGAAAGAGACCGGCAGAGCTGGACGGCTGGCCCCTCGCGATGGACACAGAAAGACACGAAGGAGAGGCTCTCCTTATTCCAGAGGGTCTGAGAGAGGAGAATCGATGTCCCATGGGGTGGGCCCAGCACACCCTGCCTGGCGGGGTGAGACTGGGCAGGGTTCAAGCTCTGGCATCACACGATGGTTTTCCAGCTCGTGCAGGTCCTGACGAAGTCCAGCTTCCCCACCCATCCTCTTCCGGGTTTTTATTCTAATACCAGGAGGAGCCAGACTTGCATCCTGCTAGTAGGAACAGGTCTTGCACCTCTCCCCACCTGCTCCACTCTTTTCTTTCCATCCACCTGTTGCAGCCCACCGGCCCGGTCAGCTGTCAGGATGCTGGGCTTGATGATGTAGTAGTTTGCTCAGGCTGCCCTAACAGAGCACCACAGGCCGGGCAGCCTAAACAACAGAAATGAATTTTCTCACAGTTCTGGAAGCTGGACGTCCAAGATCAAGGTGTTGGCAGGGTTGGTTTTTCCTAGGCTTCTGTCCTTGGCTTGCAGACGGCCGTCTTCTCCCTGTGTCTTCAGGTGGTCTTCCTGCTGTACGTGTCTATGACCTAATCTCCTCTTTCCACAAGGACCCCAGTCATATGGACTAGGGCCCAACCTCATGACCTCATTTTAAATTAATCACCTCTCTAAAGACCCTATCTCCAAATCCGGTCACTTTCTGAGTCACCGGTGGGTAGGGCTTCAACCCTCTGTTTAATGTGAATTTGGGGGGACACAGCTGAGCCCATAACAATGTACGATAAAGGAGGCACACAGCCGGGGTTTTAGGGCCTGACGCCCACACTGAAGTCTGTTGGGGACCCTCCTTTAATCCCCCCAGTGGCGGCACTGCCCGTCACCAGGGCAGAAAGCAGGCAGCCCCTCACTCAAGGAGCCCCAGCTTCCGTCTCGTTCTCTTTTTTCTCCCTCTGCTTGGGCAGGGCCTGCCGTGTGTGTCATCTTATGTCTCAGGCAGCAACTGGGACGGAGGCCCCAGCAGGGGAACTGGGCTGCTGTCATCAATGCTCCCCTCTGCCTTCTTGAGTGATTTTCCAGCACTGCAATTTGCAAGTAGAGGACAAGGAATTTTAACCTGGGCTTGTCTGACTAGCCGGCTCTCTCTTTCCTGCCTCACGACGCCAGCCTGTCTCTGCCATTAGGTTCCTAGGCTGGAAGGTGAGACTCCCCGGGCTAGCAGTGGTCACACTGAGGCTGGAGATCGGTAATCTAGGATGTCAGGGCAGGTCCAGAAGAGCCGGCACGAACCGGAAGTCAAGAATCTGGGCTGATGGAGATGTCTGGATGAGCAGGTAGGTCTCCCAAATCGGGACAGAAAGACCAATTTAATCAAAATTGCAATTGTGGGAGCAGTGGGGTGTGCACCCCAAACTCACCTGAGTGGGTTTCCCTCTAATGGTGCCGGGAAGGAGTCTGCTCGGGGCCTGGCAGAGAACGCCAAACCCTGCTTGCAGCAGGATCGTTCTGGACGAGGGACTGGGAGGTGAGACCAGGACATCTCAAATGCACCTGTGGAGAAGACGCTCTCTCTCCTTCAGGGATTAGCCAAGGTCAGAACCGGGAGCAAGGAGCAAGGGCAGGATGCAAACTCAGGTTACTCAGCCTCGACCCGGTGCCGCCATTGCCCTTGGAAGCCATGCGTTGTTGGGATGACCGGGAACAAAGTTCTTAACAGGAGCTGGGGTGTGACTGGGGTCGGCCAGGGTCTCTCGCCTCCTCTGGAAGGGCTCCCAGGGCGCTGCTGGCTGGGGGAGGGCTCTCAGGGGCCCATTTCCGTCCAGGGTAATGGTCATGACAAGAGGACAGGCACCAGATGGCCTGGGTTTACTGTGTGACCTTGGCCATGGGACTCAGTTTACTTGTGGCTTAGTTTTCTCATCTGTAAAATGGGGCAAGGACAGCACCACGTCACTGAGAGGATCAAATGGGTCCATACGTGAAAAACCCATACACGGTGCCTGGCCCGAGGCAGGACCACTGCGCGTTAACTATTGTGTACAGCAGGATGGGTCCTGTTTCATTCCCTGAGCAGCTGGTAGAAGATGCCTCTTAGAGAGACACCTGCCTTCGTAAGGCCACTCGAGGTAGAAGCTGGATCTTGGGAGCCTGGTAGGGGAACAGTCGCCTTGCAGGGACAGAGGAGGAGTTTGCTGGTTGCAAGGATAGAGGATACAAGGAAGAGCCAGGATCGGGGAGGTGGAGGGGGTGATCCAGGGAACATGGAAGCCCGGGAGGTTCCCCCTGCATCCCTCAAGTCTTACAGAACTCACAAAATTCCTAAAGCCAGTGGATTGGGTTTTATACCCATCTCTGCCCAGATAATGTCCCCAGGGGTGGCTGCAGGCACAACACTGAGGGTCTGAGCCAAGTTTTCCGAAATCTCCGAGGGGCAGAGGGTGATGTATTCACCACGGGGCATCAAAGGGTCCGGATGAATCAGCTGGAGGCCAAAAAGTGAGCCAGGCGACCAAGCTGGCTTCCCATGGACACGTCCCTGAGGGGAAGACTAACATCTCAATAACACGGAGTAGATTCCAGCACCGAGGTCTCGGCCTCTCGGGCAACAGCACGGCCCACGTAATTCTCCTCGAATCGCAAATGGAAAAGACAATTGAATGTCAGAGATGGTTTGAGTCTCGGCTCAGACCCAGACAGGTGACTTCTATGGAATTCCGGTGCGAGAGCCCCCAGGCTCGGGGACAGGCTGGGGAGGCCAGTGGCAGCGAGCTCCTCCCTACACACCCCTCGCCTCCCCAGTCTGCCGGGAGATTGAATCCAGCCTGATTGTCCCCCGGGCCCATCATGGAATTTCATCAGGGAATCTGGAACTGGAGAGCTTATTTACGGCCTTCTGCCACCAGAGGCTCCAGATAAAGAATGCAGCGCAGGTGTCCGAAACCGTGCCTGGCCACCATCCATCATCCTGTCAAGGCATCACCTCGGACAGCCCTGCTTCAAGCGGAATCAGGTGGAGGGCTTTCCTCCCGAGAATAACAAACAGCAGCAAAGTCGGGTTAGGGAGCCTTTGCTCCCTCAGTGCCTTCATTACAGGTGGAGGAGTTTAGGCCTTTCCCAAGTCATCCCGACGGACAGCATCCCCTCCCTCCAGGTTCTCAGAGCCTGGCCGGCAAGAGTCATCAACCCTCATTTGGTTCTAGAAGCCTCTAAACTTCACCGTGGGTTTCTATCTTAGCAGGTAGGATATAGAGACTGGAATGATAGAAATTCTTTGCACACAGAGAACATTTATAAAATTCATCCACATGCCTTATCCCATTGATCTTTACGGCCACCCTATTAGGGAGGTATTGTTATTTGCCAATTGACAGATGAATTGAATGAGGCTCAGAGAAGTTAAGTGACTTCTCCAAGTCAACAGAGAGTCGGGGGAAGGGGGGGCTTGAATCCAGTTCTTTTGACTTCAAATCATGCACTCTTTCCACTCGCTACGTTACAGCTATTCTTTCCTCCTAGACTCTTCCTCTCTCCCAGCCTCTCTCGTGCCGTCTGTCCTGCCAGACCTAGTCCCCAGGCATGGAGAGAGGGTCGGCCATCCCAGTGGTAGAAGGGCACAGACCTTCAGCCCGTCCGCCCTCCCTCCTCTGAGTCACATCCGGCTGGGATGAGGGAGACAGGAGCCATGCCAGGGTGGGGGATAGGCGGTGGTCCAGTGATTCTCTTTGATCTGATAGATCCAGAAGGTCAGGCCCACACCCTTCACTTCCTGGTGAACGTGCAGGGAGACCAAGGGGCTGGGACCTGGCACCCAAGGAAACTGTGACTCATCCATTTGAAAATGGCACCAGCTGCCCCAGTAGGAATCCTTCTGCTGGAGTGATGGGGTGCACTGAGTTTCATGCTTGCTTATCCCAGTGACACGGGGCATCATTTCCAAACCCAAATGGTACCATGGACCCCAAAACGAGGGAGAAGAGGAGGGAACAGGGAAACAGGAGCAAACCTGCCTCCATCGTCACTGAGCGAGAGAGGCTACCAGACACATCACTTCCACCCGTGGACCTTTGATTGAGAAGCACTCATATCATATACTCTGTAGGGGCCAAAGGGGAAATGGTAGGCAGAATAATAGCCCCCCAAAGATGCCCACGTCCTAATCCCTGGAGCCTGTGAAGGTTACCTTACACAGCCAAAATAAAGCGCGGGGGGAGACTTTGTAGATGTGACTAGATTTACCTTCTTGAGAGGAGGATATGATCCTGGATTGCCTGGGTGGGCCCTAAATGCAATCGTAAGACTCGTTTAAAGGGAGGCAGACAGAGATTTGACCACAGACGGGATAGGAGGATGCAACGCGGCCACAGGGGGAGAGGTTGGAGTGGTGCAGCCCCAAGGCAAGGATGTGGGCAGTCACTGGGAGGCAAGGAGCAGATCCTTCACTGGAGCCTCCAGAGGGAACGTGGTTCTATTGACACCTTGACTTTGGCTCACTGCAGCTGACTTTGAACTTCTGGCCTCCAGAACTGTAAGAGAGTACATTTCTATCGTATTAAGCCACCCTGTTTGTCACAGTTTATTACAGCAGCCCCAGGGAACTAATACCAGCGAGACGAACAGCACCGATGGTAACCACTGATGCTAGCAGATCTGTCCCGTAGAGCTGGGGCTGCATTCACAGAAGCAAAGCCCCATGAAGAGCGAAAGGTCTGTACATCCGGAGGGAGAGATGGCAGTCAGGTGAACTACAGGCCTCCCACCTCAATCCAATTGGCTATGTTTCTCTCTTGTCTCTCCTACTCATCCTTCTCCGTCCCGCGGTTTCCCTGACATTCACACCTGAGTGTCTCCACTTTTGCTCTCTCTACAGTGAATCAATACAGTCTATGTCTGTGTCTGTCTTACGAGACCTCGTCCTGGAACGGGGGTCCCAATTGTGCATCTTCACGTCTGGTCTGGGGCATAGCTGTCCTCCTCACAGCCATCCCCGTGTCATGGGGCGGGGAGTGTGGCTGGCACATCTGCTTCATGCGGAAGTCCTCCTTGGACTCAGGACCCGCCCAGGGTCTTGTGGACCTTTCCCTTCACACACTCAAAGGTTAGGAGGCCCTTCTGGCAGGCCTCGCCCCCTGGTGGAGATGGAGACTGGAGGGGGACGCGGCAGGGAGAGGAAGCAGGGGTGGGGAGAGCCGTTCAGCTGAAGCAGGTGTGCAGGTGGCATGGGGAAGGAAGAGAAAGGGCGGTGGGAAGAGGAGAGGGTCATGGGGAGGTTTCCGGGGACTCAGCTGGACCATGGAGGAGGAGGGAAGGATGCGGGGGAGGCCTGGGGCCACTGGAGGAGAGTTAAAACAGAGAGCGGGGCCAACTAGGAGTAAGAATAAGGAGCCCGCATGGTGACACCCGCCTGGAAGAGAAAGGTTCATCTGTGGAGGAGATGGGCAGATAGAAACTGAGCAGCCTCCAGAGGTGCTTGGCAGCAGGTGGCAATGGTGAAGTCTGAGCGGGCTGGGCAATGGAAGCACAGGGCAGAGAAGCCAGTCATTCATTCACTCGCTCATTCATCCATCCAGTAAAACACTCACGGAGCTCTGACTCTGAAAGGCATTGGGCTGAACTCTGGAGACGTGCAGCTTGAGAGGTCCGATGGAGAGGTGGCTACAGGGCCCTGAGGTCTAGGAAGCAGTGAGGGGTGGACCCTGCTGTTATCAGCATGCACGTGGTAGCGGAGAGAGTGCATGTGGCTGAGATTATCCGGGGGAGAGTGGAACTACGCGAAGAGCGCAGGGCTCAGGCAGAACCCCAAGGAAATGCCATTTAAGGACGAGCGTGAAAAGATGCCTTCCCAAAGGAGATGTCAGTGAATGAATGAATGAATGAATGAATGAAGAAACTAAGGTTGTATCTCAGGACCAATGGAAGGAGAGAATAAAATCCAACAAAAACCCCTTGCACCCCAAGACTGGCCATGCACAGTGCTGGGCTCTGCGGGGGAGCCCAGGGGCATAATCACAGCATCCGCCCCCAAGGAGATCACCAGGGGGCACGAAGCCAAGGGATAAACAAGCAAAATTTAAATTACCCCCAAAGAGTTAACTATCAGTGCAAGGCTAGGAGAGAAAAAACAGTGTCTCAAGGCTGCATGGTGCATGATTAATTAACAAATGAACTGCATAGGCTAAAATTGCATAAAAGTTCGGAGGACAGAGAAAGCGCTTAGGGCGTCAATTGTCAGGGAAGGATTTGCTGAGAGGTAAGATTTGACCTGGGTTTTGAAGAAGGAGGGGTAGAATTAGTGCAGGAAAAATGTAGGCTGGGGGCTGGTCAGGATCTGCCAGGCCACGGGAAGTGTGGGAAAAGACCAGAGTTCAGGGTGCACTTGGGGTTGGGGGCATGGAGTGGGTGCTCAGGGGTTGGGCCTCAGAGGCCTTGGTAGAATGGGGTACGAGAGGGTCTGTGCGTCTGGCCAACACCCTTGGACTTGGTCCTACCAGTGGTTTGGGACAAATAGAAAATTTTTAAATAGGAAGTGATGTAGCGAGGCAGGACCCATCAGAAATCCATGGCAATCATTGGATGGGGAGGTGATGAACTGAACTGTATGCAAATGGTTTGCTGGAAGCAGGAATGCAAAAGAAGACGGTGGACCGAAAGAAAGTTCTGGAGGAAAAGTGGATGGAGAGGAAGACTAGAGGTGCCAGCTGGGATTCTCCTCCTCTCTCTACAGCTAAGACCCTGTCATGGAGAGCCCCACAAATCACCCACACCTGCCCCACGGGGGCACTTTGTTTGCTTTTATTTTACTTTATTTTGTTTTAACTTATCTTTGATTTTTGCCCTGATGTGGACCAGCAGGGTTGGCTCAGAGCTCTGCTCAGTAGCGGGCATCCAGGATGGTCTAGGGAGGGGCTCCGATCCTCAGGGGGCCGCGTGAAGCATGCCAGCACCCAGGGGCAGGTGGTGCCCATCTCCACCCTCTCCAGGTGACCCCAGAGGAAACACCTCCCCTCAGAGCCCTCGGGGCACAAGACTTCCGCTCCTTATCACCTTCTGCAGTAAACATACTGGAGCAGGAATGGGAAGAAAGAAATTCACTCTCATTTCCTCTCCCCAGCTCAGAGCAATATTTTGCCCACAACCCTATTTTCCAATCTCTCCTCTGGCGCCTTTTAATATTTATAGCTGTGTGTGTGGACGGAATGTGGAGTGCGAGAGCTTGTCGGCCCTGGGAGCAGAGGTTTAGGAGAGCTGTCCCCGACCTGAGGACCCACAAATCCACAGGGGCTGCCCCCAGGGCCATTCCCAGGAGCCCACCCGAGAGGGTCCCTGGCGGTGATCCTGTCACCTCCCTTGTATTCACCCAAGGTTCCCCTTGATTCTCTCCACATCCTGCATCTCCACCAACCCAACCCCAATCACTGCACTGCTTGACTGCCAGGACCAATTTGCCTTCCTTCATTAAATTGTTTTTCCCTATGGGTATATTCGTCATCTACTGCAGCATTTTTTAAATGCCCCAAAACTTAATGGTTAAACCAACACATTCATCATCTCAAAGTTTCTCTGGGTCAGGGCGTGGCTTCACTGGATCCTCATCTCTAGGTCTCACAAGGCTGCAGTCAAGGTCTTGGCCAGGGCTGGGGTCTCATCCGCAGGCTCCACTGGAGCAGGACCCACCTCCAAGCTCACTGTGTGGTTGTTGGCAGGATTCAGTTTCTGGTGGGTTGTTGGGCTGAGGGCTTTACTTATCCGGTACCTCAGCTGTCTTCCAGGGCTGTCTGTGTCTGGTTGGGCTGCCAGGGGAGAGGAGGAGCCATCTGGGGGCCCAGGCTTGGAAGTGGCAGCATTCCTTCTGCCCAGATTCCAGAGGCCAGAACTCAGTCACCTGGCCCACCTGTCTGGTGGTGGAGACATGGGGGAAGCCCAGAAATGTGGGGCGAGGAGGCAGAGGACAGGAACCCTGGTGAACAGTCCTCCAACCTCAGCCCCATGCAGGAGGTCACGCAACAGAGTGTGATAGTTAATTTTATGTGTCAGCTTGACTGGGCCATGGTGGGCCCTCTGATGGCTGCCTAGACATTATTTCTGGGTGTGTCTGGGAGGGTATTTGGGGAAAAGACTAGCGTTTAAACTGTTGAACTGAGTAAAGCACATGGATGGGTCTCCTCCAATCGCCTGAAGGCCTAAGCAGAACATAAAGGCAGAGGAAGGGAAAATTTGTGCTCTGCCTGACTGTTTGAGCTGGGACATCAATCTTCCCCTGCCCTCAGAGCTCCCGGTCACAGGCTTGCAGACCCAGAATGGAATTGACACCACCTGGAATTGACAGCTCTCCTGCTGTCAGGCCTTCAGACTACACCACTGGCTTTGCTGGGGTCTCCAGCTTACAGACGGCAGGTCATGAGAAGTCCCACCATCAGCCTCCACAATCAGTGTGCCAATTCCTCATAATACATGTCATTATATTTAATAATATACGTATCCTATATAATATAGATATTATATGTAATATTATATATGCTTTTGGTTACATATCCTATTGGTTATTATATATATGGTTTTATATATTTGTGTGTATATACAGTATATATATATAAATAGTATACATGTATGTATGTGTGTATATATTGTAGCATATATGTATATATAAGTAGTATGTATGTATATATGTGTGTATATAGTATATATGTATACATGTAATATCTATGTGTATATATATAGTATGTATATATGTGGGTATATAAATAGCATATATGTATACATGTGGGTATACAGTATATACGTATACATATAGTATGTGTGTGTGTGTGTGTATATATATATAAGCATTATATATGTATGTATGTGTGCATCGGTTCCTCTTCTCTGCAGAGCCCTAATACACAGAGTAAGAGGAGTGGGGAGAGCCAGACCCTTCCCAGCCCAGGTCCTTCTCCTGCCTCCTGCCCTCCGTCTCCTGGCCTCACCTAAGATGTCCTTCCCCAGCACCTCCACCCCCCCAGCTGCACCCCTCTGACCTCCTCCTGCCAAGACTGTCGACTGTAGATGCAGGTTCTCAGGTTCTGGGAAATGGCCTCTTTCACAGCCGCCGCTTCCCGCCCACCACACACGCCCTCATCCCGGTGAAGCCCCCGCAGGCCGACTCTGTCTCACTGTCGCACAGCAAAACGAACGCAGCACCAGGCTTGGAGTCCAAGATCCAACTTTAGGTCTAGGCCGCTGCCCTCTCTCTCCAGCTTCCAGGTCTTGCTCTGTTAAATGGGGGTGGGAAAGCGAGGGCAGAGATCTAAGCTAAATGATGTCTAGACTCCCTCCCTGTGTTTCTCACCTTAACTGACTCAAGCTTTGATTTTTCACCAGATGTTCTTATGCAGCTACTTCCTGAGTGCCCCGTGCCTCTCCCCCGCCCCACTCACACGCTCCTGGGTTCCCACGCATGCATCTGTCACTTGCACGTTTGCCATAGGCGCCCACCCTCCCTGCCACCCAAACAGGGAAGCTGCCATTCGGTGAAAGCAGGGGCTGGGTGGGGACATCCATCACCCATGGCTACACAACGACCACTAGACCCACGCTGCCCAGTAGAACTTTCTGTGAGGATGGAACCGTTCTATAATCTGCACGGCCCAGTGTGGTAGCCACTAGCCACCTGTGGCTGTGGAGCGCTGAGATGTGCCTTCTGTGACTGAGCCACTAAAATGCTTCATTGTATTTTGTTTCCACTGATTTGCATTTAACTTTAATAGCTACGGGTGACTAGTGGCTGCCGCCTGCCTTGGATAACACAGCGCCCGAAAGCGGGGGCTAGAGCTTAGCCATCTGACTTGCGCCTGAGGTTCTCTTTCTTGGGTTCTGGAACCTCCGTGGAAGCTCAACACAGCCAGGGGAACAGAAACCTCCGCAGGCTGAAGGTGACCATAGCAGCGCTTCGCAAACATGAGCGTTGAAACAACCCATTGAAAAGCAGATTCTAGGGCTTCCCTGGTGGTGCAGTGGTTAAGAATCCGCCTGCCAAAGCAAGGGACACGGGTTCGAGCCCTGGTCCAGGAATATCCCACACGCCGCGGAGCAGCTAAGCCTGTGCGCCACAACTACTGAGCCTGTGCGCCTAGAGCCCGCGAGCCACAGCTACTGAGCCCACGAGCCACAACTACTGAAGCCCCCGCGCCTAGAGCCCGTGCTCTGCAACAAGAGAAGCCACCGCAATGAGAAGCCCACGCACCGCGACGAAGAGTAGCCCCCGCTCGCCGCAACTAGAGAAAGCCCGCGTGCAGCAACAAAGACCCAACACAGCCAAAAATAATAGATAAATAAAAATAAATTAATTAATTTTTTTAAAAAAAGCAGATTCTGATGCATAGTCTGGGGCCAGCCTGAGGTCTGCATTTCTAACAAGGTTTCCAGGTGATGACAGTGGACCCCACCTTGGGTGGCAGAGCACTGAGGTCTCCGTCTTTCTGGCAGGCAAATAGCACCCATTTCATCACCCCACCTGCCTAAACCACTATCTTCTGCTTATTCCCATGTCTCCCTTTTGGAGAAGAGAAGCCCCAAACACTCAGTGTCCCTCCCCTGGAGGCCTGGACCCAGGCGGAAATAACGGGATCGGGACCTCCAGGTCCGACACCCCCAGCTTCGCTCAGATTTGCGGCGTCAGCCGGGCCGTTTAATAACAGTGCAGCGTGGCCCCACCAGCTCAGCATCAGCCAGGCGGTCCCACAGGATCTCTGTCTTGCTTACACTCCTGGCTGCAGGAAGGAGTGTTCACAAAAGAGCTCTAGAGACTTCCATGGAAAGGCTTATTTAAAGCTGCCCAGCTCAGGGCTATAGGCTCCGGAAATCACTGGCCCGGCTGCTGGATTGAGTCCAACGGTCCTTGATATAAATCCCAGATTATCCTTCCTACAGCACGCCAAGTGGTGATCTCTGCATGTCACCAATTTATCTCAGCCTCACCACCCTCCGTGTGGTGGGTACTGCTATCAGCTCCTCTTAACAAATGCAGAAGCCGAGGCACAGAGAGGTTGAGCATCTGGTCTGAAGTCACACAGCAGAGCCCAGGATCCAACCCACACAGCTTGGCCCTAGAGGAGACCCGCATATCTGCTACATTGTACCTCTCCTGTTAAATGGAGATCTCCATGGTAACAGCCTTACCTGCTGCCCAGGAAGATGGGGAAGATCCAAGGACACATGACATGAAAAGCCTGGTGGTGTCGAAGCACTAGGGAAATATCGGCTACTGCTGGGCGGGGCTTGTTAGGGTCTGTAGGTTATATGTTCCCAGAGAACAAGTGGACCTCCTGACCCCCCCACACACCCATTGACCCCCGTCTGATGCCCTCCTGAGGCTGCACCCCAGTGCTCTCTCTGAACAAACCCTTCAGTGTCTTCTTATCTGCACGTGTGCATCTTCCTTCCTCTGTCCCACGGGCACAGGCTTCTGGACACACCTCCATCCAAGAACTACACCCGTCCAGGTTAACACTGTCCCAGTTAATGGGCAGGGATGGTTCCTTGGGCCACCAAGCACCCATTCCCATTCTCGGGTCTTAGGCAACATCACCCTCCCCCCATCCTGTTTCCGGCAGGGCTGATCCCACCTCCAGTTCCAGGAAGTGGCAATCAGTAGATACAGACTTTGTTCCTGGATCACCATGTAACTCAATTCAGGCCGAAGAGAATCAGGCTTGGAACCTGGCTTTTACTGGCTGAGGACGAAAAACTCACTCTTTTCCCCAAGGCAGGGAGCTGGGGCCGGTCATCTTGCTTCAATTCCCTGAGAAACGGGGACAGACCAAAGTGACATCATCCTGATGACAGCCTCGAGGCACCTGGATCCAGCCAGGCATGGATATCTTAGTGAAAGGAATCCGGAAGAGACATCCCCTCCCTTTTGGTTTCTCTTAAACCGTTTTGAGGAGGGTTTCCTTTCACCTGTGATCAAGATGCCTGATAGAACCTTTTTCTCTCTCTCCCTGCTCTTCCACCAGCTCCGCCTCCCAACCCCGCGCACAGTCCCCAGCCCACATCCGCTGACCTGGGCTCCGTGGAGGGAGGCCTGAGCAGGCAGGGTTTGCCGTAGTTCAATGGGCACTGAAGGTGCGGAGCCCAGGGAGCTGCCCGCTGCCCTCCTGCTGTTCACTTGGCCGGACTCAGCCACTCACCACCAGAAAGCTGATTTTGCACTTCTCTGGAAAAACGAAAAAACAGGGTGCATGCCCTCTGCGTGGAGGCACGCTGCCCACCTGGCCAGCCCCCTTGCACTCAACGCCCCGGCCCTGGGGCGTCCGGTCGGAGAGCAGTGACCCCAGGGACCCTGGGCACCAAGCAGCTTGGTTCTTGCTCCTTGCTGGGACCTTAATGAAGGTCGAGCTGCCTTATCGATCCAGCACCGGGACATCTACCAAAAACCCTCAGACCGGGACTCAGTAGCCTGCTGCGTTCTGTGCCCACGTGATCAGGAGCACAAAGAACTGCAGTGCTGCCGTGTGTCCCAAGGCCCACCTGCTTCCCCTCAGCCTGGAAAATGAATAACAGCCCCAGGTGAGGAAGGACACGTGGGACCCCAGCCTCCCAGCAGCTTTCTTAACTTCTTCAGGGCTGAAAACCCACTGGTCTGGGAGCTTGTCTATCCTTACTCTGCCCGAGGGTGACAGATTCGGGGATCCCCAAAAGCAAACAGAAGCCTTCAATCCTAGTGTGCTACTTACCAGCTGAGGGACCTTTTTAATTAACCTCTCTGTCTCCTCAGTGTTCTCATCTGTAGGATGGGGCCATAGTGGCACCTGCCCAATAGGGGTGAGTGTAAGACAGACCAAGGGGAAGGATGGCGGCTTTGGGCCACCATAGGTATGATTGCATTATTGGCTGTTCGGGCAGAACTGCACGACCACCTCCCCGTGTGGGTGAGGGCAGGTCTGGGGCACAGGTATTCAGTGTTGGACACTGGCTGCATGTGAATCTGTTGCAGATTCACCGTCCAGGATCTCAGTCGAGAGGCAGCTTTAAGGTCATTGCATTCCTGGCAGCTCCTGCCGGGGTTTCCTAGGACCGGCCTGATTCTTCTTCCTGGGGTCGGCTTGATTCTTCTAGCGCCCGAGCCCCTCAGAAGGGCTTTCCGGGTGATTGATTTCCTTACCAGATTCCATGGGCTACACTCGCTTGTTTCTGAGAGACTTCTGCGAGGCTTTTCAACAGGGCCTCTGAGGACAGGACTCTCAGCTCAGCCAGGGCTCACTGTGCCCGGCCCTTTGTCCTGTGCCCCGCACGGCCGGCGGCAGCAGCATCTGGGTCTCTTCCATCCACGGTGACATTTGCCGGGACCAGAGTTGGAATGGCCTGCCCCCACCACTCCCTCCCAGGGGACGGAAACTCCCAGGAAGCCTTCTCCTCTGGGAACTTCAGTTGGGCTCAAAGTTCTCCAAAGTCCCTTCCATTTGCAACAGTAGGAATTTCGTCAACACAGAAGATCCCGAAGTGGGCATATCCGGGAAGCAGCAGCTGGAGGGGTGTTTCCCTGGGCACTGCCCAGAACTGGGGACTTCACCCGCTGGATGGACCAGAGCTACCAACTCGCCAGCTTCCCTCTCCTAGGGCTGAGCAGAATCTCGACTTTGAGAGAAGCAAAAGAGCTACCCACTCAAGCGGCAATTAGAAGGCCCTTGCAGAGGCCCTAGGCTGTGCTGAGAGCAGGGCAAGGCTTAATTAATTGCTCCAGCCCCTGGGAACCTTGACAACTCAGCCAGGAGCTCCATCGGTTGTACTTGTCACACCTGAGAGCTGGCAGGAGGAGCCAGAGGGACACAGGGCGGTGCGGGGGGAGGGAGTCCGGGTTGGAGGAGGCTAGGCTTTCTCCTTCTGCTTCTTGGCACACCTGCCCATCACACACACACAAATACACATTCCCATACAAAAGTCTAGGGCCTAGGGGCATGGGAATCGCGCACCCCTGTTTGCCTGGGACACCTCCCGTTTATACCTTTCGTTCATTGATGACAATGTGTCTTGGTGTGTCGTTATGGTGTAATTATTAATTGGTCCCTCCCAGTTTAGATGATACCTTATAGGGGCACCCTCCTAAGGGGAGCTTAGGAGAGAGAGGGAAGTAGGAGGGGCGGACTGGAGAGATACTACAGAGAATAGACATCGGTCTCATCCGCTTTGCTCTCTAGCCAGACAGGATTATCCCTAGACAAAGAGGCAGCGACGCAAATGCTCTCTTGGCTCTGCAAGCAGAGGTTGTTCCTTCTGTGGCAGGTGTTTCTTTGAGGTCTGTTCAGTCCCCTGTGTCACAATCACCCACCCAGGACAGGAGGTTGTGTGTTTTGGGGGGTAGCTAAGGAAGTGTGCTTGCAAGCAGGCCCACCTGCTGGAATGAGACCAAGGCTCCCCTCCATGTCTTTCAAGGTCGCAGGGCCTAAGGGATCAAAAGCTCATTCTGAATGGTTTATTGTGTCCTTTCAACCAACTGCGCATGAGGGCTCAGTTGTGTGTTTGCTCTATTGTTAGCCCTCTTTTGAATCATGGGGCTCTTTCAGTTGATCTGAATTGGGGTGGTCCTCCACGTTGGCCATCCCCGATAAACCCCGTAAAGGATGCAGGAGATGGGCTATCAGGATGGAAATACATTATAAATATTTGCAAAGCTCATTCATAAAGGAACATGAGAACAGGGTGAACCTTGGAGGAGGGGGAGAGGGTCACGGGGGCTCGGTTCCCCCATTTGTAAAATTAAAAGATTGACCTCCGTGATTCTAGGACTGAACCATGGCCAATGTCAAGATTACCCAGGAAACAATCCCATCAGCTGAATTATGGGGCTAAGGGGTTCTGGACATCAGAAGTTCCATGTCACTAATGGCAACAGCAAAAGAATGACCCCTGTCCATCTGGCTGATATGAAACCTATAGTTCTCTCCACTTTCTTTTAATATTATACCATGTCAACATTAGCTAGCTTAATCCAGCCCAAATCTCTGACTCAGAGAATGGAGGTTTCAATGGCTTGGAATCCCAACAAGGAGGCATGATCCTGCTTTTGTGGGATGTGGAGAAGACAGAGGACCTCTTCCCCTCTGTGACAGTGGTGTCACACCTTATAAAGGGCTGGTTTTCTGAGCCTTTGTTGGATTGCAGTCACATTCAGAGCTTGTCCAGAGCAGAACCATTAAACAAGGGAACTGAGCTTACAATGTGCTCACCCCTGCCCCATGGGGTCTCTCCCCGCTTCTGGGGCCCCAGAACATCCACAGACTCTTGGTGCCTGTTTGAACTGACCTAAAAACAGCCCGTAGGGACTTCACTGGTGGTCCAGTGGTTAAAGACTTTGCCTTTCAAGGCAGGGGGTGCGGGTTCAATCTCTGGTCGGGGAGCTAAGATCCCACAGGCCTCTCGGCCAGAAACCTAAGGCATAAACCAGAAGCAATATTGTAACAAATTCAATAAAGACTTTTAAAATGGTTCACGTCAAAAATAAATAAATAAATAAAAAATTTAAAAATAAAAACAACCCTTTAAAAAAAAATAAAAAATTAAAAGCAACCCGTAAATCCACAGATGCTGACACTTGCCATCACTGGTCTTAGTTTGGGTTCAATCAAAAGCGGCTCATGGGCCTCCCTGGTGGCGCAGTGGTTGAGAATCTGCCTGCCAATTCAGGGGACACGGGTTCGAGCCCTGGTCTGGGAAGATCCCACATGCCGCGGAGCAACTGGGCCCGTGAGCCACAACTACTGAGCCTGCGCGTCTGGAGCCTGTGCTCCACAACAAGAGAGGCCGCGATAGTGAGAGGCCCGCACACCGCGATGAAGAGTGGCCCCCGCTCGCCGCAACTAGAGAAAGCCCTCGCACGGAAACGAAGACCCAACACAGCCATAAATAAATAAATAAATAAAAACATCTGATTGTCTTTAAAAAAAAGAAAACTGCTCCTGAGAAGCAGATCTGGTGCGCCTTTAGGGGGTGCAGGACTTCCAGCGGGGAGCAGGGAGGTGATGCGGGGAAGGGGAGGGAAGGCAGTCAGAGAAGCAGGTCACCACACCAGCTCCCACGTGGGCAACTGGGACTTCCTCCCGTGGGGACCTCCAGGACACCCGTAGGATGGACGCTGCCGAGTCAGCCCAGCCCAGGGGCAAGGCGGCTGGGGCACTTCTACCCTCCCTCCCCTCAGCCACTGTCGAGGGCTGCTTTGGAGGTGAGAGTTCCTGCTCCCACTTGTGGCAAAACAAACTTTCAGGGCTTCAGAAAAAACCCATAAGCAAAGAGATGGAGCTCCCAGCAGGTAGAAGGCAACAGGAGACCCCCGAAGAGGTGAGGCCAAGGGGTCCAGTGGGCACCTGCTACTTCACCTCGTTTTCTGCCCTTGTGTGCCTGTCCTGGTCCAAGGGCCGCTGGGGACAGAAGACTTGCATCAGCCCTTCTGCTCAATCCCGGTAGTCTCTGCACGCCTACTACGCCCTTCTTCCTGCTGCCACCCGGACCACAGAAGGCCATAATACGCTTCTAGAAACATCTTGAAAGTCCTTAAATCCAGGACCCAAATGCAAGCGCCCCTGGGACTGGAGACATCTAGGAGTGGTTACAAATGGGCCGCTGTCTCCTTGGCTTTCTGGCGGCAGATGTTGCTGTCACGCGATCTGAGAGGTCCAGATGCGTTTGCTCAGGAAGCAGAGCCAGCGCCTCCCAGGACCAGGAATGAAAGAGCAGAGACCCAGCAGCTGGTCCACAAAAGAGGCTGGCGCAAGGCGTGCCAGGTGGGCTGGGTGTTTCTACGGAAAAGGAGCCTGAGCTGCAGCACGAGGCAAAGAGGAAGCAGCACCCTTAGGCGCCTGGGCCCCGAGGTGGTGTTGGATGGCCTCTGAGCCCAGGGATGGGAAGGTCACCTCGGGCTCTGGGCTGGAGCACACTGAGCTGGGGTTCACAGTGGACAAGGGCCGGGGGGGTCCGGGCATGAGAGCAGGTATTTTCTTGTTTGCTGCGGCATTTGCGACCCAGAGAACAGTGCAAATGATGCCTCAACCAGGGAAGGCAGGAGGATGCAGGGGATTGACGAAAAAGACAGCGTGACCCATCATAGCACTGGGTAAGGGGCCATGAGGTAGGGGTGGCATGTGGGGAGCCCCTGGGACAGAGCTGTGGGTTAGAAGTGACATTCCCCCAAAGGTTCTTCCCCAGCTTTCTCCACCTTAGTCATCGGCAACTCTGCCCCCATCCCACCCACAGTTCTTAAGCGAAAACCAGAAAATCATCCTCCACGCCCCTCTTTCCCTTCTACCCCTCACCCTGAACGCTCTACCTTCAAAATACACTTAGAGTCTGGTCACTTCTTCTGTTGGCACCATGGTCCAAGCTGCCACCATAATCGTCCCTGTACAAAATAGATGCCCACGCCCACCCTCTCTCCCCCTTCTCGGCTTTAGGCTGTCCATCTTCACTGGACACACACATATTCGTGTGTTTTCCTGGCTATGGTCACCATCTCTCTCTTTCTTCCCCATAGAATGGAGGCTCCCCTAATCCTTGGGCTTTGCCTCCTTTGGCCTTTTATGCTTCCCCGTGCTTTGAACAGTGCCCAGCACATAGGCAATAACTATTAGTTGAATTAATTTCAGCTGAAGACTCAAGACCCCATAGACGTCACTCTGTCACGGATTCACGTCGTCCCCTTGCTCGAGGGAAGCACTTCCTAATCTTTTGCCCCTCATGGAAGGAGGAAGAAGCAATCTTAACAGATACATGCACCCCAACATTCATAGCAGCATGGTTTACAATAGTCAAGACATGAAGCAACTTAAATGTCCATCAACAGAGGAATGGATAAAGAAGATGTGGTGTATATACAACAGAATATTACTCAGCCATAAAAAAGAATGAAATAATGCCATTTGCAGCAACATGGATGGACCTAGAGATTATCATACTAAGTAAGTCAGACAAAGACAAATATCATATGATATCATTTATACATGGAATCTTTAAAAAATGGTACAAATGAACTTATTTACAAAACAGATATAGATTCACAGACATAGAGAACAAACTTATGGTTACCAAAGGGGAAAGGGCAGGGAGGGATAAATTAGGAGTTTGGGATTAACGTATATACACTACTATACATAAAATAGATAACCAACAAGAACCTACCGTATAGCACAGGGAACTATACTCAGTATTTTGTAATGACCTATAAGGGAAAAGAACCTGAAAAAGAATGTGTATATAATGAATCACCTGAAACTAACACAGCATTGTAAATAAACTATACTTCAATAGAAAATAAACAAATAAAACTTTAAATGTCTTTCCCAACAGAAAAAAAAAAAAAGAAAAAAAAGAAGCAATGCTCGATGGTGATAAGCAACGCAAGGGTGGAGACACTGTCGCTCACTGTTTTGTTTTGTTTTTTTAAAATAAATTTGGACTTTAAATTTATTTATTTATTTATTTATTTATTTATTTATTTATGGCTGTGTTGGGTCTTAGTTTCTGTGCGAGGGCTTTCTCTAGTTGTGGCAAGTGGGGGCCACTCTTCATCACGGTGCGCGGGCCTCTCACTATTGCGGCCTCTCTTGTTGCGGAGCACAGGCTCCAGACGCGCAGGCTCAGTAGTTGTGGCTCACGGGCCTAGTTGCTCCGCGGCATGTGGGATCTTCCCAGACCAGGGCTCGAACCCGTGTCCCCCACATTGGCAGGCAGATTCTCAACCACTGCGCCACCAGGGAAGCCCCTCGCTCACTGTTTTTGTCCCATCCCCATGGGGACGAGCGCAGTGAAGATGCTCTAGGACACTTGTTGAACTGAGTCACCAGCATCCCTCCTCATAGCCCAGGCCGGCTTCTTCCACCTCTGTGTTCTCTTTCCTCCCAGAGTTTCCTTCTAAGTTAATGCATATGACGCTGACTTACAGCATGACTCCTGGGGTCTACCTGGTATCTCTAGGTCCATGTGTCTGACACATGGCAGCTGCTCAGTATTGCCAAATGATGAGTGAATGAATGAGTGAGTGAATGAATGAGTGGGTGAAGGAGAGAAAAAGCAGGATGGTGGACCCCAGACCAGCGTAAAAGCCTCCTAGAACCAGCTGGGCACACTCTACCCCCCAAAGCTGGGTAGGATTAGATGATCCAGGGGAAAGACACGCCCCTGCCCGGGTAACAGGAGAGGCAGACGCCCACATAAAGGATGCAGGTGGGTACTTCCAACAGCCTCATAAGAGCACAGGCGTGACTGAGGGCAGCTGCTCAGAACCAAGGACATCCTGGGACATCAGCAGGTGACAGGCACACCAGAGCCATCCAGAAAGGCTTCCTGAGCCCTGGCAGGTCCAGTGCAGGCAGAGCCCTCACTCTGCTCAGTTGCGATCTGTGTTTATGGGCCCATAATCAAATGGAAACTGAAAGTTTCTCATGAGAGTCATCTGTCAAAATTGTGTGGTGTTCAGACCCAGAGCCAGGAGACTGGGTTATAAATACTGAGCTCTCTCCAGCTCTGCTCTCTCTCCGGGGACTCGTGGGTCATTTTTCAACCCAGCACTGATCCAAGGAACTCGATCTTCCATCAAACACTGTGTCTAACAGGCTGGGTATTTGGGATACTGATTGTCCCCGGTAGATCAGAGGTAAGAGCGATCACAGGAGATGAATCCGTGAGCCAGGCTCACCTCTCCCCCGGCAGACCAGCTCCCACGGCTCCCTGCGTCCTGGACGCAACCCGACGGCTGCCTTGCTCTGAAACAGACATCCTCAGGCACCCACGAAAGCACCTGTCCCAGAACCATCTTTTTGAAAATGGTCTTCCTTATGACAAAGGGTACTCGATGCAGTAAACGTGGAAAACCAAAAAGCACAAGGAAAAGAAAAATTGCCCACAAATCCATCACCTGGAGAAAAACTCTATAGCATTTTTGATACATAGATTTTCCAGACTTCTTTCCCTTTCCCCCCAATATTTTTTCTTTATTAAAATACTTAATATTGTCATACTGTTTTCCAGCTTGTTCTCTTGCCAAGCTCACTAAAGGCTATATTGTGACCTTCTGCCCCATCCCTATCCTTCCTACAGCATGGTTTTTAATCTCCACATTAATTTCCTTAGTCAGTCTCTTTTACTGAACATTGGTTTGCTTCCAATCTGCCGATAGTATAAAAGATGCCGTGAAGAACATATTGCACATAGATCTTTGTACAAATCAAAGACAAGGTTGTGGTAGAGAAGAGTGATTCCTCTTAGAAAATTAACTCTGAGCCTCCAAACTCCTTCTAACTTGGTTGGAGCTTTAGAATTTATTTAAAAGGTAACATCAGACCTGCCCTTTGCTCTCTAAGACTATGACCTGAACATGATTTCTTAACTGGATGATCTGGGGAGAGACCAGTCCGGGCAAAGGTGAAGGGGAGGTGAATTGGCTTTGCTGGGAAAGATCCCATAGAAGGGTTAAGAAGAACAATTAGATGAGCACTGGTCTGGAATTCCCTGGGACCAAAGGGAAACCAGAAGCCTCTTTTCTGTAGCTGAGCTGTGTGTCAGCTTGTGTACACATGTTGGTGATTGAAAGCTTAGGGTCTGCGTAGGTGGCCCATTTCAATGCACCTAAAAAGTCAGGGTTGGGGAGGGAAGCAAAGCAAGGTTGGTTCAAAGCAAAAAGAACTTTTTCAGTTCTTAGGCTTTCAGGCCAGAGAGACCCATGCCCCCAGTCCCAGCTCTCGCTTCACTGTGCAATCTCGGGCCAGTTACTAAACCTTTCTGATCCTTGTTTGCTCATCTGTACAAATGGGGAAAAGATGCTTGCCTCACTTCTTAATGCTGTTGTAGGGCTAAACAAAATGCCTAATAAATGTGGAAATGTCTGACACACTCCTTCCACTTAACAGATGCTCATGGAACATTATTTACCATTTTTTAAAATCTCCAAATCCGGGGCTGCCATTCCCAGGAGGGCTCTGAACCCTGTACTGTGGCCCCGGCTCCAGCCTGCCTGCTCGAATCACTTTGGAAACAATCAGATCTGCTACAAGATGCTAAATGCTGATAATCCTTCCAGGAATCCATCTTAAGTAAATAATCATGCATTTGCTAGAAAACTGTTCTTGACAACATTGTTTATAATACCTGAGAACTAGCTGCAATATAAATATTAAGATACAGCCAATCAAATAAAATATAAAGTATCCACATCATAAAACACGATTCGATATAAATTTTGTTCAATCTTTGAAGTAAAAAGTGGTAATCCCATTTTAGGTACTGATTTGTGTTTCTTTAATTATTTAATGAATTGCTGGGCATTTTAAAAATTTGTTTCTTGGTTCATTGCATTTCTTTTCAGATGCACTGCTTGCCCATGTCCTGTGTACCTCTTTACGTTTGGTTATTTTAATTTTTTTTCTTATGGTTGCCTTAGCTCTTTGGACATTAATAGATCGGCTTCTTGTCCTCTGATTTGTACTGTAAATATTTTTCCCTGTTCGTCCCTTGTGTTTTGACCTCAATGTGTCCCTTGTTTCCTTTTTCTCACCCTAAAGTTTAGTTTTTCTGTGCTAGATTAATCAATCTTATTCTAAATGGCTTCCGGATCTTGTGTCCCACTTTGAAAGCTGGTTTCCAATGCCAAGGTTATAAATCTATTTACCCACATTTCCTCCATAACTTTCATTGTTTCATTTTTTTCTTTAACGTTGAAATCCTTGCTCCATCTTGAAAGTATTTTGGTGTAAATAGTTAGGTGGGAATCAGCTTTATCTTTTTTTTCCCCAAAAGGTTAGCTAGTTATCCCAATACCATTTATAGGATAATCCTCCTTTCAGACACATTCTTTAAATAAATCCTCTTTCAAGGGGGTCACAGAAGCCTTTGAGAATCTGATGGGAGCTATGACCCTTCTCCTTAGGAAAAGAAAATGTACATATAATACACACTAAATTTCACAAACAATTTCCGTGGAGCCCATGGACCTTTCAAAGCACATTCACTGACTCCCGAGGGGTCTGTAATCACTTAAAATCCCTTACTTTAGATGGAAGAAACAGTGCTTATGTGGTGAAGGCACCTCGGCTGAACCTCAGGGCTGTGAGACAACCCAGGATGCCACCAGCCCATGTCCTTGGAATTCAGAACATTTCATGTTCTCTTCTTCTGGCTCAGAGCATCCATCAGATGCCATAAAAACCTCCCTCCTGAGCCCACGGGGGAGACAAGTAGAGGCTTCACGTGACTCAGTTTCCCTTGATTTGACTTAAAGGCTCAACCCATTTCAGACTCTTTTTTTTTACCCCAAATCTGCCTACCCTTCCCAGGGCCTGCTCTGTGGGGTCATGCATGTCCTTTCTCACACATGCTCACCCTTAATTCTCCCTCACCCTCACTAGCAAGCCCATGTGATTCCTCTGTTGGCCAGAAGCGGTCACTGCTTCCATGTGCCCCTAAACTTCCTGGGCAATGGGACTTGCCTCCAGCTCAACTCCATCCGGGCAGCAGAGAATCTACTCTTCCAAACCCCACCAACTGCCATGTTACCTCCAGAGAGATTCAGCTCTGAATTTCGTTGAGCAAGGATGGCCGAGGTGCTCCATGCCAACAATGTTCTCATCTTACCAAACCATTGCCCTTTACTAGGCTGTGGTCACAGTCTGCGGATGGAGCTTGGCCATTCTCATGGCTATTAAAAAGCATGTTTAAATAATATTATGTGATCATCTTTTATGCCATCAAGATTGCCGCTTAGAACAGGCAGGGGAAATGAGGCCAGCTTGTCCTCTCTCCAACACCTTCGTCATTCCAAGAGGTGCCCAAAATCCAAGAAGGATTGAAACCAGCTTCTTTTCTTCTGCTGGAGGGACAGGCCTGGGTGAAGGTGTGTAAATAAACGGAAGAATGTCAACAATCCCAATGCCCGTGCCTGTGGCAGGCATAACTAATGGAGCCCCTATCTTTTTCCCCCGAGTCCAAATGCAGCCTCACATCCTTTCAACAAGCACTCCCAGAGTCACCACCAGTTTATTCATGCTAGAATTTGATATGAAACTATTTGCTATCCGAGGTCCAGATTAACCTTTCAGAGGCTGAAAACAATTGTGGAAAAATGGTTTTCAAACCACTCATCTGGGCATAAAGCACAGAGAAGCACATAATAATCGGTACAAAACACTGTGAACTACTGAGACATTGGATTTAAATATGTAATGCCATGCTAAATCATATCGGATTTCATGTGAGATTCTGGTATTGATGATAGGATGATGTGTCAAAAGACCAAAAAAATTGGGAAACCAAGCTGAAAAATCAAAGAAATTATACATACAAATGTAGCCTATCTACAAATTGAGGAAAAAAAAAACCAGTCATTATCCTATTTTACCAGTAGAACAAGCCTCTCATTTCAGCCTGCAGTCCCCAAAATTATTCAGAGCAGAGACCAGGAACCACAGCATCGAGGAAAGAGCATGAAATTTGAACTCAGGGAGTAGGATTCCGGTCCAAGTCCTGCTAGGAATAATATGAGACCTTGGGCAAGAGGCTTACCATCTCTGTGTCTCAGTTTCCTCATCTGTAAAATGGACACTATAATGCCTACTTTGATTGGCTATTGTGAAACTTAAGAGCAACAACATACACAGAAGTGCTGTCTGAGTCCTGAGCTGCTGCTTCCTGGCGGAGATGCGGACACGACCCTGAGCTGAAGCGCAGAAGACGGGTGACCTCCTAGTGCAAATGAGAGATCCCTGGAGGCATGCGGCCAAGGCTGACTGGAGCACCTGCCCCTGTCCTCACTTTCTCGGTGGAAGCCAGGAGCACAGTCCTGCACACCCCCCAGGGATAGGGTGGGTCTGCTCAGAAAGGGTCCCATCCATCTCCTTAACCTTAACGTCTTTGCAAGTCTCCTCTTTCTTCTCCTTCCTTTACATCAGCAGAGCAAGCAGGCGTGGGGGCCACTAGGAGGTGAGGACCCAAGAGAATCGCAGATGCCTGGAAAATAGAAAGAGAAACCTTTTTGGAGGAGTAGAGGGAGCCTGTGGACCACCGTTCACCCATGTCCCACATGGCTCACATTCCAGCCTCCCTTACAGCAAGCTTGAGCACATGCATCACCTGTGACCAGTGGGACCTGAGGGAAAACTTTGGGGGCTTCTGGAAAAGGTTTTACTCCCTAATCCAATGACATGGAGGAGTAGAAACTGCGGTTGGATATGGCCGGGTGTGAGGTCAAGAGGTTCAGAGCTATGGCAGCCACTTTGCAACCGTGAGGGCACAAAGGGTCATGCTGAGAAGGGCAGAGCACAAAGATGGAAAAAACCTGTGCCTGTGATCACATGGCTGTATCATGGCACAACTCTGGAACCACTTTGCCTGCAGACTGTATGTTAAGTGAAAAAAATAAATAACTGGCTTTTAGGTCACATACAGTTGGGTCTTCTGTGATGCTGTTGCCAGTATCTCTGCTGATATGTTAATGAGGTAGGACTGGCCTGGGCAAGTGGACTATTTGGTGGTGGTGGTAGTGGTTCACCACTGGATCCCCAGGACCCTGCAGAATGCCTCACATGTAGTAGGTGTTCACTAAATACTTGTTGAATGAATCAGTAAAGATCGGAGGGACCCACGCCATGTGAGTGAATGCCTGCCGTCACCTCATCCTTTTCTCTTTCCCTCTCCTGGCAGCTCTGAGAAACTGCATCTCCCTGTGGGAGGACCAGGTCAGGGACCGCCAGAGCATCTTCGGGGGCGAGCACAGGAAGGCCAGGCTGCTTCACACATACAGGTGACTCATAAAGACAGCTTTTTACTCCCTTCAAATGGTGATGTTCCTGTAATAAAGAATTTAATAACCCGCTGTGCCGATGTGGGGAGAAAACTCATTTGTTTAACAGGCAGCAGTTTGGCTTTGTCATGTTCATTTAGTTTTTAATGACACACAGTTGTGCCAGTATTGATTTTAGCTTATAGGGACTCAAAAATTTACTGTCTAGATGGATTCAGGATGTAACGATTTTTTTTATCTCACCTGCTCTGAAGACACTCACCACTGCCCCTCACCCCCCGCCCCGGCCTGGGAGGGGCCTGGCGGGCTAGAGGCAGAGGTTCTGGTCCAGAGTCGATACCCTCCTTGTCTCATCCGGGATGCCCTGCCTTTTCCACGTTCTGCCAGCCTCACCTTTCGCCCTCATCAGACAGGAGCGAGGCTACTGCTGGGGGCGGCGATGTGTTTTTCATCTTGGAAAGCAGAGCAGGACGGTGTCAGGAAATGGGAGTTAGTTTTCCAGGCACACACTCAGCAAGGAGGTGCATGTGCACGCATGAGCACGGGTGTGTCAGCCCACTCACACTCAAGCCCAAAGCGTGCATTCCAAATAGGGACGGGGCCCTGCTGGATATTCCGCAAGTAACTTCAAATGTCATTTGGAGCCCCCGGGCTGGGGCACCTCTCTTTAAACATTACTTAGGCTTGTGTTTTTGCTTTTCTCTGTCACCGGGGACAGTATCAAAATAGCAAAAGGGATCACGGCAAGGAGCCAAACATACTCTGTGTTTTCCGAACAGTCAGTTTAAGCCTAAAGACGCACAGCAGACCCTCGGTATTTGTGGGTTTGACACTTGTCACCTCAACTGTGTGTAGCTTCAGTTTCCCAAGAACAGCAATAAGGAAGAGGCTGGAAAAACAACGGTCAATGTTTATTCAGCACAGACTGTGCGCCAGGCACCTAGCAGATTGCCACTGACAGGAATTATCTTGTTTAATCTCCATGTCGCCCCTTTAAGGTCGGGAGGTAGGTATTTTTATCTCCGTTTTAGAGGAAATGGCTGCTTACAGAGGTCAAGTGCAGGGACCAAGGTCACAGAGAGTAAATGACGTCAGACTCGGGTGCCCTGCTGCTCACTGCATTTTCAATGGTACTGAGTTTGAGTCTGAACGCAGGGCTGTTTACAACACTGTGAACCAGTCTTCGCCTGGTGGGTGAGCCACCCTGGCCGGGCAGCGGCTGCACCTTTGGGTGAGTGAGTGGGCGGGCAGGGTCAGGGCCAGTCCACGACATACACGTAGCATTGGTTTCTCTGCTGTAGACTCTCCCCAGGGAGCCCCGGCACATTTGCCTTCCCTAACCCTTGTGTTACCATAAAAATAAGGCAGGCATTAGGGAGAAAAGAGACAGCTCTGTATATAGCACATTATGATAATGAATCATATTAAATATAATTTCATGTCGTTGGCCTATTTAATCTATTTATGTAAGTTTTAGCGAATGCTTTATTCATGATGGGAAAGTCATTGAGAATGGATTCTTAGATTCACAGAATTTGAAAGGACGTATAAAATCATCCATACAAGGCCTGTCCCCAGAGAGGTGAAGTGACCTACCCAAGGTAGTGCGATTAAATTTGAAGTGGTGGCCTTTTCTAGGAAAGGTAGGCTTCGGACCCCTTAGCAGGAAAGCGACCCGAGTGAGAACTTGGGTCCTGCTGGATAACTGGGATTTGCACACATCATTTCAACGGAGGGCGCTCACTGTGTTCACTCACCAGCCCGGGCGCCGCCCACAGATGCTGCTTCCAGGCTCGGCTGTGGCCGGATTCCCGTCACGCTCCTTCTGAAGGTCCAAACCCTTAGCGTGGCACCCAAGGGTTGCCCTGAGGCTCTGGGCGCCGTGCTCCTCTCTGGTTTCCCCTGCTCCCCAGCCTGCAGCACCACTGGCCTTCTTTCAGTATCTCATTCCTGCCACAGGGACTTTGCTCGGGCCAGAACCGTCCTCCTCTCGTCCCCCATGAAACCCCTCCTTCCTTTAGCTCTCAATCAATCAGCCCTTCCTCTGGCAGATTCCCTGCTCTCGCTGGGCCAATGCACCCTCAGAGTTTTCCAATGTAGCGCTGACCTCAAGCATAATTTCATGCCAGTTTGGAAGAGACTTTAATATCTGTGTCTCCTAGTGGACTTTAATTCCACAAGAGCATGTCCCAGTCACCGACTGCTATGTAACAAATGACCCGCCGATTCCGTGGTTTAAAACAACCACTGCATTTTGCTCGTGATTTTGTGGGTCAGGAATTTGGAGAAAGACCAGCCAGGCAGCTCCCATTTGCATCTCTTATGCAGTTGCAGTCATATGTCGGCCAGGGCTGTGGTCATCTGAAGGCTCAGCTGGGTTAGACATCCAAGACGGGGGTGCATTCACACACCACGCACTTGATAGCTGCTGGAAGCTCAGGTGAGCTACTGACCGGAGCATTTTCACCTGGCCTCCCTAGCATAGCGGTCTCAGGGCACCGAACTTCAGACAGCCCCCAAAGAGAGGTGTATGGCTTTTTCTGATCCAGCCTTGGAAGCCACTCAGTGTCACGTGACTTCAGCTGCACCCTGCCAGTTACAAGCGAGTCACCGAGACCAGCTCAGATTCAAGGAGAGCGGCGTGGACCCCACCTCTTGGTGTGGGAGTGGCAAGATGACACAGCAGAAGAGCTTATGGGATGGGAGATATTTTTGCAGCCATCTTTGATAAATGCAGTCTGCCACACAGCCAGAACAATGCCATTTCCCCTCTTCCAAGGAATCCCTAGTAACAAGCACAAGAATTAAAAAATGATTTGATAAATAAGTGGATAGACAGATGGATGAATAAATATATATAGTGCTATGGTCTGAAAGTTCGTGTCCCTCCAGAATTCATATACTGAAAATCTAATGCCCAAGGTGATGGTGTTAGGGGGTGGGGCCTTTGGGAGGTGATTAGGTCATGACGGCAGAACCCTCATGAATGGGATTAATGCCCTGATAAAAGAGTGTCCAGAGAGATCTCTGGCCTTTTCCACCAGGTGAAAATGCAATAAGTCTGCAACCTGGGAGAGGGCCCTCACCTGACCGTGCTGGCAGCCTGACCTTGGGCTTCCAGCCTCCAGAACTGTAAGAAATGTTTCTGTTTAAGTCGTTCAGTGTGTGGTATTTTGTTATAGCAGCCCAAATGGACTGACATATAGACACATGAAATCAGGAAGAAAAAGAAGGAAGGAAGGAAGGAGGGAGGGAGGGAGGGAGGGAAGGAGGGAAGGAAGGAAAGAAGGAAGACTCCAAAAGTGTAGTTAAGGAAGGAGGTCTGCTTGAGCACACGAGCATAGAGATGCCTGGGGCTCTGAAGGAGCACTGACTCTTTGGCAATCTACTTCCCATGTTCTTGTTTAAGAGGAGGCTCTTCTGCAGCCCCACCTGACACATCCAGGGATGACTCCTTGTCAGCTGGGGGTTTGAACCCAGAAAAGTAAACTCATTTCAGTATCATTCAGTGCAAAATAAAACGAGGACAACAGGTATACTGATTAAAAAAAAAAAAAAACACCCAACAACAACAAGAACCCAAACAGTCTGCTAGTGCCTTTCAAGGCCCAGAAGAAATATAATTTAATTATCTAAGTGTCCTGATTTTGCACCTGTCACCGTTGAGAGGCAATAATATTTGATGCTGTGTCACACAGCCAGACACTTGGAGCCGAGACAGCGTCTGTGTTCCTAAGGCCAGCGGTTCAATAACGTGGGCTTCTTTGATTTACTCACCTTGGTGGGTGGCAGGTTAATAAAACCTCAGTCAGCTTGGTAAATCGCCCACCCTGGTCCTCAGGACGCACTGGAGCTCACGCAGACATCCGGGAGGTCAGTCGGGGGTCGGGCAGTGTCTCTCCTTGAAAGACAGTGAGCCTCTCCCGAGCTGCTTCATTATCCCCAGGATCCCCACTGGCTCCTGGGCAGCGTTAGCTCCTGTGTGGCCCCCGGGGACAGGTTCTGACCACTGCACTGCCCGGCCAGTCCCCTCTGGTTAGCAGGACAGCAGGACCCGCTGAGCCTGCTTCTGCCATGGGTCAGGAGCCCCATGGCCCTTGCTCAAGCAGGCCTGACCTCCACAGTCAGCACCCTCCACAGCCCCCAAGTCCACTCTCCCCCCCCATAGCACAAAGTGACAATGGACAGAAAATTATATTGACAGACCCTTGTCGAATATAATTACCCACCAGGAACCTTCCTGAATCCATTAACCAGAGTGGAACTCAGCTGTGAGTCTGTGGGACCCCCCAACGTTCAGGAAGATGCCCTGTCGACATTCAAGTGTTATTCTTTAAAAAGGGCCCCAGTCTGGAAAAGGGAATGTAAAATCACACGTCCCCCTTTCTCATATATGTTTTACCTACTTTAATAGATGTTATGTAATAAATAGGTCTTATCTGCTGACTATTAATATTATTAGGTACTTAAACTATTATGTCATCCCTACTATATAATCTTATGAGGGGTCTAGCATCATCTTTCACAGATAGACGAAGATACTGAGGGTCAGAGAGGTTAAATGACAAACTGCTGGTGAATGGCAGGAATGAGACGGAAGCCCACACCTGTGATTCAGAAGCTGGATCTCCTCTCTCTTTGCACGGTGGTCTCCTGCCGAGAGGGCTTGTCTCTCCTCTTGGGGATGGGTGTGTCATCCTGCGGTACAGAGGTCTTCCAGGCACTTCCCTGGAGTGAATGGACCAGGTGCAGGGGTCCATGTGTACACCCAGCCCATCATCCACGCTGGGGTCGGGGGCCTCCGAATTCTGTTTCTCAGGTCTCAGAGGGAAGTAGTCCTTGACTTTTCCAGAGCCCACCCTGAGACAGGAGTGATCTGGGAGAGGAAGGGTCTCCAGCCTGAGGTTTTAGAGCCCGACGTTATCCGCTGACACGTGGGGGATGAGGGCTGCCTAGTGCAGGGACTGTTTATTCCAGGTGCTTTCTGAGCATCCACACCCTGCATCCTCGTAACTGCTCTGTGACGTAGGTACTGTCATTGTCATATTTTATAGATGAGCAAACTGAACTCGCCCAGGGCCACATGGCGAGGGGTGGTACAGCCGGGATCGCCACTGCCTGGGGTGCCCCTCCCCACAGTCACCCTTACTCTCCAACACGGTGGTTGGTGAAATGGAGGTCACACCTGATGTCTGCTCGGGCTGGCACAACAAAGTACCGCAGACTGGGGGGCTTGAGCAACAGAAATCCATTGTCTCACGGTTCTGGAGGCTAGAAGTCTAAGATCAAGGTGTCGGCAGGGTTGGTTCCTTTGGAGGCTTCTCTCCCTGGCCCTTAGATGCTGCCTTCCTTGCCGGGCCCTCACGTGGTCCTTCCTCCATGCACTCACATCCCTGGAGTCTCTCCTTGTGTCCAAATTTCCTCTTCTGGTAAAGACATCTCTCAGATTGGATTAGGGCCCACCCTAAAGGACTCATTTTAACTCAGTCCCCTCTACAAAGGTCCTATCTCTAAATACAGTCACATTCTGAGGACCTGGGAGTCAGGGCCTCAACCTGTGAATTTACAGGACACAATTCAGCCCGTAACACCTACAAACTGGGGAGTGGCTAAGACCTGGGAACGGAAACAAGAGGAGAAACAAAGAAGCGTGAGATGGTTTTTCATCTTTCCGGAAGTCAGAGTAAACATGAGGAGGGCAGGAAAAACAGTGGTCACGCCAGGGGGGAGGAGCAAGTCTCGGGCCCCCAAGACTGGGGTGGCGTCCAGGACAATTTGGCTGGGACCACGAAGCAAGCAGTACCTGCTCAGGAAAACAGGGAAGAGATTCAGGAGGAAAGAGCCAGAAACAACACTAAGACAGCCCTGGGGCTTCGAGGGCCAAGGGATGGGGGCCTCCCGCTGCTGGCCTTACCCCACCCCGGCCCTGGACCCCCAGGCCGGTGAGACCCACGGGCATATACCTGCCATATTGTCCATGAATAACATCTGCGGGCTTCCGTCTCCACGGGCTCTGCAGATGAAGCTTGGCTCGTGGGGGGCTCAGGTTATCACACCTTCTCATCACGTGGGCAGAGGGTGCTGGCAAGTGGGGAACCCGGGCTGTTTAGGGGGGGTCTACTTCCCAGCTTCCGGGCAGGGGCAGAATGTTTAGTAAACAGGTTATTCATCCAAAAAAGTGGACCTAGCCCCTCCCCAGCAAGGGGAATGCAGCTCCAAGACAGCAGTTTGTTACAAGCCCTCCTGTCTGGGCAGGGCGCAGCAAACGGGGAAAAAAACAAACCAAGAAACAAAGGAAACAGGTTGCACGTTTTCAAAAGCCACAAGGAGATCACTGGCTCTGAAGCCGATTTCTCCCTGGGTCCCACAGGACGCAGGGGAGCCCCCGGCAGCCCTGTCCCCTTTGATTCCGGTCGCCGCCTCGCTCGCTTCCTGACGAGGATCAGTGAAAGAGGTGCTGAGTCTTTCCACGCCCTGGATTGGAAGCAAAGGGCGTGTGGAAATCATGAAATCAATTTCCAACCCTGGGGACTTCCTAGGAGACCTTCCTTCTCCCCAGAAAGTGCGAGTGCAAAGGAGATAGAGGGTGCTGAGCCCTCGGTAAGACCTTGGCCCAGGGAAGAGGCCAGGGGGTTTGGCAATCAACTCCTCTTACCTTCAAATACCCAAGAGCCTCAGGATCCACGGTCCCCCAACCCCAGGATGTGGTGTGTGTGTGTGTGTGTGCGCGTGTGTGCGCGTGTGTGACTGTGTGTGCACGATGCATGTGTGACTTGTGTTCGTGTATGTGTCTCTGTGTGCATGTACTGTGACTGTGTATATGTATGTACAATTGTGTGTGTGCCTGTGTACGCATGTGTGCATACAGGTATTTGTGATCGTTTGTGCACATGTGGCTGTGTGTGTGATTGTGTATGTATGCATGATTGTGTGCATGTGTGTGTGTATGATTGTGTGTGCGTGTACATGTTGGTGTGTGTGCATGCATATGTGGCCGTGTGCATTGTGTGTGATTGTATGTTCATGTATGTGTGTGAGTGGCTGTAGGTAGGGGTGGGTGATGGGGCGGATGGGGGTCAGGCTGGTGAATCCTGAGATTCGCAGCTCCCCCAGAGCATGGCGGGCAGGGCTTCGGGCCTGGGTGCACACCCTGACCATGGAAACCTACGGCTTGAGCTCCAGAGCCAGTGGGACGTTGTCTCAGGGCAGGTCTCTGACAGCACAGCCTGTGAGGGGGATTCTTGTGAAATGACTCGTGAAGACAGTGATCTCAGGAGGCGTGTGTAAAAGGCGGCGATGGAAGTGGGATGGGGGGTGGAGAGGCAAAGACAGTCAGCGGGGTGCGGGGGTCCTAGCCCCAGCTGATCCCACGGGGAGCTCTGGCATGTGAATTGCACCACAGAGAGCGGCTCTGGGCTGCCCTGAGGGGGGTCTAGGGGAGAACAAGCCGCCAGAGAGGCTCAGGTGTGAGCCCTTCACATCAAGCACCTGCACCTGGTGGCACCGCCTGATAAGGAGACCCAGGTGCAAAGCCCGCAGCATCGGCGTGAGAGGCTCTCGGGCTCCCGGCTGCAGCACCAGGTCCCTCGGGCCATGATCTGAGGGCAGCAAGGAGCAGCTGGAGAACGGCAGGGGGAGTCTTCACGCTCTGGGGGTCAGGTTCCCCCAGCAGCCGACCCCCTCCTTCTAGAAGGGCTCTCCCCCAGCCCAGACCTGCTCTTGGAGCCACACATAATCACAGACTTAGATTATGTGACTTCAGACTTCACTCTCACTCCACCCAGACCATCCCTCCCGGAGGCCGGGCTCAGAGGCTGGCTGGGGGTCCCGCAGGTGATCAGCCGGAGGGAGAGGTGAGGGGTCGTGTCCACCAAGGACAGAACACGACAAGAAGCTACGGGAGGAGGGGACTCAGGCCAGGCCCAAGGGAGGACTTCCAGTGGGCTTGGAATCGCACAGAAAAGGCTGCCAGTCCTACGACCCACTACTCACCAGCCAGGTAAGAATTACGTCTCCATTTTCGTCTTCCATGTTGGAATGAGGGTAAACTCTAGGGTGAACAGACAATGAACGGATTATCGAGATCGTAATGAGCGATAGAATAAGAGTCTGTGTTTCCAGACACTATGGCCACCCCGTACCCACTACTTCCCAGGCTTGTTAAAGGGGGGAAATCAGACAATAACTTGTATGGAATGTTCCCCAAGTGTCAGACGCTGTTCTGATGGCTCTCTATGGGTGGGGTCCTTTGCTTCTCACGAGAAGCCTAGGAGGCAGGGGCTGTTTTGTCCTTAGGGATGGATGAGGAAATTGAAGCATAAAGATGCTGAGTCATTCAACCAGGATGACGCAGCTCGTAAGCGGAGGCAGGAGGACGGAGCGAAGGCAGTGAGGTTTCAGGACGTAGCCTATCGATCCTTGTGTTGGGACTGAATGAGGCCACCTCTATAGGGGCATAACCAGTGCCCCCCACACTGTGACGTGCTGGTGCGGGCCGTCCTGGAACCCCAGGACAGATGGGCTGGCGATGCTGTGATCCAGGGGGCTCCTGGCCCTCGGGGCCTCTGGCCCGCCTAAAATCACTGGATACGATCTCTTGTGCAGCTGACTGAAGAGCAGGTGTTGGGACAGTGTTACTTCTCAGTCGACTTTCGGTCCTGTGTGTGTGTGTGTGGTTTTGGACATATCGTTTTTACCACGGTGGAGAGTGAGCTAAGACTTGAAGCAACCAGAGTGTATGTGATGGTCCCCCGGCTTATGCTTCCCAACTGTTGTTGAGATGCGATCGGTCCCCAGCCAAGGCGAGGAGACAGGTCAGTACAGGACCGAGAGGCGCGTAGCACTCCTGGCCCTTTGTATCCCCCGGTTTCACAAAGTACAAAAATAGACAAGCTCGAGACAGCTCAGACGCCTGGCTCAGACAGTCGCAGCCAAGACAGAGAAGGGGAGGGAGAGAGGCGGAACACGAGGAAAAGGAGAAAGAAAGGAAAATCCACCACTTAAGGTCAAAGCAGTGAGAATAACACGAAAACACTGGCAACGGAGCGGAAGCAAGAGGTCTTCGAGGTTGGAAATGTGACAACAGGACTGTTGTTGCCTCTGGGCTGGTGTCACGGCCATAGTCACCCTGAAGGCTGTGATGCCGGCTAGAGGGCTTGGTGTGGGAGGCTGGCTGGGCTCGGGGTCTCAGCTGGAAGGTGCCAGCGTCCTCCTAAGGAGGGGTGGGCTACTGGCCATCGTGGCCTCAGGACCACAGAGGATGCTGGCACACTGGGGCCCCTCGATTTTTTTTTTTTTTTTTGCACACACACACACTGTATTTTATTTTTACAAGAGATAAATAGACTGACACCAAGCATTGTACATAGATGACCACAACAAAAGCAACAATGATTGCAATTACCAAACACGAAACACACTCATGCTATGTCATAATATTGACATTCAGTCCAGTAATCCTCCACTGTAGCAGCTCCTTTACTTTGCAGTGAAAATTGATTTGTATATTCTTTGCCTCTGAGTCCTTGTGGGATTTTTTTTTTTTAATTCAAACAGAAAGTCACAAAAATTATACTCATCCTCATCAGTTCACTCAGTCCCATGTAATTAATATTTTTTTTCATCTTGATCTTTTGTTAGCACTTTTATGAGTTCATCAGTTTTTCATTAGAGTTCTGAAAATGCTTATTCATTCAGTTCAGCAGTACAGTCAGTTACCAGTCTGAAACATTTATATTAACATATTTCCATACAAATAACCAATGATAGTTTAGTATTAGTTGTTTTGTTTGTTTGTTTGTTTATACTGCAGGTTCTTATTAGTCATCAATTTTATACACATCAGTGTATACGTGTCAATCCCAATCACCCAATTCAGCACACCACCATCCCCACCCCACCGCAGTTTTCCCCCCTTGGTGTCCATATGTCTGTTCTCTACATCTGTGTCTCAACTTCTGCCCTGCAAACCGGCTCATCTGTACCATTTTTCTAGGTTCCACATACATGCGTTAATATACGATATTTGTTTTTCTCCTTCTGACTTACTTCACTCTGTATGACAGTCTCTAGATCCATCCACGTCTCAACAAATGACTCAATTTCGTTCCTTTTTATGGCTGAGTAATATTCCATTGTATATATGTACCACATCTTCTTTATCCATTCGTCTGTTGATGGGCATTTAGGTTGCTTCCATGACCTGGCTATTGTAAATAGTGCTGCAATGAACATTCGGGTGCATGTGTCTTTTTGAATTACGGTTTTCTCTGGGTATATGCCCAGTAGTGGGATTGCTGGGTCATATGGTAATTCTATTTTTAGTTTTTTAAGGAACCTCCATATTGTTCTCCATAGTGGCTGTATCAATTTACATTCCCACCAACAGTGCAAGAGGGTACCCTTTTCTCCACACCCTCTCCAGCATTTGTTGTTTGTAGATTTTCTGATGATGTGGGGCCCCTTGATTCTTTTTTTTTTTTTTTTTTTTTTTTTTTTTTTTTTTTAAATATTTATTTATTTATTTTTGGCTGTGCTGGGTCTTCGGTTCGTGCGAGGGCTTTCTCTAGTTGCGGCAAGTGGGGGCCACTCTTCGTCGCGGTGCGGGGACCGCTCTTCATCGCGGTACGCGGGCCTTTCACTATCGCGGCCCCTCCCGTTGCGGGGCACAGGCTCCAGACGCGCAGGCTCAGCAGTTGTGGCTCACGGGCCCAGCCGCTCCGCGGCATGTGGGATCTTCCCAGACCAGGGCTCGAACCCGTGTCCCCTGCATTAGCAGGCAGACTCTCAACCACTGCGCCACCAGGGAAGCCCCCCCTTGATTCTTGAAGGCTGATGGCGTAGAGCTTTGATGGATGGCGTTGATGGGATGACATGCAAATATATGCAAACGAGGCCTCAGAGAACCTGCGCTGCTTTTCTTTATTTGTTTATTTAGTTGAGACAGAAGAAATATCTGCTCATTGTAAACAAATCGGAAAAGAGGGATACGCACAAAGAAGGAAATCAAAATCCCTTCTTAGCCCACCACTCAGAAAAAAACAAAAACCATCGCTAACATTTTGGTGTATATTCTTTCAGACAGTTTTCTGCCCATACAAATATAGTTGAGGGTTTTTTCCCAACTAAAATAGGTTCTTATTTTACATACTGCTTTGAAACCTGCTTTTTCGCATTGAAAATATAAATGTGCTCATGGCACTGTAATTCAAGAAACTCCTATTGTTGGAAATACAGGTTGTGTTAGGCTCCATGACCCAATGGCAGAAGGCAGGCGGAGCATTCCGAGATGTAGGGGAACCCTGTCCTTTAGGAAATTGGGTGTGTGGCAGGGATTGGGGTGCACAGAAGCTCAGACTATAGGGTTGTGGAAATAGAATTATTTTTAGTCTCTTGGGGGCTCAGGGAAAAATGTGCTGCCCCAAAGTCAGGCCTGAAGACCAGAAGCAAGAAACCCAGAACCCCTTTTTGCCACCCTTGCAAATAACTCTGTGGGAGTCCCAGCTAGCTGGAGTTATTGGTTAGGCAGCTTCCCAGGGACAAGGAGAAAGGGGTCATGGCCCAGTAATTCACCCATCTCCTCTCTTAGCATCAAGAATTTGGCAACCCCAGCATGTAGAGCCCTACATCAGCTCTTGTAAGGAAGGACAAACAGAAGCATTCGGGTGGGAAGCACACTGAAGGGACAGAGAACATACCCACTGCGACATGAGGACAAGAAGTGTCCACATGAACTGTGTCCAAGTCGAAAGGGGCAGACGAAAGGGTTGTCCCATTAACTTTAGTTGAGCACCTACCATGTACAAAACCCCTCTGCATATAGTATCTCACTTAATCCCCAGAGCACAGCTGTGAGGAAGCTGCCCTTCTGCAGATGGGGGCCCTGAGGACCAGAGAGAGGGATTAACTTGCCCAGAGTCACACAGCTCACTCGAGGGCAGAGCTCATTGTGAAGTTAGCTCCTCTGGGACCCCTGAGGGGCCCTGTAGGAAGGAACGTACAGTCTACGAAGGGTGGGATGCAGGAGAAGAGGCTGCTGGGAGGGGGCAACTTGGGAGACCCGCTTTGCGAAAAGGAAGAGGCATAGTAGGTGAGAGAAAGATACGGGTGTTAGGAGAGGGAGGGGAACAGGGAGCACGAAGGCAGCAAACAAACCGTGTGGGAGGGAAGGCAGCGGGTCGGGGTGACGGTGGAGGAAGGTCTGAGGATGGAGTGAAGAGCGTGCATGGTGAGTTTGGAAGGAGCAGAGGGCGAGGCTGCCCCGGGAGCCCCAAAGGGCAGGTCAGGGTGGGATCGGAAGGAAGTGAGAGGGAGCTGTGGTCCCCCGCCCTCTCTGGAGGGGTTCAGGAATCAGCACTCAGAGCAAAGGGCAAGCGCGAGCCGCCTTCCAGAGCAGGCGGCTGGCTGTCCCGCCCCGCCCCCAATTACAGCTCACGGCCCCACGTGATGGCTACTTTGGGCAAGATTTATTAGGCTTCTCCCTTGGCTTCATTTGTTTTGCTCCATATTTGCTGGTGGCTCTGGCCCAGCATTGATGGCCTGTTTGGGGTCCACAAGCCTCCCGTGTCCTCTCCGTGGCCGGAGGGGGCGTCCAGGCTTTGCATGTTGCCCACGTGGCAGGCTTTTTAATTATGCCGAGAGGGCAGAGCCAGGGCCCTGGGCAGAGCACGGAGCCGCAGCGAATATTCATCATTAGTGTGAGTTTTTTCCCTACTCAGGACCCTGGCGAATGAGAAATTGGAATCCAGAGGACTGGGGTTGTTCATTGAAACATAACACGGAGAAAAGATACAATGTGGGTGGAGCCGCAAAAGGGAAGAGAAATGCCAGTTGGCTTCCTCCCGTGGAGGGGATGGGGTGTGCCCCGGGAAGCCCAGTAAGCATCATGATTCTTTCTGAATTCTGGAAAATGGGAAATGGATTTGGGAGGATTTATGGGCTGCAATGGACTCCCCAGGGAAGGTGAGGGTGGAGGAGGCCAAGCTGGGGTCACGTCAGAAGGAGGCGTAAAGGCTGTCTTTGAAGTCAGCTCCTGGTCGTCCACCACTACCCTCAAGCCTGTAGAAGGTGAAAGGGAAAAAAGAGAATAAGAATGTCGGTGAGGATACGGCACCATGGCTTCCATCATATTCACTGCTGTGGTAGATGTTTTCTGGAAAGTGACTGGATAGCAGGAATCAAAAAATCGTGGAAGTGTGCATTCCCTTCGACCCAGCAATTGTGCTTCTCCAAATGCATCCTCAGGAAATTAGAGACAAGGACAAACAGGGACTTGGGAATAAAAGTCTCCCAGGTCCTCCCCACGTATAGAGAAAGGTCTGGAGCTGTGCTGTCCTATAAGCTAGGCACTAGCCACGTGGGCTATTTATATTTAAATTAGCTGCTAGTCACATTTCAGCTGCTCAAGAGCCACACGTGCTGAGTGGCTGCCATCTTGGACAACAGGCATAGACATTCCATCATCCCAGAAAGTTTTATTGGATAGCTCTGGTCTGGAGACCCACCTTCAATCGCATTCTCCACTTAGCAACCCAGAAGGATATTTTTGAGAATGTGTGAATGTTGTCACATCATTGCCCTACTGGGAGCCCTTCAGTGTCTTCTCGTTGTGCTTAGAATGGGGTCCAAACCCTTCTCATGGGCTCCTCTCTGACCTCACATTAGGCCAATCTCTACCTTGTCAGAGTTCAGCAACACTGATCTCCAACATGGCTGGAACATGCAGACTCTGTACAACCCCAGGGCCTTTACACTGACCATTCCCTGAACCCAGAGGCTCCTTCCTTCTTGTCTCAGGCCTGGAAGGGAGTGATGGGTACAAATCTGGGAAACAGGCCCAGGAGCATATAGAGTTGACCAGACCCTGGCAGGTAGGAGCCCCGTGTGCCTACCCACCACTCCCTCACTATGTCCTCTGTAGAGAGGGGGGTCTCCTTCCGGGGTGGGGGTCATCTTGGCTTTTATGCAACAAAAGGAAAGTTCAGACTCTGAAACAACTTTTGGTGCTTTGAGGACGGTGAGTGTAATAAGAGAGAAGGGTCCAGAACTGTGGCTCCCTCTGCCCACCAGCACCTGTACCGCTTACTTCTCCGCCTCATGGAGAATACACAAGTTGACAAGCTGGGATTTCAGGGTCCTTTTAGCCATGTATCCATGATCATCATTGCAGGCAGTGCCAATGGATGTCAGTGATGGCTTCTATCAGCCTCTCTGGGCTTCAGGCTCCCTGGCCCCAAAACAAGCTGTGCTTCCCTCTGAGTTCCCAATGCTCAGCCCCCATCCTGAGCCATCACTAACCACTCCCAAGCCTGTCTCCCCACCAGAAAAAGGCAAGCCCCTCAAGAACAAGGCCTATCTCACTCATCTTTACAGTCCCAGGCCCGGAGGAAGGTGTGGCACCCAATAAATGCTCGTCAAATGAAGGCCTACAAATTCAGCTTCACAAATCAGGCTGTGAGGTCCCGTCTCACCCGTCTGAATGAGGCAGTCCTGAGAAAAGCTGTGAGGAGTTTACAGCTGGGATGCTAAATCAAGTTGAGGTGTTCCTAATGATCTTAATGGGTATTTTTATTTGTAATTAACTAATTAATCTGATTTGAATGTGCTCTACCAGTGTAGGCTTCTCATCATCATTATCATTATTTCATAGCTCTGATGAATCAAGTCTTACAGGATAACCGCAAGCGGCTCTGCTCAGCTTTTGTATTATTGTCATTGACTGTTTGTAGGCAAGTTTCCAGGTTCTACTACAGAAACCTAGGATTTTTTCTTTACTGAAGTATAGTTGATTTACAATATTGTGTTAGTTTCAGGTGTACAGCAAAGTGATTCAGTTTTATATATATATATTCAATTATATATATATATACACACAATACATACTATATATATATATATATATATATATATATATATATATATATATATATATATATATATATATATTCTTTTTCAGGTTCTTTTCCCATATAGGTTATTACAAAATATTGAGTATAGTTCCCTGTGCTATATAGTAGGTCCTTGTTGTTTATCTATTTTATATATAGCAGTGTGTATATGTTACTCCCAAATTCCTAATTTATCCCTACCTCCCACCTTTCCTCTTTGGTAACCATAACTTTGTTTTCTATGTCAGTGAATCTGTTTCTGTTTTGTAAATAAGTTCATTTGTATCGTTTTTTTAGATTTGACAAATAAGCAATATCATCTATTTGTCTTTCTCTGACTTACTTCACTCAGTATGATAATCTCTAGGTCTATCCACGTTGCTGCAAATGGCATTATTTTGTTCTTTTTTATGGCTGAGTAATATTCCATTGTACATATGTACCACATCTTCTTTATCCATTCCTCTGTCGATGGACATTTAGGTTGCTTCCATGTCCTGGCTATTGTGAATGGTGCTGAACATTGGGGTGCATGTGTCTTTTCAAATTATGGTTTTCTCTGGATATATGCCCAGGAGTGGGATTGCAGGATCATATGGTAGCTCTATTTTCAGTTTTTTGAGGAAGCTCCATACTGTTCTCCATAGCACAGACACCTAGGATTGACACGAATGTCTGTTAATAGCCATTAGACTACCCTAAAGGAAGGCTGATATTCAAATTCCAATGTCTGGAAAGTCTGAAAAGTCACTCTCCAGGGGGTAAAATGAAGACAAGGTCTATGCAGGGGATCCTGAGATAAACTATGTAAGTTCTTCCTGGGGTCTCTCTCCCATCTCCTTTATTCTTCATTCTCTCCACTCAGGATGAGGGCAAGCTCCCTCACCAATGCTGGGGACACTGGCATCCTTAGTGGTGGATCTCCCTGCCCCCAGTCCTCCTCCTGAAAAGCATCATACACGGCACAGCCAGATTCACATTCCCACGTCCCAGCTCCACTCGGGTCTCCAATCCTCTCTTCATCCTACCTTCCAGCCCCTGCCCACCTCCAACCAAATCCCCTCTCCGGCCAAACTCTCCTTCCAGGTGTCACCCCCATGCTGGACACCAGACATAGTAAACACACAGACCAGCCAAGCCCCAAAGGGAGCGCACAGTCTCCGGAGTAGACACACGTATAAAGAAGAGAACGCAGTTAGACCAGCACTGATGGCGGTGGGTACGGGGTGCAGAGGCTTTACCTCTTTCCGATAAGGTGGCTTTGCAGCAGTTTCACTTCGCATAGTGCCTCCTCCTATTTCACTGGACATTAGCTGGGGCCTCCATGAACCTTGGGGACCTGGGGAAACTTAACCTGAGCCCTCAGTTTCTCTATCCTTGTGATTCAAAAAACCCAGCCCATGATTGCTGTGCTGGGCTCCTGCCCGTCCCAGGCAGCCTGTCTGATTCCCATTAGATCAGACAAGGAATCTCCATGAAAAAACATCCACCTGCACCAAGCATTCTGTGGGCAGAGGAGATTGCTGGGGATTTGGGGAGGCCTGGGGACATCACCTCCCTCTGGTTTACTGGCTCAGGTCCCCTCTCCCTGCTTTCTTCTCTCTACACCTGTGGTCACTTCCCTTCCTGGATCTCAGCAAATCGGTTCTGCCCACACCAAGAGCCCCAGGTCCCCTCTTGAACCCTCCAGCAGTTCCAATCGGGGCATTCCTCCAAAGGGAAGCACTTCACTACCTAAGAGGAATTCCAACACGACTAATATACAGAAGGTTGGGGGTTTGGTTTGTTACTATTATTATCCCTATTTTATAGAGAAAGAAGAAACTGGCTCTCAGAGATGGTAAGCAACATGCCCAAAGTCACGCAGCTCATCCAAAGCAGAGTCTTCCCTAGTTACAGAGAATGAATAAAATAGGTCCCACCCTCTACTTCACGTTAACAGCTGTATTCTCCCCCCACCACAACCTTGAAAAAAATGCTTAAAAGTCCAGCTTTGCCCACCCTCTCCTCTTTCTCACCTCCCACTCACTCCTCCAACAATGCAAACTGGCTTCAGCCCAAGTGCTTCCAAGAAAATTTCCACTAAGTTCAATTGTGACCTCTCAGTGTTACATCCCATGGGGATTTCTCAGCCCTCAGCAATTTATCTTTCTAGCAACATTTGAGCCTGTTGACCATGAAACCCTCTGCAATTGCCCACCTCACTCCTCTCTCAGTGAACTCCAGTGTATCCTTCAGGTCTCTACTCAAGTGTCACTTCCTCAGGGAAGCCCTCCTTGACTACCCCTCATAGGTCAAGTTCCACTGTATGCGTTCCCGTGCGTTCCATTCACAGCAGTATCCGGCATGCAGTAGGCACTCAATAAATATCATATCTGTTAAATGAATAGAATGAATGGATGGATCTGTATTTACATCTTCCAGAGCCTTTCATTTACATGTTCATTAACACGTGTCTCCCCCACTTGACCGTGGGTGTCCAGAGAACAGGACCCACAGCTGGTTTTCCCTCTAGTATATCACCAGCGTGCACCCCAGGGCCTGATACTTGGAGGAACCCCATCAATATGTGTTGCACGAATGAAGAACTGGGATTCATACCCAGGTTGCTGGTTCCAAAGCCTGTGCACTCAACAACTGGTTGATTGACTGACTGTAGGTGACCCTAACGGTTGATACTAAATCAGCCTTCAGAAATTTCAACGTGCACAAGAATCACCTGGAGATCTTGTTAAAATACAGTCTCTGATCAGTAGGTCTGGAGTGAGGCCTGAGATTCTGCATTTCTAGCCAGTTCCCAGAAGACGCTTGAGATACAGGTCCATGGATCCTAACCTGAGCGGCAGGGGCTAGTGAGGAGTGCTAATCTATACGCAGAGGATTCTGGCTCTTCCCAGAATTGCAGCAAGGGATGCCGGGCAGGACAGTCAGCTATGAATCCATAAGGTGCCGAATATTGCCTGAATCAGAATTAATTACATGTCTCTCAGATATAGGTATCAGTATTCCTCACGCTGGCGAGGATGAATAAAGCACGTTAAAAGCATTACGGAATTCATAGTAACTTTTCATCATTATGCATTTTCTCAACTGATAGGTGCTAAACATATGGGGGACGGTGGGAACAAGATCTAAGAGATCTTTGAACATCAAAAAAAAAAAGGTCTTTAAGACCTGTCTGGAAGATTTGGTGGCCTTGTGTCCTGCTCTCTTCAGGGGCTGGTTGGCAGGAAACAGGTGTTACCTAGAAGAGTTCCCTGAGGGAGGGAGAGAGGGAGGGAGGCATGGACACAGGCTTAGGACGTGGAGAGAAAGGCTGGAGGAGCAGCTTCTCCTAGAGCAGGGCAAAGGATGCTGTCACTTCAAGATGCTCTCCAGATTGGCATGGCAACAGTTATTCATGTAAATAGCTGACCCATATTTAATTAACAAAAAGAAAACAAAGGGTTGGGACGGAGGTGGAGAAAGGGGATAGACTGGGCCGGCTCCTCGCCTAGCATAGCAAGGACTGGTGGGCCTCTGCCTGGGCAGTGGTTGCTGGTGAAAAACAAGACACTCGACATACCAGAGTTCTAAAGCAGGGAGCCCATTCCCTCTAGTGGGAGCAGAGCTTCCTTCAGGAGAGTAAAGCCAGGCAGGGCACCAGGCAGTGCAGGGGCTCAAGTAACGAAAACACCAGCAATGCATTGGCATTGATGATGATTAACACCACCCAGGGCCAGGCACTCTGCCATGCTCTTTCCATGTACCACTTTATTCAGTCCAGACAAGGACACCGAGGTACGTGCTAGTATTATCCCCATTTTAAAGATGAGAACACTGAGGCTTGGAGGGGTTAAATGACTCGTCCAAGGTCACGTGGCTTGTACGTGGCTGTGGTAGTCTGTACATCAGACTGCCATCCTGGAATGGAGATAAGGGTGGGAGGGAGCCAGTTAGCAAAAACCCATAAGCAGTATATGGTATACCAAGCGGTAGCACGTACCATGAATTAAGCACAAAAACTGAAGAAGGAAGCTAGAGAGTGATGCTGTATGAGATGACCAGGGAGAACCGCTCCGATAAAGTAACATTCGAGTAGATATTTGAAAATGAGGAAAGAAGCTGTGTGGATGCCTGGGGCAGAGGTTGGCATAACAGATGCATAGTGAGAAGGTTTGTATGGGATGGGGCAGAGGTTGGCATAACAGATGCATAGTGAGAAGGTTTGTATGGGATGGGTCAGGTGAGGGGTGGGGACAAAGGCAGAGAGATATGAGGTGTCGGGGTGGATATCACATAAGGCTGTGTTTCGTAAACAGTTTTCACCACAATCTACTGGAAAAAACATATCTGCATATGCACGTGTGTGTACCTACAGACACACACAAGCACACACTCAAACAGAAAGTTTCGTGAAGCAACACTTATCTTTCTTATACATATTATGCTCTCTAGTATTTTTTCTTCATTACTCCTCTGTTCCATTTTGTTCTCTTTCATATAATAAAAATGCTGATCATGACCCACTAGATTGATTTCATGACCTATTAATAGATTTCTGTGTACATGGAGAAGTTTTTGGATTCCACTCTGACATGAGAAGCTGCTGGGGGATTTTCAGCAGAGGAGGGGCATGACCTAACCTAAGATTAATTTTTTCCTTTGTTTTATTGTTTATCATTTTTATGGAAAATTATAAACAGACACAAAAGTAGAGAGAATAGAATAATGTACCCCATGTATATCCTTTTGTGCAGCTTCAACAGCTAACATTTTGCCATCTTGCTTTCCTCTATCTCTGCCCACTTTTTAGCTGAAACATTTTAAAGCAAATCTCAGACATCATATCATTTTGCCCTTATAGCCATCCATCCATATTTCTAACAAATAACAGTAATAACAGTAATTATCTAATATTTTCCATTACCTAGTTCATGATCAGTTTTTCTTGATTGTCTCAAAAATGGGTTTTTACGGTTGGTTGGTTTGAATCAGGTTCCAGACAAGGTCCAAATATTGCATTTGGTTTTCTTAAGTTCCTCTCCTTCTTCCCCTCCACTCTTTTCCCTCCTATCTCTCTCTGATGTTGGGGTTCAAGGTACATAAAATGAAATGAACACTTTGATGGGGTTTGACAATAGTACACACCCATGCAATCACCACCCTAAGCAAAATATAGAACATTACGTCAGCTCAGGAATGGTCTCTCACCAGTCAATCCACACTGCCCTTACCCAAAGGCGACTCTTCTCCTGATTTCTATCACCCTACATCTGCTTTGCCTGTTCTTGAAGGTCTTAATACAAATGGAATCACACAGTGTGTTGTGTCTGGCCTCACTCTTTCAAATAATGTCTCGGAGATTCATCCGTGTTTTTGTGTGTCTCAGTAGTTCATTCCTTCTTACTACTGAGTTGTATCCCATTGTATGCATGTACTATGGATATAATTTGATTATCTATTCTCCTGTTGATAGACATTTTAGTTGTTTTCATTTGGGGGTTACTAAAAATAGGCCACTTTGAACATTCTTGTTTGTGCCAGTCTCTTTGTGGGCCTATGTTTTTATATTTCTCTAGTAAAACTTCGTTGTTGTTTTTAAGACTTTTGCCTCTTCTGAATCTTTTCTATTTTCATGTAAATTGTACAACAGCTTGTCAATTTCTATTAAGAAGCCTACTGGGATTTCGACTGGGGTTGTATTGAATGTATAGATCAATTTGGGGAGAATAGCCATCTTAAAAATGTTGACTCTTTTAATCCATAAGTAGGGTATATCTCGCCATTTAGATCTTTAATTCTCTCCATTAGATCTTTAATTTCTCTAAGAAATGGTTTGAGTTTTCAGTGTAGAGGTCTACATCTTCTGTTAAATTTATTCCTAGGTATTTGATTTTTTTCCTATGCAACGTTAAATGAAATTGTTTAAAAAATTTTATTCTCCAGTTGTTCATTGCTAGCATATAGAAATACAATTGAATTTTGTATATTGGCCTTGTATCCTGCAATCTTGCTAAAATTGCTTACTAATGCTAGGAATTATTACATAAATTCATTAGAATTTTTATGTTTATAATCATGTCATCTGTGAATAAAGACACTTTTCTTCTTTCTTTCCAATTTTTATAGCTTTCATTTCATTTTCTTGCCTTTTTACACTGTCCAGGCTTCTAGTACAAAGCTGAATAGAAGTGGTAAGAATGGATATCCTTGCAATCTTTCCAGTCTTAGGAGAAAAGCATTAGTGTCTCACCATTAAGTATGATTTAACTTTAGGTTATAGATGGTTATAGATATAACCATATAACCTATATAGATAGTTTATAGATCATAGATGCCCTTTATTAAATTGAAAATGTTTGCTGTTTTCTATTTTTAGTATGCTGATATTTTTTTAAAATCATGAATAGGGGTGATATTTTGTCAAGTGCTTTTCTTGCATCCATTAAGATGACCTACTGTTTTATCCTTCTTTATTCTATGATCAATTACATTAATTGATATTGAAATGTTAAATTAACCTTTTCATTCTTGGGGTAAACCCATTTGATCACTGAAATATCCTTTAAAAATATTGCTGGATTAAATTTCATAATATTTTCTAGGGATTTTTATAACTAAATTCATAAGGATATTGATATATATATACAATATACATTTTTCTCAGAAAGGTTTTTTTTTTCAGCTTTTGGTATCAGGGATATGGTAGCCTCATGAAGGGAGTTGGGGAGTGTTCTCTCTTATCTATATCTTGTAAGAGTGGTATTATTTAAAAGTTCGAGAGAAGTCACCAAGAAAACTCTCTGAAACTGTTGCTTTCTTTGTGAAAAGGGTTTATTTTTTATTTTAATGTCTATAGTTGATATAAGGCTACTTGGATTTTCTAAGTCTTCTTGTTACAGATTGTGTTTTTCAAATAATTTGTCAACTTCACCCAAGTTGTCAAAATTATTGGCATACAATTTTTATAATATTACCGTATCATCCTTTTAATGTCCATGGGATTTGTAGTGATGACGCCTCTCTAACTCCTAACACTGGCAATTTGTCTTTTCTCTCTCTTTTTTCTTTGTCAGTCAGTCTTGCTGGGCTGCATCAATTTTATTAATCTTTTTAAAAGATTGATTTTTTGCTTGTTGGCCATTCTTATTGATTTTATCTATTGTTTTTCCATTTTCTGTATTATGGATTTCTCCTTTTAACTTTAATATTTCCATCCTTGTAGTTTGGGGTTTAGTTTGGTTTTTTTTTTCCTACCTTCTTAAAGTGGATTTAAAATTTTTCTTCTTTTCTGTTATGAGCTTTTAAAGGTATAAATTTCCCTTAGAACACTGCATTAGCTTCACTAGGAGCTGCATTAGCTTCATTTCACGACTGCATTAGCTTCATTTCATGACTGCATTAGCTTCATTTCACGACTTTTGATATATTGTGTTTTACATTTAATTTAAAATATTTTCTGATTAGAAAACTGCATTAGCTTCATTTCATGACTTTTGATATATTGTGTTTTACATTTAATTAAAAATATTTTATGATTACTTTTAGGATTTTTTTCTTTGAGCAGTGGTTATTTAGAAATATATTGCTTAATTTCCAACTATTTGCAGATTTTCTAGAATCTTATTGCTATTCATTTCTAATTTAACTGTGCAAAGCTTAAAGAACATACTCTGTGACATTTAAATTTTTTAATCTTTGAAACTTTTTTTTTGATCAGCACATGGTCAATCTTGATGAATATTTATGTACATTTGGAAAACATGTGTTTTCTACAGTTATTGAGTGTAGCTGTGATCTGCAAGTGTCAACTATACATTGATTGCAAGTATTGTTCAACTACAAGTTGTTTGACAGTATTTTTCCAACCCTATATGTCTGTTACTGATGTTTTGCCTGTTTATTATGTCAACTGATGATCAAGGGGCATTAACATATTCAACTATTATTGTGTATTTGTCTATTCCCTCTTTAGTTCTGCTGATTTTTGCTTCATGTATTTTTAGGTTCTGTTATTACGTACATATAAATGCAAGGCTGTTAGTTCTCCTTGACAAATTCATCCTTTTATCAATATGAAGTGTAATGTGATGAAATGCTTCCTATACTCCTCATTTTGAATTCTACTTTGTCTGATAAACTCTAGACACAATAAATTTCTTATGATTGGTATTTGTATTGGGATAGCTTTTACTACTTTCCACTTGTCCATGACTTTACATTAAATTGTGTTTCTTATAGACAGCATATAGTCAGATCTTGCCTTTATCCATTCTGACAATCTCTGTCTTTAAATTTCAGAATTCAGTCTGTTTACAGTTTTTAAAATTATCGATATAGTTGAATTTAAGTCTACTTTCAATATTCCTATTTGTCCTGTTATTTGTCATCCTACTCTCCATTCCTTGGTTTCTTTTATTTATTTATTTTTAATTAATTAGTTTATTTATTTATTTATTTATTTATTTTTGGTTGTGTTGGGTCTTTGTTGCTGCGTGCAGGCTTTCTCTAGTTGCAGCGAGCGGGGGCTACTCTTCGTTGCGGTGCGCGGGCTTCTCATTGCGGTGGCTTCTCTTGTTGCGGAGCACAGGCTCTAGGCGTGCGAGCTTCAGTAGTTGTGGCATGCGGGCTCAGTATTTGTGGCTTGCGGTCTCTAGAGCGCAGGCTCAGTAGCTGTGGTGCGTGGGCTTCGTTGCTCTGCGGCACGTGGTATCTTTCCAGACCAAGGACCGAACCCGTGTCCCCTGCATTGGCAGGTGGATTCTTAACCACTGCACCACCAGGGAAGCCCTGTTGCTTTCTTTTAGATTAATTACTTTTCAGTGTTTCATTTAATCTCTTCCAAAGTAATACCTCTTTGTGTTAATTTTTAGTAGTTGCTCTAGGTTACAACACACATCTTCAACCTAACATAGTTTACCTTTAAATCATTTTGTACTGCTTTACAAACTACGAAAAAATCTTGCTACTGCATAACGTGCTCTTGCTGTTATATACTTTACTTCTAATAAGGTATAAACCCACATTGTTATAATTTTTGCTTGAGTCAATAGTCTTTTACAGAAACTTAAAAATATTTTTCTCATAAAATGTAAAGATAATCTGCAATTATCCTCAGGTTTACACTTTTCGGCTCTTCATTTCTTCCCACAGATATAGGATTCCATCTGGTATTATGTCCTTTCAGTCTGAAATTTTTCTTTTAGCATTTCTTCTGGTACAGGTCTGCTGGAGATAATTTACTCAGCTTTGTCGTCTGAAAATGTTTCTGTTTCCTTTTCATTTCTGAAGAATATTTTCACCAGGCATAAAATTCTGCATTGACAGTTTGGTGTTTTTCTTTTTAACACTTTAAAAATATCATTCTATTGTCTGTTGGCTTTCATTTTTTTAAAATGAGAAGCCACTCAATATTCTAATTGTTATTCCTTTTAATGATTACATTATTTTTTTAGTTGCTGTCTTTAAAGATTTTCTCATTGTCTTTGTTTTTCAAGAGTTTGACTATCATCTGGCTGGGTATGCTTTTGTTTATGTTTTTCCCGATTGGAGATTGTTAAACTTCTTAGATCTGTGGATGTCCTTGATCAATTTTGGAATATCCTTGACTATAACTGTTTAAACATTTCTTCCACTGAATTTTGTTCCTTTCCTTCTGGGACTTTAATCAATACATTAGATCATACTAATATTGTCCCACAGGGCTCAGATAATCTGCTCAGTCGGTTATTATAGTTTTCTCTTTCTGCTTAATTAGAGGATTTCTATTGACCTGTCTTCAATTTTACTGAGTCTTTCTCCTGTTATGTCCAGTCTGATATTATGCCCATTGAGTAAAATTTTAAATTCTGATTCAGTAGTTTTCAGTTTTAGAATAACCATTTGGTTCTATTTTATAGTTTGATGGTGACATTCACTATCTGTTCACGTATCTTGTTCACCTCTTGCACTGGACTCATTACAATATTTTAATTGTTATTTTAAAGTCCTTGTTTCCTCATTGCAACATCTGGAATATCTGTGGTTCTGCCTCAGTAACTTTTTTCCTCTTGATTATAGGTCACATTTTCCTGCTTCATCAAGTGTTTTTGTGATTTTTAATTACATTTCAGACTTTGTATATAAAAGAAGAGTAGAGATTAAAGTATGTAGTAATTGCTCACTAAAGTGGGAGGCCAAGGCAACTTAATCTGTGGTTGAGTTGAGTTGAGTCGAGTCTGAACTTCTTTGCATCTTTAGTTACATCTTTGGTTCACCACTGCCTTCAAATATTTTGAGGGTTGAATCAGGGCTTTCCCTGCAGCTTGGGATCTGAATACCAGCAAGCCTTCTGAACCACAGTTGATCTCTCTGTTTCAGAGCCCAGATGTTGAGTTTTGTGTCCACTTGGTAGTTCTTTTGCTCTCCAGCTCTATTCCTGGCTTTCTTCCTTGGGCAATCTCTTCCCACCCTGCTTTCCTGCCCATATCCTTTGGCTGGACACTGTCATGCACTTGGTGAAGGCCTGAGGCACATTGAGGGCATCTCTCAGCTCTCCTGACCTGCCTTCAGCCACCTCCATGCTCTTGGGAAAGAACTGGAAGGTGTGCCTGGGCTCTGCAGGATACAATCTGTTGTGTCAGCCTCCACGTGCCTATTAAAAGTAATTAAAGTTTGTTTGTTTCTTTTTACTCCCATCTATGGTGGGTTTAGTCTTCCTCCTGCCATGCCCACAGTATGGCTTTCTTCTACCCTAGGAAGAACTTGTAAATTTCTGGGATCTGTGTTCTCCACTCTTTGATGGGTTTTTAAAGATGCAGTTATGTAGTTTATCCAGCTTGTTCTCATTTTTAGGATAGAAGGGTAGAGTTGGGGAGGGGGTTGTCTCTTGCTACTTTTACATCCTAACTGATCACAAAACTTCATTCTAACCAGAAGCAGATATTCTAATAAATAATGATTAAACAAATGAATGTTCCTTCTGCCTGGGCAGCTCCTGTGCTCCTTATCTGTCTGGAAGATGCTCACTCAGCCTTCACCTCTTCCTCCTTGATGTCTTTCCTAAGTTCCCAAGTAGCCTAGGGCACTTGTTATTCTAGTCTCCTCTGTTCTTTGATCCTGCCCACATTAATGCTATTTTTCTTACTATATCATAATGGTTTGCAAGACTGTCTTCTCTGCTGAACTTTGATTCCTTGAGGGCAAGAATCCTGTTAATAAATTACACACACACACACACACAGATATATATTACTTACTAAACCAATATGTGCTTATTGTAACAATTAACACATGAATTTTCATTCTTTGTGCCCAGGTTCAGGTCCTATTGCCCTGTCTGACACATGGTAAGCACACAATACATATTTGTGGAGTTAATGAATCAATAAATGAATGAATGAACAAACTCCCTGCTCTCTGTTCTGAAGCTGCATCAGCAGAAGATACGGTTACCACCTGCTAACATGTGATCTACTTTCTGCTTGGTTGGGAGGGGGACTGTGTGTGAGGACAAGTATTGATTTGCATATGCAAATTAGTGATTCAGCCTGAGTAGTCTGAGTTTGGGGTGTTTGCTTTAGAGATTAGATTTCTGGCAGCATGAGTCGAGAGTCCAGAAATGGCAATAGGCAAAAGACTTTGGAATCTGCCCAAAGCTGGCCCATGGTTAGTGAAATCTACTCTGAAAGGGAAATTGGGCTTCAAAGGCTGAGATGCTGTGCCAGGAATGGCCTTAAGCAAGGCTGGCACTCCTTATTTCTATTCTTAGAATTTCAGATCCAGGGCAGGATAAGGGCACCTAGGGTATCTGTTCTTACCTTTTAACCAAATCAGATGCTTGAATGTCTCCTTCCTATTTCTCCTCTGCCCCCAGAATCCTTCAAACACAACTGCTTAGTTATGCATGGGATTTAGAATCAGACAGGCCTGGGTTCAAATCTCGGCTCTTAAACTCTTCGAGCCTCTGTTTCCTCCTCTGTAAAATGAGGATATCGATGCCTATTATTCAGGGTTGTTCTGAGCACTCCATGAAACGCTGTTTGTAAAACGCCTGCCCTGGGTTTCTGCTCTTTCCCAGCATCTTCCACCTGCCTCAGTCTAAGCACCTCTCCGTTATCACCAGGACAAGTTCTGCCGGGATGAGTCACCACTCTGTCTACGAGGCATAGCAGAGAAGTCACCTTCACTCCCTCACTCCTCCGTCATTACCAAGGCTACCTCCTAGGCCACGGCCACTCTGGGCAGGGCATGACCTGGGGAGAAGGGAGCCGGGAGAGTTCCATCACCTGGCTGCTGGGAACTTTGATGTGACCAGAGAGAAAGGAAGTAGGTAGGGGTGGTGAGCCACCACACACTGGAGGGAGGAGAACCAGTGCTGCCCAGTGGAAGATGACCCCCTTCCCCCACTTTCGGTCCAGAGGATTCTGCCCAGGCTCAGCCCTGCCCTCTTAGAGCCTCCAAGCCAGGCCAAGCACACCAAGATGGACAAATAAGTGGGCCAAGAGCCGAAAGCATGGCCAATGAACTCTGATAAACACATGATTTGATAGTAAGGGAGTATTTAATCTCAGTCACATGTTCATTCTTTTTTTTTTTTTTTTTTTTTTAAATCTTCCTCTGAATTTGAAACAGGAGTAAGTGAAGAGTGGAGAATATCAGGGAGCCGAGACTCCAAGTGGAGAGTCCTGATGCCTTACCAGCCCCGCTTAGCTAGTAGAATCATAACGAAACAAGAACTGGGATTCATGCGATTTACACCTACTAAGTACCAGGCACCTACTGACAGCATCTCTGATCACAAAAGGGCAGGTGGCACCCTTATTGTACAGATGAGGAAACTATAGCCTGTCAGTAATAAAACCTGGATTTACTTCTAGGAGGGTCAGATGCCAAAGTGTAAGCTCTTTTAACTATACCAGCTTGCCTACTCTTCAGTTGGTTAAGCCTGGGTGGGTGAATTGGGTTTGTAAGGACAGATGTGATGGGCTCCTAATAGCTGTTTTAGGAACCAGGTCTCTCTTTCCGAAGTGTTTTGGATCTTCTTCTGGGATTGAGTGTGACAGTGTGTTTGTGTCTGTGTGAGAGAGAGAGAGAGAGACAGAGAGAGAGACAGAGAGAGAAGATAGAACACACATGGGTGTTTCTCTCCTTTCATAATAATGGATAGTAATTCTGAGAAGGTTCCATCTACAGGATTCAGGCTATGTTAGGGGGTTTGTTTTTCCACTCCCTGCAGAAAAGTTAATCAATTTCAGAACCAGCCCCTTCTGTGTGAGATAACAACGAGGAGAAAAAAGATTGGTTTTTTAGCTGCTGGGAAGCCCCCCTCTCACTTCCATGGGGCCACTTATTGACATTGAAATATCTGAACAATAAGCAGCTATTGATGGCCCCCGAGGTCGATACCAAGATTCATTGACCCAGGCTGCACGTATGGAAGGCAGCGTGTCCAAGGTCGCTATTTACCTGAAGGGATGAAAAATAAATCTTGATAGGAACCAAAAATAGAAATCAATATGCATACTGTGGTGTGCATTGCATTACTTCTTTCCAGCAGGAGGCTATTTTAGGAGGTTGCAGGGACTTCTCTGCCATCAGAAGCTGAGTTCAGGGCTGGAGGAAGTTGAAATAGAAAATGATCCTTCTCTCGTTGCCCTGACCAAGGAGAACGGGCAACCGACACCGCCAGTGGGGATCAGCCCCGTCTCACAGAGAATCTCAGCTTCTGTGACTCCAATCATTCTGGTCACATCCTTTAGAGAAAGAGCAGAGTGGAATTTCCAAACCACATGTGCCACGATGGGCATGGCAACGTGGTCATCTCCCCAAAGCATATATCATTGAAGGATATGCCAGGAGAAGCACCCATCAGGGTGATTAGGATGACCTTCACCTTTTGGGACAACTTCTCCTTCTAACCTGGTGGGGAAGGGGAGGCCAAGGTCTAATTGCTGGACCAGGTAAAGCAGGATGGCGATAGCTACCTGGTAAGGATGCAACTCCCTTTTATAAACATTCCAAAGCTTTCAGTTGCTCTGCTGTGACATTTCCTCTCCTTTCAAAGCTACTTTTATTATAATTATTTGTTGAAGCTTAATTGACTTCCCCCCCCCCCCAATTACAAGAGAAATTCATATTCTTTGTAGGAAATGTCAAGCCTGTTTATAATGATCCTTTTAACCTCACCCAGAATGTTTAGGCTCTCTGATGCAATGAGGAAAGTCTGGGTTTTGAATTCAGAGATATCTGAGTTCAAGTACCAGTTCTGCAACTAAGTATGTACTCTCGGGTAAAGAAAGGAGTGATTTTCTGCTGCCATTTCTTGATATAGAAACCTTTTTTGTGAAGTTGGTGGGAAGATTAAATCCGGATTTATGTAACATATGCATCAAAATGCTAACATAAAATAGGCAAACGTCTGACTAGTTTGATCACAAAATACACAGACTTGCAAGTAAGCAACTTTAGAAACAAATGGAGACAATTTTTTAAAGCATAAGAAAATAGTATATACAACTTTACTCAACAAATTTGAAATCAACATGAAATAAATGACTCCCCCCAAAAAAGTAAATAATCAAAATCGATTAAAGAAGAGATATCAAATCAATATCTCTATGAGTCAGGAATCAGTCAGAATATAGACATTATGCTAGGTGTTTCAAACCAAGGGGGTTTAATACAGGGAATTTGTTACATAGGTAATGCAAGAGCTAAGAAACTTCCTAGCATTCCCGGTGAATTTAAGGTTCTTTCTTCGTCACAAAAGAATTTGGAGATGAAGTGATTGGTAAGAAGTGGATTTATTTAGAGAGATACACACGCCACAGACAGAGTGTGGGCCATCTCAGAAGGTGAGAGAGAGTCTCAAAATATGGCATGGTTAGTTTTTATGGGCTGGTAATTTCATAGGCTAATGAGTGGGAGGATTATTCCAACTATTTTGGGGAAGGGGCAGGGATTTCCAGGAATTGGGCCACGGCCCACTTTTTGACCTTTTATGGTTGGCCTCAAAACTGTCATGGCACTGGTGGGTGTGTCATTTAGCCTGCTAATGTATTACAATGAGCATACAATGAGGCTTAAGGTCTGCTGGAAGTTGAATCTTCAGGCGTCTTGGACCTAGTTGGTCTTTGTCATGTACTATGGCTACATCATTCTTTTAAAGGTTGTGCCCTGCCTCCTTCCCTCCTCTTTCACTAGGGTTGCCTAGCAACAGTGGGAAGCTGGCAGGACGAAGCAGGGAGGTACCACCAGCAGAGGCCAGTCTGGTCTTTGAGGGAGGGGCTGAGAATGGTGACTGAAGCCACACTGCAAAGGGGATGCAGTTGCTGTCAGAGATGCTACCCAAACCATGGGATAAGGGGAGAAGGGACACCCTTGCTTCTTCCCACTCCCCTTGTTTCATTTTTTGAACCAGTGCCTCCCATTGGCCAACCTACCTGGAACCAGAGGGCAAGTGAGCCTGGAAACGTAGCTCCCTGAGATACAGAGCAAAGCAGGGAAGGGTGGGCAATGAATCTGATGGCAAACAGGGCATGCCTGGCTCAAGGTCATATAGTCCCAAGGAGCTAATGGGTGAATTCTATCAAACCTTCAAGGAACAGTTGATTCCTATGATATATAAACTATTCAGGAACACAGAAGAAAATGAAAATGTTTCAAATTATTTCTACAAAATAGCAGAACTCAAATACCGATCCCAGAGTAGCCCAAAGGGCAAGCAAACACCTAAAAGCCAATTTCATTATTAAAAATTCATGACAAAAAATGAATAACTCAAATTCATCTGTGTATTAAAAAATAACATATTATACCCAAGTTTAATTTGCTTTAGGAATGAAAGGATGGTTTGATATTAGGCAACATATTAATGTCATTTTTCACATTAACAAATTATAGGAAAAGTGTTCTGATCATTTCAGTGGATACTAAAGAGAGATTTGATAAAATCCAGCACCTTTCCTCATTAAAGATGAAAAGCGTTGGCAGCTCTGACAGGGTTTTATTTTGCAGAATTCAAGGCCGTGGTGGGGAGTAATTTTTCCCCCTCATTCTCAAGAGGAAAAATAAATCAGCTTTGCATCCAGCCTTATCTGGTGCTCAGATGGCCACTGGGAGGGAAGTTTCAGGTTTATCTGCAGGTTTATCAGGTAAAGCTCTCCTGTTTCCAACAAGTCTCTTACTGATATTGAACCATCTCAATAATGAAAGACTGCTGGACTAAACTAAACATTTCTCAACCTGGTAAAGTTTCCTTTATACTATAGCAAACCAACCACTAATATTGTACTTAATAGTTACATCATATTACAATCACCCCCACTAAGAACAGTTTCAGGAAAAGTTTAAATGCCTACCTCCTACCATTTATCACTACAGACCAGTGCAATAAGGAAATAAAACAAGGTATAAATACAGGTAAAGGAGAGACCAAACTGTCACTATTTTCACATAATGTGATTATCAACTTAAGGCATACAAGAGAATCAACTGAAAAGCTATTAGAACAATTAAAATTAAGTTGAATTTAAAGTCGACATGCAAAATCCGATAGCTCTTCTATTCAATAGCAATACCCAATTAGAAAATCTAATAGAAAAATAGATGCCATTCACAATTACAACAGAAACTATAAAATACTCAGACAAACCTAATAAATACACATATGAAAAAAATGATTAAACGTCACAGGACACAAAAGAGGGCTTAGAGAGTATTCCTCTATGGAAAGACTCACCCTTGAAAACACATTAATTCTCTTTATCTTAATATATATGTGTAATGTTATCTTTGTTAAAATCCAGACAAGAGGTTTTTAACTTGATGAGTCAATCCTAAAGTCCATATGGAAAAAGCAATGTCCAAAAAGAGCTGAGAACTTTTTGGAAAAAAAAGGAAAACACAATGTTAAAGGTCTTACACAATTAACAGGAAAACGCACTATCCAGGCGTTTGTTAAGATAACTTAGTAACGATAGAAGACTAGACAAGCAGATCAAATGAGCAGAACAGAGGCCCAAAACGGATACATTTATACAGGGTGATTTAGTTTAAGATTTAGGTGACATTGCAACAGGAAAAGGGTAGCATAGTCAGTAAATTATGTCTACCCCCTTGAGGGTAAGGAAGTTAGGCCCTGCATCACATCTTAGACAAAAATAAACTCAAATTAAAGATCCAAACATAAACAAAATCCAACCTTTGAAAAAAGTGTTAGATTAATACCATTATTTAAAACACACACACACACACACACACATTCTTATGGTAGAGAAAGCTTTTCTAAGAAAAAACTTGGTAGTCATAAAGGGGAAAAAATGCAATCCAACCAATATTTTTTTAAAAAACAACCAGACCAAAGTGACAGTCTGGGAGAAAATATTTACAGCAGAGATACGAGCAAAAGAACAATTCATAGAATAAACAGAAAGCATCTATCTACAACTCAATAAGAAAAGCTAAAATACTCAGCTGAAGCATGGAAGAAAAGATACAAGTAATTCATGGTCTTAAAGGATCAAAAAAATGGCTAATAACTATTTTTCAAACTACCTCTTAACTGGTAATCAGAAATATGCAAATGAGGGTAGGAAGTTTGTTTGTTTGTTTGTTTTTTACTTACCAGTTTCATTCAATGGAAACTGTGGCTCGCTGTGTACACCCACTCACCCTCTGCAAGTCTTAGGTTAGGGTAACCCCACTTCTTCCCTTTGGTGTCCCCAATCCTAGGAGTGACGGCTGTTTCCTGCAGTTACAACACAGTGGTCTCAGCCCCAGGCGTGCATTAATACCCGAGTTATCTCAGTGTCCCCTTCTACTCTTTTGAACCTCCTGACATGTGTGAAAACAATTCCCTCTATTCATTTCCTTCAACTTGAAATCTTTAATGTTGCTCTATTTTCCCACAGGGAAGTCATTTAATAAATTGTGGTGTATCCATATATACCATACTATGCAGCCATTTCAAAAAAAAGATAGACCTATAGGTATTGTCATGGAAAGGTATCTGAGACATATTGTTAAATGAAACAGGTCACAGAAAAAATATGTATAGAATTATCCAATTTACTTTTAAGTCTATACATACACACACACACACATACATACTTATATATATATTAAATTGCACAGGAAGGAGACAAAATTGACACATCATCAAACTGCTGTCCTAGGAAGGGCAGACGGGGTGAAAGTGAGGAAGGGGAGAGGTTCACTTTTTTCTATATATTTTCCTGCTAGTTGAACCTTGAGAAATGTATTTTAAAAGACAGAGAGCAGCGTCTTTTGTTGCGTTTCCTAGAAGCAGAGCCCAAGACAGGGATTCTTGTGCAAGTGATTTTTTGAGGGAGAGCTCCTACAGGACGAGCCTGGAAGGAAATGGTGGACACAGAATAAGGAAAGAGAAGAACTTTAAGCAAAGATGTGGGTTTCGCTGAAGTCCAACCTCAGCCTGATCCCGTGACGTTCTCTGGAGCATGAATGGTACCACGAGCTGGCCCTTCTCAAGGCAAAGGGGTTGGGCTTGTGTACCCCAATATCAGTGTCATTGGTTGCAGGCTTCCTCTGAGGGGATGGCTACGTGACCTTCCAGCATCTCCAGGCAAAGCAGTTGCTGATGGCCGGGGTCTCCAGGTCATTCTCAAGGTCAACTTTCTGGACAAAGATACAGCTCTGAGCTGTAGCAGTCAATACCCAACTGGAGAACAGATGCACCTTCTTGGTGAAAGGATTCAGGGCAAGACACCAAAAGCATCTACTACCTGACCCCCCTCTTGCTTCTCCCATTAAGTTCACCCTATCTAGGTCCATTTCTCCAGATTCCTTTTGGGTCACAATTTGGGGGAAAACTTAAAAGAGGAGGGATAGTGGGACAAAGACTTCCATCACTGTTGCCATTAGTCGCAAGGCATTAACTAAGGTCCACCATCTCCCTCCTCTGGTAACCTCTCTAGATTACCCACCACTGCTGGTCTAGGGGGCTTGCCCAGGGGCTCTGAGCCCCTGGATCCCATGCTTATCAGGGTTAAGCCATGGTTACTGTACTTGCTCATTTTCAATTAAAAATGCGTGCGAGTACTGGAGATGTTCCAGTTGTCACCCAAGTGTCAATACATTGCTCCCTGCCCCCATAATGGAGCAGCCCTCCCCGTGATGGTCAGGAAGAAAACTCCTCCGTTTTCTTGCTGTCCTACTGGAATGAAGAGTAGCAACCACAGCTTTGAATTTAGGGAGACCTTCCTGTGTCTCCTGGCGGAATCATCCTCACTCTGGGAGCTGGACTCCTCCAGACACACAGACTAAGGCATGTAAGGGATCAAAACGCAAATGACCCAAGTGAGTCCTGGAATTCACAGTGACCAGAGCAACCCCTACTTCATCCCGTGGTTTCTAAGCCCACGTATTCTGTCTACAGAGGACACAGCACCACATGGTGACCACTGGTTTGAGATGCTACAACCGGAAGTAGAGAGGCTGTCCTCTCCACTCAGGGGCACTTCCAAGAGGCCATCCCACTGTCAGCTTTGCAGCTTCTGAATGGTTCTGCGTGTGGTAGGAGGTCCAAGGTGCACCTATTTTTCCTTTAGTTTGGAGGGAATGTCCCAGCACGTCCCAGATCACTGGACCCCTAAAAACTTCCTTGATGTCACAGACTTCTGAATTCCTGTTGGGTTATTTCCGAACCTCTGGAGAACGTATATCCTACCAAGGTGTCTGGGGCACTTGAACTTCTCACTTATTAAGTCCCATTACCATGGTGCCCTCCATACAGTAACCATTGTAACGCGTGTGCGACATCCAGACCTCCAGATCCTTTTGCACCAGAGCCCGAGAATTAACATAGCCCTGGCCCAAGACTGTGAATGCTGACTGTGGTCTGTCCCCTGGGAATGCAAACTGCTTCAGATTTTCCTTCTCAAGGGCTGTTGAAAAGAAATGCATTTGCCAGATCAGTAGCTGCATATCATAGATCAGAAGCTGTGTAATTTCGTCTATTAAAGATACTATATTAAAAAAAAAAAAGATACTACATGAAGCACAGCAGCTTCTACCTGCTTCAGCTGGTAGAAGTCCATGGTCATCTGCCATGATCCATCGGGTTTCATGGGGGTCAGACAACATGAATAGGATGAGGACCACCACCCCTGCATCCGGGAAATCTCTGGGGCACTGATCTCCGCCCTTATTTCCAGTGTGCAATATTGTTTTTGATTTACTACCTTGATCCAGTGGGGGTGGGTCGGTCAGAACTTCCACTTGGCCTTTTCTACCATAATCACTCTTTCCTACTATAATAGCACTTATTCTGTAGGCCAAGGAATGAAGGTGAGGACTTTCCAGCTTCTAAGTATGTTCATTGTGATGATGCATTCTTGAACCTGAAAAAATGACCTCCCTTTGGGTCCATGAATCTAGCAGAGTCACTGTGAGATGACTCTGGGCCAAAACTCCATTTATTGCCTGACCCCCTAGATATGCCTCTAATAGGGGGCCATGGTAGCACTGGGTACCACTGCCAGCTCAGACTTCGTTTCCAACCATTGAAAGACGTGGATATTCCCTTTTTCTGGGGTGCAGTTGCCCACGTTAACGGATTATCTTCTAACAAGGGGAACTGGGCCACTTCCGAAGGCTCCTGAGGGTTCAGGGGAATCCTCCAGGGCTCCTTGATCACCATCATGTGGACGTCCCATTCCTCAGTCTCAGGTCCCACCCCGTCCCATCAGGGCCCTGACTTTGGCCTAGGAGACTCCCTGAGGTTGAGACTTCAAACTTCCCCGAAGTCCTGCATCTCTTAATAGTAGACACTGAACCTGGCTTTCAGCTTGATCAGTCTTTCCGCTACAGGAGATAAGGCCCTTCCTACCAGAGGTCCTATGACTGTCACACTTTGCTCTGAATTAAACTACTCGGGCCTCTCATTTTCCTTCTCTGATGCACCAATGGCTCTCAGACACAGCCTCTCAATTCCACAGTCTGTATCATTACTATCTCTGTTTTGCGGCTCCAATGCTAGAAATATTGCAAAAGCCACTGCATCCCCTTCCAGCTATTCGCTGTCACAGAAATTGTGTTTACCACGTGCCAGGAATTACCAATTCTCCTTCTACCACTGATGTTGGGGTCCTCATTGCCAGCAGGTCACCCAACTCCAAAATCCCATCCTTAGAGTCTGCTTCTCCCGGCACCAACTGTCTTAGGTCAGGTCCCTAGAACAATGGTTCTCAACGTGTGGTCCCTGAACCAGCAACATCCTCATCAGCTGGGAGCTCATTAGAAATGCAAATTCTTGGACCCTCCCCTAGATCAGCTGAAACAGAAACTCTGAGGGTGAGCAATCTGTGCTTTAACAAGGCCTGAAGGTGATTCCGATGCTGCTAAATGTTGAGAACCATTGCCCTGGAGGCAGAGTCTGGGATAAGATTTTGTGCAGGTGATTTCTCGAAGACGTGCTCTCAGGAGGAGGTATAAGGAAGTGAGGAAGCATAATAAGGCAGAGGAAGAAGCAAGGCTGGGGTGTGGGTTCAGCTGAAAAGTTCTGCCTCAGCCTGATCCCACGGGGAGCTCTGGAGCATAAATGGTACCACGGAGTTGTCTGCCCTCATGGCAATGAGGCCAGCTGTGTACAGCTGTATCCTTAGCCATTGGCTAAGGAACCCCCCACCAAGTGTGGTGGAGGACATTTTCCAGGCATCTTCAAGTAAGCCTGCTCCAGATGGCTGTGGGCAATTCTCTGAAGGAGGAAAAGCTGTGAGCTCTTAGCCAGCAACGCTTTCCATCCCCGACGCGTGAGTACAAGGCATGGTGGAAAGCATCTCGTTGTGGCACCAACAGCATCTCCTACAAAGGACCTGGAGCTGGTTAATTTTCTTCGTAGCATAAAAACACAGTGAGGCAGTGTGCAGTGGTAGAAAATGCACTGGGCAAAAAAGTGAAACCAGTGGGATTTAAGCCCTAACACCAAACTGCAGTCCGGTGCCCTTACATTTAGCGTCATTTGTAATAGGGGCTAATACCACTCTCCCGCGGTTGGGAATGTCAAATTAGGTAACATATGTGCAAATGCATTGTAAACTCTAAGGCATAAAGGAATATTATATATTTAATGTTTTCTGTTGAGTAGAAAAGAATTACATCATTTAGCTTTGATGATAAGGATTTATTATAAAGGCACAACTGCTGGACCGCAAGGTTGAGTGTTTTCATCCTAACTAGATATTGCCAAATTGCTCTCTAAAATGATTACATCAATTTCCACTCCTACCAGCAGCAGCATATGAGAATTCCCATTTCCTTACAACCTGGCCAGCCCTCTCTCATTTATTTTGGCCAGTCTAATGGCGATGAGGGGGCCTGTGCCTAGGGAGACCCAAGTTCAAGTACATTCTTCCCAGAATTCTTGTCAGAGATAAAATTGGAGATAAGCCAGATGCACCCCATTAAGGAAATGAATAAATAAATTGTGATGTAGTCATACAGTGGATTGCTGTCTAACAGTTACAATAGATGAACTAATATATAATATATATGCATACACATATATATGACAATGTTGAGTGAAAAACATAAGCTGTACAATATTATGTAGCAAATTATGCCATTTACATACATTTTAAAAAACACATAAAACAATACCATGGATTGTTTATGGATGCACACATTTGTAATAAAAATATTAAAAATATGCACTGAATACACGCCAAAATCATGATAGTCGTTACTTAGGGGAAGGAAGGGAGGTGGCCAGGTGGGAGAGGGTGGGGGGATTACAGGACACTTTAATCTTATCTCTCAATCTGTATTCCTTAATAAAATAGAGAACGGTCATTAAAAAAATGAAAAAATGCTTAGCATTTTGTTAATCTGGCCTAGCAGATACATCGGTTCTTGCATCCTTGCTGCTGTGTTTTTCATTTTAATTATTGTTTTAATGGCTGAGGGGAGATTTCTTCAGAAGGGGACCGAGGGTGTGGTGACCACCTCACTTCATTTTGCAATGTTGTGCTGGATGCTGGTGGACACACACGTGAAATAAGAAAGTCATGAACTTGGCCCTCGTGGAGTGCACGGCCTGGTGGGGAAAGCACACTAAAACTGTGCTAAGTGCAAAGATGGGAAATTATAGGGTGCAGAGATAAAGTAAATTAGGGAGGTTAACTTTAAATTGGGGCATTTGAAAGGGCATTTCTGAAAGACTGGTCTTAAGTCGAGGCCTGGGGGGTTAGCAGGAAGTAGGCAGTGGGGATTGGGGTAGGGGTGGACTGGACTGGGGGTCTTGGGAATGATACGGGAGAAGCTTCCAGGCGGGCCAGAGATGACTTCCTTGAGGGGAAGGAAAAGGAGGAGCTCACTGGGGAGGGGTGCAGGGCAGAGCCTCACAGAAGGATGTTAATGGCAAGAGATGAGGCCAGAAGCATTGGCAGGGCAAGTGCAGGCTGGAGGATATTTGTTTGTTTGTTTGTTTGTTTGTTTTTGGCTGCGTTGGGTCTTCGTTGCTACGCGCGGGCTTTCTCCAGCAGTGGCGAGCAGGGGCTACTCTTCATTGCGGAGCACGGGCCTCTCACCGCAGTGGCTTCTCTCGTTATGGAGCACAGGCTCTAGGCGCATGGGTTCAGTAGTTGTGGCGCACGGGCCCAGTTGCTCCGTGGCATGTGGGATCTTCCCGGACCAGGGCTCAAACCCATGTCCCCTGCATTGGCAGGCGGATTCCTAACCACTGCGCCACCAGGGAAGTCCCTGGAGGATATTTTTGGTTTTTGTTTTAATTTTATGAGTAATGGAGTATCTTCATAAGTCGGATTTTTTTTTTTTCATCTTATGAGTAACGAAGTATCCTTGCAATTTGTTTTTTTAATTTTTTCATTATAAAAATGTTCAAACAGGGACTTCCCTGGTGGCACAGTGGTTGAGAATCCGCCTGCCAATGCAGGGGACAGAGGTTCACGGCCTGGTCCGGGAAGATCCCACATGCTGCGGAGCAACTAAGCCCGTGCGCCACAACTACTGAGCCTGCGCTCTAGAGCCCGTGAGCCACAACTACTGAGACCGCGTGCTGCAACTACTGAAGCCCGTGTGCCTAGAGCCCGTGCTCCGCAACAAGAGAAGCCACCGCAATGAGAAACCCGTGCACCACAACAAAGAGTAGCCCCCGCTTGCCGCAGCTAGAGAAAGCCCGTGCACAGCAATGAAGACCTAATGCAGCCAAACATAAAATTAATTAATTAATTTAAAAAAATAATGTTCAAACACACAAAAGTAGAAGAGCATAAGGAAACCCTGGGTACTCAGCTTCAACACAACCAATCTCACCTCCCTGATCCACAGGGTAGTATTTGGGAGAGAATCCAATACATCACATCATTTCACATAGAAATATTACAGTATGTACCTCTAAAAGAGAAGGACTTTCTTTTGGGAAAAATAACCAAAATACAATATCATACCTAAAAACTGAATAATAATTTCTGAATAATATCAAAGCTTTGAAGGGTTTTAAGCAGGAGAATCACATTATGTGATTGACTTCTAATAACCATCATGGGTGCCCTGTGCAGGTCAGACTTGGGGCTGGAGAAATGGAGGCAGAGCATTAGGAGGCCATGGTAGTGGTCCAGACAGCACTTAGTGGAGGACGGACTGGGGCAGTGGAAGAGGACATGGAGGGAAGTGCAAACGTGGGAGATGGATGCACAGACTTGGCGATGGATGGAATACGGAGGATGAGACGGGGAGATGCCCGGGAAGCCCCCTTAGGCTCCGTCCCAAGAATCAGGGAGAGTGGAGGTGCCGCTTACTGAGATGAGGACGCCGGGTGAGCAGTGGTGGGGCGTGGGCAGAAGAAGGGCGATGAGGAGTTCGGCTTTACGGATCCTCTCTGCTCCAATGAGTTTGCTCAGGGGGTGATGAAAGAGGTGCCTGCCATAGTCCCTGACCTCCACTGCCCTTCCTCCTCCTCCTCCCCCTCCCCCTCCCCTCCCCCACACTTGCAACACTCCCTAGGAGCAGGAGGCTTTGTGTAAATGCTGCATGGGCTGAGGCTTTACACCAAGGGAGCACAGGAGCCCTCTGGTTTTCCAGAAGGGCCACTAACTGTCTGTGGGCAGCTGGGGGCTTCGTCCCCATCTGAGGAGGGAGTTCTGCCCTCTCAGCTTCAGGGCACCTCCACACCCCGGCCCTGAGCGGTCACCTCTGACACAGTTTCACGTCCTGAGTGAGAAAGGAGAATGAAGAGCTTTCCAGACATTAAAACAATCGCATTGACAAGATGGCCCCAAACGGGCATAAATACTCGAGAGAATGTAGGAGAGGCATGACGCATGCCAGGGACACTGCAGGCCACGCTGTGCCTTTGCGTGAATTAGGAAACGTCTCCTCTGGGCAGGTGGCGGCCCCAGGCATGCGATTCTGAAGGTGGACATTATCTGCGTGAAAATGAAGGAAAGGCGTTTCTTTGGGGCGCGGTGCACCCCCTTGTCCAGCTGTCCTTGGGCAGTGGAAAAAACCAAAGCAACCATTCACAGGGGTGCTCGACTTTGTCCTTGCCCCTAACAGCTTTTAATCAGGTTGGTGCGACGAGGAGCGACTGCAGTAGCTATATGATGTTACGTTTCTTCTTGGCTTTATGTGTGGGTGCACCAACAGGAGAGACTCAGGCAGGAATGGGGTGGATTCAGCAGATCAACATGGAAGAGAACAGTCAGAAAAAGCCTCTGAGAAGCGGCCGTATTGGAACTGAGCATTGAGGGAAGGCAGAGGGAGATCACCCAGGTGACGTTTTTCCTACTCTTTCCATGGGATAAGACAACACCAAGGTGTCATGAAAGTCAAGGGAAAGGCACAATCCAGAAAGGCCACAGTAATCAGCCACAGCCAAAAAGAACTTTTAGAAAAGTTTTTAAAAGCAGTGAGTCAAAAACCAGATTTCAAGGGGTTAAGGAAGGGAGATACAGAAAGAAACGAGAGCCTGTTTTGTATGAATTCAGGAAATTTGGCAGGAAAAGGCAACTGAGAAATGGGAAGGTAACTGGAAAAGGGTCAAGTGAAACTCTTTCACGTTGGGAATACTTGCTTCTATTTAAAGGTGTTATGAAAAGATTCGGTAAAAAGAAAAAGACTGAACACATCAGAGAGGAACAAGTACGTAAAGGAGGAGGATCCCTTGAGAGTTAGAAAGTTTCTCACCTCAAAGAAGAGGGACACCGGATTTCTAAGCCTGGAAAGATGAGAGGATGGCTCCAGGGACGGAGGCAGTGGTATGCAATGGTTCTTCAGGTGTGTAGCCTTAATGGTTCCAATCAAATATGAAGTGAGAATGATTTAAAGCGGCACATCTCAAAACGTGATGTACGTACACGTCATCTAGGGATCTTGTGAAAATACAAATTCTGATTCAGTAGGTCTGGGGTGAGGCCTGAGAATCTGCATTTCCAACAAGTTCCCAGGTGGTACCTGTGCTGCTGACCTTCATGTACAAGATCCAACTACTAAGAGTCTTAGGATGCAGGAACAGAGAACAACATGGAAAAGAGGAAATTATCAAAAGCCTAATCGAAGGAATCTTCCTTGAGGAGAAGGAAGGTCTCCAGAATGAAAGGGCTCCCTAAGCAGGATGAATGAAACAAGACAGCCCAGAAGGAAACAAGACATCCTGGTTAATTTCAGAACAAGGACCACAAGAACTTCTCTCCAGAGATAACCAACAGGTTGGCTGCAAAGCTAGGAGAATAAAACTAGTATCATATGTTTCATCAGAAATGCAGGGGCTCCAACATATACAATGTTCTGAGGGAGGATTATTCTTACATTCTGGAATGTAATATACCCAGCCCAACTATCATTCCAAGAGGATACTCAGATCAAAAGCACGACTTGCTCAACAAGAACCTATGGATTTGCTTTCTCAGGGCTGTTTCTCATTTCATGTTTCCATGAGTCTACTGGAAAAATGGCAATCTGAAATTCAGTAAAAACAAGGCAGTAAAAGTAATGAAGTCCAGATATACTGATCTGATTTTCTGAATTTATCTAGAGGAAGTCAAGAATTGAATGAGATACAGGAAAAAAAAAAAAATGAGGTACAGTCATTTAGGAATGAGGGAGTAGGTCGTGTTATCCAGGAGAGGCAAGGAGAGGTCGACGGCGGAGACCTGAAACAAAGAGGTCGATCCATTCCTGTGTCGATGGACATTTAGGTTGTTTCCATGTCTTGGCTATTGTAAATAGTGCTGCAATGAACATTGGGGTGCGTGTATTTTTTCGAATTAGTTTTCCCGGATACATGCCCAGGAGTGGGATTGCTGGATCATACGTTAACTCTATTTTTAGTTTTTTAAGGAACCTCCATACTGTTCTTCATAGTGGCTGTATCAATTTACATTCCCACCAACAGTGCAAGAGGGTTCCCTTTTCTCCACACCCCCTCCAGCATTTATTATTAGTAGACTTTTTGATGATGGTCATTCTGACCAGAGTGAAGTGATCCCTCATTGTAGTTTTGATTTGCTTTTCTCTAAGAATTAGCGATGTTGAGCATCTTTTCATGTGCCTGTTGGCACATGTTCTCTGTTCCACTCTTTATATTGTAGAAATTCCTGCTGGATGCGATTGTTTAGCCAGATAAATGTCAGGTGCGGGAAAGCTCACATCACTGAACTGCTGCCCTCAGATGACCTCAGGCAAGTATGGAAGGGCAGGCTGATACTCGGGCCTGCAAGAAAATGGTAAGGGCAGAACGGACAATCTCAGAATCCAAAAGTCTAGGACATGTATGGGACTACCCGCCGTCATTTTCTTTTTGAGCAAGAGTTGGCACATTTTTTCTGTAAAGGGCCAGATAGCTAATATTGAACATTTGCAGGCCATAACGTCCCTGTGGCAACTACTCAACTCTGCTACTATGTTAACTGCAAGTAACCACAGACAATACGTAAGTGAGTGGGTGTGGCTGCGCTAATAAAACCTCATTTACAAAAATTGCCGACAGATGGGATTTGGCCCCCAGGCTGTAGTTTACCAGCCTGCCCTAGAGCAAAGCCTAGTTCTATTACCTGGAGAAGTAACTGCAGGATTGTTCCAAAACTCTAAGAGAACACTGAGGAATGATTTTCATTAAGAACAGTTAACATCATGGGATTTCCCTGGTGGTGCAGTGGTTAAGACTCCACGCTCCCAAGACAGGGGACCCAAGTTTGATCCCTGATCCAGGAACTATGTCCCACATGCATGCTGAAACTGAAAGGCTGTTCACACTTCATATACATTTTCCTGTTGTTTTGATTTCATTGAACATATATTATCGCTTGGTCTGACTGTGATTATTTTACATGCCCAGAGTAAAACTGGTAAAAATCCCTGCCTTTAAGATGCTTATATTCCAGTGGGGAAGCATGGGCAATAAATACACTAACGAGTAAAATCTAAGGTATATCAGATGGCGGTAAAGGTGCTAAAGGGAAAGGAAGTCGGAGGAGACATAGGGAATGTGTGTGTGTGTGTGTGTGTTCGTGCGTGCACGTATGTGTGTCTGCAGGGCATTATGTGCTCGCGGAGTGGCCCAGGCAGCACTGTGCTGACCGGTCAGTGCCTCTGCCTTACCACTGGTGACTGTCTTGAACATCAGCCTTCAGGTGGGATTGCTTTTTCAAAGTGATTGGCAGGGAGGCCTCACTGGCCAGGTACCATTTAAACAGAGACACAGTGAAGCTGGAGGGGTGAGTCAGGCGGACATTTGGAGGAAGGGCATTTCAGGCCCAGGGATCAGCGAGCCCCAGCCCTAAGGCAGGCCCGTGTGTGGCGTGGCTTCGAAACAGCCAGGAGCTGAGTGTTCCTGAAGCAGACGGAGCCCAATCAAAGGCACTCACCCTTTAAGTTGTGAGAGCTCACCTTTGATGGCTCTGAAAGGCAGTCACAGTTTCCTCTTGTACTAGGCAGTTGAAATAAACCCTGCTCAAGTTCAAGTTCATTGCTCTGGGATTTTGAATGGCCTTCAGTGATTCTAAATCCTTGTCTAATTTAAAGATCAATGTCCCGGCCACCCAGAGGCAGTCTTCTCTGTGGTGCTCTAGACCGTATTGTAGACACTTTAAGGACATTCTTGAGTAAAACGTGTGCTGGTTTTACTTCTGAAACGACCACAAAGTACACACTTTGCCCCAACCAACTTCCTCCTTCCTGGACCTTCCAGCAGCGTGTGTTTATAGCGCCCTCTCCTGTCTGGCATCAGCACTACGCTTCTCCACAAGACTTGGCTGCACACCCACCCACCAGCCACCAGCCGCCAGCTACCACCCACCACCCACCACATGCTGAGCCGGGGGCTCAGAGTGGCTGCAAATGGCCTAGACATAATAGATGCCTATGTTTCCTCATGCGTTCACTTCCTTTCCCAGCCTAGCCTACATTTAGCAGTTCTATTGTCTAAAAATGCTGTCTCCTGTGGTCTGTTAACCTCTATTCTCTCTGGCTTGCCATCTGGCTCCTGACCAGCAAGCCGTGTGCATTTCATTTCTGCGCCAGTATTGGTGGGTTTCTGCTCCATCTCTCTGTGTCTCTTTTCCTCTTCTTGGTGGGCATGGAAGACAGAACCCCAGTCTGTTTAGGTAAATTCCTAGCCAATCAGATCCTGGGGCTTGGAGTCCAAGAGCTACACCCATGGTGGTTTGGACCTTAGCACAGAAAAGCCAGAGAAGCAGGCTGTTCCGAGCCCAGCCATGAACATGCATTGTCCTCTTAGGTTCTTTCTCCTAAGGGAGTGAAAGTAAGGTACAGTGGGTAATTGAGGATGGGGGTAGATCTTGCATTAGGGGATTGCTTTGGGGTAAACTGTATCCTCCCCAAGTTCACATGTTGAAGCCCTAACCTTCCCCAAATGTGACAATATTTGGAGATGGGGTCTTTGGAAGGTGATGGGGTCTTTGGGAGGTAATTGGGCTTAGATGGGCTCATAAGGATGGGACACCAAAGGTGGGATTAGTGTCCTTATGAAAAGAAGTGAGACCAGAGCTCTCTCTCTCCCTCCAGCCTCTCCCTCCTACCCCCTCTCTCTCTCTCCCATGTGAGGACACAGCAAGAAAGTGGCCATCTACAAGCCTTCACCAAGAATCAAATATACCAGCACCTTGATCTTGGACTTCCCAGCCCCCAATCTGTGGTATTTGGTTACGGCAGCCCGAGCTGACTGAGACAGAGCCCCAGAGCCTCCCTCTTTTCCTATGGAGATTAATAAACCATTTCCATCAACTCTACTCCATCCTTTTCTCCAACCTCAAAACAGAACAAAACGAAAAAAGAATGCTATTAATTATTTACTAGAAGCCGTGTTTCAAGGCAATTAGTTGTCTGAGTTCCCTTCAGGTGGAGCAGAGATGGCTCTGCTGAGCGTTCCCACTCAGGGGGGCCCTTTCCCAGCCCCACCCACGGCAACCCTGAGAGCAGCCTGGAATGAGACGCTGGGGAGGAAGAGACGGGTGTGGGAAGTATTTTTGCCCTGAAACCCATAGTTAAAAGACCACTTCAACCCTGACTCTCCTTCTGGTCTCGCTTTCATCTTCCTTCTAGATTGAGTCGTGCCCAATCCTTTTCCCCTGCTCTCAAGGCTCACTCTTTCTGCCTTCTCATCCTCAGCAAATTAAGCACCGGAGTGGGCTTCCTGGCTGCGGGCGGCACCTGGAGCACCTTGGGAAGCAGGGAACCGAGGATGAGGGGGTGGGGACAAGGGAGCGGGCACACGTGTCTGTCTCTCCGCTATCACTGCCGCCTGCCTGGTCCCCGCTGGTGGAGAACGTGCCCAGCCCTGCAAACGAACAGTCTGTTCTCGTTGCTGTTACATTTGAGATGGAAAATAGAAAAAACTATACAATAATCAGATTGAAAAGCGGACCCCGCCTGGCCTCCCCTTTGCTTTCTGTGTGTAAAATGGGGCGGAAGATGGGTCGGAGGCCAAGGGATGGTGGGGTGGGAGCCGCTTGGCCTTCTGTGATCCTGAACAGCTCCATCTGACCGTCCTGGGGTTTGTCTCCTTGCTCTTGGCTGGCACAGGGTGTAATCCACCTCCCACTCCAAAGTCTCCCTGGCAAAGTTCTGCAGTAATGCTCTCTCACTGGCTCTATGTGTGGGATGGGAGGCTAAGAAAGTGGTCCTGTTTGGGGCTTAGCAAAGGTTTTTCTACAGGAAGGGTGATGTTTTAAACGCACTTCATCCACTTGGAAAGGGAGAAGGGGCAGGGGAAGCAGAGGGACCCAGGCCTTTCCTTCTCTTTTGAAATGAATTGTGCTCATCTCCATACCCCCCGCCTCAAGTTTACAGACTGGAATGGATGGAGAGAGCATCTCCAAGATGACGAGCCTTCTACGCGCCAGCTCTGGGGATGGAGGGAGATGGGATGGAAAGGAGGGAGAAGCCCCAGATCCTGTCCCGAGTTTTCCGGGAGAGCTGTACGCACAGACTCAAATTTAAAGAGGCTGGATTGCACGAGGGCGGCAGAAGAGGGCCTGGGAAAGCCACGCGGCCCCTCCCGATGTGGCACCCACTGTAACTGCACCATTTGCAACCTCTAATTACACCGCTGCTGGCAAGAATGAGGTCATGGTGTCTGCAAGTGACTTTCTCAGTAACGAGCCCCTCTCAAAGTGGCAGTCTCCCTGTTCAGCCTCCTCCTGGGCTGGTGAAACTCTAAGAAGCAAAATCAGATAGCAAAATCAGATAGCTCCCGTGTGTGTGTGTGTGTGTGTGTGTGTGTGTGTGTGTGTGTGTGTGTGTGTGTGTGTGTGTGTGTGTGTGTGTGTGTGTGTGTGTGTGTGTGTGTGTGTGTGTGTGTGTGTGTGTGTGTGTGTGTGTGTGTGTGTGTGTGTGTGTTTATGCACGCAGGCCGAGGCCAGAAACAGCCTAAGATGGATAGAGACGAAGACTTGCTGGAAGGGTACCATCCTCGTAGCTCTCTAACAAGCAGGCATTTCTGGAGATGTCCTACACAAAGGGACAACCTCCTCCCTCACCGCAGCCACTGGTTGGTGCCCTGCCCTGGCCTTTGGGGATTAAACTCCCAGGAGAAGGTGTATGGGGTTACACATGGTTGTGCAAACATGTCTCTTTCTACAAAGAGAACAAATGCTGTTCGGAGCCTCCAGTTCAGACTCCTGCTACTGAAGTCTGGGACTGGACATGAAGAGGGTAGACGTTTGGGTGGATGTGAGCTCCCGCCCTCAGAGAACAGAGATACAGCCTTTCTGCTGGTCCTTTGCTGGCTGAGGAGAGGTCGCTGGCAAAGCTGGCTCTCAGGCCCCCTCTGTGAGCCAAAAGTGTAATAGCACCAGTGTAATAGCTGCATGCCCAGCTGTTCTCCGAGGTCTAGGAAGGGCCTGCGCTCTGGGAGGGGGCAGTTAGGGCAGGGAGTGTGCAAGGCCCCAGCTGGGCATCCCTAAGCAACTGGCAATGGCATGGCCAGTAAGACGAAGGAGGGCTGGCCACACTTGGGCCACCTGCCCCCAAAGCCCTCCCCTTTACCAGGCAGCCAGCCAGAACGGCTTTGGTCTGGGATGGAGCACAGGTTGCCAGGGGAAAAAGTTGCAAAATGATGTTTGTATTAGGCGATGGAAGCATGTAGGGAAAGTGGGCTGGCTTCTCAGCTGTTTTCAGAAAATGCCCATGGTTCTTTTTCCAGGGCAGGTGAGATGGGAATATAAAAGTAATGAAACGTCTGCAGGGCTGTGTCTGCTCCAGAGCAAGCAGAAGGGGTGCCCTCTGGGCTGGAGTGGGCCGCCAGGGAGAGAGAGGAGAAAAGCGCTGCGCCCACAGGTGGAATCTAGTGGCTCTTTGCTCCCAGCAGAAACGCCAAAGGGACAGGGAGACTCCACGTGGCTCCGCAGGTGCAGTGCCGGGGAGCATGAAATGGAAATGTTTTCATTTCTTTTAAAATCAGAAGAAATCAATGAACTTTTAGGTTGAAGAAAATTGTTTTAATATGTAATATTAATATATTTGTGCCAACGCAGTCATAAATATTATTTTAAATATATATAGATTCCTTTTTTTTTTTTAATGGAGGAAGGGATCCATGGAAGCAAAGCTGTCTAGTACCCAGGAATGTTTAACTGGGTCCTGCAAACCTGAGCTGGCCTTCCCCCTCAGCAGGGCTGCTAACTCCTGTGGTCTACAAGCAAGGAAGCCTCCGAGCTTCCCTTTTATAGCTTCCTCGCTAATTTCCCATTATTCTACCCTTTGCAAGCAGAGCTCAAAAGGAAAAAAAAAAAGAAGAAACAAAGAATGCATATGCCTTGGCACCAACTTCACTTTCTCAGCCGTCTGTAAGTCCCAGGCCTCTCCTTTGTCTTGCTCTCCTCCCTGAGCGGTTCTTTTGAAAGCCTGACCTGGGAAGGGGAAACTGGAATCAACCAGTTGCCCGAACCCCTCTTTCCAGTACCCCACCCCCCACCCCTATTACTCAACGTCCGCGAAGGGTGTCGAGGTTCCCGGCTCGGGGAGAGAGGTCCGATGAGGCCTTTGAGAGCGGGGTGCGGGGCCGAGGCTGGAAGGGAAGGCTGGCCGAGAGAGCCGTGGGGCTCTGGGCGCATCCCGCCCCGGCCAGGTTCGAGGTTAGCACTGCTGCTCTCCCGCGGCTCCCGGAGAGGCTGGGCGCCCGCGGCCGCGCAAACGGCTCGTGTTTCCACGGGGCTCGCTCCCGGGCCTGGCTCGGGGCCGCCGCCGCCGCCGCCCCCCTCCCCGGGCGCAGGCTGCTCTTCAGTCGCGGCCACGGGGTAGCGCTCGGCCCCCCTCGCCGCGTCTCCGCCTCCGCCTCCGCCGCGCTCGTCCCCGGCTCACGCGGCCCGCGCAGCTCCCGCTCGGCGCAGGCAGGAGTGGCTCTCCGGACGCCGAGCCCGGGAAGCCGAGAGCGGCGGGTCCGGAGAGCGAGCGGCCGAGGCGGCCGGCGGCGCGACCGAGGCGCTGGGGCGGGCGCGGCGGCCGCTGCTTCTCCTGCCCGGGAGGTCGGCGCGCGCCGGGCGTCCGAGGAGGCGCCGCGCCCCCGGAACCGGCGCCGCCCGCCAGGCTCTCCGCGCGCCTCGCCGAGAGCTCCGGCCGGGGAGCGGCGGAGGGCAGAGCCGCCCGGCTCCAGCCTCGGGCCAGCAGGAGGCTCCGCGTCCGGCCGCCGGCGACAAGCCCGGGTCGCCGAGCCCAGCAGACGTCCCCGCCGCCCCGCAGCCGGAGCGGACATGGACTCGCGGGGCGGCGCGCCGGGCCGCGGGACCCGCAAAGTTTGCTAGCCCGCTGGGCGCGGAGCCGAGGGCGCGCACGGGCCCGGCGTCCCCAGGAGGGACCGAGAGTCCCCGGATTAGCCGCCGGGGCGGTGCAGCCGAGAGAGGTGGTTCGGCCCCGCCAGATGCCGCCTGCAAAGTTAGAGAGAAGAAAACTTCAGCTCCAGGGAGATTCGGACCGCTATGCTCACCGCGCCTCCTGAACCCGGCGCCCCTGAAAGAAGCCCCGCACCCGCGTCTGCCGCCGCGCTCGCCTCCCGCGCGGCCCCGGGGGCCCGGCGCCCGGATCGGCGGTGACTGCGTCCGCGCGGAGCACCCAACCAGGGGGCGGGCAGGGGGCGGGCAGGGGGCGGGCAACGTGGCCACGGGAGGAAGTTTCCTGAAGTTGTCGCTTTATTCCGGAGCCCGGCCCGCGACCCGGTCAGATCAGCGAGGCCGCCCTGCCCGGGAGAAGAAGTCGGAGTTGGGCTGCTAAGCGGGGAGGCGCCCCGAGACCGAGAGCGGCTTCATTCTCCTCCTCTTTGCTCGCGCCTCGCCTTCCCGGAGCGCCGCGGGGATTGGACTTGTACTAAAGAAGAGGAGGAAGGGTTGGGGTCGCCAGCGCCTCCCCTCCCCGGCGGATACCGCTCCGGGCCGGAGTCGCGTAGACAGTCTCCCGGGACGTAGCCACGGGGTACCGGACCTCACCAGGATTATAAAACTGTACGGCAGACCAACCCCCCGAAGAAAAGGCTGGTTGCCATGTGGGGACTACTGATCTGGACTCTGCTGGCCCTGCACCAGATCCGCGCGGCCGGAGCCCAAGGTACAGTGCCGCCCCCAGTGGGGCTGGGGAAGGGGCGCGGGAGGGGCGCGGGAGCTCGCTGGCCTCACGGTCGCCTCCGGGACCCCAGGCTTGGCCTGGGCAGAGCCCTCTCCCGGGAGTTTCAGGCCCCTTTCCCCGAGTTTGGGGGTTCTCTTTGGGGGGCTGGAGCGGTCTTGCTGATACTTGTGGCTTCCGAATAAGGGAAGGTGGGGGTCCGTGCAGGGAGGCGTCGCTCGTGGAGGCTAAGAGGAGTCGGGGGGGGGGGTCGCTACCCCCCCACCCGGGCTGTGAGTGCCCTCGGGCTGGTGTGGGAGGGGCGCGCCATTCCGTGCCGGGCTCAGCGCCCGGCTGCACCCAGCTCCTTAGGCCGGGCTCCTGGGTCCCCGCTCGGTGTCCGCGGGGAAGGGCAAGGCCCTGCCGGGCACGCGCTGGCCGCCCCGGGGCGAGGCAGTGGGGCGGGAGGGCGGCGGGAAGGAGCCGGAGTAGAGCGCTGGGTTCCTGGATGGTCGCCCCGGGAGGGCAGTCTCGGGGCCTGGCCAAGTCTTGGAGCCCGCGCCTGGCTGCCTGGCCGGCCGCCAGGGCTGGGGTGGGTGCTTCGCGGTGCTCGCCGGAGGCGAGGTCTGAGGGTCTGAGGCCCTCTCCTCTCGCGCCCGCCCCCAGACACACTCAGCGTCCCGCCTTTGCCTCCAGCTCCACTGGCCGCTCAAGTGTCTGCAGCCGCCGCTCTGACCTGTAGCTGCCTGGAGCAGCGTCAGGGTGGAGAAGGGCTGGTGGGTTTGGGGTGGGAGTGTTGGGAAGGAGGAGGAGGCGTGATCGATCCGCCCTGCCCCCCTCCAGAGGGCGGATGCCCAGACAGACCGCCAGTCCTCGGGCAGGTCCCAGCGGGGGAGGGCGGCTGCACCCGTGCCTCCTTGCCTTTGGTGTTCGCAGATCCAGACAGCAGTGCCAGCGGTGTCCGAGCGGCGCCTGCTGGGGGCGGCGGGAGACGAAGCCTGGACTGAGCTCCAGGACTCCCAGGGCTTGGCCTTCCTTCTTCCAGGCTCGGGAGGGGGCCTGGACCCACCCAGGGGGCGCCGGTCTGCGGAGGCTGCAACCTCGAAAGGGCCCCACCCCATTTCTGGAGTCCCGGAGTCGCAGGGAAGAAGGGACTCCAGTGAGCCCAGCGTCAGGCAGCCCAGAGAGGCAAGAGCAAACAGATAAAAATAATCAACTCTCACTCACAGGGTGGAGGGGAGGATTTTACAACGTAATTTGCGTTAAAGCACTTAGAAATTTTGTAACGGGGCCCTGTAAATGTAAGGTAATAAAAGTTATTATTTTTATGATCATCATAAAATCTTCTAGCAGGCAGGGACTTCAGAGGTCGTCTTATTCTAGTAGCCGTTTAACAGATGGGAAAACTGAGGTCTAGGGGCATTAGGGGACTTGGCGAAGGCTGCTGGGTGACCTGGGGGCAGGAGTCTGGACTGGGACCAGGTGAGTTCTAAGCCCCTCTCTCCCTGGAACCAGGACCATCTGCAGCTGGGGTGGGCTTGCTGGGACGGGGCCCTTCTTCTAAGGGTCCAGGGGGAATGGGAGGCTGGCAGAATAGAACAGGTTAGTCCTGGGGCACCTCACAGATTTGTTCTGAGGTGTCCATGGGGTTACTAGCTGAAAGCCAGGAGGCTGGGAGGACTCTGAGGGGTGTCCGTCTCTATCTGGATGCTTCTGACTTAATCACCGCACAGACTCCAGTAACCCCACGATTTCCCTGGGCAGGCGGCTCGTTAGTTCTTGTTCCATCCAAAACCAGGCTTGTAAGGAGTCCCCAGGGCACCTGAAGGTCCTTCCTTCTGGGTCGGCAAGTCGTTTCCATGTCCCACCTCCACACCTGTCCCATCCACCTAAGTCCAAGATTCCACGCGTCCGTCCTGCTGAAGTTCAGGCCAGGCCACCTCATGTCCTTGTGCTTCCAGCGGGAGGGGCTCGCCCTGTCAGAAGTGGCGAAGGTCTCTTTGATTGATTCCCTCTCTCTCCCGCTTCTCTTGTTTGCTGCCGGCTTGAGCGAGGCTGCCCAGGTTCCCTGCTGCTCCGTTGGTGTTCTCTGGCTCCGAGAGAGTGTTTTCCAGCATCCATCGGGTACTCTCCCTCCATTTGTCTCCAGGGCGGCAAACCATGCAGAGGATTATGGGAACTTGGTCTCGGCCCAGGTCTGGGGGCACTGCTGCGTTGTGTGTCGGGGGAACAGGGTCAAGCATGGGGTTCCAGGGGGTTGTTTCTCATCTGCTTTGGGGTTAGAGTGTGGAGTCTCTCCTTTGCTTTTTTCTCCTTTTGCTTTGCTTTTGAGTTTGAGGCCATGCCATTAACCCTTTGGGCTGGTTAGAGCCACTGGCGCTGTTTGTCACTTCTGAGCCCACGAGCCCCGTTCTCTAATCATGATACAGAGCGAGGGACCAAGCCGTCTTCCTGTCTTGGGACAAACCTCACATTGGCTGCCGGATTTATCTAGACTTAACCTAGTTTTTTTCAGGTGCAGAACCTGGGCAACACTACCTGTTTATACTGAAAGCTACCATTTGATCGTTGCCCCTGAAACGTGATGTCACATGATTCCCACTCTTTCCCCAAACTCAGCGCAGGGGTGTTGTAAAAAGAGCAGAGTACGTATGAGGACACCAGGTATTCCGGGGGTGCCTAGCAAGTGCCTGGCACATAGGAGGTGCTCAGTAAAGGGTAATTGTGATTATTGTTGTTATTATGATTGTTTGTACACTATTAGCCAGGAGACCGTGAGTTCCTGGCCACCCACTGAAAAGGCCTTGAATGCCTTTTCCTCACCCAAGACCCTTCTCTGACTTCCTTCTGTGGCCGCATCACCATGACCCAAAGTGGCCCTGCAGTGGTCCCGATCCAGACTCCCAGGCACTCGGATTGGAGGGTGTCTGCATTTTAACAAGCACCTCGCAAGATGTTTCACGTGCCTCGAAGCTTGATCACTGCTGGTGGACATCTTTCAGAGGCTGGGAGGCTGGAAGGAGGGCAGCAGAGCCCAGCCAGCTGGTCCAGAAGCTTCTTTCAAGTGAACGGTGCCTGGGGGAGGAACAGAGGGGAGTCTGAGCTGAGGGAACCAGGCGGTGGGAAAACCCTGAAGGGGGATTGGGAAGCCCAGCCCCGGAGGATCCCGAAGGCCCCAAAGGGAGAAAGTTTACTGCTGGGAGGTAATCATAATAAAAGCCAAACAGCACTCAAGGGAGTGGGATGAAAGTTTAATTACATGCTGTGGCTAAGCTATAATTATTAATTACTGACAGCAAAAAATAACTTATTGATCAGGGCTTCATACTCATTACCACAAGGCCGACTGGCGTGCTTGCCTGCGGCTCAGCTGGTATGTGTCAAGAGACCCCGCCCCACGCGAGGGTGGCCCTGGGGGTGTCCCTGTTCCCTACCTCCCCTTCTCCCAGGGCCAGAGAGGTGGCTCTCGGCCCTGCACACCCCTTGCCCTCGCCCTGTGCACCCCTGGGCTTCAGCTGGGCAGTCTGGAACATTCTGGCTGTGGATTGATGAGTGACACCGTTCGGTGCTTGTTTTGGCCGCAGAAGATCACCCCTGGCTGGGGTGGACAGACTCAGGACCCCCCGCCCAGAGACCAAATCATGCTGGCAGCCTGATACCTGCCTCAGAAACTCTCCCTTTCGTGCATTTGTTCGGCAAATATTTATCGACCGCCTCTCCTTTATGTCCTCTGCTGGAAGGCCAAAGTAGGGGCCAGGAACCTTGTTCCATCAGGGAAGGGAGGCTGGGAAAGAGGCCAAGTCCTTTACAGCAGTTTTCTGTTTAAACAGTGCCTGAACGGCCGACTTTAAAATAGTGTGTTAAACTGCGTATTGGTATGCACTGCGTCTTGTACCACAGGACACAATTGGGCTGTAAGCTAAATGGTAATAGAGAATGAGCTTGTTCTCTGTCCTGAGGACTAACATGATCAGTACATTTGACTTGAAAGAAAGATGAAAAATCATCTAGTGCTGTCCCCTGCCTACAAGCCTGGGACAAGTGGCCATGTGGTCTCTGCTTGCATACCCCTGGCGATGGGGGACTCACTACCTTACAAAACAGGCTGGTTGTTAGACAGTCGTGCTTTATGTTGCTGAAGCTCTCTGTGTCTGGTTATCCTAGGGTTTGGCTGTGGGTGAAGGAGTCCTCTGATTGGCTGGAACCTCGCCCTCCCTGCCCTCTGCCTCCTGGCCCCTCAGGGAGTCAGGAAACTGAGTTGGAATTGATGCAGGGTGTTAGGGTGCTGCCTGCGGGATTTCCACCCTGGCCCCGCCTGGAGCACATTGCCGCAGACAGCCCTGGAGCTGCCTGAAGCGGTGGGAATTAGTCATCATAAATTTAGGGCCTTGGGATGCCAATAGCAACAAATGGGCCAGCAGCAGCCCCAACTGCCTGTAATGGAAAGGAAAACAAGCCGGGTTGCTGAGACATCCCCGCTACTAACCCCACCACTCGTCCTCCCACCCACTCCTGTCCTCCGGGGACAGAAGGCGGGGCCAGTGAGCAATGCCGAGCCAGGGACCCACCGGCACTGCTCAGGGTCCTGGAGGGAGTGGAGGGAGGGGAGGGAGGGGCTGCACAGCTTGTCTCATCAGACTCCCCGAGCCAGGTGTCTGGTCCAGAAAGCCCCTCTCTGAGCCCCGGGAGCCCCACTGAGGCCCCTCTCCTGCCGATACTGGAGGTGCCAACATGGCAGTGGCGATGGCTTCCGGCCTGGTCCTGGGCTTCCTCTATCGCTGAGCCACCCGGAGCTGAGGCCCAGTTTCCTCATCTGTAAAATGAGGAAACGGAGTTAAAAATAAGTCTTATTATCTATCTCGTAGGATTTTTTTTTTTGTAATGTTAAATGAGATTTTCTCCATCACTTTAAAGATGCCCTTAGTAAGTGTTAAGTGCTTATAATGTGTGGGCCACCAGGTATAAGGATGTCATAACCCACACCCCTCGCTCCCACACACACATCCTCCTCTCCAGCCTCACCTTCGCTCACTGCTGTCCACCGCACTGACCGCCTTTGTGTTCCTAGACCTCACCACTGTGCTCTGGCCTCTGAACTGGCGCTGGAGGGTCCTGTGGTCCCTGCAGCCGTGCCCACTCCTCCCAGATGTCTGCACAGCTCAGTCCTTATTTAATCGGGCCTTTCCTCTGATGTCCCTGATCCGTCCCTAAACACCCTGTAACGTGGCATCTCCAAGCACCCACCCCTGAGCCTGCTTTCCTCTCTCCACAGCCCTCAGCTCCATCTGACATATATTGGCTTGTTTATTGCTGGTTTCTCTCACGTGGGCGGGGCTTTATATTATCCCCTGCTGTATCCCCAGCTGCTAGGAGAGTGCCTGGCAGATAGAAGGAGCTCAACAAATATGAATTAGTGAACAAAGAATACATCAATGAATGTGTGAATGAATGAACACTTAACTACGGCATAAAGCCCTCTGTCATCTGGTCTCTACCTGCTTCTCCAGCTCCTCTCCAGCCGCTCACCCACTCTCACGGGCCCCTCTGCATATCACCTACGCCCCGTGCCGTGGAGCCCCCACTGCGATGAACAGCCAAGCCCCTCAGGGATGGGAGCCCTGCCCTCCAGCCTGGGCTTCCGTGGAATAGTGTTTATTTTTTTTTAACTTTTTATTTTACATTGGAGTATAGTTGATTAACAATGTTGTGTTAGTTTCAGGTGTACAGCGAAGTGATTCAGTTCTACATACACGTGTATCGATGCTTTTTCAAATCCTTTTCCCATTTAGGTTGTTACACATTGATAATATTGAGTAGAGTTCCCTGTGCTATATAGTAGGTCCTTGTTGGTTTTCCATTTTAAATATAGCAGTGTGTACTTGTCAATCCAGAATGGTGTTTCTGCTGAGCCAGGAGCCCTTGCTCAGACTTCCTCGCCCCTGTTCCCAGCTTTTCCCACCTCTGGCCCTGCAGGTGAAGCTGCATCTACCAGTAGGGCCTCTGGGTTGGGTCCTTGCTGAATCTCTATCAGCTGGGCTCCGTCTTTCGATGGGGAGGAAATTGGGAGGACTGGTAGGGAGCTTAGGTAATGCCCATCCAGGCATGGAGGCAGCTTTTGAAATACCTGAGAGGGGAAGACATGCATTTACAATTAAATACTCTAGCCTGGCTCACTTCCCCTGGCAGCCCATTGGCCAGAGCTGATCACGTGGTCCCACCCAGTGGTCCTTCCCAGGCAAGGGAGCTGGGAAGTGCGGTCTTCTGTGAGCTGGAAAAAGAGCATCTCGACGCGCACTGGTGATGTCGAGCATTCCTAATAACTGCAGAGATGATACTGTGGTCTCCAGAAGAGCATTTCATACAGAGAATCACTTCCCCCAAGACAGGGCCATCCCTAAAGCATACCCCTGTCTGTGCTCTTACTTTCCTGCCTTTTGAGGTTTGTTTTTCCTTAAGCTGTTGAGAAGTGGCATGTAGAGGGGCCAGTGCCTTGGAACTGGGCCAACCTGGGTTCAAGCTCTGTCAGTTTGGGTTCATCTCTGCCACTTTGCATTCCATCACTTATATGCTCAAGCCCCGTTGGCTTGTTTGTAATACAAGGAGAAGTAAATGAGATGACACAAGCAGAGCACTCGGCATGGAGCCTGACATATCAGAAGCACTTAATAAGCTAATGTAACTATATTTGTGCTTCTGTATTTGCCCCGCCAAAGGGTCTTAAGATTGAATCTCAGGTTGCATTTTGTTTCCAGATTTTTCCCCTGGTATTTTTTCTCCATATTTCCCCCGTATCTTCCTCTTGCTTCAGTTTCTTTTGCGTCTTCCCCAGTGTAGAATGATTTGGCCTCCTCTCCCCATCCTAGGGATCTAAAGAGGGGAAGCCAGCTCCCAATTGCCACCCAGTTCTTTGTGTCAAGTGCATTACAGTCGTTACCTGCCTCTGACCTCCTTCACCTCCAACGTGTGGGTAACCTGAGGCTCAGAGCCATTGCCTGCCCAAGGCCCCACAGCTAGGAAGTCAGGATTTGTACAATAGCCAGGTCATGGAAGCAACATAAATGTCCATTGACAGACAAATGGGTAAAGAAGGTGTGGTACATATATACAGTGGAATATTACTCAGCCATAAAAAGGAATGAAACTGGGTCATTTGTAGAGACGTGGATGGACCTAGAGATGTCATACAGAGTGAAGTAAGTCAGAAAGAGAAAAACAAATACCGTATATTAACACATACATGCGAAATCTAGAAAAATGGTACAGATGAACTGGTTTACAGGACAGAAATAGAGATACAGATGTAGAGAACAAACGTATGGACACCAAGCAGGAAAGGGAGGGGGGTGGGATGAATTGGGAGATTGGGATTGACATATATACACTAATATGTATAAAATAGATAACTAATGAGAACCCGCTATATAGCACAGGGAACACTACTTCACTTTGCTGTACAGTAGAAACTAACACAATATTGTAAAACAACTGTACCCCAATAATAAAAAAAAGAAGTCAGTATTTGAACCCAGGGCTCTATGGGGCATCTTTCCACTGCCCCGGGCTGCCCTGCACCTGCACGACATCCTTCACTGATATCTTGCCGATGAGAGATGCCCAGCCTGTCGTGCTTTGTGGCCCAGGGGCGGGGGTGGAGTTTGGAAGTCGCCCTGGGAATTCCTCCTTCTCCTCCTGACCCTCCTGGTTCTTGCCTCTGCCCCAGTTGTGTCCTCAGTGGGCCTTAAGCTGGCAGAACATGAGCGGTCGGGGGGGAACCCCTTCCTCCCTTGCCTCCTCTCTTGCTTTCCCCTGTCCCCTCCCTGGAGATGTCTGGGGAGTCTCCCTAGGGTCACCTGGGGTGTTCATGACTGGCTGGCCAGTGACCGACCTCCAGAGAGTCTTCTAAGCTGAATCGGGTAGAGAAAAGCAGCAATTAAACTTTGATGCCATTTAGGAAGCTATTAGTGACCCAGAGGGGTGATGAAATTTTGATGATGTGCTAATCCTGAAAGGAGAAAATATTATTGGCCGTAATGCAGCCCATTCGGGGAGTTCGGCTTCTGGGGTGGACACGGTGACTCTCCAGGGCCTGCTGGAGCCCGGGCCCGGGTCCCCCACACCTGGATTCCTCCACAGGGGTGCAAACGTGCAAATGGGGAGGGAGGTGTGTTGTCTAAAGTCTGAGCAATGGCACCTGCACGACTGCCTTGTCCCATATCATGTGAGCCGGGTCTGAATCTGGTACAGATGCCCCATTCCTTGCTTTGAACTATGAGGGCCAATCCAGAGTGTGCCATCAGAGGGTCCAGGTGGGACAGAACAGGCCTCTAAGGGGCCTGAAACATACACGACTCCCTGAATTCATTTACCCGTCATCTACTGCTTGGATGACCTTAGATCAGTTACATAGCCTATCTGTGCCACGGTTTTTCCATCTGTAAAATGGAGATAACAGTCGTCCTCACCTCACAGGGTTGTGACAAGATTTAATGAGATAACGATAAGCTCTTAGGACAGAGCTCAGTGTCTAGCAAACACTGAGTAAGTGTCCATCATCGTCATTATTGTCATCTTGGTGTCAGCGAAGCAAGGTCAGCTTTGGGCCTACAATTTGTCATGCGCCCTGTCCCCAAATGCCGCTGCTCTCTTTCTGTTTCACAGACCTGCCAGTAGCATCTAAACTTCCATTATTAGGGATTTGTTTATTTGGTTGAGACATTCCCTGCCTCCAGCTTAAAATGCAAATACGTGACTGAGAACCCACATATTAAGCTATTATCAGCTCTTCAGGCCTTGAGGTGAATGTTTTTACTGGATCCTCTCCTAAAAACTCAAATTTCTGAGGGTAGCGTTCACAGACATCTCATGTTTCTCTTCACCCCAACCTATGGAGGATTTTGGCCAGAAGGTGTTGTTACTAACCTTGTTAGCATTGAAGTTCAGAAACGTGAAGAAACTTGCCAAGGTCCCTTGACTTGTAAGAAAGAGACAGTGAGGGCAGGTCAGCTGCCTCTTAGGTCATTGCTTTTGATCTGGTCAAGGCATCCCCATTCAGGAAAGGCTGACCATGCTGCTTGGGGATTTGGGAGCTGTCTCATTGGACCACAGGCTCTACCCCAGCTTGGGTGGGGGCAGGGGTAGGGCACGGGCTGTAGGCTGGAATGGCCTCTCCTCTCTCTAAAGAACTCAGAACCCTTTCAAGATGCCCCATCTGCTCTCCCACAGGGTCTTCGCGGTAGGATCTGAATGCTGAGACCTCTTGCATCTCCCCCTCCCCACCCCACTGATAAGGCCTTTACCCTCATGGCTTCCCCCACTGGGTACCACCGCCAAGCCCTCCCCAGTCTGGCCCTGTGCACGGCTGCCATCTCACCTCTCCCTTCCCCCACTCTCCCCCTCCACCATGCTCACTGCCCACCCCCACAAGCCATCAGCACCTTTCCCTCCTGCCTCCCCTCTGCACCCCATCCTCCCATCCTCCCCTGGGTCCCATGGCTGGAACGCATCCTCCCAGATGCCTACGAGCCGTCGGGATGCCAGTGGTCTAGATGTCTCCTTTGGCACTTGGCCTTGTTGATTCTGAATTATCTTTTCGTGTGTGTGACTGATTTCTTTAATTACAGACTCCTTGAGTTTAGGGAATAACCCTTCATCAACAAGGAGAGAGGTATTAGACATAAATTATTGTTTGCCATTAATGAAGTTAACCCTTTAAAGCAGGGTGCTGTAGGGTAATAGTAACATCAGAGAGAAGGTAGTAGGCCTGTGGGCCTCCGAGGCCACAACCCATTCTCACTGGGTCCCTCTTGGCCCCCATGTCCTCCGCGGGAAAAGGTGGGTGCATAAGTACAGCATTTCCACGCGCCTCCGTGAAGGGCTCTAGCAGTGGAGGAGGTGGACACGTGCCTGGGGGACCTGACCATGCAGCCTGAAGTGGCCGCCATCCTCACAAGCTTTTCCTTTTTAATATTTTACTGTTTAAATGCGTGAAATTTTGCATTCCGTCCCACAGTCTCCCTGAGTTCTATTTTAACACACAAAGGAGATTTTAAAGCCCATTGATGTTGCTGGAAGATGTGGTATGTCTGCCCCCTGGCTTCCTGAACCCCCGGGATAGAGGGCAAAACTTGGCTTTGAAAAACTTGAATCAGGTGATCTCTTGGGTCACATCATCTGTAAGATTCTGAGATGCTTTACACGTATATATTTCCAGCATTTGTATTTAAATGTTTCTGTAATGTTTTATCTACATATCCACTTCCTGAAGTAGTTGTGTCCCAAAGGTAATCGACCCCGGGCCACCCTAACCTTCTGCCTGAGTGGTCTGGTGTCTTCTAGGACCCTAGAGGACCCTGCTGCTTGGATGCTTGGTGTTTGCTGGGTATTCCCTTAGCTTCCATACCATTAGGGCGCCTGTCTCCTGGCCTCTCCCTGGGCCCTCTCTCCTTCCCCTTTTAATTTGCACTGGACAAGCTACCAGATGCATCAGACATCATCAACTCCACCACTGTAGCTGTGACTGAAAAAGAGCTGGGGCAGGGCGCTGAGTGAGGGCCTGAAGACTCTCCCTAGTAGGAGGCGCTGGGCTCCATGATAACTGTGCCCACCGCCCAGGGGTCTTTCTCACTGACATGCATCGGTGGCTTCCAGGAGAGCCGAGGTGACCAGAAGCCCATCCTCCAGCAAAGCAGGGCCCTAGTGTAATCTGCATTCCAGCAGCAGCTCCACGCCCGGCCCTTGCAGCACTAACTAAATGTTCCAGATCAACTTCAGCCGAATCCTCTAGAAGCTCTTGGGCTCCTGGAAGCAAAGCCCAGCGCATCCGTACCCTCCCAGGCTCCCCTGGGGCAGCCAGCCTTCCCCATCACGGCTGTTTGTCCCTCTCCTGCCCTGAGACAGTGCCCAGCGCTCACGCCTTCTTGCTCGGTCCACCTTGAAGTCACCCCACTCGAGCGGATGCCCACTGACTTTGCGCAGCTCCCGGCAGGCTCGGCCCAGTGGCCCTTGACCTCCCAGTTTGGAACCCCATCTCCCTGCCCTGGTGGAGCGGCTGTAGGCAGGGGGTGGGCGGGTCGGCGGGCAGGCCACCGAGGGGCCGGAGCTGCCCAGGAGGCCCGGGGGGAGTTCCTCATTAGCTCTGCCCCAAGCTCATTACCGGGCTGTGCATCACTGGGTGAGAAACGGTTGTCGTCAGGGCGGGAATAAACACGCTGCTGTCAGGGTTGATGTGATTGCACTAATGAAGAGAAATCAGCCAGGGCGAGAGGAGGTGCTTCTGGCTGGGGCTCCGGGGGGCTGCGGAGCTCTGTCCACCGCCCGTTCTCCCTGCCCCAGGAGGACAGAGGCCAGGGCGTCAGGGAGAAGGAGAGAGGTGTTGGCATTTAACCGCTTTCTCCCGAGGCCTTAGCGGCTGAAGAGCCTAGAAGATGCCGGAAGCCTTCAGGAAAAAGGAACATTGTTCGGCCCCAGGGAGCGAGGGAGGGTGTGATGAGGGGGCCCCAGCCTCAGCCTGGGCCCTGGGCAGAGGCAGTGGGGATCTGCTGGGTGAACCGCTGTGCTTTTGATGGTTCAGCCTCCCTCACAGGGCCCTGGCTGAGAGCGGCCGCAGGAAGGCATGGGGAGAAACACAGGCCCATTGTCTGCGCCCCCCTGCCTGCCACCTCGCCTGCAATGTTAGGACCCATTGTCTCTCCAGGAACTTGGAACGTCCAGCCCCAGGGTGCGGGGATCAGGCCTCTGACTACAGCTTCTCTTGTGCCTCTGCTGTGTGAGAGCTCCGGGGCCCTGGACCCGCTGAGCCCAGCCTAAGCGTCCGAGCCGCAGCAAAGGCGTGCCTCCGAGACGCTGACACACAGCTGGGGGCAAGGGAGCAGCCCCTGCGTCGTGCTAGGCCTTGGGACACCCAGGGACTGAAGAGAGGCCAAAGGAAGGAGGGGTACCCTTGCATCTGGGGCCTCAGGAGCACATTCTTGGAGCCCAGGCGTAACCTGCCTCATTACGGGAAGTGAGAAGGTGGCCCGGAGCGGTGGGGCTCACACCTGGACCTGCATCGGATCCCCTGAAGGGCTCGCTAGGATGCAGATTCCTGGGCCCTGCCCCCAGAGCATCTGGTCTGGGGGCGGGGCCCAGGAGTGTGAGTGTCTAAACGGGTTCCCAGGTGATGTGCTGCCACTGGTCCGGGGGCCACACTTTGAGAAGAACGAGCCTAGAGGTTTGAGAATCCGAGGTGCCACGCTGGTGGCCACGCTGAGCCCCTTCTGCTGCGATGGGCTCTGCCCGCTCCGCGCCGCAGAGGACGGCGGTGAAGCTCCGTTAGCAGGACCCGTGAAATACGTGTTGCACGTGGAAAGCAGGGACCACCTCCCCTTCCTTCTTTTCTCATCATCAGAAGCTCTTGCTCCCAAAGTCCTTCCTTAAAAGAGAAAGAAAAAAAACCCTAGCCCAGAGGCCTCCTTCCTGGGAAGGGAAGGGCAGGGGGTGACGTCCTCACCGGCTGAAGCAGGTTTTGCTAGAAGCGCCAAGGTAACCCTAATGCGTCAGTGGATAACAAAACCTCTCTTTGCTCTTTGAGCGCTTTCTCAGCACCTACTGGGTGTCTAGCACAGGGCCTGGTCTCCAGCACAGGTTAAGGCAGGTCCTGCCTCTCAAATTGTTCACGGTCAAGTGTGGGCATCAAGCATGTGGTCAGTAGTAGAGGACAGTGTGAAGGACGCTAGTGCAGGTGGGAACCAGGTGATGGGTGCAGAGGGGCAATCTGAGAATCCTGCCCCAGCGGAGGCTTCCTGGAGGAGGTGACCTTGAGGCTGAGGTCTTCTAGGATGGGAGGGGCCCCCAACGTCCTTAGGGAACATTGGGGGCTTTGTTTTTGTTTTGACATAATAAACTGTACCTATTTAAAGGGTACAACTTGATTTTTCTTGACACACGTATAACACCGTAAACCATCACCAAAATCCTGATGACACTCATCACCACCAAAAGTTTTCTTGTGCCCTTGGTCACCCCTCTCTGGCTGGTGTATAGATCTTTTTCTTTTCCTTCTTTTTTTTTCAATGGATATCCAGTTGTTCTAGCCTCGTGTTTTGAAAACTTTCTTTTCACCACTGAATTATCTCTTCACCTTTGTTGAAAATCAGTTGTCCCTATAGGTGTGGGTCTACTTCTGGACACCGCTGTGCTTCATTTATCTATTTGTCTGTCTTTATTCCGATAGCACATTGTCTTGGTTACTGTTGCTTTGTAATAAGCCTTGAAAGCAGGTGGTGTTAGTTCTCTGACTTTGTTCTTTTTCAGAGTTGTTTTGGCTATTCTAGGTCCTTTCCATTGCTATGTGCATTTTATATTTTTCTTTATACTACATATGAATTTTAGAATCAGAGTTTTAGAAATCCTGCTGGGGGGGCTTCCCTGGTGGTGCAGTGGTTAAGAATCCGCCTGCCAACGCAGGGGACACGGGTTCGAGCCCTGGTCTGGGAAGATCCCACATGCCGCAGAGCAACTAAGCCCGTGCGCCACAACTACTGAAGCCTGTGTGCCTAGAGCCCGTGCTCCGCAACAAGAGAAGCCACCGCAGTGAGAAGCCCACGCAAGGGAGAGTCGCCCCCGCTCCCCACAACTAGAGAAAGCCTGCGCACAGCAACAAAGACCCAATGCAGCCAAAAATAAATAAATAAAATGAATAAACTTATTAAAAAAAAAAAAAAAAGAATCAGCCACAGGTGTGGATTTGGAAGAGGGGCCAGCCCCTCACATTTCCTCCCATAAGCCCCAGGGTCTCCTGGGGTGTGATGGGCTTGAATAGCCCTTTATGGGGTTGAGAGTCAGCTCTTAGAGCCCCCTGCCCAGACGTTCAGCCTGGGCCCCCCTCTGCTACCCCAGCTCTCAGCCCCAGACACACAAGGCAGCTTATCTCCCAGACAATTAGCTTTTGGAGTCAGGGCGTGATAACAAGAGGTCCCACAGACCGAGCCTTTGCCGCGAACCAGGCACGGGTTGTCTGGTCCTCTCGACAAGCCTGTGAGGAAGTGTACTTTCCCCATGGTATGGATTAAGGAACTGAGGGCTCACCCCCTGCCCACCGTGCTCCTGACCCACCTGCCAAGGACTCTGCCAGCCTGTCACAGCCTCTGCCCATGACTTTGTGTTCATTCCCCCCAAGAGCAACCCCTGCCCCTGGGGACCCCAGGCTCCAGCCCTCTCCAGCAGCCTGGGGTCTCCAGGCCTGTTTCCACATGGAACAGGGCACTGGAGCACCCCAGACCTCAACTCATACGGAAGGAGGCATCGCTGAAAACATGCAGTCGAGATGTACCGTCACCATTGCCATCATCCTGTATTTGGTTGAACCTAAGACATCACTTGTAAGACACGTCATCATTTTATGTGCCGCCGAGAAAGAAAAAATGCGGCCATTTCATCTGCAGTAAGATGCATTCTGACTACAGAGACGGAAAAATGCATTTGGAATCCCTGAAATTGGATAACAGCCATGATTTATATAATGCTGCCCTACCCCCTGCCAGGTTCCGTTCTGAGAGTCCTGCGTGTATTAACGCATTTAACCCTCACAGCAACCCCCTTCGTTTGGATTCGACCATCCTCTCAACCACCAAACAGGCCAATAGAATCGATTCAGAAAATTTAAGATGCTCATCTTGGTGGTGCTCATGGATTGGCCCACATCGTGGAGATTCCCCTGGGATCCTGGGCCCCAGCCAGCACTTAACTCTGTCAATTGGGCCCAGGAAGGCCACAGTGGAGAAGGGCTGCAGGGTTAAGAGGCCAGCCCAGTGGACTGAATGCCGCCCTCTGCAAACTCATGTGTGCATCAGAAAACTCTGGGGACCCACGACGGGCCAGGCTCCCCAGGCTCAGACCCCTGGGTTTGCCTCCAGGGCTCTAGAACACTCTCCCCTCCCCCATCACCATCTTCCTGGCACATGCTGGGCCTGATGAAGTCTCTCCCCGTCCTGCCCCGGGCTCCGCATTCCTCCCGAAGCTCCGCCTGATGCCAGCACCTGTCTCCTGGGGGACAGTGGCCCCAGAGGAATGAATGTCTGGCTTCGGTTCCTCCCCAGGCCTCCCCTCTGAGCTGGGACTTCCAGGCCGGGCCAGAGCTTCTGAATCAACTCCTCTTGGCTCTCTCCTCCCCTGTGGCCAATCCCAAAAGCCCAGTGGAGGGCTCGGCTCTAATTACACGAATCCCTGAGACAGGCTGGCACAGCTGAGGACCCTGCATCCGCCCAGCCCTTGGGTGTTGGGTGGTGTTGCTGGTGGTTTCCATGGAGAGGCCGAGGCCCAGAAGACAGCTGGCCTCTCTCCACCCCTCCCCAGCCTTGGCCAACCCACCATTCTGGGGTGTTCCCTCCCCAGCCATCAGAAGGTCCTTCCTCATGCCTTGACTGTCCAGAGGTTTCCATGTGTGGAGGTGTGGGCCAGCACTGGCCTGCCCACTGGACGCAGTTCTGCCCAGCTCAGTGATGCTCGTTGACCACACCAGTGGGACAGCTCCAAAAGAGGGTCCAGCTCCGAAAGAGGGTCCAGCTCCAGCAAGACCTCTAACCCACTGGCAGGACCTGCAAAATAATCTGCAGGGCCCAGTGCAAAATGAAAATGCAGGCCTCTTGATAATTGTTAAGAATTTCAAGATGGTGACAGCAAAACATTAAACTAAGAACAGGACCCCTGAGTGTGGGTCCCGGCCCCTGAGGCCAGCCCCGCCCACTGGTGAGACCCTTCAGGGATTCCCCTCCCCTCTCCTGGCCTGTTTCCTGGTTTGTAAAAGCAGAGAGTTGACCCATCCAGGATCCTGTTTTCCTCCTGCCGTCGTCCCTGGGCCCCCCCTACCTGTCCTTGGGCTGAGAAGGCAAGGTGCTCTCCTGTCTCAGGCTCTCGGGGTAAGAGAAGAGGAGGCAGAAGGGTGAGCAAAGGTAGACACTTCTCCATGAAGTTCGCCAGTTTTGTCCAGTGAATCGTCTGGATCACTGTGAGCAGGAGAATGGAGGGGAAGGATCTGGAATTCAGCCCCGTGTCTGGCGGCCTGCTTGTCTGGTCCTGTCTGGAATGCACTGCCTGTCTCCTCATCCCATGAGAAGCCGTGTACAAAATGCCTCTGTCTTCGAAGCCAGAGCATACCTCGGCTGGAATCTGGGCCCTGCTGCTTGCTAGCTGTAGGACCTCAATAAGATACCCTCCCAGCCTCCATTATCCCATCTGTCGAATGGGGCAGCAATATGCATTGCTCAGAAAATGTTAATCCTCCTGTATCCGGATTCCTCCTTCCCTGTGACTGGCTGACTCTTTGAGGGAAATCAGGAAGATCCTTCAGCAACGTTGGATAGATTCTCCTTCTACAGTTGGTGGTGGCGTGGAGCATCTGGCACATAGTAGATGCTCAGTAAATACTGGTGACTATTCACAGCAGTACCGCTACCACCATTGTTACGGTTGCGTCTTCCCCAGGTTCAGCCAGGTGAATTCGGGGCTTTGGGATGCACCAGTGCTTTGAGTGGCTGAGAGCGGTGCTTGCAGCATCAGCACCACTCAGGGTTTGCTAGAAATGCAGACTCTCGGGCTCAGCCCCACAGCTGATGAATCAGAATCTGCATTTGAAGATCCTTAGGTGATGTGTATGTACATTAAAGTTTGGGAAACACTGGAGTTCGTTTGCTGCTGTTGCTATCGTAAGATATATTTTAAGAGGGCAGAGGCCCTCCTAAAATACGTGCTGTCGGTGCCGTCAGCTTTCATGGAGTGGTTTGGAGGGACTGGTGGTTGCCCAAACCCGGTCTGTTGAATCCCAGTTCTCTTTACTGAGGACAGCCCTCTTCCCAGCCCCAGCCCCGACTGGGAGGAGGGAGTGTGGGACCTGAGCTGTCCCCCCTATTCCTCCTCCTGGAAAAACAACCCAGAGGCCCTGCTTTGTTAATGGTCTTTCTGCGGTGCCATCTTTGATTCAGGAACATGAAAAGGAATCACCCCTTTAAATAAACAAAATGGAAAATTCTCCAGGGGACAAGCACAGGAGCGCACTTGTGAGAACTCATCACTTATTTAAGTGCAGTTCCCCAAACAGTGTGGATCCATTAAATATCAGGGAAAAGCACAGAGCAGCCCAGCCGGACCCACAGGCAGGAGGGAGCTGAGTGTGTTGGGGGGTCTGAGAGGGGGTGGGGTGCAGTGGAGTTGACCCGATGGGGTCCGAGTCCCCAAGGCAGCATTAGGCTAGATCTGTGATACCCTCCCTGCCCATCCCACTTTTGCAAAGAGGGAACTGAACTAGGTTGGGATGCAGTCTCAGTTCCCCAGTCTCTCTTCCCATTCAAGCTCTGGGGGGCCTGGAGGGGTATGGGAAGGCCTCCTCCCTCCCGCTCAGGGCTCTGGACCGAGTGCAATATTATTCCCTACTTCTTTTTTTTTCTTTCTTTCTTTCTTTATTTTTGGCTGTGTTGGGTCTTCGTTTCTGTGCAAGGGCTTTCTCCAGTTGCAGCAAGCGGGGGCCACTCTTCATCGCGGTGTGCGGGCCTCTCACTATCGTGGCCTCTCTTGTTGCGGAGCACAGGCTCCAGACGCGCAGGCTCAGTAGTTGTGGCTCACGGGCCTAGTTGCTCCGCGGCATGTGGGATCTTCCCAGACCAGGGCTCGAACCCGTGTCCCCTGCACTGGCAGGCAGATTCTCAACCACTGCGCCACCAGGGAAGCCCTTCCCTACTTCTTGACTCAACCAACTAAGGGCGTGGATAAGAGCTAGCACCCTGGGGCCAGACTGCCTCTGTGGCTGTGGACAAGCAACCTAGCCTCTCTGAACCTCAGTTTCCCCATCTGTAAGTTGGGGGTGGTAGTACTTGCTTCTTGAGAATTAAACAGTATTATGTCTTAGAAGAGCTTCTGCCATATAGTTAACCCTACATGAGTATTTGTTAAATAAGTTGAAATAGGAAGCAGTAATCCAGTGGGGGAGAGATGCCTTCCCCTGGGGAATCAGGAAGGACTTTGTCTTTCACCAGAAATTTGGGGAGATGTCAGCCATTATTTCTTCAAATATTTTTTCTGCCCCATTCTCTCTTTCCTCTCCTTCTGGAACTTTACTGTCACCTATATCAGATGCGTTGATATTGCCCCACAGGTCCCTGAGGCTCTGTTAACTTTTTAAAATTTTTTCTCTGTGTTCTTCTGATTAAATAGTTTCTATATAGGTATATTTTCAAGTTCACTATTTCCTCTGTTTTCTCCATTCCGTAGTTAAGCCCATCTACTGAATTTCAAAATTTCACATACTTTAGTTTTCAGTTCTAAAATTTCCATATGGCTATATAGATTATATGTATTTTTTCTAGCTTGCTAAAGATGTATTGTCTTTTCTTTCATTAAGAGCATATTGTCATTTATCTCATTGAGTATAGTTATAAGAGCTACTTTACAGTCGGTGCCAGCTAACTGCAGCATCTTCATTTCAGGGTCATTCTCCATTGGTTGTCTTTAACCTTGGGAATATTCCATATTTTCCTGGTTTGTTGTATGTGGAGTAACTTTGGAATATATCCTGGGCATTGTGATTGGTATGTTATGGAGAACCTGAATTCTGTTACATTTCTTCAAAGAGTATTGATTTTATTTTTGTTTTAGTGGGAATTCACTTGGTTGAATCAAACTGCAAATGCTGTCTCTTGGAACAGTTAGCTCAAATCTCAGTTCAGTTCTCTTATCTTCAGCTGGGTTACTTCCAGTCTGCCCTGAGCTTGCATGGTTAGAGGGTCAGCCAGAGATTTGGGCAGACACTAGATACAGAATTTGGTGTTTCTCCCTTTGGCTCTCTCCTTTCCAGTATTCACCCCTCACTTTTCCAGTGGCTGTGGTTGCCCCATATTCTCTACTTCTTCAGGCCAGAAAGACTCTGAGTTTTCTACTGGAGTTTTATTATTATTATTATTATTACTATTATTATGTTTAAGTTCACATGACATAAAATTAACCATTTTAAAGTGAACAATCAGTGTTCGCTTTAGTACATTCATAATGTTGTACAGCCACCGCTTCTATCTAGTTTGAAAAGATTTTCATCACCCCGAAAGGGAATGATGAAAGCCACCTATCTGCAATCCGTATCTATAGATCTCCTTATTCCAGATATTTCATATAAACGGAACCATACCATATGTGACCTTTTGTGTCTGGCTTCTTTCATGGGGCATGACGTTTTTGAGGTTCATCCATGTTGTAGCATGTCTCAGTACTTTGTTCTTTTTTTATGTCTGAATAATATTCCACTGCATGTATATTCCACAATTTGTTTATCCATTTGTGTTTTTTAATTTATTTATTTTTTGGCTGCATTGGGTCTTTGTTGCTGTGCATGGGCTTTCTCTAGTTGGAGTGAGCAGGGGCTACTCTTCATTGCGGTGTGTGGGCTTCTCGTTGCAGTGGCTTCTCTTTGTTGTGGAGCATGGGCTCTAGGTGCACAGGCTTCAGTAGTTGTGGCACACGGGCTCAGTAGTTGTGGCTCGTGGGCTCTAGAGCGCAGTCTCAGTAGTTGTGGTGCACGGGCTTAGTTGCTCCGCGGCATGTGGGATCTTCCTAGACCAGGACTCGAACCCATGTCCCCTGAATTGGCAGGCGGATTCTGAACGACTGCGCTACCAGGGAAGTCCCATATCCATTCATTTGTTGATGGACACTTGGGCCCTTTCCACCTTTTGGCTGTTGTGACTAGTACTTCTGTGAACATGTGTGTATCTGCATTTGTTTGGGTGTCTGTTCTCGGTTCTTTGGGGTGTATACCTAGGAGTGGAATTGCTGAATCGTACGGTAATTCTGTGCTTCACTTTTTCAGGAACTGACACACTGTTTTCCACAGTTCCTGAACCATTTTACATTCTCACCAGTAATGTACAAGAGTTCCAATTTCTTCACATCTTCACCAACAATTATCTTTGAATTAATTAATTCACTTGTTTAATTCATTTGTTAAATTATGGCTGTCTTAGTGAAGTGGCACCTCATTGTGGCTTTGATTTTGCATTTCCCTAATGAGTAACAATGACGACCATCTTTTTACCTGCTTGTTGGCCATTTGTATATCTTCTCTGGAGAAATTTCTCTTCAAGCCCTTTGTTCATTTTTTTAATCATGTTGCTCATCTTTTTGTTGTTGCGTGGTGAGAGTTCTTTATATATTCTGGACACTAGACCGTCATCAGATATATGAGTTGCAAATATTTTCTCCTATTTTGTAGATTGCATTTCCACTTTCTCGATAATGCCCTTTGATGCACGAAAGATTTTAATTTTGATGAAGTCTGCCTTAACTATTTTTTCCTTTGGTGTCATATCTGAGAATCCATTGCTAAATCCAAAGTCATGAAGATTTAACTCTGTGTTTTTTTCCTAAGAGTTTTATGGTTTTGTTCTTATATTTAGGTCATTGATCCATTTTGTATTAATTATTATAGGTGGTATGATGTAGGGGTTCATTTTCATTTTTTTGCATATGAAGATCCAGTTGGCCTGGCAGCATTTGTTGAAGAGACAATTTTTCCCCATTGAGTGTTCCTGACAACCTTGTCAAAAATCAGTGGGCTGTAGATGTATGGGTCTAATTCTTGCCTCTCAGTTGTATTCCATTGGTCTCTGTGTCTGTCCTTCTGTTTTGATGACTGTAGCTTTGTTCTGTTGAGAGATTAGCTCTCTGTGCTGTGCTGACTTCAACCAGCCCTCAAGTTACAAGCCATATAGAATAAAGAAGATGTGGTGTATATATATGCAATGGAATATTACTCAGCCATTAAAAAGAATGAAATAATGCCATTTGCAGCAACATGGATGACCTAGAGACTTTCATACTAAGCGAAGTCAGTCAGAAAGAGAAAGACAAATACCATATTATATCACTATCATATTATATCACTCATATGTGGAATCTAAACTATGACACAAATGAACATATCTGTGAAACAAAAACAGACTTACAGACATAGAGAACAGACTTGTGGTTGCCGAGGGGGAGGGAGGTGGGGGAGGGAAGGACTGGGAGTTTGGGATTAACAGATGCAAACTACTATATATAGGATGGATAAACAGCAAGGCCCTACTGTATAGCACAGGGAACTATATTCAATATCCTGTGATAAACCATAAGAGAAAAGAATATATATATGGATAACTGAGTCACTTTGCTGTCCAGCAGAAATTAAACACACCATTGTAAATCAACTAAACTTCAATAAAATTTAAAAATAAAAATAAAACAGCAACAGCAACAAAGCCACAAAAAGCGGTGGGGAGCCATATAAAACAGGAAACTCACCTTGTGCCATGGGCTTCTTCAAGTCCTCTCCAGAAGCTGCCTGCTTTGGTTCACTCTCCGGTGCCTTCAGGTTGATGCTTTCTTTGTACTCTGTCCAGAGTTTGTGGGCCGTTAACTGTGGGTTGCTTGCTCTGGCAGGAGTTTACTGGGCTGAGCCAGAAGCAGAATCTCCCCTTGACTCTCCCCTTCCTCCTGCCATTGCTTTCCTTGGCTTTAAGTGAGAATGTTTTTAGTGAGGATAGCAGAAGTGATGGGATGGGAAGTTCCCTGCCCAGGTACTTTCCCTGGAGAAGACTTCTTGCTTGGCCCGTGTTCCCCTGAACCGCGAATACGGCGGTGCGGGGAGGGGGCTGCTTTCCTCCTGTATCATTCCTGGGCTCTAAGTGGATGGAGATTCCAGAGAGAAATGCCCTTGTGTTCATAGGACAGAGGTGAAGTGTCCTCCTTTTTTCACTCTTTTCCTCCTTTTTTTTTTCCACTTCTCAGTACTGTGCTGGGCACATGGTAGGCTTCCAGTAGCTCCTCATTGAAAAATAAAGTGGTTGTGACTAGCGAAGGTAGAGGAGTGATGTTTCCTTTTGGCTCTGCTGCCCTCCGGGGTTGGCCAATTGCTGCCCCCCAGGAAGATCCTGTTTGGGCAAATTACACAAGAATCAACACAGACATCGAGCCCTCCCTTTCCACAGGGAGAGGCAAATTGGCATGAATGGCCATTTATACCCCAAGCCAGAAGCAAAACTTTAAATGTTGCTGGGCCAAGGCAGGGGGGCTAATTAAGAGGGACATTCCTAAGTATCAGAACTGTGTCATTTGCAGACTAATGAACGGGTCTTGCTTAGAAAATTACCGTTTTCCCTACTTGCAGGTGAGGAAACCTGCTTATTGGATCAAGGTCTCTCTGGTTTGCCTTGGATTAAATTAACCACCCCCGGTTCCTTAATGGGCTTTCCCCTCTGACCCACTACATTCCACGGGCCTCCCTGGCCTCCTCTCAGGCTGGGCTCCGTCTGGTGGTGAATTCATCCGAGAGCAGCTTGCCCTGGTTATGACTTGTTGTACTTTGCTCCGTTTTGTCTTGGGTATTTCCATCTTGGTGTCTTCTTAAAAGGGGGATTGTTTGTATGTTTTGTCTCTTCTTTGGTACAGCGCTGCCCAGAGGCAGGGGGCTGGAGGAGATGACTTCCAGAGAGGTCTTTTCAACCTCCTTCTCATGATTATCCTTTGCTTCTAGAGATGCCTCTAGAATTCTTTAGTTAATGGGCTATAAAGTGCTTTGAAAACACAAACTGTTAAGTGGCATCCGGCTGGACTCACTGTTTATGATTTCAGAAGAGCCGGTTAATTCACCAGGAGAGGGGGTTATATTGGCAGGGACGGTAGATCGTTCGGGAGAACCGTGTGAACAGCAGGGACCCCGTCCCCCTGAAGCTCTGTATCCCCGGGGGATGCTACTGGGTGAACTGCCCGGGGAAGGGCCTCTGCAGCCAGGTGGACGAGGTCTCCAGGCGGCACTACCTGCCCCCTCTCTCCCCACGTGGCCTGGAGTTCGAAACCAGAGCCAGGGACCAGAAAGGGCGGGGGAGGGGGGTGCGGTGCATCTCCAGATTCATCCACTTGCCTCAGAGCAAGACTGTGTTCAGACCCAAAGAGATGGGGTGACCCTCTTCCCCTGAAAACTCTCCAGAGGATTCCCTGAGAAAGGCCCGTCCAGCAGCTCCGAGGTCTAGAATCAGAAAGGTGATGTGGGTTCTTCTTGCTGCTGCTAAAAGGCACCCCTGGGCCCCCTCCCCTCCCCTCGGCAGCCCTCTATACCTCCCTCACTAGGTGGAGGGCAGCTCTCTTACCCTCCCCACCGCCGCCCACAAGTGTGTTCACTGCCACGGCCTTTCTTTCCTTCCCTCCCTCCTTCAATAACTCTTTGTCCGGCGCCTCCGGTGTGCTGGGTGGGCCTGTGAAAACCCTTGGCCTCATCCTCTCTTCCGAGGAAAGCGTGCTTCTCAGACCGCCCCGCCCGCCCCGTCCAGGCTCGGCCGTCCCCACTTGAGAAGGGCCCCCCACCCCCCCTGCCTGGCGCCCTGGAATCTGACCCCTTCCCCAGGCAGCCCACCCAGCGGAGACCTGGAAGGACACCACGCCGGGGCTGCGACTCCGCGGAACAGACCACTCTGCTCCCCCGCCCCGCTTCCATCTCTCAGGCACCTTTTTAAGTACTGGGCTGAGGAAGAAAGTGCCTTCACAGCCTCGTGACTCATAATTTTTCTGCAGAAAGTAGCTGTACTCCAAGGCTCGTTCGTTTCTTATCTTCCTTCTTTTGTACCATTTTGGAACGTTCATTTTTCCCAGCCCCAAACACCCGGGACTAAGACTCCATCACTCCAGAAAAAGAATCTGCTGCCACGTGGTAATTCAGCCCCGAGAACAAAACAAAGCAAAGACAGATACCCAGCGCAAAAAATTACAGGCAGTGGCCCTAGAGGCAGTTGGTCAGGCTGCCCAAGTGAAATGAAATCATGGTGGCTGGCCTCCTTTTCCCCCTCCTGAGCGGTGTCTGCACGTGCTGCTCAGAGCTAGGGCTGGATGGGGTGTGGGGCAGGGGATAGAGGAATTTGCCCAGTTCAGGAGAGGAGGGGCTGCATGGGGAGGGGAAGGGGCCCTGGGAAGGCTGGCGCAGCCGAGCACTGGTTTTGCAGTGTCCTGAGGCCAGTTTGCAAAGAAATAGCCTTTCTGGTCCCTTCACAGCATCCTGGGAAAGAGGCGGTACTGTTTCCACAAACTGGACGGGGTCCCTGCTCTGTTCAGCCTGGCGAGCTGGGACGCAGCGGGCAAAAGTGTGTGTGTGTGTGTGTGTGTGTGTGCACTGTCTGGGTGTGTGTGTATGTGTGCACAGGTATATGGGTGCATGCATTTGTGTGCACGTGTGTATGTGGGTAGGTGAATGCGTGTGTACGTGTGTTCGTGCACGCGTACGTGTGTGTTTGTATGTGTATATGTACGCTTGCTTATTTCACGTGACCGCGGCCCAGAAACATAGCTTCTGAAGGGCTGCCTGACCACCTTCCCCACTACCCTGTCTTCCCACGCCCCCATCCTGGGCATCCCCACCCTGGGAGCTTTATTCTAGACCAATCCCCCCAGCGACCACTCAGGCCCTGGGACCACGTGTAGTGGTCAGAACGAGACTGGGGATGGAGAAAGGAGCAGAGCTTGGGAAGGTGTGTGTGTTTCCTCTTCCTTTGGCGAGTAACGCACACAGTGGGTCTGCCTCAGCCCCTAACCCCACGTCCTCTAAGCGTTATGCAAAGAACTGGCTTCTACAAAGACACCAGTGCAGACTTACTTTGCCTTCAGGAGCATATAGCCTGGAGTGAACTCCAGCTTGCAGTGGGGAGGGCCTTGGGCAGTGGGCAGTACATCGGCAGGATGCCAGGGGATCTGGTTCCAGGCTCAGCTCAGCCAGAGACCTACTCGGGGGGGCCTCAAACAACTTACTTTACTTCTGGGGCCTCAAATTCATCATTTACAATGGAGAGTGTTCAAAGCAGTGATTTTTCAAGTTGTGTTCTTGCTGTCCCTTTTCTAAGACCCTGAATAGAATCCCACACAATCGAGTCACCTGTTTTAACGTTTATCGAGCATGCACTCACTGTGTGCCAGGCACGGTACTGGGAGCTGGGGAAATAAAAATGAGAACAAGAATAATGACAACAGTAGAGGCGGCTGATACTTACAGAGCACCTACCCCGTGCCAGGCAGATTCATACGACAGTCAAGACCTCTATGAACTGTCTTTGCACGATGCCTACTTTGACGTGTTTTATGGTCCCTGACCTCAAGCGTAGCCTGGACTCATAGTCTAGTCCAGGGCAAGACAAGATACGCCCGGACGGATCCCATAGGATATTTAAATCAAGTGCTAAGAAGGATGCGTCATAGGGTCCTTCGGGAGAACAGAGGCAGGCCCGTGGTCCATCCTGGGGTTAGGGAAAGCTCTCTGGAGGGGCCCACCTGGGCTGAGTTGTGAAGCAGGGTGGGAACCAAGCTGGCAGAGGAGGCTGGGAGGGCATTCCAGGCTGAGCGAAGGCCTAGAGGCTGGAAATGCCATGCCTGGCAAGCTTGGGAGACTAAAAGCAGTCGAGTTTAAAGTATAGGGGCCCAGGGGAGGGAGGGAAGGGTGGGGAAGGGCGAGGGCAGCATGCGGGGCCGCTGGGGGCACTGGATTGTATCTTCTGTAGCTTGTGTGCCTCGGGGCCGGGGGAGGGGGGGAGCGAGGGTTTTTCTTTTGTTTTTGTTTTTGTTTTAGTAGCTGATCTCTCTGCTGCACTAGGAGAAGAAATCTAGTTAAGAAGTTCAGTTCCCTTCACTTTTCAGAGATCGCCCTCATCTAACCTTGCTTGCAGAAAATCCCCAAACTTAGCTGATTCCTTCCCTGTGGAATCCAGGAGGTTCCCCCCTCCACATGCCCGCCCTCCTCTTTGCAGGGGGCTTGGCTAATGCATCCCAGCCCTGTCCTGCTGTGAGCCCAAAATAGAAGGGAAGGTGGGCAGCTGGCAGGGGGGTGAGGCCCGAGATGCCATTGGATGGGGGTTGGCTGGCCAACAGAGAGGTCGGGGACAGCATGATGGATGGATGAGCACAGGCCAGTGGGGGAGGGGCCCGGCCATGGGGGTGGGACCACACCATGGCTCTGATTTCAGAAACCTGCCTCCCAAATGCCTCCAAACAGCTGACAGCCATGGAAAGCGGATGAGATGGGATTAGAACATCCTTTTCCAAAGAGAGAGCACGGACCGCAGAGCGTGACAATACGGTCCCCTGTCCTGCTGGCTTTGTGGCTAATTCCGCCAGCCTGGAACCATCTCTCTCCAGGGGCCTGGGGCCAGGGGAAGGGGGAGGGAAGCCGGCGACTCACTGGCGTCTCCAGGGAGACCGGCTTGGAGCCAGAGAAGGCCAGAGCTGGTGGGGGGAGTAGGTTCCTCCAAAGGTCAACTTGTCCATCTCCCGGCCCCCTGCCCAACCACAGGATTATGGGGATCTTTTTCAGGGAAAACGAGCTTTGCTGTTTTTAACCCAGCCCTTATTTAACTCGGCAAGGAGAAAGTCTCCTGAGTAACTAAAATCTCCCATGCCACCAGAAAGCCACATTCAGGACTGAGTGGGGCTGGGGGGTGTCCATAGAGGCAGAGCCTGGGAGCCAGGATGGTAGGATCAGCCCCGGCTTGCATCCCCAGCTCCCCCCTGCCCCGACTTTGAGCCGGAGAAAGGACTCTCCCTGCCTCGGTGTTTTCATCTATAAAATGGGATCATATTTCCTCCCCCCATAGGGTTAGTAGAAGAACGCATAGCACAGAGCCTGGTGCGTAAGAAACGCTGCTGCTGTTACTATTGCTATTATTAATTATTATTATTATTTGGCTGGTTAGTCCTCTGGGCCCCAGTTCTTGCCCATACCCCACTCTGGGAGTCCAGCTGGAGTGAGGGGCCTGACCTGGGACAGACTTCAGACCCCCACCCTGGTCTTGTCATCAGCAGCAGAACCCCCTTCCCTGGCCTCCTCCTCTGTCCCCACCCCAGCAGGGCCCCAGGGTCCCGGAGAGATGGTGGGACCCCACCTGGGCCAACTTGGAGCCACACGGGCTACTGGGTCACGGCTATTGTATCCTTGTGTTGATCTTCCCCGCTTGAAGAAGCTGCAGCAGGGGTGAGAGGAATGGATGTTTATTTTGATAACGAGTGCTCAGTGCGTTTGCAAACTAATAAAATCAACTCATTAGGCCGCATGTTTAATTCACAACTGTACCTGTACCGTGGGGAGACTTCCCTGGTGGCTGATGGGTGAGACGGGCTCCCTCCTGAGATGGGGGGAGTGTCTGTGGTGTTTAAACTCTCCGTGACCAGCAGCGCGGGGTGGGGACTTGCTCCCCCCTTTCCCCACGCAGGGTCCAGAAACCTGGGAAGGGCAGCGGGCGCCTTGTCCGGCAGGTGCTGCCCCAGAGCCGCCTTCATCTGCCCCCGGGACCCTGGGGTATCTCCGTCCAAGTGGGCTTCGGGGGGTGGAAGCAGGGGAGAGGCTGGGCGGGCCTGCCCCCCCCTTCAGAGCTGGCCAGGACGTGGTCCCAACAGGAGGGGTGGTGAGTGGTGGACCCCAAAGTGAAGTGGGCACGGGGGACCCCCTTTCTGAGCCCCGATGACGTGCAGACCCTTGCTGGGGTCTTTCCGGTCCTCCCCTCGGGGGAAGCAGCAGGACAGCCCAGTGGAGGATGGTGTCAGGACCACCACTTTACTGATGGGGAAACTGAGGCTCAGAGAGCTTCGGCAGTTCACACAAGCTGTCGCGAGTCTGTCGCACACGACAGAGCCTGATGGCAAACTCAGGCCTCCATCCGCTGACCACGTGAGCAGGAACCATGGAGGGCCTGGTGTTGGGTCTCCCGAAGGCACCTGTCCCAGGGTTCCTGGGGTCCAGCAGGGAGGGGCACCCGGCCCCAGCCCTTTCTGCTTGGAGCTGGTCCAGGCGGCTCAGAGCAGGCCTGACCAAGCCAGAGAGAGATGCTGGCGGCCCCATCGTGGTCCTCTGGAAAGTGTTGGGTGCCAGGCTGGGCGGGCCTTCCGAGGGGTGGTCCTGCCCGGAGAGAGGCTTCCGGGGACAGCCTGCCCTCTGTCACAGCCCCACTGCCAGGAAGGAGAGGGACAGAACCCAGAAGCCTGAACCGGGGGGAGGAGTCCTTGCCCCTCAGCGGTGTCAGGGGGCAGAGAGAGAGCGAGATGATCCAAATCCCGCTCCCTGGGCTCTGACTCCGAGGGGAAGGGGCTGGAGGAGAATCAGAAGCTCATCTCTGTCCCCACACATCCACCTCAGGGCTGTGACCTTGGCCACATCATAGCTGCTCTGAGCGCCTGGGCGGACTCGTGCGTGAGCACAGCAGGACCGTGGCATTTGTTGGGCAGGATTTCTAGTAAAATGTAATCTCCCTCTGTGCAGAAAATAGAGACTTGAGACCCGTAGCTGATCTCACATTCTTTGGAGAGTATTTCCACGTTTCTGACAGATCCTCACGTTCATCCTGAGAGGGTGCGGGGCACGTCTCCCCTCCACGCCCTGTCCATGTCCCATCCCCTTCCACCTCCAACACACACATGCCTGTATGCGCACACGCCCTCCCCGTCCTTTCTGGACACACATGCACGTATGCGCACACGCCCTCCCCGTCCTTTCTGGACACACATGACGCACACATGCACGTATGCGCACACGCCCTCCCCGTCCTTTCTGGACACACATAACACACACTACGCATATGCCCTTACACACACAAACATATCTCATATACATGCAAACCCACACCAGTTGCACGCTTATACACATTTGTGCGTGAACACACATAAGCGCTCCCCTCTTCCCTCCAGCCGCTCTGGGGAAATCAGCAATGCCATCAACTCTCCTGGCCATCAGTGTCCTAACTGCAGCGAAACAGCCCTGTGAGTCAGAGACCCAGAGAGTGACCCAGATACTGAGAATCACACCGTCCCTGGGATTTGCAGCTGCTTAGGATGTGTGATGGGACAAAATTGGGGCTGGCAGCAGAATAGCTAATTGATTATTTTCCCCCTTTCTGCATTGTCTAGGATGGGGCACGCAGCTTTGGGACTTGGAGTCGGGGGACAGGGTGCATTTCGAGGTTTCCTGAGCTGCTGTCCGGAGGACATGGACCCCTTTAAAGAGCCAGTGAACCCCATGGGTGCCTCTCTCCAGAAAAACGCTTGCGTATGCCTGAGCAGGCAGCGTTTGGGGTATAATTTCAGGGGGGTTCGGCACCATGTCTGGGGACCCCTGGGGGGCAGTGGTTCCAAAGCATCCTAAGCTTTCAGTGCCTCCAGAGGTCAGTGTCATCCCCCCGGGACTTGGAAGAGGGAGGTGGGGGCCTCCCCACGTCTTCTCAGGGCTGCTATGCGTCATCCATCCCCTTTCTCTGGTGCCATGATAGTTGTTTCCAGCGAGGCTGCATGTCCGCACTCTGGGCCTGCTGTCCCACCAGCCTCAGCCCTGCTCTGGGCCCTGGGAGCTGTTCTCATCTCCTAACAGCTGCCTCTTGATGCTGTACCAGGGCAGGGGCGGGGGGTGCCCAGACGGCGGGGGCTCTGTCTCCGGTGCCCTCGGGGGTCTCCATTTCCAGGAGCATCTCCTGCAACTCCTCCCCACGGTGTGCCCGTTGGGGGCTTGGAGAGCCTCTGGCACATAGATCAGAGGGCCCTGTCACCTCCCTCTGGGGCCATTCCTGATTTCTCCCATCTTGAAGAATAAACCTCTTGAGTCCACTTCCCCTGTCAGCTTCCACCCCAATTCTTTGCTCCTTTTGCAGCAAAAGGTCATGGAAAAGTTATTCACGCTCCGCATCTCCAGTTGCCCCCCAACCCCGTTTACTCTGAAGCCTGCTCCTCCGCCGCTCCTGTGGGGTGGCTTCCTGGTCCTTACACTCGGAGGTCAGGACTCAACCTCTGCAAGGCGCCTCCCTCACTGGCTCCCGGTCCAGCCTCTGACGTCAGGGCGTCCTGGGACTCAGGCTCTCATCCTTTCCCCGTGTGTCCCCATCACCTTGGTGATCTCATCCGGTCCCTGCGCCTGCAATGCCCACGTGTATCCCTCCAGCCCAGACCTGTCTCTCAAACTCCAGACTCCTCTGTCCGGCTCTGCCTGAACCCCAGACGAACACACCCAAGATCAAACTCCCTTTCTTCCCCCAGCCTGCCCTCCTCTGGCAGCTCCGTGGAGGGCAATACCCAGGTGCAGTTGTCTACAGCCAAAACCCTCAGGCCACCCTTGACTTCACTCTCTTAGGCCCACGTCTCATCCAGTAGAATAATCTAATTAAATTAGTATCTATTATTAATATATGAGGAACCCAGCTGCTTCTCACCACCTTCTCTGCTGCTACACAGGTCCCAGCCACCATCATCTTGCCCCGGGCTGCTGTAATAGCCCCTTAAGACCAGACAGTAGCTACGGCGGCCCTTTCCAAATAGAAGTGACCCGTTTCTTCTGGGTTGTGCTTGGTGCAGTTGCTTCTGAAGAGTAGGGTCTGGAAAGAGGAACTGAAAAAGTGACTTTACAGTGGGAGAACCTGACACAGCCCACCTCAGCCAGGTGACCAAGGTCCACATCATCAATGATAAGTCACATTGAGGGTGTGTACCCCTGATGTGACATGATGAGCAAGGCACTTCACCTTGGGGGTCTCCCTCCCCCATACCCATAACCACAGCCTGACCAGGAGAAAAACATCAGACAAACCCACATGGAGGGACTTTCTACAAAATACCTGACCAGGAGTCCTCTGAAGTGTCCAGACCATCAGAAACAAGGAACGTCTGAAACTGTCACAGCCCAGAGGAGCCCAAGGAGACATGACGACTAAATCCTGGATGGGATCCTGGAACCAACAAGGGACACGAGGGAAAAACTAGTGAAATCTGCACACCCTGTGGAGTGTAGTTCCTAGTAATGTACCAGCCTGGCTCCTTAGCTGTGACAAACGTCCCATAGGATGTAAGACGGTAACAATAAGAGAAGCCGGGTGACTGGGGTAGATGGGAACTCGCTGTTCTATTTTTGCAACTTTTCTGTAATCTACAACTGTTCTCGTGGAAAATACTATTTTTCAAACCCAGGAATCAGGGCCTCTGTCCTCTGCTCAAAAGCCAGCAGTGTAAAAACCCCAGAGTAAATGGCACTGTCCTCACAGTGGCTTATGAGGCCGCGTTGATCAGACTCTCTGCTGCTTCTTTGAGCCCCCCTGCTTCTCTCTCCCAGCTCAGCCAGGCGGCCGCTATTCTGCCCCTGACATGCGCCACGCGGCACCCCTGGAGAACCTTTGGGCCAGCTGGTGTGGCTGCTCTGAACGCCCCTCCCACAGAAAGCTGTTTGGTTCGATTCTAAGCGTCTGCTCAGGTGTCACCTCCTCAGTGGCGTCTAGCCTGACTGTAATCTACCCCCAGCATCTGCTATCCGCACCCCCAGACCCCTCACCCTGCTTGAGACCCTTCTCTCTCCACATCACGTATCACCTTCTAACATACCAGAGCACGTACCTATTTATCGTGTTTATTGTTTACTGTCATCCCCCGCCTCAGAGTGTCACCTCCCCAAGGGCGGGGATCTTTGTCTCAACGTTTATGGGTGAATCAAATGCCCAGAACAGTGCCTGGTATGCGGTAGGCGCTGGACACGTACATATCTTTGAGTGAATGAATGAATGAATGAATGAGGGCCTCCCCCTGCTTTCGGGGCAGGTAATAGTTAAAATAGTTAACAGGGGGACCAACCATTCAGAGCGGGTACCTCACGTATGCTCATGCCCAGCACTGCCTTCTGATTTGGGCTTGTTCATGTCAAGACTGTCCTGGCAGGAAGCACGATTCCTCTCCTCCCTCTTGGAGATCTGGAAGATTCTACAAAGCATTCTTGATCGCTTGCCGTCCACACCTCTCATTTGGCACTTGAGTCAGTAGTTGCCTCTTAGGGACACATCTTATCTCCCAGAGAATGTGGGACAAGAGGCCACTCCTGGGAAGGGTATTGAATGAATCAGGGAGGAAGGAACCGTCCTCTGTCACTGTCTAGCCCCAGGCTCTGGCTCGGAGCCTTAAATATTGGAGACCTCACAGACGTTGGCTGTTGGGCCGTTCCACTGCTTCCTGTCATGGCAGCCTGGAAAGTTGTTTCTATACTCCCATCTGGGACCGCTTCATTGGACTTGGCCTTGGGAATCTTCCCCTTGGCCTGGTCTTCCCCCAGCTCCTTCCTGGACCCTCAGCCTGGGTGCTTCCAGAATGAAATATACCAGTTTCCATGACTAAGAGAATCTATTGCCTCTGTCTTTGATTTTTCTCTTCCCCTCCCCATTCTCCAGACTGAAAATCTGGATTCCCCATGGATTTAGACAGTGGCTTTCCAAAAGGAAATGCACTCCAGAGTGAGCCAAACCGGGCTTGGGAACCTAATGTGACCATTTACTAGCCATGTCACGTTGCTCAGTTTACGGAACCTCATTGAGCCTCGTCTGCAAAATGGAAATAGCCGCCCCGGCCTGCGCAGTTTGTTGTAAGGGTTAGGGATGATGTGTGGATAACAGCAGAGGGTCTGGAGCACGGCAGGCACCGAATAGATGGAAGCTGGTATAGTCATCACCCCCCTGGGAGCCCCTCCCAGCTGCCTGCTCCCTGCCCCGCCTCAGAAGAGGGGCTCCGCAGACCACCCTTTGCCCCCTGCCACGTCCCACGTCCCCAGGGGGCTGCATCCACCAGCTCCCTGGACCCCTCCTGACCCCACAGTCTTTCATCATGAGTCCGTCTGTGGGAGTCGCGGCGTGAAGCAAAGTAATAATAAGGAACAAGCATGACGGGCCCCCGCCAAGCACCCCACAAATAAACAGGATGTTTGCAAAGGAAAACCAACACAGCCCCATCGCTGCTAATTAGATTCATCAGCGCTTCAACAAGGCCCCCTCGTTTTGTTTGTTCGATGTGAGTGGATGGCTTTTTTCTTCTTTACCTGAAAACACAGGAAGAAAAAAAGCAAACTCCCGCAATTTACCGTGGTCTCACTGGATTGGCAGGGAAGTGGGGTGTCAGCTTTCTCAGACTCGGCTGATCCCATGAGGCTGAGTCTGTAGGTGGGGTGAAGATCTGTAAGTCACTCAACAAACATTTGGAGCATCTGTCGTGTGCCAGGCACGCCCCGAGGGGCTGGTGACATACACGTGGATGTGACCTGTCAGCACAGGCTCAGAGTTAGTAAGGAACCCAGACACCCACACAGAATTGGGTTCTGGTGCATCCAGCTGTTGCTGCACGGAGGTGTGCCGGGTAGCGCTGGGATTTAGAGGAGTGACGGGAAACCCATCCAGGACTAGGTAGCGAGGAAGCACTCCTGGGGGAGGTGATGCCGGGCTGAGTCAGGAAAGGAACGCGGGGAACTCTGGGACAGGAGTCCTGGGTCACTCACCTCTGCCACCTCCTCCATCCCTTCGCCGACGGCACTCACCTCTGCCACCTCCTCCATCCCTTCGCCGACGGCACTCACCTCTGCCACCTCCTCCATCCCTTCGCCGACGGCCCCACCTGCCTTCTCAAAGAGAAGAGAACCCCCTTGACTTCTAGCAAACCTTTTCTCCTCCTGTGTTTTCTCTTCCGCTCCCACTTCCTATGGTCAAGGCCGGGCCCTCCACCTGAGCCCGTATCCCGCCCCACTCACCTGCTCAGGTGCCCCTAGCATCTGTACCTGCATCCTTTCTCTCTTTCTCTGCTGGGTCCCTCCCATCAGCGCACACCTGCTGAGTCTCTTGCATCTTCACAGAAACTTCTCTTGGCTGATTCGGCCCCTTCAGGCCAAGCCTTCTTGCTGGTACCACCTGCATTTGCCCACGTCCCTCCCTGCCCTCCCACCATCACCCCTGCCCCCGCCCCTCCTTGAAGCTTCCCAGTCAAGGTTGCCTGTGATCTTGTGTTGCTAAATCCAATGGACCCTTCAGTGGCCTTGGCCTCTTGCCCATCGTTGCCCAGTGGTGACCTCTCCCTTCTTCTTGGCTTCTTGGAGTCCACCCGCCTCTCGGAGTTTCCTTCCCAGGCCCATTTTGGGGCCTCCTCTTCCTGCATCAGTCCCCTAAATGTGGGTGTTTGCCAGTGTTCCACACCTCCCCCCCCCCACCCCCATGGTTTCAGTTGCCATTGCTGTGCCAGCATCACCCTTGCCCACACTTCCTGCCAGAATGTCTGTGATGGCGGGACGTCTCTGTTTGAATGTCTCCTGCCCTTAGTACCACCCCAAACTGAGCCCCCAGGGTTTCTACACCCATGTGCCTGCTGTCCCCGAGAGAGACCCACCTGTCACCCAGTGGCTTAGACCTGGCGATGTCCCTTCTCTCTCCTCTCCCCTGGCCCCTCCTTTTGAATAGCTCAGCAAGTCTTGCCCATCCTCCTGGACTTCTGCAACAACCCCTGGCTGTCCCCGGCCTTCAGCCCCAGGACTCGGCAGGGCTAGGAAAGGAGATGTCTGTGGGATTCCCAGAGCCACCGCTTGTTCCTTCAAGCCCACCGCCCACTGGGCTCTCGGGGTGTGCTGGGTGTTGTCAGGATGCTGTGTGTCGGGGGCCAGTGACTCCCCCCAGGGCAGCCTGGGGTGCCACAAGCACCAGTCCTTTCCCATGCCCTGCACGTGCTCTGTCCTCTCGGGAGAGGCTGTGAAGGATGTGGCGAGGGTGGAGAGGGCATTCGTCTCTGAGTTGACTTTTCCACCCTCCCGGGAACGTGGGCCGCCAGCCACACAGGCGGCCCCGCTGCACGGGCTGAATGGGGCTGTGTTCCTGAGCAACGGTCAAGGGCAGCTTGAGACAGAGTGTGTGTGAGTGCGTTATTTCCACGGACCCCCACCTGGAAACCACTCCCGGCCTCACCCTGGAAACCAACACTCCCATGGCCAGGAGCTGGCCGGGGCGGGCATTCTCCCTGTGTGGCATCTCAGGGGACCTGCTGCCCACTTGGGCCTGGGTTCTGAGACAGCCATTGTCCTCCTGCCAAGTGACGTTGCCGGTAGGCTGCTGGGCCTCCCTCCTAGTCCCCATTCTCCTCCCTTTGACACCTCTTTCCTGGGGCTCCTGTGGAAAGGAGGCTCATTGATGATTACTGGCTTCTGTTCTCCCAGGAAGTGGCCCAGGTGGGGGATGTCATAGAGGGTCCAGGTATGCCAGGGCCTGTGTTAGTAGGAGCCAGACAGACCTGGGTTGGAATCCCCGCCACTCACAAGCTGTGTGACCTCTGGCAACTTCCGTAACCTCTCTGAGCCTTGGTTTCCTCTTCTTTAAAGTGGGACTAATAATACTTCTCCAATAGGGTAGTTTCAAAGAGTAGAGATAGTGAAATAATGTCTGAAGAGTACCTAGCACAGAACTATAAAATACCAGTCGCTGCTACTCTATTTATAGATTCAGAGTTGGCAGGGAGGTGGGCGTGGGAGAGCATTGGGGGCCCAAGCTCCCAGGCACTCTGAGAAGGCCGTCCTGCCTGGTGTGGTATCACAGGCATCCCAGGGTGTTGGCCGTCTTGGGGCCCAGTGGTGGCTATATTTCAGAGGAGAAAGGAGTCATCTGCCATCTCATCAGTGTGGTAGGAACACAGAGTATTTTAGAATTTTCTAGGGGAAGAGTGGATCCTCCCTCCAGAACAGGAATTCTTCTCCAGCACAGGGGGGACCAGCCTCTGCCTGGACACTCCCTCGGACTGGAAGCTTCTCCTTTGCCAGGCAGCCTCCTGGATCCCGGGCAACATGGTCTCCCCTCTTCCCGGATGCACATCCCTTGTTTTGTCAACCCCTACTCTTCACAAAAGGGAAGCCCTCTGAGGGCAGGGCCTGGGCTGTCTTCGTCTCTGCACCCACATAGGCCAGCACATGGTGGTCTCGGGGGCGGGGGGGTGACTTACCCCCCAAGGACTTGTGACCATTTCTGCAGACATTTTTGGATGTCCCAACCTGGGAGGCCGTGGGTACTCCTGGCCTCTAGTGGGTAGAGGCCAAGGATACACAGGACACACCCCGTGACTAAGAATGATCCGGCCCAAACTGTCAGTCGTGCCGAGGGTGAGAAACTCCGCCTTAAATCAACATCCCACTTTAAGAGCCGTGCCCAGACCTGAACACAGAACGACTTGTGTGGGTTTCCTGAGATTTAAAAGACTGAAAATGGAAGAAAACTCAGACAACTTCATTTCCATCTGGCATCCAAAAGGAGAATTTTGCAAAGGAACTCCGTACAAAGTGCTTAGATTTTTTTCTTCCTCCTGTGTATTCACTTACTGGCATCTGCTAGGCAGCCTGTGAATGGGCTGGAGAATCAGAGACAATGGGTCCGAGACTAGGGCCTTTTGTGGAGGCCCTATTTCCGGGCTGGGCTTGAAGCTGGGGACGCCGTGGAGGAAGATGGTCTCTGCCCTTCGGATGCTCAGGCCTTCCAGCCCCGGCTGCCTGCTTCACAGCGTGTTTCTTCTCAGCCTCCGGCACTCATGGAGGGATTCTTAGGAGAGAAAGGCTGGAAACTCCAGGCTCAGCGCCGTCCCTGCTCTCTTCCTGTGACCTCCGGGTGAACCGCTCCAACTTCTGGGCCTCAGTTTCCCAAACCTGCCCGTACCAGTCAGGGTTCCCAGAGAAACAAAAACCAAGAGACCATATAGAGACATATAGAAAGAGCTTTGTGTGAGGAATTGCCTCCTGTTATTATGGAAGCGGAGAAGTCCCGTGATTTGCCGTCCGCAAGCTGCAGACCGGGGAAAGCCGCTGGTGTTGTTCTAGTCCAGGGGAGCCTGGGAAGCCAGTGGTGTAAGTCCCAGGTCAACCGAGAGCTTCCACCCTTCCTCCACCTTTTTGGCTCCTGGGACCCTCAATAGATTTGTTGATGTCCACCCACGTGGGCAAGGACCCTCTGCTTTGCTCAGCTCACCAATTCAAAGACTAATCTCTGGGCTTCCCTGGTGGCGCAGTGGTTGAGAATCTGCCTGCCAATGCAGGGGACACGGGTTTGAGCCCTGGTCTGGGAAGATCCCACATGCCGCGGAGCAGCTGGGCCCGTGAGCCGCAACTATTGAGCCTGCGCGTCTGGAGCCTGTGCTCTGCAACAAGAGAGGCCGCGATAGTGAGAGGCCCGCGCACCGCGATGAAGAGTGGCCCCCGCTCGCCGCAACTAGAGAAAGCTCTTGCACGGAAACGAAGACCCAACACAGCCATAAATAAAATAAATGAATAAATAAATAAACAACCCCTCTCTTCAGTTTAAAAAAAAAAAATACTAATCTCTTCTGGAAACACCCTCACAGACACGCCCAGAAATGACATTTTACTAGCTCTCTGGGCACCCCTTAGCCCAGCCAAGTGAACACATAAAACTCACCATCACACTGCCCACCCACTACCCATCTGTGTGAGTTTCCTGTGGCTGCCACCACAGAGGACCACAAACTGGGCAGCTGAAACCAGTTCGGGAGGCCAGAGGTCCGAAATCAAGGCACCGGCAGGGCTGGTTCCTTCCGGAGGCCCTGAGGGAGAAGCCAGTCCGTGGGCTCCCCGGCAATCCTTGGCTTGTAAGACGCGTCACTCCAACCTCTGCCTCCATGGCTACATGGCCGTCTTCCCTGAATCTCTCTGTCTCTCGCCACCTTCTCTCTGGGTGTGTCTCTGTGTCCAGATTTCCATCTTCTCAGAAGGGCACCATGACTGGATTAGGGCCTGATCCAGGATGACCTCATCTGAACTGGATTACAGATGCAACCACGCTATTTCCAAATAAGGTCGTATTCTGAGGTGCTGGACGGACAAGACTTTGGGGGACACTCTTTAGCCCAGTTCCCCACCTCGAGGGGTCGATGTGGTTAAACTCAGCTCGTTACTAACGGTGCAGGGACTAAAGGCCTGGAGGCCCCTCTCTGGTGGGTTACCTTGTGCGGGGACCTGCCGCCCCAGGCCCTGGTTCCTGTCCCCTGGTGGACCAGCCTGGCTTGGGCAGAGATTGGACAGCACAGGAGCGAGTGGGCCTGGATTAGTGTGGGTCTGAGCAGCTCCAAGGACAGGCCAAGGATACCCAGGCAGGCGGGGTGGAGGTGGGACCGGCAGGCATGGGGCGGAGGGGGCCTGTGTGTTTTCACGACAGTGAGTGCCTGTGGATGGGCTGTGGTTTGCATGGGGACTTGATGCCGTATCGAGCTGTGCGCATTGATTGGGTGACCACAAAGCCGTCATGCAGCAGGAGGGAGCTGCCTGATGGCCTGTCCCCACACTGTCCCAGGCCTCCTCCGAGTCACTCGGGGAGTTAGGGGTCGAGTGACCAGAGCCGGTGGGGCTCTGCCCTGGAGAGGCCTTGGGTGGGACGGCTCTGACCCTGCGACTCCTCCGTCCCCCAGAACCGGCAGCAGCCAGGAGGCCTGTTGGGAAGGCAGCCTATTTTTAATGAACAAATTACTGTCCTTGTTAACAGCACGAACAGGGCTTTGAGGGATCAAGGGAACCGGGGCTTGGGAAACAGCCACTAATGTAATGAAGAGGATGTGTTCCAGATGTGGCCTCTGGCTCAGCAGACAGCTGCCTTGGCCTCCTGGGGGGGAACCCGGAGCTCCTGGCCGGGAAGGAAGAGGAGGTGGGCGTGCAGATGGCAGGAGCGGGGTCGGGCTGCCCGAGGCTCAGGCCACGTGGGACCAGCATCCCTCCTTTCCCAGCACAGGGACCCCCTTCCAGAGAAACTCGGGCATCTCCACGCGCAAGTGGTTGTTCACGTAGCAGTCGCTGTTTGTGAAGACACGTGACATATGGCTGCTGTGAATGCAGTACCGCCTTTAAATGGGTTTTTACCTTTTTAGTCACAACAGCAGCCTTTCGCTTTTGACAAATGGCCATAGGTGTGTGAGACGCATCAATTCTGTCGGCAGATGGTGTGGGCTGCACGTGCGCTGCCCTGGCCCCCGTGTTGGGGACCACCGGCTTACCTCTGTGGATCCCGGGAGCAGGCTGGGTTGGTTGCTCGGGGACCGTGGAGGGGCTCCGATTGTATCCTGAGTCCCGGGAAGGCGAGGATGGCTCAGGATGGAGGAGCGCATTTGGGCTCTGTGAGAGGAAAAAAAAAAGTGGATTCATGTGTTTGCCTCCGTCTCCCCCTCTTTCCTTCCTGCCTCCGTCCCTCATCTCCCCTCTCCTTCTGCACACATGTGTTCAGCCACGCTGGGGACACAGTGCTGGGACAGGCCCGATGTACAGGACACAACAGTGAAAAAGGCCCCCTCTTAGCCTTCCAGAAGCCTCCTGGACTTCAGTTGGAGAAGCAAAAAAAAGGGGGTGGTTCCTTCAAGGCGGGGGCTCCGTTTCCCACTTGCCCCTTAACGAGAAAAGTCTGTTTTCAGTTGTCTTGTCTTTGGGGGATCTGTTTTAAAATGTCACTTAAAGAAGGGGTTCACCACTTAAAAAAATTAAACAGGGGGCGGAAGGCTCTGATGCCGAACCCGCTTACTTGCGGTGTAAGCGTTACCAGGAGGCCAGAGAGGTGCTGGGCTCACCCAGAGGCTCGGTGTCGGTGACAGGCCTAGGCCAGCACCCGTGTGCCCCCACCACCCCGTCCAGGCCCCTCCTTCCTTCCCCGGCCGGTGGCTCAGCTGGGGCTTGGGGGCTGGCCTGGAGGGGAGTCTGCTGTCCCCGGGAGGACCGTTCATGTCCCTGATAAAGGCACAGGCCATCCATCCATGTTTTGCCCAGAGCTTCACACTTAACTTGCAGCTTCTCTTCTGGGAGGGTCATTTACTGACAAAATTACAGGTTTAAAGTGGGTCCAGTTTAGCAAGTGGTTTCTATAAAGAGCAGAGCCGTGTCCCCAGGGGGTGAGAGCTGGCGGTGGGGGCGGTGGGGGGGCAGGGAGCCCAGAAGGACAGGCACCATGTGTGTTCACAGATTTTATCAAGTCATAAACAAGGCTGGAGAATAAACAGTTAAAACTGGCTGGCGCACAGCATTGCCTCGGCCAGCCGGCTGGCAGGAGGGCCTGTGCCGCCCGGGCCGTCCAGCGCCGGCCGAGTGGCCTGACCCCGGGAGGGCAGGGGGTTAGGTGCTAGGACTGACCCCTGACCCCGACCCCCAGCCCCAGCAGCTGCCCCTGAGCTCCTGCAGACCTTTGCATTCCGCACGTGCTCAGATGGTTCCCAGATAGCGATGAGGGCAAATGGTGTGCGGCTTGGTGGTGACCAGCTTTGGGGCAGGGGGACCCCTGGCACCTCCCCCTGGGGAGATGCGCTGAGAAAAGGCTGAGATTTAGGGCACCTGCCAGCAGCTCTTCACTCGGCCACCAACTGGCCGTGTGACCTCAGCGCAGTGACCCAAGCCCTCTGAGCCTCCTTTTTCTCATGTGCTAAAACTGGAAGGAGAACATTTTAGCCTGCAGGGATAGCCCCGAAGTTAAATAAAACAGTAAGCACAGAGTACAAGGTGAACGCTCCTGTGAATGTATAAGGATTCCCAACATCATCGTTATAGATATTGGTAGATAGATCTGTATATATAAATATACGTGGCTCTCACTGGATGAGAGCTGAGAGCCAGAATGAATGGCATGGACCGTGCTGTCTGTGGTTCCAGGAATTCTATGCCTTCTCTCTACCAGCTGGTTCCATACATAATCCCAGAAAGTCCCGTAAGCAAATATTAAGCTCCCCCCGTTTTATGAAACGGACATCGCAGAAGTTATATACTTTGCCCACGGACAGTTGTAAATGGCGGGGCTGAGATTTGACCTTGGGTCTCCTGTGTCCCGATCCAGAAATCTTACAGCATCAGGCTTTCATCTTCCACCACATCAGCTCCTCCTAAGTCAGCAATGGGAGTGGCCAGAAGCCTGTGCCAGGCAGGGAGGTACTTACTGGGTGGCCAGAAGTGAGGGAGAGTCTCCGCCCTGCAGCCCCCCATGAGATAGGGAAGAGCGGAAAGCATTCAAAAGTCAGGAGTGTTCAAGGTAAAGGAAATACAGGTGAGCCTAGGAGCAGCCCAGCTATTGGCAGGAATGAGCACAGGTGCGATGCAGGTGAGCTGAGTCCAGGTGCACTGGACCAGGCATCCGGGCGTGGACTTAGTACCGAATGGAGTTAGGAGACGGTCCCTGGGCCCCCGGCTGAGAACCAGGGTCCCAGAAGGAAGTTGTCAGGGTCCCGCCGTGCCTTCCTGGGCTGAGGGTGGGGGGAGGCAGGTGCCAGCCTCTGATGCCAAGGTCACCCCTCTCCTCCACCCTGCTCATCTCCCCCCTCTGCTGAGCCACTGCCGGGCTGTGACCAGGGCCTGCCATGGGTAGCCTACGGAGGCTGAGGGCTGAAGGCCCCACCAGATGAGAGTGGAGGCAGGAGGGCCAGTAGAGGCTGGTACCTGCCACCCTGGCCTGTGTGCCCTGTCCCTGTCCTTCCTCATCTCCTGGGTTGGGGGGGGTGCATCAGAGTCATGTGGCCTCACTGAAAGTTGGGGCCTGCTGGGAGGGAAGGTGGCCATGGGCTCTGGACACTGCATTGCAGGCACCAGACCTGCCATCAGCTGACCAGCACCGTCGCTTCAAAGGCTGGAGAAGGGAGGAGGACAGAATGAATAAATACACAAATGTGTGAAGGTGTAAACAGTGCATCGGGATAGGTGCTTCTGTACGGGTCACCTCAGTTCATAGTCCTGCCAACCCATTTTACAGATAAGGAAACCAAGGCTTACTAGGGTGAGTGAAGTGACCTGTCCCCGGTCTCTGGGCCAGGTGTGGAGCCCCATTGGACTTTGATGCCATGCCCTGCATCCTCTCCAGGTCGCCCAGCTAGGAGTCAGAGTAAGGACGGGGCCCAGATGTGCCCAACTGCGTACTGATCAATAGATCACTCTGTAAGGCTACTTTTCCACGGAGGCCCCGTGGCCTCCACACGCACGCATAGGCCCTCGCTCCAGTCTGCCTGGCGCTCCACATTGCCCAGCGGTTCCGTTCCAGAGCTGCCCAGGCCCCCCGTCTTGCAGACCTCCCACCGCCTCTGGCCAGAACGCTCGATCTGCGCGTCTGTGCCCGGAACAGGCCAAGCACGTTAGGACGGGCAGCGGGTGGTGGGGGGGAGGCCTGCCTGGGATGTGAAGCGGGCAGGACCTCGGGGTCAGTGGGCTCCCTGCCTACCCCCCGCCCAAGGCCGGCATCTCCGATTTCTGTAATATCATGTCTCAAGGGTTTCCTGGTCAGCACGCCTGGTCCGTGTTCGTGACGCCCTCAGGCTGCTGGCGGCTGGTCCTGAGGGGCAGAGAGCCCGACAGGATGGGGCCTGTTCCTCCACCACCACCCCCCTCAGTCCCCTGGCCCCTTGCTGCCCTCCTGGCTGCCTTCGTGCATTCCAGGAGGATGGGCCCTGGCTGGGGCCTGGGGAGGGAGGGGTGGTGGGTGACGTCAGGCCTGTACTGACGCTGCACCCACCCCGGCCCTTCTCCCAACTGCCTCTCATTCCCCTGTCAGTGGCAACTCCCGCTTCCTGCCCATCTCTGGGGCTGTGGTGAGCAGCTGGGGCCATCTGGGGCTGGCCTGGACCCCAGGCCGCCTTCCCATGGCTGCATACCTCATTAGGAAGCAGCTTGTGGCGCTGGCCACGCTGCTGAGCCTCTGGAGGTTGCCCTGCGATGTCCTTGTGGCAGGGAGCGTCCAGTCACATGCAGAGCTGAGCACCACTCACGCGGCTGCAGGGCGGGCGTCCGGGCAGCATGGGGGGCCCCCTTTCTGAGCCTTGTCCCCCACTCCCGGGAGCTTCATGGGGGCTCTGACGCCGTACTCGGCTGTCCTCTGGGCCCACCCTCCATCGGGAGCCAGGGGGCAAGAGACTCACACAGCAAACGGCGGGGACACGCTGCCCCCGACCTGGGCCCACCGCACCTGCTGTTCCAACCGCCCCACGCACACCCTCTGCCGCGCCCTTGCCACGTCTGACTGTCACGCGGCTGGGGCATCTCATCCACACTCTTCCCAGGACCACCACCCAGGCCCCCCACACATACACACAAACTACCCCCTTTACACAGCCCTTCTGCGGCCCCCAGGCCTGTTTCCCACGTGTTCATCTCACCATCTTCTCGCCCCTTCACGCAAATGCTGGCGTATCCTCCCCACTTTCCCGCTACCTTTCCTTCTCGTGCCCCTTCCCTCCCCCACGAATTCATTCATTAGCATTAACAAATGCTAACTGAACACCCACCGTATCTCAGGCTCTGATCTAGGAGCTGACCATAGGGTCATTGGAAAAAAAGAAACAGGCAAACATCTTTGTTCTCCTGACATTTACCTTCTGGTTGGGAGATAACCAACAGAATAGATAAGTCAGTTTTTTGTTTTTTTTTTTTAGTTTAAACAACACAAATGTATTATCTTACAATTCCGGTGGTTAGAAATATGACACAGGCCTCACTGAGTAAAATCAAGGTGTTAGCAGGTCTCTTCCTTTCTGGAGGCTGTGGGGAGAGCCTGTTTTCTTGCCTTTTCCAGCTTCTAGAGGCTTCTTGCATCTATGTTGTGCACCTGCAATTAATATGATATTATAAATCAACTCTACTTTAATAAAAACAAAAGAGAGAAAGTACATCAAGACAACATTTTCAGTATAACGTAAAAGAAGTTAGAATTCTAAAGTGATCAGTATTTTTTTTTTTTTTTTGGCTGTGTTGGGTCTTCGTTTCTGTGCAAGGGCTTTCTCTAGTTGCGGCGAGCGGGGGCCACTCTTCATCGCGATGCGTGGGCCTCTCACTATCGCGGCCTCTCTTGTTGCGGAGCACAGGCTCCAGACGCGCAGGCTCAGTAGTTGTGGCTCACGGGCCTAGCTGCTCCGCGGCATGTGGGATCTTCCCAGACCAGGGCTCGAACCTGTGTCCCCTGCATTGGCAGGCAGATTCTCAGCCACTGCGCCACCAGGGAAGCCCAGTGATCAGTATTTTAAGTAATATAAAGTCCTTATATTTTGAGACCATCTTATATATACAGTTGTAGGATGCTGAAATCTATTGATGTGGCCCTCCTATACCCAAAACACCCCTCCTCCTGGGGCCTCAGATGAAAGACAACCTAAAGTAACATAAGTTGTATCATAGGACGATAAGTACAATTTATATGTATTAGATGCTGATAAGTTGCTATGGGGAGGGGGAAGGAGGGGGAATAAAGCAGGAAAGAAGAGAAGGCATTTTGGGGTGTGTGTTGGGGGGTGTGTGGGTGTGTCTGTGTGTGTATGTGTGTGCATGTGTATATGTGTGTGTGTCTGTGTGTGTCTGTGTGTGCACGTGTATATGTGTGTGTGTCTGTGTGTGTGTGTCTGTGTATGTGTATCTGTGTGTGCATGTGTGTATGTGTGCGTGTGTCTGTGTGTGTGCATGTGTATATGTGTGCGTGTGTGTGTGTCTGTGTGTATGTGTATGTGTGTGGGTCTGTGTGTGTGTGTGTGTGTCGGCCTTGAGGCGTCTGATCTAGGACAGCCTGACGACATGTGACTCAGGCCCTCTGGTACCCTGATCAGGAAGGCAACACTCCAGCCAGAGGTGGTTGGGCGTCCGGGCAGTGGTCCGGTGTCTGGCCTCTCTCTGGAGCCCATAAATCCGCACCAACTCCACCTCCTCCCCGCCCAACATTCGGCCTCAGAGGCTGGCGAGGGTGGATGGTCCATGGCTGGGCCCCAGAAGTTAGGGGGTTTGGCCACGACTAGGTTTGGGGAGATGGTTCTTGAGATGGAAGTAAGAGCAGACAGACCTGAATTGGAATCCCAAACTTATCGTTGATTAACCGTGAGTTACGGAGTAATTTTTTTAACCTCTGAGCCTCTGTTTTTCCTTCTGTTCAGTGGGCAGGCTGAAACCTACCTTGTAAATTCCCTGTGGAGATTAAAGGAGACAAAGCAAAGAATCTCCGTGGTCTGTGCTCCAAGAGGGAAAAGCATTGAGACAGGACCTGGGTGGGTAAGTGAGGGGACAGGGACACCTTAAATAGAGGGCTGAGGCACCAGGGCCGGCTCCAAGCCCCCTTCGCGTGCCCCTTCGCCCTGCCCCGTCCCAGGAGGGAAGGAGAGGAAAGAGCAGGGCTGGGAACCAGCCCTCGTCACATGCCCAGGCCCCCGTGCGGTGCAACAGCCACTTCCCGCCTGTGTCTCTTAGAAGACTTCTGCCTAATCTAGTTAACGCCCCGTGATCCGATTACTCCATGAAAGAAACCCCAGATCTGATCAGAAGGCATCATGTGAGTGGCACGGGTTGGCGGTGGGGGGCACTGCAGAGAAGGGGTTCCACTTTGGCTGCCACTTGCTCCTCCCCGAGGCCTCTGGCCCTTCCAAGCTGGGTGTGCTGCCTCTGGCAGGCCCGGCAGGTGCCGGATGCAGAGTCCTGTGCCACCGCCCGGGAAAGCAGGTGCTGTCCGGCTACCTTTAGCCCCCTGGCCTGGGAGGGGAAGCCTTCCCCTCACCCTGGCCCACCATCCTTGCTCCCTTGGGTGGGGCGTGCCTGCTTAGTAAGGAGGAAAGTTGCAATTGTGGCAACGAGTGTGGGCAGGGGCGGGTGGGGAGGGTGAAGGGATGGGTGTTCAGAGTCGGCCGGCGACTTGAAGAACAGAGGTGTTTGGGCCCCTGCCCTGCGTGGACGCTTGGGAGCAGCTGTGAATCCAGGCTGCTGAGGGACCTGCAGAGACCCCCCCACCCCCCGCTCCAGGTGACATACACCTGGCGGAGGACGAGGATGGAGGCACCCACAGTTGAGGGAAGACCTGGAGCAGGAGCCAGTTATGTCCCTGGGGGAAGGAGGGGGGCGGGGGAGGGGAAGGCCATGCTGGATGCTGGGACGCTGAGAGCTTAGGGAGGGCCACCTGGGCCTCTCACTCGCCACCTGTAGAATGAGCAGGTTGACCGGCTGGGATCTGCACCCTCTTCCCGCCTCACCCTGCTCCGTGCGCTGCGAACACTGTTCCTGGGTGAACAGAGGTTTCCAACACCCCAGCATATTGGGAGAAGGCCATGTGGACGGGCCACGAATCCACGGCCCTTTATTCCGTACCTTCCCCAAAGCGTGTGGTGTCGCCCAGGGCCCTCATTCTGGAGAGGGGGACAGGCCGGAAGCCACCAGGGCCTGCCTGCCCGTCCAGTCACCCCTTCTTACCTGTGCATCCCTGGCGAGCCGCCCTCGGTCCAGGCCGCCTCTCCCTGCCCTCTCCGCCCTTCTTCCCTCCGAGCTTGGCTCCCGGCATGCCCTGGTTAGACTCCAGACTGCCACAGTTGTGTAAGTGGGCTAACCAGGCAGGACGCCGACGGGGACAGATGGCCGGGGGCGTTGGCAGCGGCACAGAAAGAGGCTGTCACATCCTCTACCCGCTAGCCTGCCTAAAAAATCAAAAAGCCTCCGTCTCTTTCCCTCCAATGCTCCCTCTTTGATTGGGTTCCGCTTCCATTTCAATCATTTTTATTATCCCAATAAAATCTGCTCTTACACATTCGAATAGTACAGGTGTCATCCTGCCGGCAGGTATGGGGTAGCAACTTGTAGCCAGCCTCTAATTCCCCAATGAGGGGACACCGTGGCCTTGATCGTTCCAAGTGGTAGATGGTGCCAAGGTCACGGAGGCTTGTCTGTGGACTTTTTTCTGGCTGTGGATTACCTTTCTCTAGGTGTTGAGGGGCTATTGGTGGAATACATGTTGCAATTCCCTGACTGCGTCTTTATTGACAGATGAAGGCAGGCACCTAGACTCATCCTCAGATTTTTTTTTTTTTTATAAATTTATTTATTTTATTTTTTTTAGTTTTGACTGTGTTGGGTCTTCGTTGTTATGTGCAGGCTTTCTCTAGTTGCAGTGAGTGGGGGCTACTCTTCGTTGCAGTTTGCGGGCTTCTCATTGCAGTGGCTTCTCTTGTTTCAGAGCTCGGGCTCTAGGCGCACAGGCTTCAGTAGTTGTGGCACACGGGCTCTAGAGAGCAGGCTCAGTAGTTGTGATGCACGGGATTAGTTGCTCCGCGGCATGTGGGATCTTCCCGGACCAGGGCTCGAACCCGTGTCCCCTGCATTGGCAGGCGGACTCCTAACCACTGTGCCAACAGAGAAGCCCCATCCTCAGATTTTTAAGTTGAACGTGGCCGCGGAAATCAACTCCCTCCTCTCCCAGGCGCCCACCCTGTGTCCCCAGAGGGGCCAAGTGTGCTGCTGGAGGCCTTTGATCTCTAGTTGAACATCAACTGCATCGCCCCCGGCCCCGCTTACCTTTCTAGTGCTTGGTACTTTTCACCTGTAAGGTTTCCTAACAGCTGTGTGATCGCTGCCCTCTGGCTCTGTCCCCATGTCACAGGTGAGCAGTCTCAGCCACGTGGAGAGCAGGAGGGGCCCCCAGGTGTCCTGGCGTCCAGCGCACTTTTCTAGTTCTTTTCCATGCTATTGTCTGTTCTTGCCCACCTGGTCTCTCCAGGTGCATAGGCTACCGGGTGAGATACAGGACGCCCAGGTAAATGTCAATTTCAGCTAAACAAGGACTCATCTCTTAGTATAAGTATGTCCCAAGTATCAGGTGTATATGCTGCATTTCCTGCAGGTTTGGACTGTTGAAAACCCCAGCTCTAACAGTCTGGGGTTGACATTTAACCGGGTGTCCTGTTAACCCAGAATGGGGCCCAGGAGGAGTGTACTGGGAACCAGGAGAGCAGAGGCAGGACTGGGTGACCAGAAGCCCTGGCTCCTTCTCCCCAGGCACAGTGCCCATCACTAGTCACCTGTGGACTCCCCTGACCTCAGCAGACCCCTGCCCTGCCCTCTGGATGTGACCCCCACCCAGAGCAGGAGCAATGGGGACCAGCTGCCGCCAGGCAATGAATCACCTAGCAAGGTGGGCACGCCGAGGAAGGGCAGATTTATCTGGGCCCTCTAGCTCCTGAGATTTAGCGTCTTTGATCCTTAGTTTCTGAAGGTTTGGAGTGTTGAAAATTCCAAGTGTAAATTTGGACTGTTGTAAATTGCAAGAGTCCAGAGTCTCAAGGGGCAGAGTGGGCTGTTCTCTACCATGGAAGGATGGTGTTGAGTCTTTGGCATGTATCTGTGGGACCCGCAGGCGTTGGGGCATCATCTCCAACGGGGGAAGCAGATGCCTGGGAAGGAGGTATCACTTGCCAGGGCTGTCAGTTCTCACGCCTCCCACACCTGCTCACGCCTGGATTCCACTAACAGCCTCTTAACCGACCCCTCTGATCAGGCCTTTCCTTTCCTTCCATCCCGCAGACGGCTGTCTGAGCCTTCTTGCTAAATGTCCTCTTTCATCAAATGCCTTCCGCTTCTCAAAGGACCCACTGGCTCCCCGTTTCCTATTGAGCCAGGACGTTGACCGGCCCCCCCTTTTAAGAGTCTGTAATTGGCAGCCTCCTATCTGCCCACTTGGCTGCCCCCAGGCCCTTGGCCATTTGCAAGAGGCCACATTCCAGAGAGGAATGGGCATGTGTGCAGGTATTTTCGGCCAGTAGCTGCCTGCTTTCTCTTGAAGGCTGTCCCCTATTCCAGCCCTTTTCAGTTCACCTGATTACAGCAAGGACAAAGGCATAATTAGATGCTAATGGCACTTAGCACCTCTGTGACACCTGCAAATCGCAGTGGCTCTACAGGACTGCTCAGGATGAACCAACTGCTCTGTCCTGCTGGCTGGGGATGGGGCTCCGTTACTGCCCAAACACACGCACTCTTGTCCCCCTTACCCCATCTCACACCCCACGTGGGGCTCCAGTTTCCAATGACCAGACCGGAGTTAACCCTGCTTCAGGGCCAAGCAGTGCTGACGTACGAACAGCACTGTGAACAGGGCTGAGCGCTACCCCGTGACTTCCTGTTTCATCCCCACCCAATGCTGTGTGGCAGGTGGCAGTGTCCCCACTTAGCAGATTAGGAAGCTGAGGCTTGAGGAATAAGGGACTTGCTCAAGATTCACACCACTGGTAAGTGGGAGAGCGGGATCCAGAGCCACCTCTGTCTGGTTCCAAGGCCACGTTCATTGCCCCACGCTCTTCCTTCTGTTTCACTTCCCCAGCTCTGCAAATCTGAGCCCCACCTCGAGGCTCAGCTCTCCCTCGGGGCCTCCCTCACTCCTGTTCTATGTCTCTAAATGCGTTGAGCACCTATAACTGTGCACCTCGAAAGAGATCGAAAGAGACGCTGCCTGATGCTCCAGGGTTGTGTCTATGTGTGTGCGCAAATCTGAATCTCTCCCAGCTGGACTGTGCATTTCTGGTGGCCTGGAAATACACCGTCACACCGTAAAGCCGCTGGCTTAGAGAGGAGCTTGTAGTCGGCACTAAATAACCACTCCTAGACAGAGTGAGTGGTTGCAATGCCTGCAGTTTTTCGTTCTTGCTTAAATAGATCATTGACTAACAAGTGAACATCTCCCCTTGAGAAAGTCGTGCGTGCCATCACGGTGAGGAAGCCAGCTCTGGCTTTAGTTACTCTGGGTTTCCATCCCCACTGTGCACTAGCTGTGAGACCTTGGGCTTCTCTGTGCCACAGGTTCGCGGTCTGTAAGATGGGCCACCAGAAGGGGCCCCCCCTTTTCCGAGGTTTGCTGGGGGAGTGAAGTGGCTTCGTGTGTCTACGGCACCTACAGTGCGGGGAAAGGTGCCCCATTACATCCAAAGCCTGGGATTGTGCCACCCTGGCCCTCGGGAACTCAGGGCACTGTGACATCTCCTCACCCTCCTCAGATGTGAATTGCAAGGTAATCCTAGCCTGGGTGGATCGAGAGCAAGATTTCTCAGCCTTGGCACCTGGGCACTTTGGACCGGCTCATTCTGTGTAATGGGGGAAGGGAAGGGAGCTGTCCTGTGCCTTGTAGGATGTTTAGCAGTATCCCTGGACTCTACCAGCTAGATGCCAATTATAACAATCCAAAATGCCTCCGGACATTTGCCCCGGGGGCTTAGGCTGGGTGACAACATTCTCCAACTGGAGAATGCATCAGACTCACCTGGAGGGCTGGCTAAAACACAGACCGCGTAGCCCCACCCTCAGAGTTGCTGATTCCTGGGGTCTGGGAAGGCCCCCAGAATCTGCGCCTCTAACGAGTTCCCAGGTGCTGCTGCTTCAGCTGTGCCAGGGACCCCCACTTTGGGAACCACCGAACAAGAGTAAGATGGTCAGGCTGTAGAGATATTGAGGTTAGTGAACATGGTACTGAGAAGAGGGAGGACAGGAGAGGAGTTTCCGGGAGAGGTACCTCCCTGCAGGTGGGAAGCATTAGGAACAAACGTATAGATTTTACTGGGAAAAAAAAAAAAAAAAACAGTAACAACAGACTCAGAAGCAGTGAGGAGACTTGGAAAGGAGAGCGGCTGCACGCTTAGGCAAGGAGAAGCTAATTCAGGGAGATTTCTGTGAGCCAGCTCCAGGGGAGCCTGACAGAGGGCCTGATGGGCATGAGGAGGGCTGTCTGCCCAGGAGCCTAGGGTGGGGATGCCTGGACCCAGACAGAAAGGCTCATTTCCTGAAGGGCCAGAAGAGCCCGGAGAGACAGTGACTCTCAGCTCTGGATGGGAAAAGCAGCTCCAGAAGTGGCCGCGGACTCCTGTCTCATCTGTGAGTGAACCTGCGCCAGGATGACATGAGTCCCTGCGAGAGTAACGGAGATAATGTACAGAGAGGGCCACGAGGCTTCCCACAGCCCAGGGGAAATCGCGGGAAATACTCACCTACTCAGCAGAGTGGTGATGCCAGCGTGACCCAGGGGGAGGGCGGTGTCGAGGGGGCACCCTGTGGTGGTGGCAGCTCAGAGTAACTTAGCAGCTGGCAGGAGCATCTTCCATCCGGGCTCTGCCTTGGCCCATCCGTGGTCACGTCCAGGCAGCTCCTGGCTCCACCTCTGTCCTGTGGCTGGGGGACTCACACGGGGGAGGGCATTCAGCTGACCAGCAGTAGAAAGCAGGCTGAGCGGAACTTGCTCAGGGACCAGCCCAGTGACCCTGGACTCCAGAGTCTCAAGATGGAATTCCAAGGGTGTGGAATTTGAGTCAAGGTCTGTGTCCAGGTTCCTCTATTTGGAGCTAGATAGATGATCTTGGGAGGGGTCACTTAGTAAAAGATCTTTACCCTGTGTGGCACCTACTGGGCCTTTTACATATTACATTTATCCCGTTTTCACATCAGAACTACAGGACAAATCCCCTTGGAGAGATGAAGAGACTGAGGGTCAGAGTGGCAGCTAGAATGTGGCAGAGCAAGAATTCCATCCAGATCTGACTCTAAAGAACATGTTCGACTTCATTTTTCTATCTCTAAAATGAGGTTCATACTCCCAACCCATTCCCTCCTAGTGCTGTCATGGGAATCAGATGGGATAAAAATGTATGAAAATATAAGCTATATGAACGCCAGAGATTATATTCATGACGATTAAACTTCTGCACCATCAGGTTTTAAGAGCCAGGCGTGCTCCGCTCTGAACATCAGGGGCGATGGTTCAGTCTACCCACTTGGTCGGCCAGGGGTCTGGTGCGGGAACTCAAGGTGGGGCTGCCCCCCAAATAGGTACCCCCCCCCACCCCACGCGGTCTGCTGAAGCATCAGAAATTAAATTTCACGGCTGGGTGCACAGAGATAGCAACTCGAGCTCCATGTGTTTATGGCTCGAGGAGGAGATAAGATTTGATTAAGAAGACTGCTATTAATTTATGGCAAGTACACTCGCTCTAAGGAAGAGGCTGCTTTTAATTAATAGCCAGAAGGAATTTACACTCTTGGTCTCAGCGAGGGGAGAAGGGTGGACGGAGGGGGGCAATGGAGCAACGTGAATGATGTGGATGGATTGATCCAACCACACACAGGCCTTTCTTTTGAAGGGAATATACATACACATACGTAAAGGGCAGCAGGAAGAAGAGAGGCATTCCAGCTCAGGATACTGGCAGGCGGGCTGGGAGAGCCAGCTGGCCGGAGAGGGACCAGGAGGAGGAAAGGACCCAGAAGAAGCGCTGACAATGTACCGAGCGCTTACTATATGCCAGGCATCACGCTAAACCCTTTGTGTGGATCACCTTACCGCAGTCCTGTAAGCAGGTAGACAGTCATTTCTGGAAGACTACTATGGGTGTGCAGGAAGAAATGCAAACATTCCAAAAGGGTATTAGGTGACCGCTGAGTCTCCCCTCCCTGCCATTGACCTACCTTCCCGCTAAAGATCCAACTGTCCATTTCTTGTACCTTTCCAGAAGCATCCCATATACATCTACACATATGAGCCTGTATCAGTACACATGAGTGTATGCTTTGAATGTGGATGGTATCATTCTATATGTTGCTCCAGTCTTATTCTTATTTTAGAGACAAGGTAACTGGGGGTCTCAGAGAGGTCTAGTAACTTTCCCAGAGTCACACAGCTCCTAAGGGGAGGAGCCCTGCTGCCAAACCTCAGTGCGTGGCTCCTGAGCCCCTTTCTCGTCATTATGGCTTGCACTGAGCACTGTGTTCAAGGTGTGACAGACGGAGTTGGGGGGCTTCCCATGGGGTGGGGTTGCTCCCCATGGACAGGAGGTGAGTAGGTTCTGAGTATGGGGAGTAGCCAGGCCTGGTGGAGGGTGGGAGATGGTGAGAAAGGAACACCACAGGGATACAGCCAGCAGGTCCTCTGCGGGATTGATGGGAGACTTGGGGGTTTTGTCCAGAGCTCGCCCTGATCCAGTGTCTTGGATCCCTACTTGCCCTCTCCTTATCCTAGGCTTCTAACAGTCACACATCTTGAGATTCGAAAGGAGCCCAGGAGTGAATTGCAGCTCAGACCGTGGTCCGCAGGTCAGCAGCATTAAGCATCGTCCTATCTTGACCAACTGAGTCAGAATATTTGGGGGTGGCCCCAGGAATCTGTATTTAACCCCCCCTAGGTGATTCCTAGTCACATTAGTTGAGAAGTTACTGCATCATCCATTTTACAGATAGTGACACTGAGGCCCCAAAAGGGATCCCGAGTTGTCCAAGGGCACACAGCTTATTTATGGCGATTGTAGGGGGTGGAAGGCTGGTCTTGGACGGGCTCCTGATTCCCATGCTCTTTTTACTGAATCACCCTAGACCCTGGCACCCATGGCAGGAAGTGCATGGCCTGGGGGAAAGAGTATGCATTCTAAATCGGACAGATCTACGTTCAAATATTGTCTCTTTTCTCTAGCTGTGCAGCCTTGGGCAAGTTACTTAACCTCTCTGAGCTTCCATTCTTCACGTCTCCAACAGGAACAGCACCACCTTCCTTGCTGGGTGGCTGAGCAGACTCAGTGAGTTGGTGCCAGGCAGTGTGACGGTGAGAAACCAGTGCTGGGTCACAGCTCCCTGACCTCCCCGTGATGGAGAGCAGGACCACCTGAGCACAGGGCGGACTTGCGGTGCAGCGAGCTCTCTGGCTACGCTGGACCCGCCTCCGCCCCCTTCACCCCTGCCCCCTTTAATCTTCCATCAGAGACTGTTTCTAATCAGCCGTAAGGACAGAGGAGTAGCTACCGGCATCCATCACCTGTAACAAATCAACAGGCTCTGCGACCTTTGACCCTTCCTCTTGTAAATCACCCTCGCCTCTTCTGCTATGGAGACCCGAGGGCTGGGGTGGCAGGAGGGGCAGGGAAGCCCCTCGGGCAGAGGGAGTCAGAGGGCGAGAAACGCCCGGAAGGTCAGAGCTGGGAGACCCTGTTGGCACGTGGAGTCTGCCCCTCGCATTTTAGCGTTGGGGAGGTCGAGGCTCAGACGGGCACACCCCCTGCCCGAGCTTGCTCTGCAAGTCAGCGGCAGAAGGAGGGAGGGCGGGACAGGACAGAGGGGGCGTTGGCCCTCCTGGGCGCAGGCCGTTGCCCTCTTTTGGGAGGAGGGATGGCAGGTTCTCTGGATATTCAGGTCTGCAAAGTGCTGCCCTTTTCTCTCGAGGACACGAACCTCTTTGGAAGCGATGACACCGGGTAGAGCTATGGGGAGGCTGGCTACCTCCCTAGCCCTGGTCAGCCACGCCCCCCTCCGCCCCATCCACACCCTCCTCAGGGGCTTCCAGCCACCCGTCCCCACCCGTCCCGGAGCTGGGAGAAGCCTGGGTGAGGCTGCATCCGCGTGCCCAGCTCTGCAGGCTGGCCCCTGTGCGGGACACAACCGGCAGGTGGGGCTGGCATGCCCGGGGGGGCCGCTGGGTAGGGAACCCCCTTCCCTAGAGGGCTCCCCCCCCCACCCCAAGCCTCCTCCGCTGATGCAGCCATCCCAGGTAGACTCTGTCCCCGGCGCGCTGTCATTCGAAGTCAGAATCTGCATTGAGGTGGAGACAGGTCCCCGGTGGCAGGCAGACTGGCACAGCGGCTGTGGGCAAGCCTGCCCTCAGCCCGAGTGCCCACTCATCCGCCAGGACTCCTGAGCTGAGGGCGGAGCCCCAGACGGAGCTGTGAATGGGCAGGGGCGCTCTCCCACCCGGGGGCGTCCGCACAGGCCCAGGAACTCAGTTGTCTGTGGGCAGGTGTGGGGACCAGGGACTGTCGGCACAGGCAAGACATCCCGGAGCCCGGGGGGTCGCGTCTAACTTTTCCCCCCAGCCTTTGAGGTCCCGGGGGGGCGGGGCGGGGGCTGGGGCAGCGACTTGCTGGGTGGAGGCAGTTGTTCAGAGCCCTCCCTCCTCTTAGCTCTGGGGAGCTGACTGTCTTACAGTGGGGATGGGGTGCATTACAGAGATGCAGGGACTGTTCCAGAAGAAGGGGGTACCTGCACCCCCATGTCAGACCCCCCAGCACTCACCAGCAGCCCAAAGTGTTCACTCGAGCAGGCGAGAAGACGGCAGGGCCACTGGTGCTGCACGTTATGAAGTCTGCATGAATCAGGCCTGGTCCTTGGGCGATCACGCATTCATTAAGTGACTACTGGATGCAAGAACACAGCAGGGGGCAAAAACCACTGTTTGCTCTCAGGGAGCATACAGTCTAGAGGAGAAGGCAATGTTAGATGAAAATTATCTCATTGCTCTAGTGATTGGCCTGGTAAGGCAAGTTACAGGATTCTGTAAAAATACTCAAAAGGGGATCTGTGATCTAGAAGGGGGGGTCCAGGAAGGCTTCCTGAAGGAGGTGACAGTTAAGCTGATGCGCAAAGGATGTGTAGGAGTTAGTAGGCAAAGAGGTGAGGGATGAGTCTCCTGGGAGCGCGTGTAGCGCTCCTGGCACGGGTGGGAGGGAAGAGAAGGTCTCAGCCCCAAGGAGCTCACAGAGTGGATGGGGTAGGGGGCAGGCTGGTGAGACACGAGCCTCCCCCCCCACACACACACTTCTACACACAGAGGTGAGGGTGCAGTGCCGTGGCAGGGGCAGGGGGTGGAATCTTCTGGAAGGCTTCCTGGGTGGGTGGCTCTAAAGCCTTTATCAGAAGGGCAAGGGAGATACCCAGGCGGGGGGAGAGCTCTGTGCTGGTCTGGAGGGGCCGGCTGAGTAGGAGGAGAGGGGGACCCCTCCCAGGCATGGGGGTGGGCACAGCCCGTGTCCTTACACTGAGGCCGCCCGCGCAGGGTCTAGGGTGAATGAGCAGGAGAGCGGGACCCTTCCCGGGCGCCCAGCTCCACCGTTGCCTCGCCCTCTTTTTCTGAGTAAGAGGCTGTCGGAGCTTCTGCATTATTAATAGTGACACACAGTAAACATTTTGGTAATCGTCACAGCCGCAGGCTCCGAGATGCAGCGCCAGCTGTTGCCAGCATGAAAAAGAAGGCAAGACGCTCCTGCCTGCGTGGTGCACACCGCCAAACGCTCGCGCCTGTGGGCCCCACTCTCTGCTTTGTTTCTCCCCTCCCCCAAGAGATCAGACACTTCTGGGGCTTAGCCGGAAGTGGGGTGCTGGGTAGTAGAGAAGAGGGGTTGTCCCCACCCTACCCATCGGAGCCCCAGGTCAGGGTTCCATAGTGTGAACTGTGCAGCCTCCCAAATATCCCCCTCCCCAAGAACATGACTCCCTCACCCCAGCTCCCAGCCCCGGTGCAATCCCAGAGGTCCTGAGTCAGGCTGGGGCCGGGCTGGAAGGGCGGTTTTCCCATGGGATACCAGGAGAGGCGTTTGGCAAACCTGGCACTCGGGAGCGTTCCTCTTCCAGCGGGCCGTGGCGGCTCATCCAGGGACGGATGTCAGTGTGGAGGGAGGGAGTCTCGGTGTGGTGGCGGGGGCGATGTCCTTGGCTCTGCCCCGTCATCATTTCCATCAGTGACAGAGGGGCACATGGCAGGCGGGCTGTCAGAGCTGAGCTGGGCCCTTGGCAGTTGGATTACAGACCAGGATTAGCCAAGGTAGTCACAGGGCATAGGAATGCATGCAGGTGCCCTCAGGGAGGCTCAGGAAATCCTTAGAGCACAGACTCACCTTACTAGCACTTTGAGGGAAATGCCTTGGGGGCTTAGGAGGTTTTCCTAAGTTTGCTGTGGGACTAGCTGTATAATTAGCAAGACCTGGGGCAGAATGCACATGTGGGACCCTTGTTTGAAAAGCAGACCAAAAAGTGCTGTTAAAGCTCCTAAAATAGCCAGCTTTTTCCTTTCTTCTACATGTCTCTTCTTCTCATGTGCACGGGCCATCGTTCCAGTGCACAGAGGGTCCCCCAACTTACGATGGCTCGACTTAGAATTTTTTGACTTTGGTCGCTGGCACGAAAGTGATGCGCAGTCAGTAGAAACCGTACTTCAGATTTTGAACTTTGATCTTTTCCCAGCTGGCAATATGCCGTCCAGTCCTCTCTCGTGATGTTGGGCAGTGGCAGTGACCGCAGCTCCCAGGCAGCCCCGCTATCATGAGAGTCAAAAACCAATGCACTTAAAGCCATTCTGTACCCCGACGACCATCCCATTTTTCACTTTTAGTATAGTAATCAATCGATGACGTGAGATATTCGACACTTAATTATAAAATAGGCTTTGTGTTAGATGATTTTGCCCAACTGTAGGCGAATGTAAGTGTTCCGAGCACGTTCGAGGTCGGCGAGGCTAAGCTATGATGTTGGTTAGGTGTATTAAATGCACATTCAACTCATGATGAGCTTACTGGGATGTGACCTCATCGTAAATCGAGGAAGGTCCATACTTCACTTACAAAACACAAGTTCAAAGATACAATTACTGAGAATTTCAAGACGGCGACCACAGAGCACTAAACTAGGCACGGCCTCTTCTGAGCGTGGGGCTCAAGTGACTGCATGGGTCTCACCACACGCAAAACCGGCCCTGGTTCGGTGTGAGCCACTGTGTCACAGAGAAGCAAGTGCGCTTGTGGGCAAGAAGACTGTCCCCACGAGGGAGGGGACAGCCCACGGTTTCCTGCTCAGGGTAGGGGACAGGGTGCTGGGGGCCACACATCAGAGGGACACTGACAGCCTGGAGCGGGTGTAACAGATTTCAACACGGAGGGCAAACCGTGTCATAGGCCGAGCGATGGGAGGAACGGACTCTGTGGTCCGGCAAAGAGGAATGTATGCTGATAAATCTGCGCGAGCCAAGAAAGAGAAGCACAGGATGAGATGGGAGTGTTACAGGGAGGAGAACCCACCCCCCATGGTCAGGGAAGGCTGCTTGGGCTGCTGTAACAAAAAACCACCCACTGGGCAGCTTAACAACAGCCGTTTATTGTCTCAGGTCTCAGGGTCCTGGAGGCTGGAAGTCCAGGATCAAGGTGTCAGCAGGGTTGGTTTCTTCCGAGGCCTCTGTCCATGGCTTGCAGACGGCCGTCTTCTCCCTGTGGCTTCACATGGTCTTCCCTCTGTGTGTCTGTGTCCTAATCTCTTCTTACAAGGACACCAGCCACGCTGGATTAGAGCCCACCCATAGGACCTCATTTTACCTTCATTACCTCTGCAAGACCCTGTCTCTAAATGCAGTCACGTTCTGAAGTACTGGGGTCGGGGGCGGGGTCGGGGGGAGGTTAGGACTTCAATGTCTGAATTCCAAGGGGGACACAGTTCAACTCATAACAGCTTCCCGGAGGAAGTGCTATCTGAGCTCAGATCTAAACAGTGAATAGAGGGTTATTTAGGGAAGGGGAAAGGGTGTGCTTCTCCAGACAGGGAACATCATCTGAGAAGGCCTGGGTGAGCAGCTGCAGGGTGCTGCTGAGGCAGGTGCTGTGCGGTGGGCGAGGGCACTGGAGAAGATTCCGGTGAGTGACACCTGATGAGTTTGCAGAGGGTGGCAGGGGCCTGACCCCACGGGCCCCAATAAGAACGGTGGTCTCTATTCTCAGGACCTGATGTGAGCTGCTCTTGAAAAGATGCCTTTGACTCTGGTGAGGAGAATGGGCTGTATATTAGTCTGGATGCTCCAGAGGAAAAGAAGAAAAGGAGGCAAATTCCTCCTTTTGTTCTGTTCAGGCCCTCGGCAGATTGGATGATGTCCACTCACACTGAGGAGGGCGATTTACTGAGTCCACCAATTCTGGAGACACCCTAATGGACACACCCAGAAATGATGTTTAATCTGAGCACCCCGTGGTCCAGTCAAGTTGACACATGGAATTAACCAGTCACAGACTGGGAAGGCTACAGGAGGATGAAGGGGACAAGTAAGACTCTTGAAGGGGGCAGGCAAGAGATGGTGGCAGCAAGGGCTGGGGCTGTGTGGCAGCCGGGATGGAGAGATGTGAAAGAATGCCCGAGAGAAGAGGAAGAAGTGACACAGCTTGGGGAGGAACGGGACAAGGGCAGTGATGGGCAGGGAGGTGCTGAGATGGCCCTTAGGACCCTGACCTGGCCAGCTAGGGGTGCCACGCCCTGAGGGAGCCCAACTGGAGAGGAAGTCTGAGATGGAGATGGGGCAGGAAGGTGGGAAGAGGGGGAGAGCTTGGTTTGGGACATGGTAATTCCAAGGAGGTTTGGAGACACCAAGCAGCCGAGATGAATGAAGGTACAGACCTGGGCAGGCTGTGATGACCCAGGGGCAAGGCACAGAATGGAAAGAGGAGTTGGCCTCGACTGTGCCTTGAGACGGGCCAGCATTAGTGGCTGGGCAGAGGAGGGTGAGCCCACCCTTACCTGTCCGACCTGCTCCAGCTAGCCCAGCTCCTCATGCACTTGGGCCAACCCCAATCCCTGCCCCTGGCCCTTTGACCTGGGTGCCCCACTGTCCCAAGGGCTCCTGGACCTTCTGCTGTCTCAGGAGGAACCCCTACCCAGGCCTGGCCCACGGAATCTTGCCCTCACAGTTCCTCAAATAATAATACCCAGCAACAGCACTTGCTGTGTGTCATCAGGTCATTAATCTCCACAACAAGCTACGTGAGGTCGGTACTGTGATGTATTAGTTTCCAATGGCTGCTGTAACAAATTACCATAACCTTGGTAGCTTGAAACAACACTAATTTTCTTACAGTTTTGGAGATGAGAAGTCCAAAACGGGTCTCGCTGGACTAAAATCAAGATACCTGTAGGGCTCAAAACTCGAGGGGAGAATCCACTTGCCTTTTCCGTTTCTTGAGGCTCCTGCATTTCATCTTCCACGCCAGCACTGGGCCGTTCGGGCTCTTCATGCTGTATCCCTCTGACGCTGACTCCCTTTCTGCCTCCCTCTTCTGCAGTTAAGGACCCTGGTAACCCAGGATCATCTCCCTAATTTAAAGTCAGCTGATTAGCAACATTAATTCCGTCTTTCCGATGTAACATACCATATTCGCAGGTTCCGGGGATTAGGACGTGGACATCTTCGGGGGCATTATCCTGCTGACTACATACGATCACCATCCCTGTTTTTTACAAATGAGGACGCTGAGGCATAAGAAGGTCAAGGAGTTACCCAGTGTCCTCAGCTAGCAGGAGAGGAGCCAGGATTCACGCCCCGGGCAGGCTGGCTGCCAAGTTGTGCACTAACGCCCACCCCCTTGCCTCTCTTAGGGAGGGATGAGGGATGCCTGGATCTCCCAGGGGTACCTGACCCTTTGATAAACGGTCCTGTAGGGTGGGGACCACAACCTCCAGTCTGCACACCAGCTGGGGAGCCGTCACTTCCCCACTCTCTCGTAGCTTTTTGAGGGCAGGGGCTGTGTTAGCTTACTGCCTTCGTGTCCCCGGGAGCCAGCCAGGGAGGTGGTGCTGACCTGTAGCTGCAGGGCCATATGGTAGCCACCCCTTCATTCATTCATTCATTCATTCATTCAGCCCACCTACATCAGGCACCTAGGCACGTGTTGACACTAGAGATGCCCGTCCCTCCCCACAAGGGGCTCATGTCCAGAGAGAAAGAAGGGAGGAGCCGTGACAAGGGAGCGTGGTGGGTATTTGATGGGGCTTGGCAGCTTCCTGGGGGAAAGTGTCTCAGCTGAAAGGTGGAGGACAAACGGGAGTTAATCAGATGAGCGGGAGGTGAACACAGGTGGGAGAAATGTCGGCCATGAGGATTGAGTCATGGGAAAGGTCAGGGGCAGTAAGACGTAGATACCCCTTCCCCAGAAGGCTTCAAAGCAAGCTGGACAGCACCTGCTTGGATCGATCATTCACTCATTCATTCATTCATCAGTCAGATCTTTACCAAGCGCCGTCCGTGTGCAAGCATTGGGCTCTCGCTGGAGATAAGGAGACGAAACAGACATGGCCCCCGTCCCTGTGGAACTCAGAGAACAGTAGGGAAGGCAGATAGTAAGCGAATCACAACACAAAGAAATATGTGATTAGAAAATATGGTGTATGCTAAGAAGGATGAGACCCGAGTGATAAGAAGAACCAGCACGGCAGAGAGGGGGGCTTCGGAGGGGGACCCGCAAGGCCTGGAGGGTGATGGGTTCGAGAGCTCCAGGCAGAGAAAACAGCATGTGGGCCGGGTCAGTGGTTATTACACCATGTCCTGAGGACCCCAGAATTCACAGGTGCTTCAGCCATCGTGGCAAGTGGGGATGGGTCAGGGTGGGGAGTGAGGGGACAGCATCACGGATAGACCTTGGACCCGCCACCCTAACCCCTCTTTGCAGGAGGGCATCTGCCCTTTGCTCTGTTTTATCTGTTGGGACCCTTGTGGGATTTTATTAGGATCAAGGCTTAAGACTGTTTGAAAGCTCTGATCTGGGGGGAGACTATATCTGGTCCAAGCCACGGGGATCTCAGCTGCCTGGAGTTTAGACCCCAGAAATGCACATCCTTTCTAACGACGGGCAGAATGTCCCCACCGTAGAAAGGAGGGAGTCTGTGTGGGGACCGGCCCAGCCAGTGTTTCTGGGGCGCCGGGCGCACCCCAGGAAGGGGTCTGTCCAGCTGGCTGTCCTTCAGGTTGGATGTCAGGCCAGGCTGGGATGTGGAGAGCCTGGCCCATGCTGTCACGGGGTCACAGAGCCGCCGCCATGGGGGACCCTGGTCTCAGAGGGCAGGGCGGGCGGGCGGGCTGGCCGGGCCCAGCTGGGTTCACCTTTCCTGGAAGCCAGGCCGGGCGGGAAGCAGCACTTCCAGTAAGAAGAAGGCTCAGCCCCTGCTAGCTTGGCACACCCCGCGCTCTAGGAGCAGGGCTCTCTCTGCTCCTCAGTGACCCTAATGAGTGCTGTGGAGAGCTGTTTACAGCTAAGTGGGCTCTAATGGCTTTCTGCGGTCGTTAGACACAGGCCATTGGGAGCGCCTGCCAGGCCGCCGGGCTGGACTCCTGTCTGCTCCCCCCAGACCCAGATCGATAAGCCAGGAGTGGGCCTCGGTGGGCCACCGCCTCCCCGAGCACAGGCGGTCCCTGGGGACCACGCCGGGGCTCACAGCAGCCGCCCTTGACCCCAGGCCACGAGCTGGCCCGGAGTGGAGAGCTCCCCAGAGCAGGAACCCCAGAGTGGACACAGAGCATGTGGGGTTGGCTACGCTGCTGGAGGCCTGGGCTTGGCCAGGGGGCCCTTTTAGGATTAAATCTGATTCAGTCCAGTGAGGGTTGGGGGAACATGGGAATGGGAGAGTAGGGCCGCCCCTGAGGGCTCCTCCATTAGAGACAGACCTGGCTTTGATCTCGGTTGTGCCACAGGCAAGCGATAGTCCCTCTCTGAACCTCAGTCTCCCCATCTGTAAAATGGAGCTAGAACAGCACCGTCGGCAGGGTGGTTCTGAGGATGCAGCGAGGTGATGCATGTGAAGTGCTAGCGTGTAGTCAGGGCTCAGCGGAGGGTGGCGGCTACATCACCATCATTGTCGTCTCATCATCATCACCATCATCATCAACATCACCATCAGCATCACCATCAGTATCATCATCACCATCAGCATCACCATCAGCATCACCATCAGTATCGTCATCACCATCAGCATCACCATCAGTATCGTCATCACCATCAGCATCACCATCACCATCATCATCACCATCACCATCATCATCACCATCATCATCACCATCAGCATCACCATCAGTATCATCATCACCATCAGCATCAACATCACCATCAGCATCACCATCAGCATCACCATCAGTATCGTCATCACCATCAGCATCACCATCATCATCAACATCACCATCAGCATCAACATCACCATCAGCATCACCATCAGTATCAGCATCACCATCAGCATCACCATCAGTATCATCATCACCATCAGCATCACCATCAGCATCACCATCATCTCATCATCACCACCATTCTAAGAGGGACGCTCAGTGGGTCTCACTGTCTTGTTTTTGGTTTTTGTTGTTGCTGGTTGGGCGGTTGGGCTAATCTAGCATCAAATGGCAAAGCTGAGCCAGCCAGCAGTGGGAGCCAGCCTCACGCACCCTCACATGCATTCAGAAACTATTTATTGAGCGTCTACTCTGTGTTGGGCTTTGGAGAAACAGAGCAAGGGGCTCATAATTGTATTCTGGGCTGGGTGCAGGGGGTGGTGGGAGTACTGTCCTGAGGCCGGGCTGGGTTTAGGAGGCAGGCATGTGAGCGTGGCACGGAGGGGACGGGGATGTGGCAGGGCTGTGCCCATGCGGCGTTTGCCCCGCATCCGCCTCGCCCAGCGCAGGCTCGCTTTCTCCCCAGGACCGTGGGCCCGTCCCGAGGGGTCTGAGAGAGTAATGGGGGCTGTCTGACTCTCTGCCTTCCCCCAGCCAAAGCTGGGAGGGTTAGGGCTCTGAGGTCTCACTGCTCATTCCTCGCCCAGAGTTAAGTGCCCTGCGTCCAGTTCTGCAGCCTCCTATAACTCAAGCCCTGCTGCAGAGAGGCTCCTTCGACACTTTTATCACCCCCGTGTCTTCTGGAGCTGAGAGCGGGGGATGGCTATGCATTTCCTAGAAATCCGGGGAAAAGGTGAGAGGTGGAAGGTTACAAACTCACGGGCTGGGCCTGCATCTTTGTCCCAAGGGCCTTTACCGAGGGTTCTCACTGCCCACCTGTGTGAGCCGGATTGACCCAGTTCTCTTCCTTTGTCTGGAATTTTCCAGACTGCAGCATAATGTCCGCAGTGCTTCTCAACCCAGGCCACACCTTAAAATCACCTGGAGGGGCTTTAAAAATTTCTAATACCTGGACCTGACCCGCCCCCCACCCCCCCCACGCCCCGCTGATTTTGATTTAATTCATCTGGGGTGGGCATTGTTTTTTGAATGCCCCCTACACAGATGAATCCAATGTGCAACCAGGGTTAACAGGCATGAATATAAAGGAAAGAAAATGGGCTTTGGAGTTGGGCATCCAACCCTGGCTCCCCCACTTACTGTGTGATCTTAGGTGAGTTGCTCAACATCTCTGAACCTTAGTGCTGATTTCCATTTTTTAAAAATGAATTAATAGGCAAATCACAATGGAGACAAGAGTTCCCAGTTCTTCAGGAGATAACTGTTGAGTGTCAATTAAGAAAATGCGTGCAAAAGCACTTAACATCTGTCAGGTGCTTTTGTAGCCTCAGCCCCCTCTGTAGCGAGAGGACAGGATATTGTCATATAATCTATCACAAAGTGTGCATGCAGCCTGCAGAGAGGTAGACTCTGCTGTCCAGTGGTTTTTCAGGTAAAGTAGGAGTGATGGTCACGCTTTCTGTGGGTCGCTGGGTTAATGGCTCTTACTCTTTGTATTTATTCTACTTGGGGCTCATTGAGCACCTTGAATCTGCAGTTTGTCTTTCTCCAAATTGGGGGCTATTCAGCCCTTATTTCTTCAAATACTTTTTCTGCCCCTATTTTCTCTCCTCTCTGTCTAGGACTTCATTTATATAGATGTTAGATGTTTAGATACAGTTCCTGAGGCCCTGGGTTTGGTGTTTTATGTTTTTTTAGTCCTTTTTTTTTTTGTCTGTTCTTCAGATTAGATATTTTCTATTGATCTATCTTCACATTCACTGACTCTTTCTTCTGTTCTCTTCAATGAATTGTTAAGCCTATCCAGTCAATTTTTAATTTCAGATCCTGCATTTTTCAATTCTAGAATTTTTACTTGATTCTTTTTAATAGTTTTTATTTCTCTACTGAGATTCCCTATTTGGACACTCACTGCAGGTATATTTTCCTTTATGTCCTTGAGGACAGTTAGAATAGCTGTTTTAAAACAGTCTGTATTGATTTCTCTTATGTGGGGATCACATTTTTCTCTTTCTTTGTGTGCCTAGAAGTTTGGGGCTATATCCTGGACATTGTGAATGACAGGTGGTGAAAACTCTGGATTTTGTTGCGTTACCCTGAAGTGCATTGATTAAAAACAAACAAAAGCAGTTAATTTGGCTGGACGCAAACTCCAAACTTCGTCTCTCCTGTGGTGGCCAGTAGCAGAACTCTCTGTTCAGTTCTTGTAGCCTTGGTTGGGCCGCTTAGAGCAGCCCTTGTGTGGATATTTCAAAGGTTGGCCTAAGATTTGGGTAGAGTTTATACACGGAATTTGACCCTCCTCGCTCTGGCTCTTTTCTTTCTGGGATTCCCACCCTCACTTTCCAGTTACTGTAGTCACTCCAAACTCTGTCCTCTAGCTCTTTAAGTCAGTAAGATTTGGGGGTTTCTATCTGGATTTTAGTTGCCCCCCTTGGCAAAGGCTGGGGCCTGCCCTCAACAGAACCCCATACATACGGGAAACTCACCCAAGTGCCATTCCTATTTTCTAAGTATTGACTCCCCTCCCTTGTCACCTGCTTTTGGCTGCTCTCCAATGCCTTCAGGCACTGGTTTATAGTTGTTATCTGCTGGAGGGGGCTTGGTCTGATAGCAGCCACCTTTACCAGAAGCCCAGGCAGGCCCAGCTGTTTGGTGTCTCAAGGTCATAGGGAGGAGGCAGGGAGGACACCAGGCATCTCTCTGGGTTATACCTGCACCCAGTGGCATTCGTTACAGCATTTGTTCATAACACAGAGCCAAACATTCCAGAGGCTCAGACCCAGGAGAGAATGCAGAAATGCAGATGAGACTCACTTTTAAGAGAAAGGGGACTTCATACTCTAAGCCAGCCCTGTCCAGTCGAACTTTCTATGGCGATAGGCATGTGCTATATTCTGCACAGCCCAGCTTGGCAACCACTAGCCACATGTGGTCAGTGTGACCGAGAAACTAAATTTTAAATTTTATTTCATTTTAGTGAACAACAAGGTCCTACTGTATAGCACAGGGAACTATAGTCAATATCCTCTAACCATAATGGAAAGGAATAGTTAAAAAAAAGAACGTATATATATGTATAACTGAATCACTTTGCTACCCAGCAGAAATTAACACAACATTGTAAATCAACCATACTTTAATAAAAAACGTTTATGTCATTTCAAGGATAAGTTAAAATTTCAGTAGCTTCATGTGGCTAGTGGCTGCTGTATTAGTACAGGTCTAAGCAAATTCAAGAAATTTGTCTGCATTAACAGAAAAACAGAAAACAGCGTAACTGTAAAAGAGAATTACAAAAAGATTTACTGTAAGAAAGAAGAAGAAAATAAAACTCAGCTAGGGCGTTTGAAATAGGATTTCATTTATTCCCTTCCCCCAAAACAGTACGTATACCTAGAATAGACCCTTTCGGGGTCCTGTTGCCCTGCAGAGTTGCTCATGGCATTTCAAACTGAGAGCTATATTAGGGAACAGTTACAAAGGGACACAAAAGAGTGTTTTTAAGTTATTAATTCCCCAAAGATATTCGAGATAGGACATGATTTATAAAAATTAGATTTTGCCTGTTACTTCTGGGGGAGCGTATCTCTAACTTGAAGTGAAGTTATCCATCTCTGGCTTTGTCTCAGCCCAGCCTTGCCCAGAAGCCATGCAGTTCCTGGGTGGTGGGTGCCTGCCCGGGAGTAGTAAGAGTGCTGAGGTTCCAGCCAGACTGCCTGAGATGGTATTCCAGCTTCAACACAGCGCTCTGGGCTTGGGTGCTTCTGTGTGCCTCAACGTACACATCTGTAAAATGGGGACAATAAGTCAGCCCACTTCCTAAGGCTGTTTAGGATGGAATGTGTAAGCATGTGTTGAAGCATATAGAACACAGACACATCATTTACAACAGCGCTTGGCACGTGGTAAAATGCTCAGTACGTCTTGCTGGTATTTCTCTTTCTTACTTACCCCTCCTCCATGCCCATGTTCTGTCTCCCTCTCCCCCGTCTTTCGGACTGTCCCCAAACCCCGCGGCTCACCCCTTGTCTCCCCAGCCTTCATGCATCACCCTGGACAGACAGTAGAACTGCCTCCACCCCCTCCTCCCCTGCCTGCCTGCTTCCCACCCCCTCCTTGTCCTCTGAGAAGCATCCGACCTCGTGTTCCGTTCAGATTCTGTGTGGCTCTTGTTCTACCATATTTCCACCTGCCCTCATTCTTTCAGGGGACGTGGGAGGAAGGGGTGGGCGAATTGGATATAAAAAGAGAATCGAGCAAGACTGGAACAAGGGTCAAACGAGTGAGACCCTCACTTCAAGTACAACATTGAATGGCTGCCCAAGAAATTCGGTAATCAAGATAAATAACGTTTCAATGCAATATTTTTAAAAATCCAAATTAATGCAAAAGTTACATGATGAACAAAATATCAAAATGTTCACAAAAGACCGGATCTGACCCTGACCTTGCACGGCTCACCCCAGCCCCGCCCCCAGCACCAGCCCTGTCGGGGCCTGACTTGACTTAACATTTTGCTGTTTTGCTCATCGTGGAATGTCTTACGTTAACTTGTATTTTTTGAAACATTGCATTAAGGGATTTATCTTGATGACTCGGATTTTGGGCACCCCTCCCTGAGATTTTGCCCCAATGCCTCTCTCTCCTCACCCTGATCCCAACCCTGGAACAGAGTCCTTGTGAGCAGAGGCTCATTCTAGGGGAAGCCAGCTCAGGGGAGGGCGGGGGAGGGTCTCAACAGTCCCCAGGGGGCCCTCTCGGGCCACTTGTTCCTTGTCCAGCCTCGTGGCCACTAGAGGCTGGACAGGGGCAGCCCTGAGCCACAGGAAGAAGGGAAAAGGAAGAAGCACAGTGATCTCGAGTGCCCCTAAATGACCCCTGTACCGTGTACCTTTAGGGCCCGCGAAGGCAACCGCAGGGTATGGCCTGAAGAAGGAAGCCGACTGCTTCTCCGAGGCAGCCTGTGGAGGTGTGTCTCCTTGGCCGCCTCTCTGCAGCCACCTCCCTACTGGGGACCTCCCAGGCCCTGGGCATCATGACGGCTCTTCTCCCTAACCAGGCCCCTGTCTTGGTCTCCTCCTCCACCTCCCCCCTCCCCCTCGGCCTCTCCATCACTTGGGGGAGGCCGCACCGAGGGCTGGCCGCAGGCAAGGGTGGGTGGTGTCGGTGGACAGAGGCCAGAGGAGGGGCCCCAGCCCTGTCACTGTCTCCCATTGCACGCTTCCCACAGCCCTCTCTCCAGACCCAGAATAGCTCCCCCAGCCCCACCCTTGGCGCCGCTAGAGATGCCCAAGCTGTGGATGTCCAGGGCAGGGCGCTCACCAGATCCCCCAAAGCCTGGGCAGGGCGGCTAGGAACAGGGCAGGCGTGTCCCCTCTTCCTGTACCTGCGGGGGAGAAGGGGGCCCCTGACATCCTGCAGGGAGCCAGCCCGGCCTATTGGCGTCGTCCCACCCTCTCTGCTTCCTGACCCCCACGGGTGTCCTAGCTTCTGTGATGGGTCCTTGCCGGCAGGTGGGAGCTTTGGCCCGTCCCCCAATGGGGGAGGCCAGGTGTTCCTGAGTCAGGCCCGGGGGAAGGTGTGGGACCCGGCATTTCTGGAGCAGCTGCTCTGTACCAGGCAGGGTCCGTGCGCCCGTGATCTTAGGCCACTTCCCAGTAACCCGTTAGGCGGGGCGCAGGGTCCCCCCGAATCCACCATCATCATGCAGGATGTTCGGCTGTTGAGGAAGTAGCACTGTCCTGACATCTCCGGAACATTCCGTGTTCCAGCCGCTGGAGGGTGGATGCCAGGCACCGCCTCTGCAGCCAGGACGCCCAGCCCTGCTCCGACCCCATAGCCCGGGTGTCATCCCAGTCAAGTGGCACGTGTGTTCCTGCTTATTAAATATTTTAATGCCACCTGTCTGCGGTTTCTTCTCAGGATTTAAGGTAGTGGCACTGGAAGTGACTGCGTCCCACAGATAAGGACGCTGAGGCTCTCGGGGCTGAGCCATTTGATCAAGGCTAGACTTGAACTTGGCTCTCTGGGGGTCTGGAGCCTCTGCGCTGTTCTCCAGATTACACTACTTCTAGGCGGGGCCAAGGCAGGACTCTGGGGCACAGACCCACCTCCCCTGCGTGACAGCCTAGAGGACCCCCAGCCCTGCATGCTGACCAGAGGTCAAGAGCAAATACTTTAAAGGGGCCACAGCGACCGGAGGCGCCCTGGCTTTGGGGACTAAAGGCTCTGAGCTGTCTCGCCCTCTCTCAGGTCCTGTCTTGGCAAGGTCTTTGTGGCATCAGGACCCTGGAGCACAGACTTTTAGGGCCGTGTCCCTGTTAGGACAGGAAGGTGTGAACGAAAAGACGGAAGAGGGGCTCACCTTACCTGCCCGTGCTGCTGGGTCTGCCCACCGGGCCGTGGGGAGGCCCTTCGCAAGCTGGAAAGCAGCCACTCTGAGGTGTAGTTTATCGTAGAGCAGGAGAAAGGGGGGAGGGGAGGGGACGAAGGGGTGCTGGCAGATGGGAGGGGACCTGCCCCCCATACTGTCCTGCATCCTGGCTGGGAGCTTAGCGCCCTCACCTGCGTATCCTTCCCAACCCCCTTTTCCTTCTCCCATGTCAGCAGAAAGTTCTCAATGTCAAGAGCCCTCAAAAAGAACACACATTCTAATGTAATTTATATTATATTATAATTACTATACTTTATTATATTACATTCTATTTATCCACTCCTTGCTCTGCGCCAGACACCGTGCCAACTGTTTGATCTGCATTATGCCATGTAACCCACTCTGTGGTATATGTATTTCTGTCATCTCTCCGTTACTAGTGAGAAAACCCAGGGCTCAGAGAGGTTAAGTAATTTTCCCAGAGTTGCACTGTCAGTGTGTGCGCTCAGGTGGTGTGCTGTCTTCGTGTCAGGGTTCCTCTGTCTGGGTGGGACTTGGTCTCCTCTCCCAGCCCCTGTGCCCCCCAAGTCCCCTTTGGACTGAGACATACTTTCGGGGCCTAGCCCTTGCGCATGGGGAGCCCTGGTGCAGGCGGGAGATTCCAGTTGGGCAGCAAATGAAAGCAGCGTTTAGTTTTCTCTTCTCCCCACAGAGCAGGCTCTCAGTTTTCCTTCTCTCATGTGTTTTCCTATCTCACTTTGTTCCTTTTTTTTTTTTTTTTAGAAGTCTCCATTTTAATTTTTATTTATTTACTTATTTATGGCTGTGTTGGGTCTTCGTTTCTGTGCGAGGGCTTTCTCTAGTTGTGGCAAGCGGGGGCCACTCTTCATGGCGGTCCGTGGGCCTCTCACCATCGCGGCCTCTCTTGTTGCGGAGCACAGGCTCCAGACGCGCAGGCTCAGCAGTTGTGGCTCACGGGCCCAGACGCTCCGCGGCATGTGGGATCTTCCCAGACCAGGGCTCGAACCCGTGTCCCATGCATTGGCAGGCGGATTCTCAACCACTGCGCCACCAGGGAAGCCCTCACTTTGTTTCTTGGTTGACTTTTCATCCTTTGAAATGAGACCCCATTCTGGGAGCCGGACCACCGGCTGGAAGAGGCTCGAAGCAGACAGGTCTGGGGCTGCAGTGGGTGGGAGTCCCTGCCATCTGGGGTGACCCACAACCCCAGGAGTCAGGGCCGGGAACCCCCATGGGGGGAGGGTCAAGACCCCAGGCGGCAGCTTTCCCTCGGGGCTCCTGGGGGAAGTCCTGTTAGCTTGGACCCTGATTCAACATGTGCCTGTGGAAGACTCTGTGGACCTTGGTTTCTTCTTCTGTCTAATGGGCTAATAATGCCCAAGCTGCGACCGTCACTGGCTGGATGATAAAAGGAGACACAGTCCATGTAAACGTGCCGGGACATTTGAAAGTGCCACGCAGGTATCAGAAACGGGCTTGATTATTGTTCTGTTCTTTCCTTCCTTTTTTTCCCCCTTCCTTCCCTCCCTTCCTCCCTCCCTTTCTTTCTTCCAACTGAAGTTAGTTTCAGAGCAAAGCATCCATGTCCCTTTCCATGGCAGCCTGGGTAGAGTCATTGTCATTAATGGAGGAATTCTGGAAGGTTCCAGAGGAAACCCGGCAGAACCATATGCAGAGCTGAGCACAGGCGCACATTCGCAGGTTGGCTGGCTCCTCTGGCATTTGCCCCGTGGAGCTATGGGCTGAGAGTCTGTATTCTCCGTCAGTTCACTGGCAGAACCTTAGGCTTTTCTGCCCTTTCACTAACCGGCATCCTTCCTGCTTCATCAGAAGGCGCTTCACTCACACGCTTGGAGCTGGCGCTGCTCTGCACCCCTAAGGCTGCCAGCCTCCCGGTGTTGGGGGTGGGGCCTGAAGCAGATGGACAGAGTGTCAGGGGGAGGGGGTCTCCTCGGAAGGAAGAAGAGGGCTTGGCTTTCCAGGGAGCCCTGGTGGTGAGGGGGTGTAGAGGGGATGGAGAAGGCGGCTTCACTCTGGCTGCCATTTCTGCTGTTGGGTCCAGAGTTGCCCATCACATCACTACTTGTAGGGGCTGCAAGCAGATCATAGAGAGGGCGGGACATTTGGGCTCACAGAATTCAAGGGACCCCTCTTAATGGGATAAGAAATGAGAATGTCAGGGCTTTGAGCTTTGGGCTGTCAAGGGTCCAGTACTCTACATCCTCTGTTGAAAGAGGAGCTTCTGATTAATAATAATAAAATAAGGAAGGAAGAAGAGGAAAGGAAAGAGGGAGGAAGGAGGGAGGGAAGGAGGGGGAAAGAGGGAAACTTCTTTTCAGGTCCAGCAGTCCGTACAAGGCCTTTGGTCTAAACCTCAGCAAGGTCCGGCCTCAGTCAACCAGGCCAGTCACGTTTATTGAGCACGTACTATGTGTTGTGTTATTCCGCGAGCTTCAGTCACTTAGGAGTATTGTGTTACTGCTAGTCCCGTTTTACAGATAAGGAAGCTGAGGCTCAGAGAAGTTGAGTGGCTTGCTCAGTTTCACAGCTGGAACATTCTGAGGAATTCAAACACATGCGCGGCAGGCTGAGTGTCTGCCCTTCCTAAGTGCTGCATGGCCTTTCCTAGATTCTAAGAGAAGACAGTGATGGAGATTTGGTTCCCATCCCGATAGTAGCTTTATCCACTGAGTCCTGTCTAAATTCCTGGCATGTTTTAACTCATGATCTTCACAAAGGCCCTGTGAGGGAGTTTCCATTATAATCAGCACCCCCCTTTTACAGATAAGGAAACTGAGGCTCAGAAAATCCCCCAAAGTCTCAAAGGCAGTAGACGGCAGAGCTCAGATGTGAACCCAGGCGGTCGGGCCTCTGTACTGTACTTCTTTCCAGGCAAGCTGGGTTATTCCTCTGACCACATTCCTTTTAAAACTGGGAACGGATTTCCAAAGGGGACAGAAATGGAACAACCACAGGACAACACGGCACGAGAATTAACAGATATTTTTCACAAAATGTGTGCTTACAAATAAAGTCCCGTGTAGGTCAAACATGAGTGCCCCAACTGAAGATGATTCATGGTTTGTAAATACCCGGCTGCAAACGGCCTCTGTCCAACCAACACCCAAGAGAATGCCACCTGTTACGGCCTGTGCCCAGCCACTCCTGGTCTTATATGAGGCTGGGGGAGAGAGCTAGCTCTTCTGCTTCTGTCCTGTCTGGATAAGGTGAGCTCTGTGTAATCCATGGAAGTCATCTTCCAGTATTTAAGAAAAAGCTCATAAGGTAAAAGCTCGCTGGGCTCTCGGAATTCTTCACATTTAACGAAAGCTGTTTGCTGTTTTGCTCTGTTGATCTGTTTGTTTGGAAAGAACCTGCTGCTTCCCATTTCGGTGGCTGGGCCTCCATCCCAGTGTCTGGTGTCACGAAAAGGGAGCGGAACGGTCCCTGAACGTCTCATTTCCTGGTGGCGACTTCCAGCACGCGACAGGGCTTTGCCAACTGTCCACGCCCAGCCCGAGCCCCCTGGGCAATGCCCTCGTGTCTCCCAAAGCCCTTGGCGTTTCCCAGGGCCCTCTGCACCCCCGACAGCCCCTCTCCCAGCGGGGACTGTCACTGCTTCCGGCCAGCAGGGAGGCCTGCTCCCCCGTCCCTGTCATTCTTTTGTCTCATTACCAGGACCCCTTTCCCAAGGTGCGCGGCTTGGAGACTCCAACCCTCCCCAGGTGTTTGGAATCTGCAGCATTTCAATTCCATGCTTGCTTTTTATGAAGGGGAGGCGATCCATCTGCAGAATATTAAGTGGCTCGGGTGTCTCTGGGAGGCCGGCTACTAATCCGCCGACATCTGCTACTTATGTGATCTTGGCGCCTAGCTGCCTCACTCCCCCTGGCCCCCCACCCCCGCTGAGCTCCAGGGCCTTGAGACGGAAAACGAGAGGATGATTCGGGCCAGCCAAGCGTGCTCACCCCATGGCGGGGGGTGGGAATCAGGACCTCCAAGTCCCCTCTGAGGCCCAGGGCAGGGACCTGGCCAAGACGAGCCACCCTGGGCAGACTTCTCCGTCTCATGGGCTTTAGCTCAGTGGAGAGAGGAGGGGACAGGCTGCATGCGTCCAGGATCTAACATCAAGCTCCCAGCGCGCACCCCCTCCAGGCCGTGGGCTCCATTCACGTGCCACACCTTTGCATGAGCTGCTGTCCCCACCGGGGAGGTGCTTCGTTCCGCCCTCGACCAGTTCAAGTCCTAGCAGCCTTCAAGGCCAAGTCAAGGCTCGTGTCCTCCATGTGGCTCTCCCTGGCTCATCCGCACCGTGGGTGCCTCTGCCACTCCTTCTTCTCTCTCTCTGGTCCCCACGATCTCACCCGCTGGATGTGACTCTTCTTGGGAGCTGGACAGTGTGCCCGCAGCCCGTAGCTCAGGGCTGGGTGTGCGGCTAGAAAACAAGTGCTCCTGGATTAACGAGGAGTGGGGACAATGGGAATTTGCGCTGTCAGAGGGACAAACCCAGAAAAGCTCCCCGTTCCTCCTTCTTCCCAGCCTGCTTGCCCAGGCTGTCTGGGGACCAAGCCCCTGGCTGAGTTCAGAGCACATAGAATGGCTTCTGAAGATGGAAGAGACACAGACCCTGGCAGGAAGAAGCTCTCAGCTTCAATCCTGTCATAAAACCCACACCAGACTGACTTAGTGACAGGTATAGAACAACCCACGAAGGGAGTATAAATCTGTACTCTTCAAACAGGACAGCCGAGAGCGCCACCAAGTTAAAAGGGAAAGAGCAGGTTAAATCAAAGCAGGCTTCCTGGAGAAGGTGGGCTTTGAGGCAGGACTGGACGAAGAGAACTCACATTTGCAGAGAAGGAAGAGGATGAATTCCAGGGAAGGGAAGAGATAGGTATAAAAGTGTATTTGTTTGTTAGAGATGCTGTAACAAATACCACAGACTGAGTGGTAAAAACAGAATTTTCTTTTCTCACAACCCTGGAGGCTCAGAGTCCAAGATCAAGGCGTTGACAGGGTTTGTTTCTTCCGAAGACCAGGAGGGAAGGCTCTGTTCCAGGCCTCTCTCTTTGGCTCAGAGATGGCCATCTTCTCCCCATGTCTTCCCATGGTCGTCCCTCCACGCGTGTCTGTGTCCTGATCTCTTCTTATAAGGACACTGGTCATATTGGATTAGGGCCCATGCCAATGACCTCATGTAACCTTAATCACTGTTTTAAAGTTTCTGTCTCCAAATAGTCACAGGCTGAGATAAACGGGGTGGGGCTAGAGCTCCACCACTTGAATTGGAGGAGGAGCTTAGTTCAGCCCATCCCAGAGTGGAAGGTGTCCCATGTAGTCTAGGTGCCGTGCTGCTGTGTAGCGTGTTGATTCCCTTCTCCTACGTGCCTGGCATTGTGCAAAGCACTGGGCTTCCAAGGGCAGGGACATCTTGTCCCTGTCTTCAGGAACCCAAGGTCATGGGGAGGGCCCCTCTGGAAGGAGCAAAAGACCTGGGAGGGGGTGTCAGCAAGACCAGCCTGGTCAGAGTTGGAGGAGGTGGCCGGGTGTGTGAGTGCCCTGGGCATTTTTGGAGTTCCCTGAGCCCGAGGCTGGGGGAAGCCCCCAGCACAGGGGGCCTGGAGTCAGAGACAGGTGGTGTGAGTTGGTAAGGACAGAGGGGCTGCTCAAGGGGAAGGCACAGGTGGCCTCAGCCCCACGTGAGGCTTAGGGCCCCAGCATTCCTCGTAACCCTCCCTCTGTCCTCCCATCCTCTCCCTCACTGGGAGAGACAGACCTCAGTGGGAAGGAGCCAGGCTTCCAAGAGGATGTGTTGGGGCCACCAAATGTCTCCCCCCAAAGAGGACTTCTAGGGACCAGACTTGCACCTGGGGTGGGAACCGTTCTGAGATGCTCCCACCCCTGTATACCATCGCCCCCCACCCACCCTCCCTGCATCAGGAACTTCCAAAAGGGCTCGAGGAAAGCCGAGGCTTCAGCCCAGAGCTGGACTCACCCCTCCTGCACCCACCCAGGAAGGCAGTGATTTGTGTCCCTGGGCCAGGCCTGTGCTGTAAGGAGTCAGAGGTTGAGGCCCTTCACCTGCAGGAGGGCGGCAAGCCGGGCTCACAGGCCAGAGGAAGAAGGTCACAGGTGGGGTGGCCAGTGTGGCCAGTGCAGGGGTCAGGGCTGAGCCTCAGACCTTCCTCCTCTCCATCCTCACCTGTCCAGCCTCGTGCCATCCTGTCTTTTCAAAGAGCAGCTCCCTGCATGGGGAGGGGGGGACTCCCATCATATGGGGGTGCACCCAGCAAAGGCTTATGGGTGACCCCCCCGCTAGGATGCTTACTAACTCAGTGATCATGGACAGAACTTGTTTGACCGCTTGGGGCCTCAGTTTCTTCATCTTTAGCCCAGGAATAATATCCACCTTTCAGGGTAGCCGTGGGGACTAAATAGGTAATGTGTACCCAAAGGCCTTGACACTGAAATTGGTTCATCAATGTCAATTTCCCTACCGGAGGCAGCCTAGGGTTCCCACCACCGGCTCCTTGTGTCCTGTCTCCCCACTCTTGGCTCTAATGGAGTTCAGAATGGGCAGACACCCAAGTGTGTGTCCACGCTCAGCATCACATCCATGCCCAGAGTGGGGGACCCCAGAGCTCCCCCCTGGCCCTTTGCTCCCAGCCCTCACACCAGCCTCCGCTCTGATCTGCACCCATCCACCCATCCATCCCTGGGAGCGGCATGAGGCTGGGACCGTCTGCCCTGGCCTGGGAGCTGGCGCATCTCTGAGTGCCAGCCAGAGGCTCAGGGTGAGGGCTCTTGAGTTGAGAGCTTGCCAGGGAGAGAGCTTAGAGTGCAGTGTAAACGAAGCCAGAGCAAGAAGTGCAAATGAGTTGATTCAAAGAGGAAGTCGCAGAGGGCACTCCGAGAAGCAGCCTACCGCGAGGCCAGCTGGCAGCGTCGTACGTAGCATCCTCTGCAGGCTCTGCGGTCAGCCTGGCCGGGTTCAGATCCTGTTCCCACATCCTCCCAGGGAGATCTGGGGCAAGTAGCTTAATCTATCTGAGCCATAGTTTCTCGTATCTAAAGTGGGTGTGACAACAGCACTCTGTTGGGTGCTGGGAAGTTAATCCAGCTGGGACAGGATCGGCACCCAGTAAGTGATGGTCATTATGATCGTCTGATTGGATTCTGGGAGGGCAGGGACAGAGGCTCAGGGGTCCTTGAGTGCATCCAGCCTTCAATTTCCTAGCAACAGGCTGTCTTTTTTAGGTATTATCTTTGCTCACTTTTCTTTGCTCCTCCAAGTGGCCCCGGGCTTTGGCTGTCTTACAGTTTAGCAGGGTGATTTTTTGGAGGAACTGAGCTCCTGCTTCCCTCCTCCAGTGCAGAAGGAGCTGCATTTCTTGTCTCCCCTTCCCAGTGGCCACGGGGCGCTCAGCAAAGTGTGAGCGGAGGATGCGGCTGGAGAGATCGGATGAGCCTGGCGAAGTGAACTGAAGTGTGCTCTGGAAGGTTCTCCGGGGAGGGCGGGGGTTGATGTCCTGGCAGAGCGCTCTCAGTCATCACCTGGGCGTGTGGACGCCCACCTCCTCGGGTCCCCTGCCCCCTCCGATTTTCACTCATGACACGGATGTCATGAGTCCCCTCCAAGCTGCCTTAACATGAGAGAATTCTATCTCAAATATGTTGCACAAATGAATAATAAAAACAAAGGAAAATGACCCTCTTTATTGAAACTCATTTTATGAATAAAACAATTATTCTGGTAATTGAAAAAATGTGTCATTAAATTAAATGCAGTGGTTCCTATTAAAATTTTAGTGCATTTTTGCTGCTGCCAGCTAGAGGCTGGTAATTATAGCCGAGAGTTTTGCTTTCTCTTTATTGTTTTTTAATCTCTCTGTGCTGCGGCCCTCCGACGATATTTTATGTCAAAGAGATTTAGAGCTGTGCTCCAGATGGGAGGGAGAAGCTGGCCGAGGGGTGGGGGGCGGGCAGCAGGGAACTGTGGCAGCATCTGCCTCTGATGCCAGGTTGACTGTCACTCTGGCCGCCCACCCATCTTGATTGGTCTCTTCAGCCATCTATCAGCCTGGTGGCAGCCAATCACAGCCCTCTGAATCCAGTGCCTCCCTCCCCAGCCTCCACTCCGTCCTCCTCCTTACAGGAGAGGGCTTGGAGGGAGAAGGGAAGCCCGGAGTTGGGTCTCTGGGTGCCTGGGTCTCAGCTCCTTCTGGAAAGCAGCAGGGTGGGATGGGTGGGGCAGACCTGAAGTTCTCCCTGCCCTTGTGGGGGCAATTGAGGAAGGTTCTGGAAGCTCTGTGTGCAGGCACCATGAGGGCAGGGAGCTTGCCTACTGAGTCCATAGTTCCCAGCATCATAAGTGATATAGAGGAGGCTTTTGATTCTTGTCGAGGAAGGAAGGGTGGGAGGGAGAGAGAAAAGGCTATTAGTAGAGCCTGCTTGGTCCAGGATGGGTTAGGCAGAGAGTACTGAGACAGGAGAGCAGAAAACGGCCTGGAAAAGCTCTGGATTTCCTTTCCAGGCCTCCCTGCATCCCCTCCAGAGATGTTAGGAGGACGGAAAACCAAAGACAGGCTCCCTCTTCATTCCTGGCAGGAGCTGCAAGGCTCCTAGGCTGACTCACACAGTTGGTAACTGCCCTTGATGTGTTATATGTCTCCATGGCTCAAACTGCATTTCTGTTCTTTGTCTGGGAGATTAAGCTCCTGATGGGCAAGGTCTCTGGCCGTGCAATCTGCCACTGTGAGCTTGATGAATCGGGCTGGGCATGGGAGCTCCTGGGCGTTTATCACCGAGGCACCAGAAGCTGGTAGGAGCCAAATGCCACTGTCCAGCACTGTCAGCTGAGCCCTCGGCGCTGGGCAGGAAGGAAAGCGGGGCGAGGGTCTCCGAGGCCCTGGCTTACATGCTTTGTGGCTTAAGGCTACTGTCCTGTATCGCAGGGGCCCGTCTTCCTGGTTTCCCAGGCTCCGGGTCAGCTGGCCTCAGACTGGGTGTGGCCAATGGGAGGTACCAGCAGGTGGGAAAGAGAGAGAAGCTGGGGTGTCCCCCCTCTCTCTGTGTCTCCACTGGCATTCCTCGCAGCTGCTGTGCTTTGTTCATGACTCCAGCTCCTAGTGGACAGGCGGCCCTGTTCTAGCTGCCCCCAGTGACCTGCCTTGGGTTCCAATAACCCGGCTTCCTCCTGGACCCTTCCAGCCTAAGGGCGGTAGAGCTTTCCTGTGTTGCTCGTCTCTGTGTTGTTCGCTGCCCCGCATTTGCCTTCTCAGCTCTCCTGTAACCAGTTTCCTGTAGCAAATTCCTTGTGTTTTAATACATCAAGTCGTTCCTCTTCCTGGTTGGACTCCGGCTAACACCTGCTATGTGAACATCGCAGGGAGAGAAATGGGGGCAGCGGGGCTGCCCTGGCAGGGGTGGGGGTGGGAGGGGCTCCCTGCTTCCCCTCCTGGCTCTCCCACTGCCCAGGGGAGGTTGCTGTGTCCAGACAGGTGGACACTCCTGTCCAGCCCTCTCTACTGATCGTTTTATGTTGATCCATCCACACGGGACAGCGTCTCATTTCGCAGTAATTGAGCTATTTTCCCAGCTGGGCAAAGGGTTAGCAGGTTAGGGCTCTTTCCTGGGAATGTAGCATCCAGCAGAATAAATTACAGAGCAATTAACCCTGGAGCAGAGCGGCTGGGGAGGCCAGGGGGAGCCATGGCCCCTGCCCCTTCCAGCCCCCCTACTTCCGTCTGCCCCCGTACCACGTCAAGTTCAGCTTGAGTCCTCTTAGCCAGAACTCCATCAGGCATATTTCCGAGCAAGGCCAGTTCACCTTGATCTAGAAATAACCAGGGCACTGGACCAGAAAAGTGCAGGGAGAGTCGTGGAGGAAGGGAGCAGGTAGGGAGAGAGGCTGGGTGATGCAGCTAGACGCCAGCTGACTTGGAGCCTGGGAAACACAGGGCTTAGTCCACAGCAGAGAGGGGGAGGGTGAATGTTAGTTGAGCACCTACTATGTGCCAGGTACTCTCACTTTCATCATCTTATTGAATTCTCACTATATTTTATGAAATAGGAATCATTATTCTTATTTTATAGATAGAGGAATCTGAGGCTCAGAGATAGTCAGTGGCTGGTCCAAGGTCACACAGACAGGACCACTTACTGCCCACTCTCATCCTGCCTCTCTTCACTAATTCTCTTCCTTATCACTTCCCACAAGACTTACTAAGTACCTGCCCTGGACCTGAGGATGCTGGGAGCATATAGTCAGCCCACCCAGAGAGGGGCACAGGTGCATGCACGGACATGTCATTCATCCATTGGTTTGTTTGTTCATTCACCAGATATTCACTGAGTAGTTACTCTTTGCCCAGCACCGTCCAGGCACTGGGATTAGAGTTGTGAATTTGTCAGGTATCTGTTTTCATCCTCACTGAGCTTACAGTCGAGCACGGAAAACTCACTCTAGGAAGACACGTGCCGAGGAAGTAATGACAGTAAAGCATGGTGAGGGTCATGAGGAGTGATGCTCACAGGGGACCATTTCCAACAGTCTGCTGGTTGGTTCCCTGTGAAGGTTGGGGTCCTGTAGGGCTCAACCCCCTCAGGCTCTCCTCTGCCCTATCCCTCCACCCTGCCGCTCCCTGAGTGGCTCGTCACTTGCTGTCACTACACTGGTCATCTCTAAATCCAGGTCCACCTGAGCGTGGAGGGGAGCAGCGCCGCGCTAGGGGGTGCCTGACAACCGGCTCTGGGCTGCTCTGGGCTCATAGCATCTGCCAGTTTCCGTGGGGTGTAAGTGCTCCCACCATGGCCGTTTTGGGCCACCAACCTGACATTACTGAACAGAGAACTGGGAAGAGATATGCATGTGACCTTTCACGAGGTGGTACAAGGCAGCTCCAGCACACACCCCACAAGACCACAGGAACTTGCCATCTCCCTCCTCAAGCTGGAACCCTTTCCAAGGTTCCCAGTCTCAGTCTACGGCATCAACAGCCATTGTCCAAGCCGGAATCCTGGCCACTTCCAGCCAGTCAAATGCAGTCAGGTGGGACCTGCCACGTCCCCTCTGGCCTATGGGTCTTTGCACATGTGTCCCCGCTCTCTAGAGCACGCCCGCATCTCTGCTTGGCTGACTCCCATCTGTCCTTCAAGTCTTGACTGAGACACCTCCTCCTCCAAGAAGCCTTCCGTGATGCTTCCAGCCTGGATTAACCCGCTTCTCTCCCCCCATAGCACTTCATGGTGCTTTGTCCGAGCCCCTGGTCTGTGAACAATTCGAGAGCAGGGATTGAACCTTTGTTGACAGTGCCTTGGACATGCCAGGCTCTCAGAGAATGGTTTCTGGGTGAATGAATGAAGGATCAAATTACTTAATAAAAATTAATTAATCAAGTAGAAGCTAAAGGGCAAAGAGTACCTCCAGAACCCTGAGTGATGAAGTTGTGGGAAGATTTCTTCAACAGAGAGCAGCCCCAGGTGGCTGGCCACCTGCTCCACAGCAATCAAGGAAGGCTGCCTGGAAGAGGAAGCCGCCTCCTCTCTTCCCACTCCTCTGTCCTTCGCCCCCTCTCTGCTCCCCACTCTGGCTTCTCCCATCAGCCTAAGAGCTTCCTTACAAGGAAAGACTTGCTGGTTTTTGCCTTTGGCAGCGAAATCATTTTTTTATCAGCCGGCAGCAGGGCCAGGGCAGGGACTGCTGATGCCCAGTGTCTCAGCAAACAATGAGAAGGCTGATGGTGGCACGGTGACAGGAGTCCTTGACGTGCCTCTTTAGGAGGCAACCGGGGTCGTCCCGAAACTCAGAGCACCGAGGAGAAAGCTGACAGCAGCAGCTGCTGGCGTGGATGACACGTCTCAGGGTGTCTGAGCCTGTGACTGGGACCAGGTGCCATCCCCTCCTCGGGACAGCAGCAGACCTGAGTGTACGGTCAAAGCCTTCAGTCACACAGAGGCTGAACCTTTGGTTGGTGAGAGGGAGGCCTGATTTTCCCCCCACGCTGGTTCCCCTGGATAGGGCTGGGCATGGGCAGCGTCCATGGCCATGTCCTCAGGGGGGAGACAGGCTGTCCAGGGCCTCCCTGGGAGCAGGCCACGCTGCCCACTGGGCACCAAGAGCCAGCCACGGGGAACCCCAGCAAGCTCGGGCTGCGGAGGGTGGATGGGAGGCCGGTCAAGAGGGAGCACAGCACACCTGGCTTCTGTACCAGACGGACCGTGGGCATCAGTTTCAATATCCCTGAAACAGGATCGGGATTATTTGTGTGCCCACCCTGGGAGAAGCCATCGCCCTGTGCCCAGGGATTTGAAGGGAGGGGCTTGGAGAGGAAACAAGGAAGCCGGGTTTGCTGCTGCACTGGCAGGGGCATTCCCCTGGGGCGGGGGGGGCGGTGACAGGCTGGGGGTGAAGAGCAGGGGCCTTGCCCTCCCAGCAGGGGCATCCCTGGATCCTCCAAGCTTGCGGGGAGCAGAAAGGGCACAGGCCCCGGGCTTGAATTCCACCACTGCCACCTCCTAGCTCTGAGACATGGTGACTTAACCCCTGTCCGCCTCAACTGAGGACAGTCTAAGATGGGCTGATAAAACTCAGCTGATATGATTAAGTTAGATGAAGAATGTGAACAGCAGACAGCGCCATGCCCGGCATCCTGAGCTCTCAAAGCATGTTTCTTCTTCCCTGTCCCCCGCTACTGACCAGGAGGCTGATGGAGGCCAGTGGGAGCCTTTAGGGACGTCTTCACGGTGTCTGCCCTTCTGGGGTGGGACAGACAGGCCCTGACAGGAGGGGAGGGGATGCAGCGACTAGCTGCACTCTCACCGCCACCCTCCGCCTGCTGCAGACCTGCCCTCAGCTCCCTAAACGGACAGTAGGACCAGCACAGCCAATTCTCCGGGAGATGCACGCCGGGGGGCCCAAAAGTGACCACCTGGAGCCTGGGCCCAGCTTCCCCGCTCCCAGGGGGACAGCACGGGGAAGCCATGAAGGGTGCAGGCTGTGGGACCAGCATCCGGGTCTGCGTCCAGCTCTGCCCCTGATGAGCTTTGTGGCCAGAGACATGCCTGCACCTCTGGGAGCAGCCCTGTTCTCTGATCTCTGACACCAGAGTGGTCGGGCATTTGGAAACCACCCACAGCTTCTGAAATGTAAATTCCCCTCCGGACCACAGATCCTAGAATGTCAGAACTGAAAGGGGTTAGGGGCCACCTGGCCTGGCCCCTCCGTGGACCCACAAGGACCCCGAGGCCCGGAGACGGGAAGTCAGGTCTCCCCGCCAACCCTGTCCTGCTGTCCTCTGGTCACCCAGGGATGGAGGAGGTGCGGTCTGAGCAGTGATCGAGAGGGGGCCGTCCCTTCCCGGCCCAAGGACTTTCCCCTCCGCTTCAGGGCGTCAGCCCTCCAACGGCTCCCCACCTCTTGAGGTGAGTGTCACGTCGCGGAAGGAGCAGCGGACCCAGGTGTCATCTCAGAGCTAAAGTGCCCATTAAACCACCATCGGCTGCCAGGCCCGTCGAGTCCCGGGAGCGATGTCCGCAGACATGTCAGCCGAACGACTTAATTGAATTAATTGATCCTTTCCTCCCCGCCGCCTGCCAGGAGAGGGAAAGCAGGGCTGAATTCTGCACCTCAGTCTGCCACCGCCCCCGACCCCGCCACCAGGCTGCGGAGGGGAGAGGGGGGAGGGGGCAGCGTGGCTGATCCAGGCTTCCCTCCCCATCTCCTCCCTCTCCCTCCCCCCCATCTTCCCCCACCCTCGCCTGAAACCCCCTTGGGGCTCCTTTTCCCCACCTCTCTCCAACTGTCTTCTCTTTTTTTTTTTTTTTTTTTTTTTTAATTTATTTTTTTTTATTTATTTTTGGCTGCGTTGGGTCTTCGTTGCTGCACATGGGCTTTTCTCTAGTTGCAGCGAGCGGGGGCCACCCCCCTCGAGGTGCGTGGGCCTCTCATTGCGGTGGCTTCTCTTGTTGAGGAGCACGGGCTCCAGGCGCGCAGGCCCAGCAGTTGTGGCACACGGGCCCAGCCGCTCCACGGCATGTGGGATCCTCCCGGACCAGGGCCCGAACCCGTGTCCCCCGCATTGGCAGGCGCACTCTCAACCACTGCGCCACCAGGGAAGCCCCTGTCTTCTCTTTAAAATTAAGACTTTACAGTTTTAGGTTCCCATCAACACTGTGCAGGAAGTACAGAGATTTCCCGGAGACCCCCTGCCCCCGTGTATTACAATCGATGACCCTACATCGACACATCATTACCACCCAGAGCGCAGAGTTCACCTTACAGCGCACTCGCAGTGTTGTACAGTCTATGGGTTTGGACAAACGTATGGTGACATTGACCCACCATTACTGTATCATGCAGGCTGGTTTCACTGCCCTCAAGATCCCCTGTGCTCTGCCCAGTCATCCCTCCCTACCCCTCCCCCCCGGCAACCACTGATCTTTTTACTGCCTACATAGTTTTGCCTTCTCCAGAATGTCATGCAGTTGGAATCATACAGCATGTAGCTTTTTCAGATTGGCTTCTGTTTATTAAGTCAATGCATAGTAATTCACACTGCATTTACGGTTCCTCCGTGTCTTTTCATGGCTTGGTAGCTCATTTCTTTTTAGTGCTGAATAATATTCCATTGTCTGGAGGGACCACAGTTTATTTATCCATTCACCTACTGAAGGTCAGCCTGGTTGCTTCCAAGTTTTGGCAATTGTGAATAAAGCTGCTATGAATATTGCATGCAGGTTTTTGTGTAATCTCAAGTTTTCAACTCCTCTGGGTAAGATACCACAGTTGCCGGGTCACATGCTAAGAGTATGTTTAGTTTAGTAAGTAACTGCCGAACTGTCTTCCAGAGTGGCTGTACCATTTTGCCTCCCCACCAGCAATGAATTGAGAGTTCCTGTTGCTCCACATCCTTGCCAGCATTTGATGTTGTCAGTGTTTCAGATCTGGGCCATTCTCATAGGCGTGAGGTAGTACCTTGTTGCCTTAATTTGCATTTCCATGATGACATAGGATGTAGAGCATCCTTTCATATGCTTTTTTGCCATCTGTCTTTCTTCTTCTCTGAGGTGTCTGTTGAGGTCTTTGGCCCATTTTTTAATTGCGCTGTTTGTTTTCTTGTTGTTGGGTTTTAAGAGTTGCTTGTATACTTTGGATAACCGTCCTTTATCAGACGTGTTTTTGCAAACACTTTCTCCCAGTCTGCGGTTTGTCTGTCCATTCCCTTGACAGTCGTCATCTTTGAGGTGCGGCCCGAGTGTCTGGTGGGGCTTGGCGTCGTCTAAGCTCTGGGTTACAGAAGGCTTCGTCCACTGCAGCCTGCCTTTTCCAGAACCACCGGCCCCCAGCTCATCTGACGAACCCTATTCCGAGAGGTTGAGTGGTGCGACCCCCGAGGCCCCCTCAGAGACCCTCTCCCAGCCCCAAGGCTGTTCCCCCAGCTCTCTCCTGTTCACCGGGTGGGAATCCCTTCCGGGCCTCTCCCAGATGTGGTTTTAGGAAAGCCCCAGCTCTGTGGGAGGGATGGGGGTAGCCTGGGGGTGGCAGAGACCCTCCAGAAAGAAGGGTCGTGCCCCAGGGCACACCATGAGGTTCTGGAAGAAGGTGGCCAGAGCCACCCAGACAGCTGGGCTGGATGTCCCCGGGCAGCCTCATGTAGAGGAGAAACCCCCGCTGAGAACAGCTGGTGGCCGCATTGTCCCGCCACCGGGACCTGCCGTTAATTGGCCTTCGTCAGCCTGGGCGAGCAGTGGGAGGTGGCCCTGCTGTCCACTAATCACCTCCCAGTGTGACATTCGTCAGCCTTCTGGGGCCTGAGACTTGGGGGTGGGAGGGTGGGGGGAATCCTCCTGTGTCTGGTCCTTTTCCCACTTGAAGCAGGGCCCGTTTGGCTCAAATGTCCTGGTGCCCTCTCTCTCCCGTCCCTGGTCCTTGTTCTTGACCCCCAGTTGTCCCCCCCCCATTGTCTCTCAGGCACATACATTAATTAATTAAGGAGAGAGTCTTACTGAGAAGATGACACAGTTAGCTCTCCGCAGGGCCCCCTCCTGCTGCTGGGATGACCTATGTACGATGGCGGTGGGGATGGGCAGCTGGGGAGGAAAGGGCAGGAGGTTTGGGGGGTCCGGGGGGGCTGAGCTCCCGGCGTCTCCCTCCCAGAGGCAGGGGTGTCCTGGGGGAGGGGAACCCCAACAGGACATAGAGGGTGAGACATCGAGCCTTGAGAAGAGGATGTGAGGGTCCAAAGACCCTTCTCTGCAGGGGGACAGGCAAAGAGGAAGGGGGAGGTCTCGGGGACCGCCATCAGTGATCGACTTCTGTCTGCTGAGGACCTGCTGCCCAGTGTTCTGGGCAGGTGACCCGCCCTGGCATAAGGGCTATAGACCTGGGCTCTGACTCTGGCCGTGCCCCTGCTCTCCTCAGCGGTCTCATGTGAGCATTTCCCCTTCATGAGTCTCTGTGTCCTACCTGGGAGATGAAAGGGTTGGGTTTGATGATATCTGAGGTGGTTCATGGCATGATTCTTGGCGTGATATGGCAGGATCCTGGGACTTCATGGTATCGCAGCCGTTTGTTCTTCCATCTATCCATCCATCCATCCATGTATCCATCCATACATCATCCACCCGCCCCTCCATTCATCTGTCCATCCATACATACATCCATTAATCTGTCCATCCATTTGCCTGTCCTTCCATCTACCCACACACCTGTCCATCTATCCATCTGTCCTTATATCCATCCATCCATCCATCTGCCCATCCATTTATCCATTCATCTGTCCATCGATACATACATACATTCGTCTGTCCATCCATCTTTTCATCTGTCCATCTGTGTGCCTGTTCTTTCATCTACCCACACACCTGTCCATCCATCCATCCATCCATCCATCCATCCGTCTAACAGATGAAGCACCTGCTACATGCCAGATCCTGCTGCAGACTCTGGCGATGACCCAGTGATCTGTGAAGAGGGGGAGCTCTGAGGACACACAGGACAGGCCCCAGCCCATCCACTGGGGAGTATCAAGGAAGGATTCCCGAAGGAAGCCCCCAGAGCTGCCACCTGAAGGACGAGGGTGCCAGGCAAGCTTCGAAGTTTGTTGTGAGAATTTCAATGAGTTCACCGAAGGCAGAGGAGGTGGAAAGCCTCCGTAAAGGCAGGTGACCATCCTCACGGGATAAACCTTTAGCATCTCCTCATCTCTGGGTCCCCTGACCTCCAGCCCCATAAAAACCACTTCCTGTTCCCCAGTCGCACCACACTCATTTCTCTCCTTTGCTGGCCTTTCCATTCTTCTTTAAGACCGCGCCCATGTGACTTCCTTCAGGTGGTGTTCCTTGCGTCCCCCGGACACTTCTCCCCGCTGCAGTTTTGAAGCACTCGGGTATGCTCTGAGCCCCGCCACGGGGCATCGGTCACAGGGCCACATGGGTGGCCTCACCCAGAAGGCGTCCAGTCCAGGCTTGCTAAGGGCAGGGCCCAGGGCCCAGCAGCTGCCTTGCCTCGCCCTCCTCCTGGAGCTCCTGGAGGACAGGCCTGGCCCTCGTGCTCCCCCCGCCCCCCCACCGTTGGAGCTGGTCAGGCCGGACTCTGTGACAGGGTGGGAGCAGGGCTGACTCTGCCCGCAGCCCCTGCCCCAGGCGCTGACCCACATCAATAGCTCTGGGGTCAGATGTTCCGCCCCAGCCTACATCATCTTCTGTAATGATAACGCCTGCATCCAGTGGGGGAAGGGTTTGGGGAACTAGATCTTCACCTCTGAGGAGAGATTCTCTGCGCAGTGGGAGAAGGGAGGGAGAAGCTGCCTAATGCCGCTTGCGTTGACTGTGGTTCTGCACTGTCAAGGGCTGGGGGTGGGACGGGGACGTCTGTCCTCAGAATGTGAATCCTTTCCCAGGCGAGGTGGGTGTCTGGTGACCCCGCCCTGGCCTCGTCCTTCGGGGACACAGGAGGGACCCGCCACACACCACACCTGAGCGGGAAGGTGAGCTTGCTCATGTCAGGCGCCGTCCCTGCCCCGGAGCCCAGGTGGCTTCCTCCCTCCTCAGCCCACCTGGAGCCCCGGAGGCCTGGGCAGGAGGGCAGGGAAGAACAGGGATTGCCCCTCCCTGGGTGTCCCAGGGCCCGCTGCGTCTGCAGCGGAGGGGCTGTGTTTCCCAACGTGAGTCATGACTTCTGAGCATTTGTGGGATTCCGGCCACCTCTGGGATCAGAGGCAACTTCCCACGAAGCTGATGAACTTAAGCCTCAGGGCCCCTCCAGGACTACACATAATTTTGTATTGGATAGTGTGTGTTCTTAAAGACAACCACCAAATTGCGTAAGCTTCAGGCCCCTTGCGGGCCTGGGATGGTGGCCAAGTGCCCAGGGCCCCTCCGCTGGGGGCTTGGTCTCCCCTTGATGCCTGGTAAGCCCGCCTCGCCCCTACCTGTTCTTGGAGGAATGGAGGCCCGGCCTGTCCAGCAGGGCCCTTCCCTGCCCGCCTGGCCCTGGCTGGGCGACTTGTCTTTTCTTAATGAGCTGCTTCACCAGCACCCTCTACCAGGGCTATGCCAGGCAAGCACAAGTGGGAAGACCCCTGCCCTGTCTTGTTCCTCCCTCTCCCCCCTCCCACAGAACAGCCATTCACGTCAGGAACAGCCCCTGGTGCCATGGGGCAGGTGCCAACCTCAGCCTTGTTCTCCCGGCCGTGCCCCATCCCAGAACTGCTCAGAAGGCCCAGGGCTGGGCAGGTTGGAGGATGGGCCCTGCCAGACAAGGAGAGGCCCACAGGGGGGCTGAGCGCCTGCCCCCTCCCGCCACCATCACGGGGCTGGTGGGTCCCCGGCGCTTCAGAGGCCCCGGGAGCTGAGAATCCAGAAATACAACCTCCCAATCGATGGCCCTTGGCAGTTCACAACAGGTGCTTCACAGACTCACAACGACCCTGTAAAAGAGGTATGGTTGTCACCATTTATCAGCAGAAGCGACTGAGGCTCAGAGAGGTTAGGGGCTTGTCCTAAGGGCACACAGTCAAGAACAGGCCAGCGCTGACACCTCAGGCCCCACGCCCCCTGCGGTTTCCACCAGACCGAGCCCCATTGACTAGGATCTTACACTGACGTCTAAATCCATCCCGAATTTTCCGTGGGTGGATTCCCTTGGTGACAGGCTGCTTTGAATTCCACGTGCGCTCCTTCCTGCCACTCAGCGCGGGTCCGCCCAAGCCCCCTTCCTTCTGCTGTTGTGCATTCTGCGCAAACTCACTTTCATATCAAACCAAACAAAAGCAGGCCAAATCTGGAAGGTAAACACTGGGAGAAATACAAAGCCAGCAGGGAGAGACAGGGAGGATGGGATGAGCTCCGACCTTGAAGCCGGCCCTGAAGATGTCTGTGGGCAAGTGACCTGGCCTCTCCGCAGGCCTCAGGCTCCTCATCTGTGAAATGGGGATGGGACAGCATCGCGCCTCTATGACGGGGTGAGGATGCTGAAAGACGAGGTGGGTGAAGTGTTCAGTGCGGAGACACTCTTGCTAAGTTTGCTCACTTTGGTCCTTCTGGTGTCACCTGCGGTTTGGGGATTATCCGTGCCCCTGCATCTGCTCAGCCAGCCGGGAGAGCTAGGGCCGGGCGCTGTTCCCTCTTTCAGAAGGTCGCAGAGCCCTTGGCAGTCAGCCCTCTGCGCACGCTGCAGCCCGCCTTTCGCTGTTTCCCCAGCCCCCTTGGGCCCAGCCGCCTCTCCCCAGCCAGCACTGCCCTCATAGCAGCTGTGAAGGTGCTCCTGCCACACTGGCCAGGAGTGGGGAGGGGGCATCCCACAGCAGCTGGCAGAGGCTCACTCACAGGGCACCGGGCAGCTGTGCCCTGGCAGCTTGTTCTACCAAGATCACAGGGCACAGCTGTGTGTCCAGGCTGTGGGGTGCGGTGACTAGGGAATGAGCTCGTAGCCACAGCTGGGCACCTCCACCTCTGGCTGGGGTGGGGCTCTGGGGCGTGGCTCTTGCCCGTGGTCTAGTGAAGATACTGGCCCACTGACTGGTCTCCTTCTCCCTTCGGCTGCCTCCCAGACAGGGCTTGACTTGGGGAGTGGGCTGAAGCCCCTCGGGGCAGAGAGGCAGAGGGAAAGACTCTGGCCTGGGGACCCAAGTCTGGGGACTCTGCAACCAGTTGTTGGGTGTCCCAGCTAGCCTCTGTGTCCTCATTCATGAAATAGGTGTTCTAAGAAATGGCATACCTGGTACCGTATTCTGTTGGCAACATCAGAGAGGTGTTAAAAGATAAACCCCATGGAAGCTACAATAGTATCGTTGTCACAGAAGGAGGAATTGAAGTCAGATGCAATAAGTGTGTTTATTCGGTGTGTGTTTCCGGGGGGACATCCTTTCCCCCTGGTCTTTAAGCATTAAAACAAACCAAGCAACCCTAGTTGAGAGACCGACCGTCTATAAAATACCTGAGACCATCAAAACTATAAGATCATCCAAAACAAGGAAGTCTGAGAAACTGTCGCTGTGTCTAGGAGCCTAGGGAGACAGCTAGACGTTATGTGGGGTCCGGGAGGGGGTCCCAGAACAGAAGAGGGCCGTTTAGGGAAAAACCAGCAAGAATCTGAGTAGACGATGTAGTTTCCTTAGTAAGAAGGTATCCGTATCGGTTCCTTAGCTGTGACAAATGCACCGTGATAATGTGAGATGTTAACATAGGGGAAACCTATTGGGTGCGTATGGGGAGTTCTCTGAACCATCTTCCTAACTTTTCTGTACATCTGGATCTATCCTAAAAACAAAAAGTTCATTAACAGCGATCACCACCTAATACTCCCTTCCGTCAGGACCGAGTGAGAGGTTCCTCTTTCTATTTTCTTTCTCTGTCTTGTATCCAACCTTAGCCTTGACCTGCAGACACAAGACCGTCTCTGCAAACCTTGCTTCCGTGCGTCTAGTCGTCGTGTCTCGTTGATTCCCCGACTGCATAGCCACGGGAGGCCGCGGTGGCACCAACCCAGGGAGAGGTAGCCGTGGGGCTGGAGAGGTGGATGGGTTCTGGAATATGTCTTGGAGGAAGTGACCACAGAACTTGGTAACTGACTGGACATGGGACTGAAGGAGACAGAGGATCCAGGCTGACCCCTAGGTTGGGGCTCAAGCAACCAGGTTGATGGTAGCACCTGCTTCGGTGGACAGCCGTGGAAGGTAGGGGTTCAGAGTTTATTGGAAAAAATCAACTCGGGGACACGATGCACCCTTGGGACCTGTGTGAGTTTCCTGGGGCTGCTGTAAGCAAGGACCACAAGCTGGGTGACTCAAAACAACAGAGGTTTATTGTCTCCCGGTTCCGAAGGTCAGAAGTCTGAGTTCACGGTGTCGGCAGGGCCGGGCTGCGTCTGAGATCTGGGTAGCATTCCTCCTTGCCTCTTCCTAGCTTCTGCTCAGCCTTGGCTTGTAGCGGCATCTCTCCAATCTCTGCCCTGTCGTCACGTGGTCCTCTCCCTGGGTGTCTGCATCCAAATTTCCCTCTTCTTACAAGGACACCAGTCATATTGGATTAGGGCCCACCTTAACGATTTCGTTCTAATTTGGATACATCTGCAAAGACCCTATTTGCAAAGAAAGGTCACATTCACAGGTACCGGGGGTGAGGCCTTTGACACATCTTTTGCTGGGTGGGGGGAGATGGGTAGGGGGTGGAATGCAATTCAACCTGTAAAGGGGCTCTGGCTCCCACCCAAGCAAATGGCTTGTAACTGTGATGCCGGGTCACTTTTTTTTTTTTAACCAAAGCGCCCCTGGGCCTGAGCCCCGTGCTGTTTGTCTCCCCAGCTCCCAGTTCCCAGCCTCTGCTTTCTCCTCCTCCCCACCTCCTCCCTGTCCCCACCCTCTCCCACCGGCCTCTCTCGGGGTCTGGCTGTGCTCAACAGAGCGGGGTTGATGTACAGCTGAGTGTTTAATCCCTCTCCCTTCCCGCTGACCCTGCCGGGCCCTCCCGGGCTGGTTCCCTCCCAGACTTTACCTCCCTTTGTTGACAAATGAATGATTTCTCACTCTTCCCATTTATGCTTGTTTTTCCTCTGTAAAGGGCCCGCTCAGCCTGGCCGGTGAGTGATGGCCAAACAAATTTCAAGCGACTAGGAAATGTCCCCAAGGCTTCTCCTTAGTTCTTTGGGAGATTGGGGCGGGGGGGAGGGACACTTGGCTTCCTCTCCTCTTTGGGGCTGGAGGCTGCAGACCAACTGAGGCAGGAGGCCTGGGTGCTGCTCAGGACCGGGGACCACCTCACCTGTCCTCTGTCTGCCCTTCTCCTGAGGTCACTGGCCTCCTTCCTCTTGGAGGGGGGGTCACTTTAACCCAGATAACACTCCCGGGTGTGCAGAGAGGACCAGAATGGCAACTGATGGTTGAGAAACTAAGCCCCTTGAAGGTTAGAGCAGTGATGAGGGGGCCACCCGAGCACTGGGTGGGGGAGTTCGGAGCCCTGGGGACACCAGGGCCGAAGTCCTCCCGATCCTTTAAGTTTGAGAAGACACAGCTGTGGCATACCGTCCTGCCCAATAAAATGTCACTCCCTGCCCTCCTCCTCCTCTCCTACACCCTCACGCGGCAGAGTTTGGTGCTTTCAAAGGACTCATTGTATTTCTCAGGAGCAGCCCCTACTGAACACCCACTGTGGGCCAGCAGGGCCTGGGTGATCTGAGTGGGACCTTGACCTTGTTTGACACTGTTCATTAGGAGGCCAGAAGGTGGTTCGCTCAGCGAGTTGTCTTTGCTAATGTCACCCATGCATATTTACTTATTTACGTATTTATTGAAAAGCTGTCCTTGCACATTTTAAAACTGGAAGCCTGGTTTAAGGCCCCAGCATCACACAGTGAGTTCTTGGGAGAAGTCCCTTAGTGACCCCTTTAAAAAGGGGCAGAGAGACAAAGTGGGAAAGAGTGGGGAAGGACAGGCAGAGGAGAGGTGCAGGGAGCCTGGTATAGGGGTTACCAACTCAGGAGCCAGACACACGGGTCTAAGGATCATCAGCTGTGTGACTTTGGGAAGGTAGTTAACCTCTCTGTGCCTCAGTCTCCCCATCTATAAAATGGGCACAATCGTGGCACCTACTTGAGACCAGTCTGTCTGGCTTCTGAGTCTGTGTTCTAACCCCAAATATTCACTGGCCCTTCCTGCCAGGGGGTGAACACCGCCATCCCTGGGGGTCATGGGCCTTTGTCTGCCGGGTACCAGCCATCTGCCCCCAGGGCAAGTTACCTGTTCACACTCTCGTCATGTACAGAACGGGTATAAAACCACACATCCTGCAGGTTGAATGGGACCACGTTCATCAGGCAGCTGGTGCTGTGGGCCAGGCTGGGGTCAGCCGTGCAGAAAGGCCAAGTCCATCCTCCCCTTCCTCATCCTCTTTTCCTTGAGCCACTGCGGGGCGGGGGTTGTGAGGGGAGAAGCTGTCCCCAGGCCGGGCACATGCCCGCTTGCCTAGGCCTCAGTCGGCTGCAGGAAAGCACCCCCCCCCACCCCGAGACAAAGCCCTCCCTTTCTTCCCAGCCCCCACCCTGCCGGCTGCATGCCCAACCTCTCTGCCCCTTTCCCACCCCCTCGGCCTGCCTCTCCATTATCAGATCTGCAGCCAATAAAAGGAGCCCTTAGGAGCCAGGTCATTAGATCCCACTTTGGGAGATCAAAGCCTGGGGGCTGGGGAACAGAGTGGGGAGCGCAAGGCAGAGGAAGCAGGATGGGGGGCAGAGGGGGCGGGCGGAATGGAGCTCTGAAGGCCCCAGAGCGAAATCGACAGACGGAAAATCTGCTTTGATGGCCTTTCCGTTTACCTCCGCCGTTAGCAGACGTGTCCATTCGGCAGGGGCGAGGGGAGCGGGTCGGGAGGCTGGCTGAGTTTCCGGTTTGATTTCTCGGGGCTTATGATCCATCGTCTCTGCATAAAAAGGGATTAATATCTGTGGTTGAGTATTAACCGAGCACCCAGACACACGTGTGTACACACACACACACACACACACACGCGCGCGCGTGCGCATGCGTTATCCCGAGCCGCTGGGTCAAGGTCCATCCCCACTGTCCCCAGAGCCTCCGGGTGGGCTGTGCTCCTGCACCCCCGGTGCCACTCCTGCCCCCCACCCCAGCTGCCCTCCAAGCCGGTTAGAGGAAGGAGTCCCCGTGCCCCTTAAGTAAATAAAGCGCAGGGACGGAGACCTGATCCCATTAGGGCGGATTAGTTACTCAGGGGGCTGGGAGATTAGAATGTCAGCAGGAAGGGGCAGAGGGAGACCTCGGAGAGAAGGGGGCTGGTGCCTGCACCCTGTTCATAACCCCCCAACTTGGAAGAGGCCCCAGCGGCCCCTGGTCACCTGCCCGCATCGTGGGCAGGTGGAAGCCAGCTTTGTGCTGCTGCTTTCTCCACCTGTCTGCCCAGGGGAGGGGTCGCCCCGTGGGCCTTGGTGGGAGGAAGGGGGGGAAAGTGATGAATGATTCTGTGACCCCCTCGTTCGCTGGGGGGCCGGGGCTCCTGCTGTCTCTCTGTGGCCTACTTGGCCCGCTCTCCCTTTGCTTAAAAAGGCGTCGGCACATCTCGCGGGCGGACAATGGGAGGTGGGAGGTGCCCAGGTGGCACAGCCAGGGGCTTGGAGAGTGTGGAGCCGAGAGATGGGAGGCGGATCCTTATCCCTCCCCAGGCTGGTGATCGTCTCTTAATTAGATTGGGGAGGGTTTGGGGGTGGAAGGCAAGTGAGGAATCAAGCCAGGCCTTTCCTGGGATGGAAAAGAGCCTCTGAACTCCGTCACCCCCGAGTCCTCCCAGCCCAGCATCACCTACCTTGCCGGGGTGGCAACTGCCCGCTTCCTTCTCTGGCTCTCCTGCTCAGCCAGGGGTTCTCAAAGTGTGGCCTCTGGGCCAGGGGCAGCAACAGCACCTGGGAACTTGCTAGAAACGCAGATTCCACCTGCTGCATCAGACACCCTGCAGGTGGGGCCCACCGTGTCTTCTAATAAGCTCTCCCGGCAATTCAGATACAGGCTCAAGGGTGAGACCCACTGCTCTCTGGTCCATGAAGTCTGCGGGGCAGGGATCGGGCCTGTTTGCAGGGTGGGCGGAGCACCTGGAACGTGGCAAGGGTTTAAAAGATGGGAGCAAAGTGTCAGGATAGGCGTGGAGGGGAGGGGCGGAGTTAGGAAGAAAGGTGTGTCTGGTGGGTGGGTGTGTTCCTTACCGAGGGCGGGCGGCGTACATGACCCCGGCTGCCCACACCCCTGCCTTCCACGCCCACACAAGGCCAAGTCCACTCATGGACGGTGACCACCTGTGGTCCAAGCAGCTTCGGCTTCAGGGCCTCTGCTGGCCTGACCCAGGTTCCCAGTAAGCCCCGCCGGTCACAGCCACTGATAGATCTCTGCTACGTAGTCCTACTTTGGTGACATGCAGGCGGTGACTGTGCCTCTCTTCCCGGTCTGAGTCCAGCGATGTCCCACTGAGAGCTTAAAATGGGCCATGCTGGGAATATTTACACAGTGGAAATCGGCAAACGCTGCACCTCGGGGCTTTTTTATTTTTCCCGGAGAGAGGGTTGTTAAACGTTCACCAGCATGCTGCTGCAGGTGAGGAAAGAAGGGAAGAAGGGAATGGTCCACGTTCTCTGTGGGCCAGCCAGCCTCCAGGATGCCGGACTCGCACCGCTCACCACTACCTATGGGGACCAGACACCATGCTCAAAAGGGAAACGCATCTCATTTGTCCTGATGGCGCCTCCGTGAGGGAGATGTCGACATCCCCATTTTACAGATGAGTAAACAAGCTCAGAGAAGTTAGGCGGCGTACCCTAAGCCACACAGCGAGAAAGTGGCGCTGGGAGGTTAGACTCAGGCTGTTGTCTCCCATAACCCAGCCCTCAGGGAAGGCCAAGGTGAGACACGCATACAGCCTGCGCGCTTGGACCTGAGGGCAAGCCTGTGGTTGGTTCCAACACACGGACTAGGGTTTGGGGTGAGGTGACCTTGGCTCCCTGGCCGGAGCTGTAGGGCTCAATGGTGTCTTTGGGGATGTCCCCAGGAGAGGGACGCCCCCCCCTCAGATTCCAGCTGTCCTGGGGGCCTCCTTGGAGCAGCCCCAGCTCGTGCTCAAAGTAAGGCCTGTCTCTCAGAGGCTCATGCTGCTTCCCTCCTGGGCTCCCGAGACCCTCGACAGCAGCCAGCTGAGCTCATGGCGTGTCCCCAGGGAGGCCTAGAAGGTGCAGAAGAGTCCAGAGGCTGCGCCCCGCCCCAGCCCCCGCTGCCCATGCCCCATTACAAAAAGGGAGCTTTGGGGTATAGCAGCGGCTCTCTCTGAGTTGAGGGGAAGAGAGGTCAGGGCCCGGAAGCTCTCTGCTCCTCTCTGCTCCCGGCTGTTGTGCAAATGCTTGGTTTCAATCAAGGCCACCCCACGGGCCACAGAGATTTCTCTCAGATGCAATCAGGCGTCCTCACCCCAAGCCAGGGCCGTGACTCCTTCCTGCGGCCTGCCCCCCCACCCCACTGACCCTGGCTCTGTCCCTCTCTCTGGGCCTCTGTCTGTCCTCCGTCCCTCCCTTTGTGACTTAATCTTCCCTCTTTCTCCTTCCGGTCCGTCTTTCCTCCCTCTACCTCCGTGCTCACAGCCAGTACCCCCAGAGGCCTGGTCTCCAGCCTGGAGCACCCGTTCCGCACTGCCCGCCCCTCAGGGATGCTTTTCCCCGGGCCCCCGCCCCGTCCAGTGTCATCCTCCACGGAGTCACGACAGCTTCTGGTCTGGCTGCCAGTGAGTGGGTGAGTCCTGCTCCCCTTTCTCTGACAGTACACAGGCCTCAGCAGCTACACTTTGGTCCCCATGCATTCCTGCCTCCTCTCAGTCAGAGAGACGTTATCGGGTCTTTACCACGAGCTGTGCATTGTGCTGGGGGGACCCAATGAAAGAGCCTAGGCATCCGCAGCCCCTCTGGGGGTTTATTGGGAGAGTGGGGAGGGGGAGGAAGAGGAGGAGGAGGGAAGGAGGGAAGGAGGGAAGGAGGGGGACAAGGGAAGGGGGAGGGGAAAGGACAGGGGAGGGGGAGGGGAGGGGAGGAGGGGGACGAGAGAAGGGGGAGGGGGAAGGACGAGGGGGAGGGGGAGGAGGAGGGAAGGAGGGGGACGAGGGAAGGGGGAGGGGAAACGATGGGGGAGGGGGAGGGGGAGGAGGAGGGAAGGAGGGGGACGAGGGAAGGAGGAGGAGGGGAGCGGGAGGAACAGAATGGCGCCTTGGCTCCAAGCAGAGGTGCAGATGTGGCCCACGTCACTGTGCTCTTCCTGCTGCTGTGTTGTGTTTGGAAAGTGGTGAATTTCAGCACCAACTAATTAGTCTCTAATTAGCAAGTGGAGTGTAAACAGTCACAACAGATGGGGGAGAAAAGGCATTAGCAATAATGACCCTTCTTCTGGGGCAGAGTCTCAAAAAGAGGCACTTCCTTGAAGGAGCTGGAGGGCAGGCTGGAGGGCAGGCTGGAGGAGGCAGGGGCCACGGCGGTACCTGCTGGCGACAGGTCCCCGGCGTCTGCAGAGAAGGTGCCCGTTGGCGCCTGTAGGGGCGGGTCTGTAGCCGGGTGAGTCCACGCGGCAGCACAGAGCGCCTTGGAGGGGGAGTTTTGTAAGTGGAGGGAAGCCCCCGTGGTTGTGACCGTGGGAACTGGGGTGGAGCCAGAGCCAGGGCGAGGCCTAGAGGGCCTCGGGACCTGTGTCCAGGGACCTGGGGTTTCCCAGACTGTTTACGCTCTTGCTGGGGACACACACCTGTGTCACCGGCCACCGCCCGATGACCGGACAGGCTGCCGGGCGATGTGCTCGCCCGCCTGCGTCCGGGGCTGCAGAACCAGGAAAGCTGAGGAAGTGGGTTGGGACGCGGTGGCTGGCACGTCCCCATCGGCACCACCGACTCAAGGGGACCCGGAAAGGAGGACCTCTCTGGGTCTGGCGTGGCCGCGTGCTGCTCTGCCTGTGTCTGGTTGGGGCACGAGTGTTACCCGGAGGGAGGGGCCCCAAGAAGGCGAGAGCCGGACGGGGCATCCAGGGAGATGGCTGGCGAGGGCAGCAGGGGTGGACCCTGCGAGGGGAGAAGAGGCCCTCTGAGGTTCACACTCCTCTTTATTAAATGCCTTGATGAAGCGCTCCTCTGGGCAAACCGCTGGGCTTGAGGCCACAGAGAGTCCCCTGGGCTGGGGAAGCCTGGGACTGGAGACAGCCCTCCAACCCCGCCCCGGGCTGCAGCTCTGGCGACAGGCGGCCGTCCTCCCTCCCTGGAAAGCAACAAAGCCCAGCCTCAGGCTCCGTCTCCCGTGGGACGGGAGCCCCCAGCCCCCTCTTCCCTCGGCAGAACTGTCCCCTCTGTGGCTGCCATCACAGCCTAATTAACAGGCCTGTTGTCTCATCATCTTGGCAGTCCTTGTGGGTAAGCAGGGCAATCTCCTTGTCTGGCAGCGTTATCCCAGCCCTGGCAACTTGTCAGCGAGATTGGCGGCATCTGCGCTGGCTCCTGGAAGCGGCAGCTTCTCTCCGAAGGCTGGGCTCTCAGCGGGCTTCTTCCCCGGCACCTGATTCTGGGGCTGGAGATGACCCCCAGCATCCTTCCTCTGTGGCCTCCCATTTGGAGAAGTGATTGGATTTCACTGTGGGGCCGTTTTCTCCGCTAGCGTGTGTTGAGGGCCTAGGATGCGGCAGGCACCCAGGCAGGCCCTGGAGCACGGGAACACACGGATGTGGAGGCAGCCCGAGTCTGGCCCAGGACGTCTCACCACTGACGTTTTGAGCCGCATCATTCGTTGCTGTAGAGGCTATCCTACGTGTTACATTGTAAGATGTATCACCGCATCCCTGGTTCTACCCACTATATCCTAGTAGCACTACCCACCCACTGCAGTTGTGACAACCAAAAATACCTCCAGACATCACCACGTGTCCCCTGGGAAGGTGGGCCCCCCTGGTTGAGAACTCCTGGTCTAGACAGAGAGAGAAATGCATAATGAGATCATTCGGAGGCGACCCAATGGAGGTGACAGTGCAGAGATGGAGGTGTGCATCTTACCTGCCATGGGCTTCAGGTCGTAGTGCCCAGGGGAGGTTGGTGGGGGGACCATGCGGTGGGTTGACAGGAGCAGAGACCCAGGGGTAAGGCTGTGCGGTTGGGTAGGAAGCCACAGTTGCTGGGTTCTTCTGTTTCACCAGTATTTCCAGAACACTCATCATGTGTCTGGTTCAGTGACAAAAAGGGTTTCGTACTCCTTGTTAAGGAGTATTTTATCCTATAGGCGATGGGGTGCCGTGGAAGGAATTATAGCAAGAAGCACTTGATTGGAAATCCCTTTAATTAAGTAGTGAGCTGGGTGATGGCCCTTTTCCCTTGGTGAAAACATCCACTTTTCCGCTGTCGGCTGTCGCATGGATACTGATGCCTCCCAGATCTTTCACCCTCATCTCTTGCCTGAATGAATCAACCCGATTTTGATGACCTCCAGGCTCTAAAGGTCAAAAGACCCAAAGCTGAACTCGGGTCTCTGCAAGCTTGTAGCGTTCTCCTAGTTCTCCAGCACAGTTAGTAGTATTGTTCGCCCCGGCATCCCCGCCAGAGACCACAGTGCCCTTCCTTGTCCCCCACGTCCCACCCCGACCAGACCCTACCCGAGCTTACAGCCCCTGCACCTGTTTATCGGGTTGTTGGTCTTCCATGGATCCTGGAGAGAAGAATAAGCACGCCAGAGATGAAATAAGAAGCAGGAGCAAAGCGTAAAGAATCTTGTTCCTCCCCTGTCTTCAAGCAATGGTCCAACCTAGAACGTGAGGCAGCGGAAGGAGGGGGTCTCCCCCCTCCCCCTCCCCCTCCCCCTCCATACAGACCTCCGCTCAACCCCACAGGCAGACGGGAATGGGTCCAGCATTAAGAAAGTTCCTCTCCTATCTTATCCCCAACTGCATTTGCTTCCTGTGGCTGCCGTAACAAATTACCACGAAGTTTCTGGCTTAAAACAATAGAAATTTATTTTCTCACAATTCTGGAGCCAGAAGTCCAAAATCAAGGGGTCAGCAGGGTTGGTTTCTTCTGGAGGTTCTGACGAGAGTCTGTTCCAGGCCTCTCTCCCCCGCTTCTGGTGGCGGCCAGCAATCCTTCACGTTCCTTGGCTTCTGGACACACAGCTCCAATCTCTGCCTCCGTCTTCACATGCCCTTCTTCTTATGGTCTTATAAGGACACCGGGCATTGGATTCAAACCCCACCCTAATCTAGTAGGACCTCATCTTAACTAATTCCATCTGCAAAGACTCTATTTCCAAGTTAAGGTCAGATTCTGAGGTTCCTGGTAGACATGAATTTGGATGCAAGGGGCACCCTCTTCAACCCAGTACACCAACCTAACTAGCTCTCATGTATTAAAAGCCTTCTCTAGGCCAGCTCCCTACCCTATCCTGTTTAATGATCACACCACCCTTAATCTTGACGTTGCTCCCTCCATTTCAGACCAGAAAGTTGAGGCCTGGAGGGGTGGTGTGGATTTTCCAAAGTCTCCCGGCTCCAGGCGGTGGCGACGGGCCAAAGGCAATCTCTCAGCATCCAGCCCGTCTTCCCTCTGCTACACCTCACCTGCCTCCATGCTGGTCACTCATTAACAGGGCGCCCTGGTGCCCGCTCGTAAGTGCTTTTCGATACAAGCTAAACCACCCCCTCTCTCCCCAGAATCACCTTTCTTCTGGGCAGGGAAATATTTTCTCCTTAGGAATAAAAAGAGAGTCAAAGTCTCCCAAAAGGAGATGTTTACAGAAGCCTCAAAACTGTTTAAGAAGACTCAAGAAAGAGAGAGCAGAGAAAAACAATAATCAAGGCCCATGAGAGCCACCCAAGGGAGCTGCAGAAGTTGGGGAGAATTCAGGGACCCCAAAAGAGGCAGAGCTGCGGGGGCAAGGCAGCTCCCCCAGCTGCCCCCTCTGTATCTGTGCCTCAGAGCAAAGCAGATGGAGGTACTGATCGGTCCATACGTTATCTGGGACGGGGCACGGCCAGAGGGACTCTTCTCTTAGCCCTCCTCTCACCCGGAAATAAACGCTTCGACCTTGAGGGGGTAAATGATGTGTTTTGAGTGGATGAGCCATGGAGAGATGGATCTGCCGTTGCGGATGGTGGCTCTGTGGTGTCCAAGAGTCAGCAGAGGGCGGGAGCGGGATGGAGGATGGGCGGACATGGCCATAGAGGGAGCAGGAGCAGGAGCAGGACCGCGGGGGAGGGGGCAGAGCGGCCCCTGCCATCCCCGCTGGGATCCTTTCTCTGGCCGCCCCTGTGGGCTCTTCCTGGAAGCAGAGGGGTGGTGCCATAGGTGCCCGGCAGCTGGGGGTCCTGGGGTTGTGACCCCCCCTAAGCCCTGCTCCTCTGTGAGGGCTGGTGCTCTGTTACACCCTCCTGATTCTTAAACTCTCCTGGGAGAACACAATTCAGGCAGCTCCCTGTTCAACTGGAGCTTAACGAGGGGGGGGGGGGTTTCCTTGGGACAAGCGCCTGGGCGTTGGACTTGGCCAGACTTGGGTGTGGACCCCTCCTTGGATGGTCACACCCACGTGGTCTTGGACAGATCCTCAGCCTCACTGCACGGCTGTTTCCCCACCTGTTAGAAGGGTGGTAATGACCTTGAAGGGTTGCTGTGCAGATTTGTTGTGATGTGCATCTGAGGCCCCTGGGACAACCTGGTACAAGGCAGGCACTTAATGCGAGTTAGTGCTTTCTCGGTGTGTGCACAGACCATCAGGTGGGCCTTGGCACCCAGAATGGGTGCATAGCCCCCTGAGGCTCCGGAGCTTTGCTCAGCAGGGGTCAGAACCCCTTCCTCATCGCTCTCCCCTTCCTGTCTGATGTGTGCCCCATGCCCCTTCTCCAGCCCTGGGTCCCAGACTTGGACATCCCCGTGGATATCCACACGCACCTAAAACTAGACTCAGCATCTTTCCCCCAAAGCAGCTCCTGCTCCAGGGTTTGGGTCTTAGGAACCATCACCAATGACCTTCTCCCTCGGACAAGCCCCACAGTCTAACAAGGACCGTCTCCATCCTGCCTCCAAAATAGCTTCCACGTCCCCAGGCTTCTCTCCACCCCAGCTGTCACTGATGCCGAAAACTCGGCCTCTGTGTACCGGTGCCGAATCGAATCTCAGAGACAGAGTTTTGGGAGAAGTAGAAAAGAATAGCGTTATTGTTTCACCAGGCAAAGGGGGGACACAGCGGGCTCCTGCCTCAAAAACTGTGTGTCCCGGGCTTCCCTGGTGGCGCAGCGGTTGAGAATCTGCCTGCTAATGCAGGGGACACGGGTTCGAGCCCTGGTCTGGGAAGATCCCACATGCCGCGGAGCAACTGGGCCCGTGAGCCACAACTACTGAGCCTGTGCGTCTGGAGCCTGTGCTCCGCAATAAGAGAGGCCGCGATAGTGAGAGGCCCGCGCACCGCGATGAAGAGTGGCCCCCGCTTGCCACAACTAGAGAAAGCCCTCACACAGAAACAAAGACCCAACACAGCCAAAAATAAATAAATCAATTAATTAATTTAAAAAAAAAAAAAACAAAAAACTGTGTGTCCCAACCCAGAAGGATTTGGTGAGGAGTTTTATAGCAGTGGTTCAAGGGTGGGGTTGCTGATAAAATTAGGGTGTGTGCAGGGCCTGTACTCCTTTACTCTGGCCTCAGGGGGTCTCTTACTGAGCTTTTCTGGTTCCTTTAATCTGGTCTCAGGTGGTCTTCTTTGGAATGAAGAATGCTGACATCTTCCATTTGTTGGGGGTTTTAGTTCTGTAAAGAGCTCAAAGATATAGTCATGTGCGTCCCTTGAGGGGGAACCAGGACCTGCCCCAAGGCTGCACTGTTGTTTCTTGAGGGCTCTTCCCTGTCTCTGCATCCCCTCCCTTCCCTGATTAGCAACTGTTCTGATCTGCCCTCTGGGATTCAGGGAGGGTCATGAAGGCTGGAGTCTCTTCCCTACGAACAAGGAATGGGGGACACGAAAGGCTTCCGTGCGCAGGAGGCCCACAGGGTCCTGCTCGGTTTCAGCACCACCAGGGTCCAAGCTAAACCACCTCCTCTCTGCTCAGCACCATCTCTCTCTCTCTCTGGGCAGGGAAATACTTTCTCCCCAGGACTGAAAGAAAGTGAAGTCTCCAGGGACTTCCCTGGTGGCGCAGTGGTTAAGAATCCACCTGCCAATGCAGGGGACACGAGTTCGAGCCCTGGTCCTGGAAAATCCCACATGCCATGGAGCAACTAAGCCCGTGTGCCACAACTACTGAGCCCACGTGCTGCAACTACTGAAGCCCGCACGCCTAGAGCCCATGCTCCACAACAAGAGAAGCCACTGCAATAAGAAGCCTGGGCACCACAACGAAGAGTAGCCCCCGCTCGCCGCAAGTAGAGAAAGCCCGCGCACAGCAACGAAGACCCAACGCAGCCAAATAATAATAATAAATAAATAAATTTTAAAAAATTAAAAAGAAAAGAAAGTGAAGTCTCCAGAAGGAGGTATTGCTCCCCGGAGATCATCTCTCCCTGGAGGTCATCCCTCCCTGGACTCTCCAACAGCAGCCCCTGCACCGTGGACTCTTGGCCTCTGCTCTCCTCTTCTTGCATCCCTGCCCCTCCCGCCGCACTGCAGGAGGAACAGAGGAAACTGCAAACGTCGCTTCGTGAGCTCCAAGACTGCACGGTCTTGGTCCCCACTCTGTCCCAGTGTGTCACCTGGAGGCCGGTGCGGAGCTGACAGTCCAGAGCCACTGGATTAATCCGTGAGAGAATGACTCACAAGGATCGCCCGGACTGCCCCACTAATCCTTGGCAGCCCCCTCTGCCCCCAGGACCCACGGCACCTGGTCCCCACGGCTGCGGTAGGCTGTGCTCCAAGATGCCTCCCCCGTTTGAATGCTGTCTCTCCAGCCGGCCTGAAGGGCCTCCGGGTGTGGCCATGCCTTTGTGTTCCAGGGCCTTGCCCGTGATGACCTTGAGACTGTCTGTGCTGAGAAGGTGCAGGTCCTTTATTCCATCCTCATCAAGGGTCGTTCAAGACCGTCCTCAACTGGACTCTGCTCTGGGAAGCGGGGAACAAAATTGACTAGAATTGGGAGAGGCTGGAGATGGAGCCTGGTCTGATCCTACCACCCCAACAAGCCCCCAGGATGCACGGGCACGAACATACGCACGCGCGTGCACGCGCACACGCACACACACTCAGAAACGCCAGTGCCTCTCCACCGCCCTCAGGATGACATCCAAGCTCCTGAGCACAATTGATAAGCCCTTTATTCTCTGGAACCCCAACCCTCCCCATTCATTTATTCAAAAACACGGCTAGGAGATACCTCTGCATTTTCCCGTTTTTTCCTTGCCCCACTTCTATGAGGCAGGTGCTGTTATCTTCACCTCCTTCTCCTTAAATGAGGAAATCAGCTCAAAGGGACTAAGTGATTTGCCCAAGGTCGTGCAGCTCCTAATTGGAGAAGCCAGGGCTTGAATGCAAGTTCACTCTGCAGAGGCCTGCGCCCATGGCCGCTGGGCCAGCTAGCCTCCCCCCGCCCTGCAGCCACAACCCTGCACCCTCCATCCCCGCCGTCCGGAAATACCTGAAGTTCCCAGAAGCCACTGTTCTCTCACGCTTCCTGGCTTCTGCACACATGGCACCCTCTGCCCATGACAGCCCCCTGCCTGGTGCACATCCTGCCCTCCCTTTAGGATGCTGCTGGGACCAACTTTCCTGATGGTCCCTCCAGGCCTGGGGGGCGAGCTGCGCCTGCGCCGTGGGCCTGATGTGTCACGGGCGTCCCTCCACTGTCACAGGGTTCATCCATCTCCCTGTGAGCCTGTGAGCAGCTGGAAGGCAGCGGTTTTCTTCCGGTTCACCGTGTCATCTCCTGGCACATAGTAGGTGCTTTAAAAAAACAGTTGCTGAATTAGGAAGTTGAGTGAACGAATGAATGAATGAAATGTGTACCTTATATTGTGACTGAGGGCCACGGGCATTTGTGTGAGATGGACGTCCAAGGCACAGAAGCTCTAGGGAGGAGGGTGGGGGCCTTCAGTGGGGATGGAGGGGCCAGTGCAGGACCTAGTGTCTGGAGAGAAGGCTCTGGGCCTGATGCTGAGTGTGGTGCTTTGAGGGAAGGCAAGGGGGAGCGGAGAGTCAGGAGAGGCGGCGGAGGGATGACAGGAAGGTCAGGAGGCCCAGCCAGGCCCCCACCACCTCCTCAGCCTCCCCGGCCTCCGTGAGCCTCTTCCCTGCTCTCTCCCCATCCCGCCTTCTCATTCATCCCTGCGACAGTCTCACATGGGGCTTTTTTGGACCACATGTTTTATCCATTGTCACCAGCCAAACAGCCCCATTATTTTAATTTATTGTCCTTTCCGGTAACTTGTAGCCTTCCCGTAAACACCCCTCTTTCCCATGCTGGGTTTGCCCACTGCCAAAGCACGGCTCCCAGGTTGCCATCTGCCCCCCACGCCCAAGCGTGGCCAGACAGGGAGCAGGGGTCTCCTGGGACCCTCCTGGCCTTGGCCCTTTGAGGGCGGCTTCTGGAGCCCACCTTCTTATATCAGCTCCCCATGCTGGCAACAAGACCCTCACCCATCCTCAATTCTTGCCTCAAGTGCCATCCCTTACTTACTCCTCGGCACCCCAGGGAGGGATGGGCAGAGATGAGTCTGGCCGTGACCTAAAGGGAAACTGAGGCCAGGAGAACTAGCCCAGCTTGCCCAAGGTCACACAAGTCCTGGGGAAGCGGATCTCAATCGCCCCAACCACGTGCCATGTGTGATGGTTTGGCCCCAGCTGGGGGCCTGACCTTGACCTTTCCCTTGGGACCCCAGGCAAGCCTGTGTCCACGGGAACGGTGTGCTCATGGTAGGAGCTGGAACTCTTGTCCCTGCCTCCCTGGGACTCGTGGGTGGTCGAGGACAGAGCACCCAGAGGTGGCTACCTCGCCTTTGCAGCCCACTTCAGGTGTCACGGTGGAAGGAGCATGGACTTTGGGGACAGACAGCCTTGTGTTCCAATCCTAGTGCCCACACTGGCCATCTGTGTAGCCTGGGCTAAGACACTTCATGAATTGGAGCATCAGTTTTCCTATCTGTACAATGGGCAGTTGCACCCTACCTACATCCCTACCTGGGCTCAGGGATCACACACACACAGCATGGGGACACCTGGTCCTCATAACCATGGACAGAGGCTGGCTTCAGGGCTGTGGGACCCTGACTGGGGGTCACTTCTCCAGCCAAGCCAGAGGGGAGAGGGCAATAAGGGTACGATTCCCAGATCCCTGTCTCTGGATGGCGGGCCCCTGCAGGAAAAGGGGGAGTGCAAGGAACATCTCATCTACTTTCTGAGCCCGGGAAAGCTAAATATCCTCTAGCTGGCTGTGCCCCAGTCACCGGGGGAAGGCGGGGGCTTCGGTCCTAGGAAGGAGGAAGGAAGGGGGCTGGCCGTGTGCGTGGGTGGGCGGTGGAGTGGCCGCTGTGCTCTGCTTCCCAGAAAGGCTCGGCTGCTGGGGAATGAATTGGAAAAGGCCGTGCGAGGCCGTCCGTCACTCAGGTGCCTTCTGCCAACGTGCCAGTCCTGGCTGCCGTGAGCTCCCTGGCACGTGGGGTGTCGCCAGTCACCATTAGCGGAGCTGGGACCCCAGGGCAGAGCAGCTGGCATGAGGCTGGGGTCAGGAGGGCACGTTGAGGACTGCGCGTCAGAGGTGACCAGTGAGGCTGGGCAGCGATCGGTCGGGGGCGGGGCTGTCAGAGATCATAACAGAAGCCTCTGGAAACAAGAGAATTCCTTTCGCTCTCTCTTCATTCGGTATTGAGTTCCTACTCTGTGCAAGCAGCCAGGGAAGGGACCGAGGGCACAAAAATGACCGAGATGTGTCCCCTCACAGCTTGGAGTCCAGTTGGGGCATTCAGAAGATGCGGGGACCCCCGAGGCTTCCTGGGGTGGCTCAGTGAACACAAAAGTGGGGACTCACTTCTACTGGGGGGAGCATCTGTGAAACCTCCATAGAGCAGGGGGCTCCGCTTGATGCTGGCTTTTGGGGGGGTCACTTTGAGGGGGCGCATTAGGTTCTCGGGGCTGTCATAACCAAGTGCCACTAACTAGGTGGCTTAATACGACAGCAGGTTTTGCGTCACAGTTCTGGAGGCCGTGCTCTCTCTGAAGGCTGCATGGGAGACCTTCCTTCCCTCTTCCAGTTCCTGGTGTTGTCAGCATTCCTTGGCTTGTCGAGGTTTCCCTCCAGTCTCTGCCTTTGGCATCACATGGCCGTCTTCCCCCGTGTCTCTCGCTCTGTGTATCAGTCATATTAGATTAGGACCTGCTCTGACCACCTCATCTTCACTTGATCACATCTGCAAAGACTGTATTTCCCAATAAGCTTATAATCACAGGTACCAGGGTTAGGACTTTAGTATATCTTTGGGGGAACATAGTACAACCATAACTGGGGGTATAGCAGGAATCCACGAAGACCATTCCGTAGCACCCAGACCTCGCTCCGTCAAGGAGGGTGGAGGCCAGACTTGGAAGACAGCTGTGAACATCTGTTAAGCCCTTGTGCCCATTTTATAGATGGGAGAAATGAGGCCAAGAGCTATCAAGTGAGACAGGGTGACTTGGTGTCAGAAAAGCTAGGCTCGAATCCTCCCTGAAACCCCTTGTCCTCAGTTTCCGCATCTGCCAACAAAAGGGGTTGGACTAGGCAAGTTCTACGGACGCTTCCCGCTTGGGGTGCGTGGAGCCAGTGGGAGGCCACGGGCGCTCGTTTGTTGGGGTCAGAGCTGGGACGGGCTGGCCTGCAGCCCAGGGCTCTGTCTGATGTCCAGTCCCAGCAGCCGCCTCCTTCCTCGCGCCCCACACACAGGAGGGCTGGGGACCAGCGCCAGGAACATAAACCCCATTTTGACGTGAACCGCGGCACCCGTGGAGATGCTCTTGGTCAACCTGGCGTGTCTCTCATTAGTATGAATTTCCTGGGTCTCCGTCTCTCTCATTTGCCGTCGGCATCAGCTGCCAGGCCCAGACTTCTCCAGACAGGGCTGGGGAGCCCGATTAGATCTGGGGACACTTTGTAAGGAGCGAGAGAAGGAAGGGGAGCCGCTGAGCGGAGAGGAGGCCCCCTGACCTCCCTGGGTGGGTAACGGTCAGGGGATCAACAGCGGCGAGCGGATACCGGAGCCCCTCCCGCAGTCTCTGGCTTGGCCACCTTTAACACACCACAGATGGGCTCTGGGTTTTCAGAGTGACAGAATGCAGAGGCAGGGCGGGGAGTCCCGGCTGGCTCCCGGGCAAGGATTATGAATGCAGCCTCTGGAGCAGGGTGGGGACACTGCCACCTGTCTCTGCCCCTCCCCGCCACCCCCCTCCTTTCAGTGGGCTCCCTCTGCTTCTCCAAGCCGGCGGCCAGGCTGCTGTCCGGAAAGGCCACCTGCCACCAGGGCACGTGAGCCGAGGCGGCCAAGCCAGGGCCGGGCGGGCAGCGGGGGCAGAGCTGCAGCCTGGGACAGGGGTCAGGACGCCCTCGTGAAGTTCGGCCTCATCCCCCCTGCACTTGGGGCCACCCACCCGCCCGCATCTTGGGCTGAGTTTGCTTCCTCCCCTTCTCCTCCTGAGTTCACACTCCGGGTTGGCTTTTGGTGACCCTGGGTTTGGTGGGAGCATCGAGAAAGCTAACTTGTGGTGTTTATCCGTAACTCCACCCCGGCCACTTCCCAGGCACCAGACGTGGGAGGGACTCAACCCTGCCAGACGCCATCCCGCTCTGGACCACGGGATGGTTAATCCTACCCCACGTTGCTGCGTGGTGAGAATAAGAAAATGCACCTGAGGCCCGGAGCGCGAGATCCTCACCAGACCCCACAGGGTGAATGCTCAGCCAGGCCTGGGATCCTGGTCTTTTAAGTTCTATCCCATCGAATCCTACCGAGACCTGTCAAGGGGAGTGATGCAGGACTCTCCTCGTGCACCGAGGAAGCGACAGCTCAGAAAACTCAGGTGCTGACTCAGTTCGTAAGCACAGAGAGGGGACCCCATGGTCCACCTGCGAAGCTGAGGCTTTCTGCCCTCATTCTTTTTTTTTCTTTTTTTTTAAATATTTTGGCTGCACCACGCGGCGTTTGGGATCTTAGTTCCCCGACCAGGGATCGAACCCGCACCCCCTGCCCTGGAAGCGCAGAGCCTTAACCACTGGACCTCCAGGGAAGTCCCTCTGCCCTCATTCAAACAGCCTGTCAACTTGGGCAGCGGCCGGGGAGGGCGTTCACTTGCAACCAGGATGGGCTTTTAGCCCTGTGCCCATGAGACTGCTTAGAAAGCCAGCCCACCCTCCGTAACCTACATAGTGGGCCCCTCGCCCGAATTGCGGGGGGGCGGGGCCCTGAACATCCCATCAGGGGAGGGCAGGGAGGACGTGAAGGCAAGAGCCAGGTGACTTCTTAGGATGTGAAAGAGCTGTTAGAGCTTCTCCCTGCCCTCACCACTAAGGAGCATATGGGGCTGGGGGCAGAGAGTGGGGAGGGGGAGGGCTGGGGGCAGAGAGTGGGGAGGGGGGGGCTGGGGGCAGAGAGTGGGGAGGGGGAGGGCTGGGGGCAGAGAGTGGGGAGGGGGAGGGCTGGGGGCAGAGAGTGGGGGGGGCTGGGGGCAGAGAGTGGGGAGGGGGGGCTGGGGGCAGAGAGTGGGGGGGGCTGGGGGCAGAGAGTGGGGAGGGGGGGCTGGGGGCAGAGAGTGGGGAGGGGGGCTGGGGGCAGAGAGTGGAGGGGGGGCGGGAGGGGGGTGAGTGGGGGGGGCGGGAGGGGGGTGAGTGGGGGGGGCGGGAGGGGGGTGAGTGGAAGTAGGGGGAGAAGGAGAGACCTTGTCACCAGAGTTACTTGTTTGTTTCTCAACTGAGATAAGACTCGTAACGTAAAATCAACGGCTTTCAAGTGAACAAGTCCCTTGCACTGAGTACCTTTGCAACGTGGTACAACCAGCATCTCTACTTAATTCCAGAACATTTTCATCTCCCCAAAAGGACACCCTGTACCCATTAAGCAGTCGCTCCCCGTCCGCCTTCTCCCGATCACCCGGCAGCCACCAATCTCTGTTCCTGTCCATGCATTTATCCCTTCCGGAGGTTTCATACACACTGAATCATACACGTGCACTCTTTGATGGGAAGACAGAGAAATGTGGCCCGAGCCCCCTGCGTACTCCGCCCCAAAGCCCCTGCCTGCTGGAAAGCCCCCAGGCCCGCTCAGAGGAAGCCGGCAGGTCTGCCCCGGCCCCTGGGTATGGCTGCCTCCACGTGGCCGTCCCGGGTGGTGAGTGGGCGCCCGAGCCCTGGGCTTGGTCTCAGCGCGGCAGCTAACGTGGGCCCCTGGGCATCTCGCCTGTTAAGTGGGAGGTTGAAGGGCTGGGTCTCAATGGCTGCTGTGCCACCACTACCACCCCCGCCCCGTGAGGTTCAGAGGCGAGAAATGGGACTTTGTGTGATGGCAAAGGCAGGCTAGATCAGAGATCCAGAAACTCTTTCTAAAACAGGAGGAAAGAGAGAGACAGTGGCACCTGGTCCTGGTCCAGCAGGGGCAGCAAGGATTCGGTCCCTGCCAGGCCTGGGGGGCTTTCTGCCAGTGACCAGGGCCAGTAAGGCAGGCAAGGAAGGCAGTCACGGCTGCACCAGGGCCTGTTTCCCTCCGACTGGGCACGGCCCCCGGGTGGTGGCAGCTGGCAAGGAGGGTGGCATGAGTGCCCGTGCAGTGATGGGGAGGGGCCGTGTGTGCCGGCAGGCGCGTGCGGGCTTCTGTGTATCACAGCTTGTAAATTGCTCGGCACCTGTAACTGCTGAAAGGACCATCGAGCTGCGTGGCGTTATTATTTATGAGGTAGCGCAGAGGTGCCTGCCAGGGACTGGAATGGGCTGAGCGCTGCACGGGATGGACGGCAAATTGAACTCCAATTTTCTGCTCCGCAGTCTTTGTTACACGCCACAAAGCGCCGGTACACTGGGGTCACCAGCCTGATGAATGTGTGCTCTTCCCGGTGACGGCAGCTCCATCTCGCAGCCTCCCCCCAGGCCCAGCCGCAGACTCCCTCCCTGTGATCCAGGCGCAGCGCTGACCTCAGAGGCCTTGCAGGAGGGCAGGCGGCCGTGGGTTCGAAGCCCGGCTCTGACTCTTCGGGTGACCCGTCTCCTCTGAGCTTCCGATGAGAGAAATAAAAGGGCAGGAATCATAACTCGCCCCCGAGGTGGCCGGGAGGATTAAAAGAGAAAACACAGGGAGATCGGCATGCATTAGGCCTGCAACAAATACGTCCTCTTCTCTTCCCTTCTCCCAAGGCTGAGCTGCCCACCTGACCCAGGGAAGGGGAGGCGGGGAGGAGCCACTGATGGAAAGCGCCCATCTGGGGGTGGTGAGGCCAGCTGCCCACCCAGGAAGTTGGTGCTGATTCTAAGTCACATTTTCCACCAGCTTCCCTCACTGCCTGTCTCCCCTTCCTCAGGCCCGGAACACCATCTTCCTTGAGGGCATGGCCTTTCTCAAGGGTGGGAAAGGGACAGGAAAGGAGGTTACCCCTGGGAAGCGTGCCACCCAAAGCTTGGGAACGCTGTCCACTCTCTTCGCACAGCCCTCTGCGCCCTGTGTCCGGTGGGGCCATCGCTGGCCGAGGTAGACGCTGGGGATCCCCAGGCTGTGGGTTCTTGAAAGCATCTCCGAGCCTACCAGCCCTTGCCCTCGGCTTTTCCAGGGCAGGGGGAGGCAGACGCTTCTCCATCACCAGAGCTTAGGGGTCAGGCTGAGACTGGTACCCGTGGGATGCAGCGAACTCACCTGCTAGGGAATATTCAAGAGAATCAGCTGGGGGAGTGACAGATGCCGTGTGGGACAAGTCTCCGTGGGCCTGGCCAGGCAGCTGGCCCCCAAAGCTGAGCTTTGGCAAGCCCTTCATCCCTGGGGGGGGGGGGTCTCAGGTCCCAGCTGTGAAACTGAAGAATCGCTCCAAGCTGGTGTCCCTCCTGGGGGTCACCGAGGGGAAGGTGAGTGTCATCCACACGGCATCGTGGAGCTTCTTGGAAGAGATTCCAGGAGTTAGTGAAAATTTTATTATCACGGCTTTTATAGCTGAAATGAATCTGAATACACTGAAATGATAATAGCACCATTAGGCAAAAGCATTCTAATCGATGGTATAAGTTTAATCTCTGAACCCTCCAGCTGAAATGTATGACAGGGCTCCCTTCCCCTCTGTTAATTGCAAAATAAACCCATCGGAAATGAGAACCATCTTTTTTCCACGCAAGGCTGGGGGTGTTTTGATGTTAATTTACCTGTGCGGTCCAGGCGGGAGGCCCCGGCTGGGAGATGGGTGTGCAGAGGTTACACCAACGACGAGGAATAATAGCAAACCCCCTTGTGTGGGTGCGTGTGTCAGGCACTGGCCGAACCCCTTCCCCTCTCCATAGGCCTATGACATAGGCACCACTATGATCCCATTTTTCCGTTGGGGACCCTGAGATGCGGAGGGGTTACAGAGGGATGTCCAGGGTCACACAGCTACTGAGTAGCCGAGCCAGGATTCAGATCCAAGTAACCCCGCTCCCAGGTCACAAACCACACTGCTGCTCAGACCTTGCAGTGCCAGAGCTGGAAGAACATAGAGGAATGTCAGCTCTCAAGAGGGAGGTGGCCTGGCCGAGTTCAACAGCAAGTTCACTTGGCTTTTTCCTTCATGGCTCTGGGGCCTCCCACGTGTCAGACGCATTGCCAAGCTCTGGGACCAGGGAGGCGAAGGAGCCCCATCCCCATCTTCCCACGGCTGACACACTAGCGCGGGAGTCACCACGCATGCGGCTCTCATGTGCGTCCTGCATGCTGTAAGGGACGTAATCCCGAAAGTCTGAGGGCCGTGGAGTCGGACAGCAGGAAGAGAGTTACAGAGCACAGCACATTTGAGCCTCAGAGGGGCCGCGGGCAGGACTGTGGCTTTTTTTTTTTTTTGGCTGGATGTACAGTCGGCCGAGCTAGCTCGGGGGAGGGAGGCTGGGAGCTTGGGACACACCCCCGCCCGTCACCAGGCTGGGCCCCTCCGCCCCACTCGCCATTCCCCAGGGCCGTGTCGGGGCTCAGTTTTGCTGGCTACCCTGGTGGCTGGGCGCCCCCTAATCAGATTAGATGTGTATTCAAACAAATTGATGATCCGTTCCATTAGATGCTTTTTGAACACGCTTTTCTGAGAGAGAAATCCATTCGGCAGCAGCTGTGGAGACGGAGGCATAATTGACTGTCGCCCCCCGCCAGGCCCCCGACGTCAGAAGGTGCCTGGTTCCTGAAGGTCACCGGCGAGGACTAGATTAAGGAGGGCGAGAGCCTTCTTTCTTAGCTAATGAAGCACTTGGCATGCAGGCAGAACCGAGGCTGAGCCGGACCGGGCATCTGCCAGGAGACAGGGAAGGGGGATAAATTAGCATCTCATTTGTGGGCCGGGCAGTGAGGAGAAGGGAAGCCGGAGGGGAGGGGCCAGGGGGCTGGGGGGCTTCGAGGCCCTGGCTGGGTGGGCAGGAGCCGGCAGGCCGTGTCAGGCATGGGGGTGGGAGCGGGAGGGGCACAGCTGGGGAGCCCGGGGTCCTCTGCCTGCTAGCGTCTGCCTGCTGTGTGCACGCCCCGAACATTTCTTTTGGGGGCGGGGCTCAAACACCCCCACGCGTGGCTGCTCTTCCGGGTCCCACAGCTCCCTACTCCTGAGCCCCCGCCCAGGCAGCGCCCCGGCTCAGCCCCTCACCGACTCCTGGGTTTCCAAGGAAGAGGAATCGCTGACATGATGCAAAAGCTCCTGCAGCTCCAGCTGTTCCTACCCAGGTCCTGAACCTTTGCTCAAGGCTTTAGAAGCCATCCCTAAGCAAGACTTGGTTCTTTGAGCCAGCTTGGAGTGGCCGTCAGGGAGCTGGATTCAGAAGGCTCAGATTTGAGACATTCAGGAGACTATGGGCTCTAGAAGCGGTATGCCTCCAAGTCAGGGGAAACGGGTGGGGCAGTGATAGCGCCCCTGGCCCCCGTTTCCCCATCTCCTCCCCATGCAGTCACCTCCAGGGGTCTGAAGGGCAGAAAGAGCATCCCGTAGGTGCCAAGCGCTGAGCTCCGAATTTGACATCCGTTCGCTCACTTGGTCCTCCCAGCAGCCTCTGGGGCAGGGGTTGGAATCTCTTCCACGGACAGACAGGCGAGGCTCGGGAGGTTACTCTGCTCAAGGTCACACTTTAGTTGGCATAGCAACTGGCATTTAAACCCAGTTTCTCTTCTCTTCCCCCACTGGGACCTTCAAGCCAGACCCTAGGGAAAGGGTGGTACCTGGGGGCTTAGGTGGGGAGCAGAGCTTTGGGATGGGGGCCCCAGGTCAGCCACTCCTTCCCAAGAAGCCCCCGGGGCTCCGACCCCTGCCTCGTTTTACTTGACGCCTCCCGCCCACCTCTCTTCATCTTCTGGACTCTGACCTCCCTTAATCCCTCCACCCCTAGGTGGACCCGTCTCCCCTGGGCGGTTCTGCCCCATCATCCTTCCAACATCCTCTGGACTCATGCCCGGTCAGCCTGCCTGGTTCACCCTCACCCCCGATCTAGTCCTAGGGCCGTGACGTTGGAGGCTGGGGTAAGAATGCCCCTGCCACACAACCAGCGTGGCCCCTGCTCGTGGCTTCAAAGCCACGACCCTGAGAGAGGCCACCATCCCTCACTTACCACCCGTGAGGCCACGGGTCGGGATGTGAAGAGTGGGACGGCTCAAGGAAGCCCCATGTCACCTACAGAAAGGTCCAGAACTCTAGAACCTGCCAGATCTGGGTTTCCATCTGTGTGGCGAGGTCAGAAGACCAACCGTTCCTGCGTGACAGCTTTCTCGTCTGTAAAATGGGGATAAAGGTAGTACCATCCTTGAGAAGTTCTCCTTGTCACTTAACTGAAGAGATGGACATAAAGCACTGAATGTGTGGGACGTTCCATAGGTCGTATGAAATAAAGGCAGCGGGAATAGATGCGTAGGGAGAAGTGGGGTTTGTGGAGAGGGGCCTGTCCAGAGCCCCTGCTTCCTCTGACCCGGGGCCCAGCCTGCTTAGGTCTGTGGCCGCCAGCCAGCTCCAGGGAGGGGACCAGTTAGGAGGGCATGGAAGTCAAATCCAGGACAAAGGTGACGGTGCAGAGGCTAGGGGGTGGTGAGCTGAGAAAGTCTGAGAGAACCCCAACCTCCACCCCATCCCCGAGCTTTCCAGAGACACTCCCGATGGCTGTGTAGTTACTGCGTGCCCAGAAGGGAGAGCTGCTAAAAGGGAGAGACTTTGGGGTCTTTCAGAGCTGGGAAGGAGACTGGTCCAGGCCCGGTGCCCCGTGAAGCTGGCTCTGGAGGGCAGATAGACACCTTTTGGCCAACTAACTGCATTGGTGGTGGGTGGAGGTCTTCACCCTGACTGGCATTGCCAGCTGGCGAGGGTCTGGCTCCAGGGGAGGTGGGGTTCCCAGGTCTGGGCTGGCTGGGAAGTCAAATCCCAGGAGAGACTGGAGGGGGGACCCCTAGAGAAAGATGACATTGTTGTGCTGGGGGCTGAAGGGAGGGGAGAGGTTGAAGTTGAGATGAGCGTCTGTGTGGGGCCATTTAGCCTGGAGCTTGGAGTAGAAGGATAACGATAAGTGTATTTAGTGGGAATTTGGAGGAGAAGTCAGCCAGGGGCCTCCTGAGCTGTTCTGGGAAACGAGAAGGAAGCCCAGGACTGAGGCCTCTTGTCTACCTCTGAAGGCGGCTCTTCCTTCAAGAGGCTCGGGCTCTGGTGGTCAGGGACCCCCAGCCACGCCACACCCCCGTGTCCCATGCACACGGAAGGCCTGTCCTTTCCTGCATCTCCAGCAGGGCTGCCCGCGACTGTTGACCCTGCCCAGTCACATACGTGTTTGCATCTGTGTGCACATATCTGATTATAAATAAGCAATAACCACATTTGATTATAAATAAGCAATCCATACCTGTGGGACACAACGGAAAAGTTGCAAAAAAGCGTAGAGTAAAAAGTAAACCCCTCCCTACCCAGCCCCCAGCCACCCAGTTCTCCCCCCTAAAGCATCACTGAGCCCAGTTTCTTATGCGACCCCCTAGAAAAAGCCTGCGCCTATACAGGCAAATCTGATTTTATCCTTGAAAAAAACAAACAAACAAACTTGTGCACAAGTGGTAGCAGATTGCACACCCTATTCTACACCTTGCTTTTTTCACTTAACAGTAGCTCTCAAAATTTGTTCCAGAGCCTTTCGTTATAGAGAATTGTGTTGTTTGGAGGTGCAATCATTTCTTTAACCATCATCACCCTTTTGACAGACATTCAGGTCATTTCCAAGCTTTTGCTGTTACAAAACATAGTGTTGCCATGAAATGCTGTCACTTCACTCGTGCACGGGTGTGTGTGGAGGAGAAATTCCTCGAAGAATTGGCGGATGGGGAGGTGCATTTTTAGTTTCGATAGAATTGCCAAATTGTTCTGCATAGGTGTGGTACCAGGGACAGTCCCCAAAGCTGTGTGCGCGACACCTGGGTCTCCGCAGGCTGGCCAGCCCGGGGTATTATCGCACTTTCAGATCTTGGCCGAAGTGATAGAAAAAAAAAAGTGTCTTACTGAGTTTGCCTTGCCTTTCTCTTATCACGAGGTTCAGCATCTTTGTCTATGTTTCAGAGTTATTTGTAATTATTTTCTGTGAACGGTTCATATCCTTTGCCCATTTTTCTGTTGGTTTGTTCATCTTTTTCTTATTGATTTATGGGAATATTTTTTATATCAGGAAAATGAGCTCTTTGTCCATGATAGAAGTTGCAGATATTTTCCCCCTGTTTGTCATTTGTTGCTTTTTGTTTATGAGCATTTTTTTTCCATGCAAGATTTTTATATAGTTGAAGGAATCAATCTGTTTTATGACTTTCTGCAGTTTGTGTAGTACTTAGAAAGTACTTGGCGAATTCTTTGCTTCACCAAGATTGTATATTTTTAAACCCCGGTGATTTTTTTCTAGTTCTTTTAGAATTTCATTTTTCTTGTTTAAAACCTTGATACATCTAGAATTTATTTTGAGGTAAAGTGTGAGGAAGAGATTCAGCTTGATTTTCCCCCCCCCCCCAGATGGCATCCTGGTTTTTCCAAGGCCATTTGTTGAATAATTGATCTATTCCCCACTGACCTGAAATTCTACTTTCATCCTGTCTTAAATATCCCATGTATATTGGGGCTTATTTCTGGACTCTCTCGTTCATTGCTTCATCAGTCTATTTGGACAAGAACACACTTCTTTAATTATTGCAGCTTTATAATATAGTTCAATATCTGTGCTAGTCTCCTCTGCTTACCATTCTTTTTCAGAATTTTCTTGGCTATTCTTTTGTGGTCTTTTAAAGTGTGAACTTTCAAATCACTTTGTCTAGTTAAAAAATCCTCTGTGTGTGTGTTTTCAAAGTGTTGATTCTGTCCACTGTTCTCCTCCATTTCCGGTTATCCCTTCCCACTGAGAACGTGGCTAGCAGGCCTGTTGTGTACAGCAGTCCAAGTTGTGTACTGCACAGTCCTAGAACTAAGGTTGAGAGGAGCTGCTGGCCCCTGCCAACAGGGTATGAGCTCTTCCCTCCAGGGAATCTGCCCATCTGCATATCCGATCAAGAATAATAATAGCTGCCTCTCCTATAGCATGCGTCAGGCACTTTATGTTTTTTAATTTATTTAAGCCTCACAACAAATATATCCCCAATTTACAGCTAAGGAAACTGAGGTGCAAAAAGTCGAAGTAACCTGCCCAAGGTCAATGATTTGTGTTACCCACCTGTGCAGTCATGACACAGAAATCTGTTCCTGCACGTAAGCGCGCGCACACACACACACGCACACACACACACACAGAGATAGATTCGCACTCAGACATACAGATACACATGCCGTCAGATGTGCATGCAGACACACACACAGAGACACACACGTGAACACATACCTACGTACATACACATGTGCACACAGGCACAGACGCTCAAAGACAGGCACACACACAGACACAAACGCACACACTGCTGTTCCCGCCAGCATCCTTTTCCCATCAGAGTCTTTCCTTCAATGGCTCACGCACTCCCAGTGCCCCTGCTTTGGGGCAGGGCCAGCGCATCCAGGAAAACCGCCTGGCTGGACTCCCTGCCCTGGCTCTCGGCTCCGCATAGGGCCTCCCTCCCACATCCCTGTACCCAGAGAGGAGGGGGCCTTTAGCCTTTCAGGAAAAGGAGGCGTGACCGCATAGCAGGGACCTGGGGAAGGGAGCCTCGGCTTCTGCCAGACCGCCTTGTTAGGATAACTTGGGATGAGGGATGTAGCTCTGAGCTGGGTACCCAGCAGGTTCTCAGGAAAGGCTAACCGCATCCCTCCCCCCTCCACTTCCCCCAAGTCATTGTCTCCAGTGGCCTCTGGAATCAACCCATCCGAGCAAAAGCCATTCGGCTCTAGACGGGCACCCCACCCCACCCCCAGGAGAGCCTGAGGAACGAACTGGCAAATGCAGACATGGGGGCGCGTCTCCCAGGGAGCCGGGTTGCGGAGGCGAGGGTTTGGGTGCAGAGCGCGTGTGCTCCCGCGCGCACGTGCACCGACTGTTCTGGCTCTGAGTCGGCCCGCCTCGAAGGGATTTAATCAGTGGGGGCTGGGAATGTTGTTGTTTTAAAACAAACAAGGGATGACAGGAGCTAACAGAGGGTTCTTAAAGACGCGATTCAAAGGGCTCTTGAAAGCTGCTGGAGAATGAATGCGCCTTTGAAGTGCGAATGTGTCCATTTGTTAAACTGAGAGCCAGCCGGCTGCCTCCGAGGGGTGGGGAATCGTTTTCCTTGGCAAATGGGGGCTTGCCTCCCTCTCTGCCCTCCGCCACCTCCAGAGGTGCGCTAGGACCCCGAAGCCAGGGATCCGGCGTGGCGGCCACTCTCCCAGGACACACTCTAGAAGAGGCGCCTTTTCTTTTTTTCTTTTTTAACATCTTTATTGGAGTATAATTGCTTTACCATGTTGCGTTAGTTTCTGCCGTACAACAAAGTGAATCAGCTATATGCAGACTTGTATCCCCATATCCCCTCCCTCTTGCGTCTCCCTCCCACCCTCCCTATCCCACCCCTCTAGGTGGTCACAGAGCACCGAGCTGATCTCCCTGTGCTATGCGGCTGCTTCCCACTAGCTAGCTATTTTTACATTTGGTAGTGTATATACGTCCATGCCCCTCTCTCACTTCGCCCCAGCTTCCCCCTCCCCCTCCCCGTGTCCTCAAGTCCATTCTCTACGTCTGCGTCTTTATTCCTGTCCTGCCCCTAGGTTCTTCATATCAAGAGGTGCCTTTTCAACCACCTTGAAGGCAGTGTGCTCACATGACAGTCGTTAAGAGTGAGGGAGAGACCTGCGAACAACCACCTTGAAGGCAGTGTGCTCACATGACAGTCGTTAAGAGTGAGGGAGAGACCTGCGAACAACCACCTTGAAGGCAGTGTGCTCACATGACAGTCGTTAAGAGTGAGGGAGAGACCTGCGAACAGGCAGCGTCAACTCCAAGACGGGAACCTGAGCCGTCACACAGAGAGACGAGGTGGGGCAGGCGGGTCCAGGGTGCGCCTCTTGCGTGTGTCTGCACCTGCTCTCCAGCCGCCCTTGGCCCACCCCCGGGCCTGCCCTCCAGTGGCCCCCACGGGGAGGGTCAGTAGCAGGGATGGGGTTCAAGGAAGACTCAGTCACGCAGTCCCCAGTGGAGACGGAGGAGATGGGAATGCGGTGCAGCCCGCAGGTTGACCTGGGTCCCAGACCTGCGTGCGTTCCGGCTTGTCTTGAGTTGTCAGTCTGTGTGTAAGCTCAGAGTGAGGCTTTGTCACAGGTGCTGAGCCTTATCTGAAAACCAAGGGTGCCCAATTCTGGTTAAATCTGAGGGTGAGGCCCCACTGATGCTCCAGAGATTCAACGTGTGATGCAGGAGGGGCCCCGATGCCCCCACCCCCAGTGGGCTGACCAGCCTGCCGGGCCGCGTCTTGATTCAGTCCCTGCCACCCTTGAAGTCACCCCCTCCCCGACTCCTGACACGTGCCCCTTCCTCTTCCATATCTTAGGCCAAAAGAATAGCGTCTTATGGTTTTCACCCTCTGGACCCCCAGGGGAAAGTTAGCGCTCCGACCAAGGCGTATCTGGGGCATCAGCCAGCGCCGAGGATGATGGGACACCCACCCTGGTGGGGACACCCACTCTTTGATGTTGGGAAAGAAATGAACATTTGCAGAACATTTACCCTGGGCCAAGCACGGACCTAGCGTTTTCACAATTCCTATCTCATTGAACCCTTGCGATATCAAGGTGGCTAGTTCTCTTCCCGTGGCTCCTGGTGGAGAAGCTGAGACTCAGAAAGGTGAATGCTTGTCCACGCCCAGGCAGCTGAGAGTCGCAGGCTGAGCACAGACTGGATGTGGTGCCAGGACCCCTCCCCCACCACGGGGCTGGAGGTCGGGATGCCCGGTGCCTGGCTTGCCAGCGGCTTCCTGGCTTTGAGCACTGCCCACCCCTCGGGGCACAGTGTGATGGGTGGAAGGTGCTTGCACTTGGGTCTGGCAAGTCTGGACCTGGCTCCCCTTTAGCGGCACGTGGCCGTGGGGTCCCCGAGCGGTATCCCTTACCACAACGGGAGCGCTGCTGTGAGCGCCAGGTGATAAGTGGGTGAGCTGGTGAATGGTGCTTTCTGGAGCTCGCTCCCTCCATCACCTGCAGGGCTGGCTCCTCCCCTTCCAGCTGTGTTACCCTGGGCGGGTTTCTAACCGCTCTCTAAAAAGTGGGTTATGATCCTGTCTGGTTGTGGGCTTGCGTGTGGTTTAAATGAGCGTATGTTAAAGCCCCGGGAACAGCCCAGAACCTAGCAGGTGCTTTAGCCCTTGTGTTGTTTCCAGATTCTGGCTCCTCCGCCAGCCTAGCCCATCCCCTAAAGGGCAGGTCTGCTCAGTGATGGGCTCGGAGACCCTCTCCCTGTTCCCCCCTCTCTCCCTGTCCTTTTGTCAACCCCCTTGTCTGTTTCACTTCTGCCCTTTTTCCCACTGGCCAGAGGGCAGAAGGCCTCTATTTGCACCCAAAGCTGTTGGTCTGAGTGGTCCCCTGAAGTCCGGGATCCGGAGTGCATTGTCTCCTTCGAGGGCAGCCGCCGGGGGGGGGGGGGGCCTCGTGCTTGGCTGGACTGAGGCAGGTCACAGGGTTAGCGTAGGGAGCATAGCAACCGCTGGACCCACACCCACGGCCCAGCAGTGCCACTTCCTCTGCCCCGACGGCCACCTGGTGTGCGAATGGGGAGGCCGAGGCAGGCTGGCCCAGGACCCGGGATGGAAGATCAAGCCGCCTGGCAGTGGAGGGGGCCCACTGGAGGGACTCTGCCCTTGATGCCTTTGCAGGGCTTCCTCCAGCCTTGAGAAGCAGGACTCAGGACACCCCCATCACCTGCCGCTTCTGTCAGCGCAGGTGTCCCTGTTTCCCTTTCCCTTGTGACATTTATATTCCCTTTGGCTGAAGTGCAGTAAGCGCCGTCCCCCCGCCCCCCCCCCCCAACCGCTTCTGCTCTGGAAGGAGAAACCAGAAGCAAAGGGTATGGACTGGATGGGGATCCCGAGGGGAGAGAGATGGAAGGTACTGGAGCGTAAGGGGTGGCAGCAGTGGTGGTGAGCCTGGTGGGGTCTGGGAGGAGGGTGGCGGGGAGAACTCACTCTGAAGACAAGCCCTGAAGTCAGACTGACCTGAGTTCAAGTTCTTCCCAGGCATGTGACCTCGGCAGGTTGCCCGCTGCACCTGCCCCGTCTGCCTCGGGGCCTCAGGGCTCCAGCTGAGCAACCGCAGGCAGGTGAGCCAGTGATAACCAGCAACGTTGTGTCTCTGTTTCCCGCAGATGACGTGGCCCCCTACTTCAAGACGGAGCCGGCGCGGACGCAGGTGCACCTGGAGGGGAATCGCCTGGTACTCACGTGCATGGCCGAGGGCAGCTGGCCACTGGAGTTCAAGTGGCTCCACAACGACAGGGAGCTGACCAAGTTCTCTCTGGAGTACAGGCAAGCGTGCCGCCCCCTTCTTCCCACGCAGCCGCCAGGGTCCTGCTGTGTCCTGAGGGGGTGCCAGGGCAGTGGGCAGGGGCGCCGTGTGGCAGTTTGGGTGGGGGAGCTCCTGCTCCAGTGTTGCTGGGAGGCTGGGGTGACAGAAGTAGGGGGCCAAGGCCGCCCTTCCCCAGGGTGAGAAGACGCTGCCCTGCTGCACCCAGCAGAAGATGGCTGGGTGGTGGGCTGGGCGAGCTGCCCAGACAGGGTGGCCCAGGCAACCGTGGACGGGGCAGAGGTGATGACTGAGGTAGAGTAGCCCGCTGCCAGCAGCTAGACTGTGGCCACGGCTGTGACCAGATCCCCACCTCCCCTCCCCACTAAGAACCCTGCTCTCTCGGGGGAGCTATTGGTGGGGCCTGGGTCCAGCAGAGGGGTAGGGCATGCAGCTACCTGGGGTCTGTAAGGGGCGGACAGATTCTATTTGGGAGGGCAATTCAGGGGGGACATGGAGGCGGGACCCACCCCCCCAGGGCCTTTGGGCTTATCTCCACTCCCTGCTGTGCCCTTGCACTGGGCTCTGGGTTGGGCTGCCCTTCCTTCCCCAGGACACTGCCAAGTGGGGATAAGGGAGAACAGAGAGAGAGAGAAACAGGGTCTCAGCGAGGGCAAGTTTGCTACTAGAAGAGTGAGCAATGGGGCAGCTACTCCCCAAGCCGGGTAGCCTCCAGCCTTTTTCCCGGCTCTCCTTCCCCCTGCTCCTATCCCCCTATCTTGGCCTTTTTTGTTGGCTTCTGACCCTGTGCCTGATGATTAATCCCCAGGCCTGATGTGCATAATTGGTTTTGTTGGGGAAACAAGATTGTCTTGCCCTGGGGATGTTGATACAAATCTGCCGCCAGGGACAGGAATGCAAATGAGAGGAGGGGGATTTAATCGCTTGAGAATCGGTCCTTTCCAGAAAACCATCCTTTTCTTCATGAAGCAGGGAGGCCAGAGTTTGGGGTGACCCCCATGCCCAGGTTTCTTCTGCCCCAGCCCTGGCCTGGATGGGATGGTGATGAGAGCCGAAAATTCGGCCTCTGTGCACCAGTGCCAAATCTCAGAGACACAGTTTGGGGTGAAGTAGAAAAGAATAGCTTAATTGCTTTGCCAGGCAAAGGGGGACACAGTGGGCTCATGCCCTCAAAAACTGTGTCCCAACCTGTGATGATTTGGTGAGGAGTTTTATAGCAATAGTTCAAGGGTGGGGTTACAGATAAGGTTAGGGTGTGTGCAGGGCCTGCACTCCTTTACTCTGGCCGCAGGTGGTCTCTCTTTTTTTTTTTTTTTTTAATAAATTTACTTATTATTTATTTTTGGCTGCGCTGGGTCTTCGTTGCTGCGTGCGGGCTTTCTCTAGTTGCGGTGAGCGGGGTCTACTCTTCATTGCGGTGCGCAGGCTTCTCATTGCGGTGGCTTCTCTTGTTGCGGAGCTCGGGCTGTAGGCGTGAGGGCTTCAGTAGTTGTGGCACACAGGCTCAGTAGTTGTGGCACACAGGCTTAGTTGCTCCGTGGCATGTGGGATCTTCCTGGACCAGGGCTCGAACCCGTGTTCCCCTGCACCACTGCGCCACCAGGGAGGCCCGTCAGGTGGCCTCTTGATGAGCTTCTGTGGTTCTTGAGGTTATCAAACTGTGACCTTCTCTCTGAAATGAAGAATGCTTCATCAAATAGTTCATCTTCCATTTGTTGGGGGTTTTAGTTCTGTAAAGAGCTCAAAGATATTGTTATGTGTACCCCTTGAGAGGGAACCAGGACCTGCCCCAAGGCTGCACTATTGTTTCTTGAATACTCCTCCCTTGTCTCTGCATCCCCTCCCTTCCCTGATTAGCAACTGTTCTGATCTGCCCTTTGGGATTCAGGGAAGGTCATGGAGGCTGAAGGCTATTCCCTACAAACAAGGCATGGGGGACACAGAAAGACTTTGGTGCCCAGGAGCCCCACAAGGTTCTGCTTGGTTTCAGTGGGAGTGGCCACTTTGGCAAAGGAGGGGGCAGGAGAGGCCGGGGCAGGAGGACCACCCTCCCCTCTGTGGTTGGTGAGAGACCTGGACCAGGATGCAGGAGGCCCTCCAGTGCTGGCCACTCTGGGCCTCGGTTCTCCAGGGAGCCACAAGGAGACCAGAGGGGCCTCCCGGTGTGGTCCCTGGGATGGTTTTCAGCTGGGGCCCAGAGCCATTCCTGAATGCTGTCTGGCACCCTGGGCAGTTTAGACAGTGTCCATGAAAAGCCCCTGCAGCCGCTTGGGTGGTGAACATGCTTGAATGGGCACCCCAGGAGCATGCCGATGGCGTACCACGCTCTTGGTGGTGTCCTTGCCCTTGACTTGAGCTGGAGGCAGGACCCAGGAGGAGGAGGAGAGTTGGTTCTTTGTCTGGTTCACGGCCATTCTTTTGGTGCCTGAAGCTGCAAGGACGTGGGGTGGGCATTACACAGAAGCAGATTCTGGCTCGGCTTCAGGTTCAGACTTGCCCAACGATGGAATGGGCTTCCTCTGGACACACTCAGCAACCTGCCCCTGGAGGCATCCAGGTGGTTGTCAGGGTGCAGCTGTTGATGATGGTAATGATAACAGTCATGGGCACTGAAAAAGAATTTATTACCTGGCAGACGTTATGATGGGCGCGCTGAGAGCATCTTGTTTAATCCTGCCAGCAATCCTATGAGTAGGTTCCAGTGTTTTCTCCATTCTACAGACAAACAAACTGAGGTTTAGAGAGATGAAACAGTCCACCCAAGGTCAAGTTGTTGAGTTGGGCTTCACATATAAGTCAGATGACTACAGGGCTTGAATTCTTTACCGCCCGCCACACTGCCTCGCATTGAAGAAAGACTGAAGCCATCGCCTCCTCCGTGTGTGTCCTAAGCATCTTTCTGCTAACTGCGCTCTGCACGTTCTAGAAAACAAAGCTCCGTTTCAGAGCTTGGTTGGGTGGAAGTTATTCAGGGAGACGTAAAGGAAAGTCCATTCGGGAAACTCATCCTCCTGCCTCCTCACCCCCAGAAAGGCTGGCCGTTACAGCAGGGGGCGTGCCGTGTGCCCGAGGACAAGTCAGTCAGGATTTTCCTCTAATCAAAAATATGCTGTGGGCTTCCCTGGTGGCGCAGTAGTTAAGAATCCACCTGCCAGTGCAGGGGACATGGGTTCGAGCCCTGGTCCGGGAAGATTCCACATGCCGTGGAACAACTAAGCCCGTGCGCCACAGCTACTGAGCCTGCGCTCTAGAGCCCGCGAGCCACAACTACTGAGCCCGCGTGCCACAACGACTGAAGCCCGCGCACCTAGAGCCTGTGCTCCACAACAAAGAGAAGGCACCGCTATGAGAAGCCTGTGCACCACAACGAAGACCCAACACAGCCAAAAATAAATAAATTAAATTAATTTTTTTAAAAAATGAGCTGTTCCCACAGGGAAAGATCTACACTCCTCAGTGTGGCCTTCAGAGCTCTTCATGTTCTGCCCCTGATAGCACCTGCTTTAGCTCCTGCTGTTCCCATCTGAGGTAACACACTCCCACCAAACAGGACCCTCACACCACGGGTCCCAGGACAGTTCCTTCCACATGCCCTTTTTTCTGCCTTTGTCCAAACTGTCCTGTCCCCTCCACTTGGAATATTGCCCCTTTCAGAACCTTCTGTCTCTCTCCTGCAGGGTTCCATCTCTTTTGGAAAGCCTTTCCTGATAGTACACATATGTGTTCTCAATAAATCTCTCTCTCTGTCTCTCTCTCAAAGACACACACACACACACACACACACACACACACACACACACACACACACACACTCATTTCTGCCTCTCTCTGCCCTTTGTGACTGTCCATAATACATCGCCTTCTAATTATTTACATGAGAGCCTGCAAATAAACCACAGAATGAAGTGAGAGCCTCAGGCACCTTGGAGGTTCCAGGAATCTCAGGTTCCTGGAGGTTCCAGGAATTTCAGAACCAAGAACTTGATACTGCCAGGCCCTCTCCCCTTTGGGCTGCTCAGCTGTGCCCGCCTCTGGGTTCAGACTTCATTCTCATGCGGTGAGTGACACTGAGAAGTTTGGGAATCACAGGCTCACAGCCACATGATTTCAGAGTAGAAGGAATTTCCCCATAGGAGTTCCATGTAGAAAGTCCCAGGGAAGGATTCTGATTGGTCCAGCTTGGATCTGCCCTGACCAATCCCGATGGGAAGCAGCATGGAGTGCTGTGATTGGCCAGGCCTGCATCATGTGTCTACTCCGAGCCATAGGACGTTTTGCGGCAGCCCCCACACTAGAGCCACGTGGTGGAAAGGAGGGTGAGAGCTCTTAGCAGAAGAAGGGAAAAGGGTGGTGGGGCAGACAGTAGCCCCCTGTGTCCACTTTACCACCCCTGCCTCCTGTGAGGGCCTGGCTCATAGCAGGTATTTTTCCTTCCTTCTTTCTTTTTTTTTTATTTTGAAAATTTTCAAATCTTGGAAGAATTATAAGATAGTACCGTAAACACCTGTATACCTTTTTACCATTCCTCAGTTAATATTTTGTATCATTTGTACTCTCTCTTGCTCATTCTGTGCACACGTAGATGCACGCATCTTTTTTGCTGAATTATTTAAGAGTTAGTTGCAGACATCATGTCAATTCACCCCTAAATAGAATTTCCTAAAAGCAAGGCATTTTCCTACAGAACTGCCACAAAATTTTCACACTCAGGAAATTGCACATTGATATAATACTACTGTCTGACACACAGTCCACATTCAAATTTCTCCATCTGTCCCAATTATATCCTTTGTGGACATTTTTATTGTTGTCGTTCAATACAGGATCTGATCAAGGACCACACATTGGATTTAGTTGTCATGACTCTTTAGACTCCTTAAATCTAGAACTATTGCTCATTTTTCTTTCCTATCTTTCACGGCATTGACATTTTTGAGAGTTCAGCCAGTTTTGCAAGATGTCCTCCAAGAATATTATGTAGATATACATCCATTTCAACGCTTCACAATTACAGGCACCCTAAGTCAGTTTGCACCATTATCGGTGATGGTAGGTCTTACCAACTGGTCAAGGTGATGTTCACTAGATTTCTCCCTCGTCCAGGTATTGATGTATCGTCTCCCCTTTGAATGATAACTTGAGACTCTGTGAATATTCTCCTCCCCAGGAATCTCCCACCCAGTGGTTTAATAGTCATTGATGAGTCTTACCTGAATCAATTATTACCAAGGTGGTTGTGATAAGCAGATTTTCCATCATTCCTTTTACTTATATTAGTTGGCTCTTTCTTTCTTTCTTTCTTTTATTTTTGGCTGTGTTGGGTCTTTATTGCTGTGCGCGGGCTTTCTCTAGTTGCGGTGAGCGGGGGCTACTCTTCGTTGCAGTGCGCAGGCTTCTCATTGTTGTGGCTTCTCTTGTTGCGGAGCACGGGCTCTAGGTGCGCTGGCTTCAGTAGCTGTGGCACGTGGGCTCAGTAGTTGTGGCTTGCGGGCTCTAGAGCTCAGGCTCAGTAGTTGTGGTGCCCAGGCTTAGTTGCTCCGCAGAATGTAGGATCCTCCCAGGCCAGGGCTCGAACCCGTGTCCCTTGCATTGGCAGACAGATTCTTAACCACTGTGCCACCAGGGAAGCCCAGTTGGCATTCTTTCTTGAAAGAGATCTTTCCTTTCTCATCCCCTTTAAAATAATTTAGCATCAGTACAAACTCACGGATAATTTTTTCTTTTTAATTTTTCTTAATTTAATCCATTCCCATCATTATTTGGACGCTCGTAGTAACCCAGAGTTGGCCAATGGAGCTTCTTCAAGCTGGATCTTGAGTCCTTTTGACATGTCCCCATTGGATTTCTAGCACTTTCTTGCTTTTTGCCTCAACAAAATGTTCGTTTCCCCTTTTGAATGAATGCCTACTGAAAATCCCATCATGTAGGAGATTGGTCAGCTTCTCATTATGGTTCTCTCACCACTGCTTTTCGCTGAGGACTTTCTATCTCATCCAAACCCCAGGTTTTTTTTTTTTTTTTTTTTTAAATTTGCCACGATCTCCATTTTAATTTTTTTTTATTTTTTTTTATTTTTTTTTATTTTTTTATTTATTTTTTTTTTTTTAATGCTATTCTTGTCTGCTTACATTCTTTTTATGTATGTATGTATGTATGTATGTATGGCTGTGTTGGGTCTTCGTTTCTGTGCGAGGGCTTTCTCTAGTTGTGGCAAGTGGGGGCCACTCTTCATCGCGGTGCGCGGGCCTCTCACTATCGCGGCCTCTCCTGTTGCGGAGCACAGGCTCCAGACGCGCAGGCTCAGTAGTTGTGGCTCACGGGCCCAGTTGCTCCGCGGCATGTGGGATCCTCCCAGACCAGGGCTCGAACCCGTGTCCCCTGCATTGGCAGGCAGATTCTCAACCACTGCGCCACCAGGGAAGCCCGAAACCCCAGGTTTTGAGTCGAGTGATAATATCCAATTTTCAGGCAGAAAGATGGCTGAATTGACTCAGCAGGTTGAGTGAGAAGAAGATTGGAAACACTGCCGTAAATTTAACTGTTTCCCACCCTGTCTCCAGAGGAAGAAGTTTGCATTCCCATTCAGTCTCCAAGGGTGTTTATTCTCAGTGGGATCTGTACCAGAATGGGCCAGGGATGTGTGTATGTGTGTGAGAGAGAGAGACATCTACAAGAAGGAAAGCCAGTGCCTCCTTCTGAGTACCAGTGACTCTGGGGAGTTTGTGGGTCTGAATCCATCCATGGGGGCAGAGTGGAAATAGCCTGGACTTTGGGGTTAGGCCCACGTGAATACAATCACACTCCTACCACTTACTAGCTCTGTGACTTTGGGCAGAAATACTTAGCCACCCTGAGTTTGTTTTCTCACTTTGGAACTGGGCACAGTAATGCCTACTTTAGAGGGTTATCGTGAGGATTAAATGAGATTCAATGGGACAAATCCAGTCCCGGGTGCAACAGACATGAAATAAAGGGTACCTGTTAGGATTATACAGGGTGTCATCTTGATAGAATAATGGGGCAAATAACAAAGCCGCCAGAAATCTCGTGTGCAGGTGAACACACCTCCCTCCAAGGGATCACAGGGCTCTGGTTATATATGATTCTCTAAGTCTCATATACACGTTTAATGGTTATGAGCGTGCAAAGCACATAGATGTGTTTGTGTGACTTCCTGACCCTGTGGGTTAGTAACTCAGGTAAAGGTCAGGTCCTCTCTGTTGCCTCTGGAGCCTCTCCCACCCCCCCCCTTCCCTCCCATGGGGGGGCATCTCTCCAGGTTGAATCAGGTCAGTCTCCGTTTGCGTCCATGTCACCAGCCAGGGCTGCGTGCATGGGGACTATCCCACCAGCTCAAGAAATGGCAGGTCAGGCAGTGGCTGCAGGGGAGGAAGGAGTATGGTCATTAACCTCCCGTCCTTGTGACCACATCCTGGCAGAGTCCTCAACCAGATTATTTTGTCCCGCCTGGGTAATGCTTTCTCCCATAATTATTCTCACACTTAAAATCAAATAGGAAAAACAAATCAGCTAGGCAGACCACACACACACACACACACACACACACACACACACACACAGATTCCCACACGCAATCAGGCATGCGTATCCATAGAAAAACTGTTTATCCAGGCTCACTCGGTTTCAAGAACTTAATATACATCATTTCACAGCAACACTAGCAAGTGTTATTACCCTCATTTTGCAGACGAGGAACCCGAAGCTCACAGAAGTTCCAGAATGTGGCTGGGCTCATCCAGGGAGCAAGTGGCAGATCCAAGAGGTCTGTCACCTGAGTGCGTTTTGTCCTTTCTGCACAGATGCACACAGGTTCCCGATTGGGTTCCTTCTGCCCCACTTTTGTCACTGTGTGTCGTTCTCTGACCCAAGAGGCAAGAAGCCGGGGGCCCCTCAGACCCTCTGGGGGACAAGCGTGTGGGTGTGAGACCAGCTGAGGCTGAGTCCCTCCCCCGAGGCCTCAGATGGGCCCTGCTGGGTGTGGAGACGGGCAGGTATGTGGAGGGGAAGCTCAGGTGAGCCAGGCCGGGCGTCTGGCTGGCCCCCGCTGTGTCCTCAGCCCTGCTGCCAGCCCGACATCCTTTATGGTGGAGCTGTAGCATCTGGGAGGTGCACAGGCTCGGTGGTGGGGAGAAGAAAGCCCAGTCGAGGCAGAGACCCACGCGTGAGATGGCCCTGGCTGTGGTCACTAAACAGGGGACGCCTGCAGAGCAGCTGCAGCCTTTGAAATCCTTCAGAGGAGAGGATGAAAAGAAACTCCAGTGCCAGCTGCTTTGTCTCTGCCTTCTCCTCTGGCCTCCCCTTAGAAGTGACAGCAGGCAGCAGAGGCCAGGGAGGCAGAGGCTGGTGGGCTTCCCAGAGGGCACGTGCCACGTGGGTGCCAGGAACCAAGCCACGCTCTTCCCCGCAGCGGTTCTGGGAGATTGGTGCTATTATTATCTCTGCTTCATAGCTAGGAATCACAGTTCAGAGAGGTCCAGCGACTTGCCCAAGGTCACACAGCCAGATCTGGAGAGCCAGGTTTCACCCAGGATCTTTCAGACCCCAAGCTTGTGTCCCACCCCCTGCTCCGAGCTGTCTTGCCGTGCTTGTCCTCTGCCAGGGCAGTGGCACTGGGGCCCAGCTTTCTTCTAAACCATGGCAGAGGAACTATTCACGGCTAACATATGGAATGTAGCATGGCCCAGCCCTGCTTTAAGTGCTTCACGTACATTGACTCTTGATAACGAACACTCCAGATGGTCATCCACCCCATGCTTGGCCCGCGAGGGCCACTTTCACCTAGGTTCTTGTTCTCAATCCCTGGACGTCAGCAACTCCTAAGGGAAGAGACATGAGGGATGCATCTTCCTGGTTCAGCTCCCCACCCAGGGCCCAAAGTCATAGGACTAAGATGGACCAGGTCTTCTCCCTCCAAGCCTGATGAAGAAACATCAGGAGATGCTGATTCGTTCACCAGGTGGAGATTTAGGACCTTCTGCCTGCCTGGCACGGAGCTAGGCAAGGAGGACAAGACCAAAGGCAGTGCCAGACCTGCCCCCCTTCCTGCTGCGCTTTAGAAATGTTGGTTCCAGCCAAGGGGCAAGGTGTGCACTCACAGCCTGTAAGCGCCTGGACCAAGGAGCCACGGCAGGTGCTGGAGGCCAAGAGAGTATCCTAGAGAGTTTCGGGCAGCCTCTGGAAGTCGTCGAGCTTGAACGGAGAAGGGAAGAGCCCTTGGGTGTGGCCGGGCAGCGAATGGGGGGGCAGCTCTCCTGGCGCAGCAGGTGCTGGGTGCTGCTGACGTTGTGTTCAATAAGACAGGAAGACCCCTGCCCGCATAGATCATACAGTCCAGAGGGGAAGCAGGTTTAAATAATTCTACGGGTATTAATGAACTCCAGTTTTTTTGTTGTTTTTTGTTTTTGGGGGGGTTTTTTTGGCCACACCGCCCAGCACGCGGGATCCTAGTTCCCGGATCAGGAATCGAACCCATGCCCCCCTGCAGTGGAAGCGCGGCGCCCTAACCACTGGACCGCCAGGGAATTCACGGGACTCCAGTTTTGATAAGTGCTGTTGAGGGAAAGCACAGGCCAAAGAAGACGTTAGTGAGGCAGCTGAGACCCGGATGCACAGAGTTAAGCCAGGGCTGGCGGCGGGCGGGCGGGTTGCCCAGGGAGCGGTGCACCCACGTGTCGAGGCGGGGGGCGCCGAACGAAGGCCAGGGAGGGCAGGATGCTGGAGAAGTGGACGGGCCGACCAAGGTGGGGCTTGTCCTCTGTCTTGGGGTGCTCTTATCTTCTGCGAAAAGCTGTGTGGAGCCCTTGAATGGTTTTTCACAGGGAAGGGACACAATCGGATGTCCATTTAAAAAATATTTAGCCCAGCAGCTGGGTGGGAACGGGTGATGGCTTGCACCATCTTGGTGACAGAGGAGATGGGAGGAATGCATGGGTCTGAGACTTCTGTGGGAGGTGGAATTGATGAGACTCGATCAGCTGGGCGTGGCCAGTAAAGGGAGGAAGGCAGGCGGTGAGACGATTGAGGAAGGAGGCACCGGAAGAGCAGGGGCTTTGCGGGACGTCGCTGCGCATGGTGGTGGGTGGTTGGCGAGACATCGGGTTGAGACGGCCAACAGGCAAGTGGATGAGAAGAAAAGCCCGAGCTGGAGGTCTTGATTTCGGAGTCCACGTGACCATGACAACCATGGGGATGGGGAGGGTGAGGGAGCAGACCCAGCACAGAGGAGAGAGCACTAGGGTCCCAGAAGGTAGACAGAAGAAAGGCGGTGACAGTCAGCCCAGCACAGTGAGGCCAAGAGGCCAAGACGGAGGAAGGAAACGGAGACCGGGGTGTCGTGGGAGGAAAGAGGGTGTTTTGAGAAGGACCAAGTGGTCAACTGTGTCAACTGCTGCAACTCTTGGCTAGATTTAGGGACACGGATGTCCGGTGACCTAAGGAGAGTGGGATGGGCAAGTTGAGGAGCCAGTGAAGGAGGCACTGAGTGTAGGGGATCCTCAAGGCAAAACAGGAGTGAAGAAGCGGACGTTGGGAGGAGCGTGATGGTGGCGGCCGGCTGATGCCTGGTCCTGCCTCTCCTTCCAGCCTCTTCTCTCGCCCACCCCCTGCACTAATGGGCTGAAGGACGGATTTCCTGATGGTCTCTGTTATTTAACGTCGCTGTGCTTTTGCTCACCTCTCTCCTCCACATGTGCTGTCCTTACACACCTCTTCTACCTGATACTCCAAGGTTCAGCGTCAGCAACCCCTCAATGGGAATCTCAGTCCCGACCCTGACTCACTGTATGCCTTTGGGCAAACTACTTCATCCCTGCCTCAGTTGCCCAGTCTGTTAAATGGGAACAATAAAACGAGTAGCTACCTCCCAGGGGTGGAGAAGGTCCATGAGATCAAATATGCAGAAGGGTGTCTGGTCATCGACGGCTCTGTTAAGTGGAAAGGGTGGCCTGAAAGCCACCAAATAAATCCCGAATCCCGTCTACCTCTCTCCCCACCTTACTCTTTCTGGCCCCGGCCTCATTCCCACCCTCCTGGGAAGTCTGGGCTCTTCTTCCTCAACAAAGCCAGATCCCATCTGTCTATATGCAACCTCTTCGGGGTCGAATTGACTCCAATTCGACCGTGAGTTTGGACACCTTGTCTGAAAATTCAGGGCTGCTGGTGAGAAAGCTGAAGTGCAGAAATTAGTTATGATGGGCATAAATTGAATTTTAATAGAGACGTACATGGCATGGAGCCAGCGTACCCGGGCAGAGGGAAGGTAGTAATTAAAAGTTAACGAGTTTAGAAATGTCGTAATCCTCCGGGAGGGATGGGGGAGGTGGACCAGGAGAAGGAAGAGGCCCCCAGCCGGGCGTGCTGTCCTCTCCCTGACCCGGAAGCCCCTCTTCCGGCTCCTAAGGATCCCGGGGTGGGTGGGGGGAAGGCTGCAGGGAGCTGCCCTGCTCTCCCCGCCTGTGCACCCAAGGGGGCCCGCAGCAGCGGGGTGGGAGCAGAGTTTGAGGGACCCTCCGAGGACACCCCGTGCTGCTCGTGAGGAAGGTAGTAACGAGAGTGGGGTTTCTCGAGCTGGGCGCTCGTAACGTTCGGGGCGGGGTTATTCTTTGTTGTGCGTTGTAGGGTGTGTAGCAGGATCTGTGGACCGGACCCAGTAGATGGCTGGTAACTTCCTCCCCGAAATGTGACCACCACAAACGTCTCCAGACGCTGCCAAATGTGCCCTGGGCGGGGGGGGGGGGGGGGCTACGTCACCCCCACTGAGAACCAGCGATGTAGAGTGAGGCAGCAGTGCACCCCAGACTCTCCTAGCTGGACCCAGGGTCAGGGGCCTGGCGTGGGAGGGAGAGGCTGGAGGTGGCTGGCCACCCTCTGGTCCCTCCTGGGGTCTCTCCTGCCCCCAGGAGACTGGACTCGCTGTGGCACAGAGTTAACTTTCGCCAGTGCTGCGTTTGCATTTGGTCCTCGGTGCGGGACGCGCAGGGCGGGTGTGACAGCTCCATTGCTCAGACGAGGCCAGAGGCTCAGAGACTCTGAGAGCCTGGCCCACGCGCATTGACCCCGTGGACGGAAGGCACCAGCTCCCCCAGGTGTCGGTACTGTACCCTGCTCTCCTCTGGGCAGTCCTGCTCATTAAAGCCTTGGCGGAGGCTGAGGCCATTGGTGGAAGGGGTCTCAGTTACCTGGAGTGGCCCAGGCCCGGTCCCTGCAGGTGCCCAAGAACACCTCCTGACAGGGTCCTGCGGCCCTGAAACCTGGCCTATCCCCCTCCCGGGGGTGGAGGCCTCCCCTTGCTTTAGGACAGGTCCATCCTGGACCCAAGGGGACCAGCCACTCTGATGGGGAGTGACAGGAGAAGCCAGGAGAGAGGCGGGCAGAGAGGCCCCGGAGGACCAGGGCAGGTGGTTGGCAGCAAGGGGCACGGCTGGCTCTCCCGGCCTCAGGGTGTCGTTGCAATAATTATGCCAATTAAGGTGAATAAGTTCAAAATGTGAGGGGAAAGAGGGAAAAAAAGAAGCAAGAGATTCTAAAACACTGGCTGTCTCGGTTTCCGTGGCAACCTGTTTCCGCACTCTCACTAATGGGTCCTGGCTTGGGAAGGGGGTGGGCCCCCCACTGCCGAGGAAGCCGGAGACGGGTGGTAGGTGTTGCCTTGCTGGACTCGAGCAAAGGGCCCTGGGGGCCGGGGGACACACGCCTGGGGCCTTGGGAGAGTCACAGCCACAGGATGGCTCCCTGGCCCCCAGGCCAAGCTCGCCACCTTACAGACCACCGTGGCCTGAGAGGAAGACGACTTGCCCCGGAGACGAGACGTGAGTTAATGTCAGGGTTAGAATTCACTCCCAGGCCCCCTGAGTCTCCATCCAGCGCTGCTTGGATCTCATCGGGCTACGAGTATGGGCGAACGCGAAGATTCCAAGATCCAGTTAGATTCGGTGATTTTTCCTTCGTCAGGTTGAGCACCTCAGGATATGCGGGGGACGCAGCAAGCTAGGGGTGGGGGTCATTCCCAGGCCCTGGGTCTCAGGCTCTGCCTTCTCCTTTCTCTCCCCTTGGGTATCCGCTGACTCCTCTTTATGTCCCCGTGGTTCAGAACATCACTCTGAGGCTTCACAGCCCTGAGAACCCTTGGGAGTGGGGCAGGGAGGGCATTTCCCTGCAGCCGTGGGTTCCCCCTGAAGCTGGGGCAGGCGGGGAGGGGCCGCTCCCTGTGTCCTCACTGACACTTGTGCAGCTGGCACGCCTCTGGGGGCCCATCCACGGCCCACGTGAGCCCTCGTTACTGAGTTTAATGCTCACTGGGTGGTTGGAGGAGGATGTTACTAGGCCTCCCATTGTATAGATGGAGAAACTGAGGCCCAGGGGGTAAAGCGACACGTCCAGGGTCATGCTGCGAATCAGGGCTGGAGCGAGGGACGTAGACCCGCTGGCGGCCCCGCTACACGGAACAGTCTAGAACACACAGGTGTGCACACATGAGCCACACCCTCTCTCCCCCTCCTCTCCTACTCTCTGATCCGGGCAGCCCTGGGGACAGGTGGCTACGTCCCCCCAGACTCCCCAGAGTACAGACAGATCACGCGCATGAAGCATCTCCGCTGCCTTTCACGATAAGGCTCCTGAGGAAAGCTGCTCTCTGATGAACAGAGGCTATTTATTTCTACCACTAGGAAACGTAACATGCAAATTAGGAAGGGTCTGATCATCTGTCACCCGAAATTGACATATGTAAATTTGGCCTGAATCCCTGGTAACCAATGCGCAAAGATGGGCATAGGGCAGTGGACGTGTGATGATGCCCGAGGTCCTTGGGGAGGGATGGGAGGTGGTCCCCAGCGGAGGCACATATGTTTGTCATGAGGGAGACTTCAGTGCATGGAAATGAGATGTTCATTCTCCCTCCTCACACAGCTGGTCTGGAGACGCCAGGTTGCCCTGAGAGCCTCTCTCTTTCCTCCCCCTTCCCCAGATCTTCCTGGAGGCGCCCCCCCAACCTTGGCTCTCAGCCAGGACACAAAAACTAATTCGATCTTGACTGTGTTCTGCACTCAGGCAGGCAAATGGTCTAGACAGATGCCTGGGGAGTTGGTAATGACCCCTGCTTCCTGGGGGCTGACTTGGTGCCTGACTCCTCTCTCCCCACCCATACCCCTCAGAGACCCATCAGGCCCGTTCATGGGATTTCTCAGTGTGGGAGGATTCAGGTGGTCTCTCCCCTGTGTCTTTGTCCCGCCAGGAGGAGTCGCTGCTGTGACCCACTTTCTGCTTTCTGACTGACGGGGTGCCGGGGGGTCTGTGATTCTGAACTTCCCACCCTAGCCAAGGAAGAGGTCTGCTCCCAGCCGGCTGCCCAAGTCCCCTGGGGCACAGAGCCTCCTGGGGGTGGGCTTGGGGGGGGTGGGAGCAGGGGTTACAGCTCCAACCAGCAGCCCCTGGGGGCTGGGAGATGCCGGAGAGTTCTACAGCTCAGTGTGAGCAGGGAGCAGGGAGGGGCTTCCTGCCTGCAGAACAGGGAATAGTCCCCAAGAAAGATGGTCTTCCCGAAAGAGATCGGGCACAGTCCCTGGAGGTCGGCCCACAGTGCGGCACGTCCAGAAGCTTCAGCCACTGCAGCTGCTCCTTCACCTTCGACCCCAAGGGAACATACAAAGAGCAGGGACCATGCCCGCAGGAGACGCCCAGCCTGGCCTCTGCCACAGCTTCTGGTCAGTTGCCTCCTGCCGTCTAGAAAACCACCCCAAACCTCAGTCACTTAGACAGCCGCGATTTGTCGTTTCTGTGCTGGCCCCTCCTGGGTGCTCTCATGAATTTGCATTCAGCGGGCGGTCAGCGGGAGCTGGGCACGGTGGGCACAGCTGGGCTGCCTGTCTCTCTTCCTGTGGTCTACCATCCTTTGTGGCATGGTGGTCTGGGGCAGTGGTCTGAGAGGGCCATCGTGGATGCTACAAGGCTCCCGGGGCCTGGGCTTTGGAATGTTCCACCACATTCTGTGGGTGAAGGCAAGTCATGAGGCCAGGCCAGATTTACAGGAGAGTGGACGCCACGTCCCCAGTGGAGTGGCTGCAAAGCATTCGGACCACACTCTTCAGGCTCCCAGCTCCACCGAGTTCTGGCCGGTGCCTGGCAGCCCGCGCAGATCACCTGTTCCAGATGGCAGCTCACAGGCGGATCCCCAGGGCCCCATTAACGCGGTTCTGGTCTAGTTCTTCCACCAAGTATCTCTGAAGTCACCTTCGCCGGTGACTTTGGAAAGCCCAGAGAGGATGGGCAGAGGTCAGAGGTGAGTCGTGCTGGACCAAGGCCAGAACGGTCAGGGCCGGTGGGGTTGTTTGTGGGGCCCCCTGCCCAGGGTCTGAGCAGATGTTGGGAAGGACAGAGAGGCGGGGGGTTGGCTCTGACCCTTGGGCTCCTGACACTGGATGTCGTGGCAGCCGCAGCTCAGATGCTGCTCCTCAGGCTAACTTGCTGGACAGAAGCGTTGGGCCTGGTATTAGGGGGCTGTTAGAGGGGGCTTAGGGCAGTGCTCCTTTCTCCCAGGACACACTGAGTGAATAAGAAGAAGAACATGAATAATCCCAGTGGCAGCTAACTCTTGGCATGTGCTTACCACATGCCTCATGCCAGGCCCTGTCCTAATAAGCACGTGACAGGTATTATGTCATCCTCACCATGTGCCTTCAGGTAGGGACCGTGGTGTCATGGTAAAGAGCACAAAATCTAGGGGCCACCTCCTGGGGCTCTGCCACCTACTGGCTGTGTGATCTTGGGCAAGTTACTTAGCCTCTCTGTGCCTTGCTTTCCTCATCTTTTTCATCTGCCAAATTTGGATAAAATGAATTCGGACCTCATAGGGTAGTTAAAGAGGAATAAATGCATTATCATATGTAAAGTGGTTAGAACTGCCTGGTTTATTTACTGTAATTGTTACTATTACTCCTATTTCATAGATGAGGAAATGGAGGCACAGAGAGATTAGGCAACTTGCCCGAGGTCACACAGCAAGTAAAATACACAGACAGTCCAAAACCCTCCTTCTCCACCTGTGCCCACCACACCCTAGAGCATTTGCCTCTCAAGCCCCCCAGCACAGCTCTGGACACTAGTAGTTGTTGGTGCCTGTTTTCTGACTTCAGTGGAAGTGTGGCCAAGACTCTCCCAAAGGGAGAGACAACCCAGAGCCGGGAGCTAGGGGAGGGCTCGGGGAGTGGACACCTTCCCTGCCTGGATGCTTGAGCCTTGGGACTCGGAAAGGAGAGATGCAGCACCACCTGAAGCCTCGCCCCAGGTAGAGAGGAAGGACATCAGTTCTGACCTTGAGCCAGGGCTGGGCGGGAAGGGAATGGGCAGCTCACCACACACCCCGCCCTGCCTGAGCTGCCAACAGCAGGCATTGCAGCACGGCCAGGGAGGCCTCTTCCCAGCTCCCCTCGACCTGCCTGGGCAAGCTGGAGGGAACCCCGGGGGGACAGTGGTGCATCCCCCAAGCCTAATCAGCATTCATTAATCCCACAAACATCTGGCCTGGGGAAATTGGCAGTCTGGTGAAGACCAGGGAGCAGGACTCAGCCATGCAGGAAGCTCAGGCTGGTCGGGCAGAGCTTGGCGGGCTCACAGCATCACCTGCACTCCGTGCCCACCGGATGCTCCCGCTGCAAGTTAACGCTTCTGCGATGCACATCGGCCCCGCCCTCCTTCGTATTAATTAGCTGTTATCCCTTGTGGTAATTAAAGGGGCCGTGGCAAAGTCATTTCTGCTCTAAAAGGAGCAAGTCCTTGTTCCCTTCTGTCCCCTGAGATTCTGAGATGTCCGAGGGGTGGGGGCTGGCTGAAGGAAATGAGGGACTGGGCAAGGGACTGGGGAACAGGGCCTTTCTAAGCAGATATGGCAGCAGCAGTAACATTCATCTAAATGTAAGGAGCTGAGGGTACCCCAATACCACGAAGACAGTGGTCATGCTATTATTATGGTTGTTATGATGACTGTTGACGCCCAGAGCCTAACGCAGTGCCTGGACCATTGTGGGCACTCCATTCTGGGTCAGATGATTAATAACGATGGCAAACACATAAAGACATTTCTCGGGGCTTCCCTGGTGGCGCAGTGGTTGAGAGTCTGCCTGTCAATGCGGGGGACACGGGTTCGAGCCCTGGTCTGGCAAGATCCCATATGCCGCGGAGCAACTAAGCCCGTGCGCCACAACTACTGAGCCTGCGCGTCTGGGGCCTGTGCTCCGCAACGGGAGAGGCCGCGATAGTGAGAGGCCCGCGCACCGCGATGAAGAGTGGCCCCCACTTGCCGCAACTAGAGAAAGCCCTCGCACAGAAACGAAGACCCAACACAGCCATAAAAAAATAAATAAACCCAAAGTTTAAAAAAAAAAAAAAAGTCACCGCACTGTGCAAAATCGTGCAGTAAAAACCACAGGGCTAATGGGGGAAATAGGGTGAGGGAACCACCCTCAAAAACTTCATTAGGGGGACTTCCCTGGTGGCGCAGTGGTTAAGAATCAGCCTGCCAATGCAGGGGACACAAGTTTGAGCCCTGGTCCAGGAAGATCCCGCATGCCGCGGAGCAGCTAAGCCCGTGCACCACAACTACTGAGCCTGTGCTCTAGAGCCCGCGAGCCACAACTACTGAGCCCACGTGCCACAACTACTGAAGCCAGTGCTCCGCAACAAGAGAAGCCACCACAGTGAGAAGCCCGCGCACCGCAACGAAGTGTAGTCCCCGCTCGCCGCAACTAGAGAAAGCCCACGCACAGCAATGAAGACCCAACGCAGCCAAAAATAAATAATAAATAAATAAATTTATTTTTAAAAAAACTTCATTAGGGATATGTAAAAAAAGAGAGGAGCATAATGAGGATGATTGCTCGGGTTCACGAACATTCAGTGGTTAAGAAATGCGTGAAGACTACAATAAATATGGTACTTGGCGTTTTTCGAAGGGCCTGAAATTTGCTAGTGAAAGTGGGCATCGGTGGGTTGCGGCGGTGAGTTGTTGTGCAGGGTGGAGGGAGGGTTGTCTGCAATGGAGAGGAGGGTTGTAAGACCAGATGTGGACGGGTGAGCTCGTAACACACACGGGAGCTGAGATCTCCCGGACGTGCAGATTGTGGTAACTCTGCAGCTCCGCTCAGCTGCGTGCGGGTTTCTGGGTTTACCCAGTGTTTCTTGCGGACTAAAGCACACGCAGCAGATGCAAAACTCAAGTTATGCTCCGATTGTTCCCTAATGTATCAGTGGCATCGGAACAAATGCATGTTTTCAAAACAAGCCTTAGAGCAGAACTGCCCTTACTCGTATTTTCTGTAAAGCAGCCGCCCTTATTTTGCCCGTTACACGGGAGTGGTGCCCCCGGCTTAACGAGGTTCGGCCTCTTGTCTAAGATCCCTTGCTTATTAGCAAGTAGCACAGCTAGGATCAGAGTGAAAATCCGAGGCCAAAGCGGGGTTCTTCAGGACTATCATTCTTTGGGACTGATCAGTCTCATTATCAGACAATAATCAGAGTCATCTCACAGAGCAGGAAACTGAGGACTGGGGAGCCCACCCCCTGGCCCTTGTCCTCACGTGGGATGGTCACGTCTGAAACCTTAAATTCAGACCTTCCGCTCTATGGCCACACACCCCAACCTCCCTCGCATCGCCCACCGAACCTGTCCTAGACCCACCTCCTTGTAGACCTCGTCTCCATCTGCGATGCACTTAGGAATCACTCTGGGAACATCTTTTTTTTTTTAATTTATTTTATTGAAGTATAGTTGATTTACAATGTTGTGTTAATTTCTGCTGTACAGCAAAGTGATTCAGTTATATATATTTTTTTCATATTCTTTTCCATTATGGTTTATCACAGGATATTGAATATAGCTCCCTGCGCTATACAGTAGGACCTTGTTTTTCCATTCCGTATGTAATAGTTTGCATCTGCTCACCCAAAATCCCAATTCATCCCTCCCCACCCCACCTCCCCCTTGGCAACCACAAGTCTGTTCTCTACGTCTGTGAGCGTTTCTGTTTTGTAGACACCAAACTGATTTGAACTCAAATGAACTCATTTGTATCATACTTTAGATTCCACATATAAGTGACATCATATGGTATTTGTCTTTCTCTATCTGACTTACTTCACTTAGTATGATAATCTCTAGGTCCATCCATGTTGCTGCAAATGGCATTATTTCATTCTTTTTTATGGCTAATATTCCTATATATATATGGGTATGTGTGTGTGTATGTGTGTATATATATACCACACCTTCCTTATCCATTTCTCTATTCATGGACATTTAGGCTGCTTCCATGTCTTGGCTATTGTAAATGGTGCGGCTGTGAACGTCTGGGTGCGTGTATCTTTTCGAATTATAGTTTTGTCCGGATATATGCCCAGGAGTAGAATTGCTGGATCATATGGCGACTCTATTTTCAGTTTTTTGAGGCACCTCCATACTGTTCTCCATAGTGGCTGCACCAATTTACATTCCCAGCAACAGCGTAGGAGGGTTCTACCCTGGGAACATCTTAAATGCAGATCCGGCCTCAGCAGGGCTGGGGTGGGGCTCAGGCTCCTGCATCTCTCCCCTGGTTCCGCAGGCTGCCCGTGCCGCTGGTCAGCTCCAGCCTCTTGCCCCTCGTGCCCTCAGCCCTCATCGTCCATAACCAGCCCACCCATCACATCATCATCTCGGCTCAGTCTTGCCAGGATCTTTACCTCCCTGGCGTTGTGGTCCATCTGTTAGGGCTTCCTGGAAGAACCCCAGCCCTGGGTCACTCTAGCTTTCCCACCCATCTTGCTCCCTAAGTAAGGCCACCGAGCCCTGCTAGAGAATACCACGTGCCTATGGGGGGACGCCATTACAAACTAGGGTTTGTACCACCTCACCTGGGCCTTCCAGGAGTTCCCCGTGTCTGCGTATTGATTCTCCACCTTCACTGCATACGCACCACCCAGCCCACACCCCTTCGCTCACCCCCTTCCCTGGAGGAACGAGAAGCCACTGTGAGGAATCCCTCCTGCTTCCGGAGCCCTGTCTCAGTGACCCATGCCCGCTCCCAGCTTCTCCTCCAGTGGTCCTTCCTCTGTGCACATGATCCATCCCCCGGACTCCTGCAGGATCTGGATGACCCATCACTTACCCCAGCTCTCTACTTCTCCCTCGAACTTCCTACCAACTTGTAAACATTTTCAGGTCTCTCCCACCTTTAATAAAATGAAGCCCCTCCTTCTGCCCACATCCACTCTCTACTTGTTATCTATTCTGCTGTGTCGTGGCCCAAATCTGTGCACTCTCCTCTTGCTTACCCCCAATTTCTCAGCCAGCTGTGCCTGTGCAAACTGCCCCCCGGTCAGCTCCCTCCTGAGGCCAACATGGCAGACACTCTCCACCTTCCCCGGCACCATCTTCCCTGGTCAGCCCCGCTGTCTCTACCCTGGTCTCTGGCAAAGACCCAGCTGACCGCCCACCCCACGGCCTAGACCAACTCCAGTTCATCGTCCACCCTTAATCGGAGCAGACTTCGTAAAGAGTAAATCTGCTTATTTTACTCCAAGGCTTGGCAAACCCTCCTCTGTAAAGGGCCAGATAGTGACTATGTTAGGCTTTGCGGCCTCGTAGGGTCCTTCGCAGCTTTTCGGCTCCGTGGTCTTAGTGCAGAAGCAGCCACAGTCAATTCGTCCACGACGAGCGTGGCTGGGTGTCAGTCAGGCTTTATTTACGGACTCTGAAATTTGAATCTCGTATCATGGTCACCTGTCATGCAACAGGACTCTCCTTTTGATTTCGTTCAACTATTTAAAAATATAAGAACTATTCTTAGTACGCCTACCGTACCACAGGCGATGGGATGTAGATTTGGCCCGTGGGCTGTAGTTGGCCAACCTCTGTTTTACACCCCTGCTTAACACCCTCAGCAAATTCCTGTTGTCCTTCGGAAAAAAGCCCCAAATCCTCACGGGCCCAGGAATCTCTCTGTCTCTCTGATATCTACTCATCATGCCTGGCACCCCTCACCCAGGCTCGCCTTCCCCCTATGTCCTGCCTTGGACAGGACCACCTCCCAAAAGCCTTTCTGCCTTCCACTCCCCACAGCCTCCACCAGCCCTCCTCCTGTCCCCCAAAACAGATGTTGAAGTCCAAACCCCCAGGACCTCAGAATATGACCATATTTGGAAATGGGGTCATGGCAGGTGTAATTAGTTAAGATGACGTCATACTGCAGTGGTGTCCTTATAAGAGGAGGGACGCAGAGAGGAGATGGTATGTGGAGACGGAGACACAGCGGAGGAGCCCACCACGTAAAGACAGAGGCAGAGATGGGAGTAATGCGGCCACAAGCCAAGGAGCTCCTGGAGCCTCCAGAAGCTGGAAGAGGCATGGAAGGCTCCTTCTCTAGAGCTTTCAGAGGGAGCGTGGCCCTGCTGCCACCTGGATTTCAGGCTTCTGGCCTCCAGAACTGTGAGAGAAGAAATGTCTGAGGTTTTAAGATGCCCAGTTAGTTGTGGCACTTGCTCTGGCAAACTCATTGAAGATGGTCACAGAGGCTTTAAAGCTGGGATTAAGGGAAGGACCTTGCGACGGGGAAATTACCTGAATTACCCTGTGGGCCCAATGTGATCCTAAGGGTCCTTTTGAGAGGGAGGCAGCAGAGTCAGAGTGAGGGAGGGAGATGTGAGGAGAACAGCAGAGGCTGGAGTGATGCGGGCCCAGGAGCCACAAGGAAGGCAGGTTGCCTCCTGGAGCTGGGAAAGGCAAGGAAAGGGTTCCTCCCTTAAAGGCTCCAAAAGAAACGCAGCCCTGCCTTGATTTCAGGACTTCTGAGCTCCAGGACTGTAGGAGAATACTTTGTATTGTTTTAAGTCACAAAGTTTGTGATTATTTGTTACAGCAGCTGTAGGAAACTCATACAGCCAGGTCTCCTCCAGGTTGGGGACGGAGCCAGGGCCAGGAAAAGTCACTTAGACGGTGTGGGAGGGGTCAGTAGGTGGGGATGAGGACAGATGCACCCTCAGATGCCCGAGTGTCCCCAAACAAGCTGGGCCTCTCACAGCAGGGACCCGGCTACAGTGGAAGTTTAAAGCCTCCTCGGCCTCTCCACCTGGGCAGGTGTGATTAAGTGGCTTCTCTCTCTCCCACTCCCCCTGGGGCTAAGACGTCATTAAAAGCAGCATCTCCCTTGGACACCCAGACACCCGGCAGGCTGGGGAGAGCGGGCAGAAAGCAAAACCATTAGGCCACAAAGCACAGGCAACTTGCTTCCATGAGGCCGGATTTCCGTGCAGCCTCTTTATTGGCTTGTTTTAATTTGCTTTCTTTCTGATGGCTTGAAAAGGGATCACATGGAATTCCAGCCAGGTGCCAGGAGCCTGGACAAAGCAGCCCTGTGGGCCCTGAAGCCTGGAGAGCAGATGGAAAGGCTTCCCCCCGCCCTACCCCCCAGAGGTGGAGAAAGCAGGGAGCAATGGGGAAGATTCTAGAGCAGCATTGTGAGCAAAACGAGAGGTGACACGTCCACACTCACCCTTCTGTCTGTCTTTTTATTTTCTTTATGATTTTTGTAAAATAACCTCAAACTCAGGCTTTCTTCCTTCCCAGGCATTTTTTAAAAAATCCAAACGGGCACCTCTGTAAGTTTTAACTCATTGCGCCCTGGCCAAGTGTTGCCTTCTCTGTCTCTTCATCTGTCTCTGCCCCCAGTGATAAAATGTGATGTCCCGTGTCACTTGCCACTTTGCAAAATGATCCCCAGACCTCACTACCGTGGTCTCTCAGGCAGCAGGCGAATCTCTCTGAGCGGCGCTCCTGGGTCAAGTCAAGGTCTGGGCAGCGCCTGTGAGTCACCTGTTTCCGGGGTGTGAGGAGAGAGCTCTGCTGAGCCCCAGGACGGCCTGGGGGGTGGGTGTGGGCCGGGGACATGTTTGGGGTCGGATGGGCCTGCAATTGAATTCGAGTTGCTTGCCCTCAAGCTGGGTGACCTCAGGCAACTTGCTCAACCTTTCTGAGCCCTGGTCCCCGAGTTGCTGCCCTCAAGCTGGGTGACCTCAGGCAACTTGCTCAACCTTTCTGAGCCCTGGTCCCCGGCTACTATGGGATAGGAGTCCCTGCCCCCGCCCTCTGCCTGGACAACGGCTGTCAAGTGTTTGCTCAGAACCCGATGCGGCTGTGACTGTTGTTATCAGAGAGAGGAGCCCTGCTTACTCTCCCAGCAGCGGCAGTGCGCCCGCCCCCCCGCCCGTGCAGAGGGGCCCTCTCAGGCCCTCAGCTTCCTCCCAGGCCTCCCCCTCCCCGTCTTCTCACCCAGAGTCTGTTGGGGTCACCTGGCTGATGGAAGTCCTTAGTGAAGTCCTTTTCCTTGTTCACTGAAGGCAGGTAATTGGCCAGAGGTCACAGGGCGGACGGACACCCTTCCCCCCGCCTGTCTGAGCCAGGGCTGTCTCGGTGTCAGTGGCCTCCAGCTCACTAACACCGCCGTCCCTGTCATTGACTGCGGGGCCCCGCGATCAGTCGGAGCCTCGTGGCTTTCCCGGCTGAGCGGGGAGCACGGGGGCAGCGGGGAGGGGAGGCCCTGCGGGCATCCTCTACTCCTGAAACGAACCGTCCGTCGGAAGGTGGTCGTCCAAGCCCACAGGCTGTGCCTCACCTGAGCAGCTCCCTTCAGGCAGTGCGGCCTCCAGCTCAGCTCAGCCCCAGCCCTCCGGTGGTCTGCAGGGAGTGGACCACATCCGTCCTCATCCCCCACCCACTCAGCCCTCCCACACTGTCACAGAGACTTTTCCTGGGTCTCGCTCCATCCCCAACCTGGAGGAGACCTGCCACCGTAAAAAATAACTGCAAACTTTGTGACTTAACGCAGATGAGCTCTCTTATAGTTCTCAAGCTCAGAGGTCCTAAGAGTAAGGTGTCAGCAGGGCTGCGTTCCTTCTGGAAGCTCATACGGCCACGATCGCTGCCTCTGAAGGCTCTGAGGAGATGCATTCCATGCCTCTCTTCCAGCTTCTGGTGTTGCAGTAATCCTGGCATCCTTGGCTTGTGGTTGCATCCCTCCAATCTCCGCCTCTGTCACCGCGTGGCCTTCTCCCTGTGCGTCTATGTCTCTTCTTATAAGGACACCATTCATATTGGATCAAGGCCCACCCTCCTGACCTCATCTGAACTTGATCACATCTGCTAAGACCCTATTTCTAAATAAGATAACATTCACAGGTATTAGGGGTTAGACTTCAACACGTCTTCTGGGGGTACCCAATTCAACCATCATACCCTGTAAGGTAAAATATTCCCAGGCTTTGGGAAGTAGGATGTGGACACCCTTTCGGGGGGCATGATCTGGGCCTTCAGTACCCGGCTCTTTCGTTCACTCATCCAGAGAGTGTTCACTGAAGCACGTATTATTCTAGGAGTAATGCTCCAGGAGCGTGGAGCTAATACACGAGACCTGCCTCAGGGACACACAGACAAGTACATAGAACATTAAATGGTGACACATGCACCAGGTCTGGGCAGGGGCAACCCTGGGGTTAGCCCAGAGGAGATTCAGGAAGGCTTCCTGGACGCAACATGCGAAGCTGAAAGCAGAGACAATCCCTGCGGGCTGAGGAGAGGGCACGTGGAGAGGTGACAGTGGCTTGTTTCATTAGAAACTGCTGGGAGTTTGGTAGAGTTGGGGCCAGAGGGGAGCTTTGTACTCCCTGGGGGGCGGGGTCTCTATGAGCCCGATGCCCGGCTTGTCCCTGGATGCTGCAGGTGGCTGCAGACCCCTGCGCGTTGTGTGAGCGGGGCCTGTGCCCCCTGCACTGTGGCCGGGGGGACCCAGTGCTCGAAAAGTTCCAGCCACCCCTGTCCACCGGTGAGGGGGTGAGTTGAGGCAGAAAGGAGGGGTGCGTAGAACCCGCATCTTGGACCCAGCATCCTTTATCCCCCATGTTCTGGTCATCAGAGGCAGGGGCTCCTCCCCGTTCCGTCCACTGCGGTACAGCCCTCCGGCCCACCCTGCAGTCTCCCAGGGGTGGGGGGCACCCAGCGTGCCCAAGCGCCGCACCCCCGCCACCGGCTTCCAAGGGCCTTTGCCTTCTTTACTACACGAATGTCTACACGCTGTGTGGGAAGAGTCCAGGGTCCCCCCTGCCTTCCCAGGACCCTGAGGCCGGTCTTACCTGTCCCGGGCCTCACCTGGCACCTCACCAGCTCCCGCTCTGCTCCTGGGCAACCCCCAGGACCCCCTCCTCCAGCGGGAGCATGGCAGCTCCCTTCCACCCCAAAGCCCCGTTAGCAGAAGCCGGTTGTGTGCGGAAAAGGACTCTGACTGAAGGTGTGGGAGGGACGTACAACCCAGGACGGAAAACCACTTAAAATAGAACAGACATCTCGGGTCCTGAATTGCCCTGCCAGCCCCCCCACCCCAGGGTTTCCTGCCGACCTGCGCTTCTCAGGCCAATATACTCCTGTGCCGGGCGGGGGGACCTTCCCCTCTCTCTCCTCTCTGTTGTCTCTCCCATCTCTGTCTGTTTCTCTGTCTCCCACTCTGTTTCTCTCTCTCCCTCTCTGTCTCTCTCTCTCTCTCTCTCTCTCTCTCTCCCCTCCCTCCATCCCTTTCTCTCTTTCTCTCTCCCCTCCGCCACCCCCATGAGTTCAGGATCCTTAGCACTGCTGACAAGGGAAGACTCCACACTCCGGGGACCATCACACACAACAGTTTAGCTCCGGTCCTGGGCCCTCAGACTGGACCCCCTTCCAAAACCAAAAGTCCCGCCAAAGAGTTACCCAGAGCAGCTGAGCCCCCTCCCCTGGGCCTCCACTGTTACTAGGTTGTTACTCTTAACAATAGCACCCCATCCTCTTTAACAGGCCCTAGACTAACTTCTCAGAAACACCCCTCTCCCCTCTGTCATCCACAGCCTGTGTGTGTGTGAGGGGGAGAGTGTAGACGGTCAAAACAACCCTTCTTCAAGGAGAGACCCCAAGCTATCAGGTATGTGTCCAGTTGAGGTTTGTCTTCTCTTTGTGTGGACTGTCCAGGCTACTAGGTACTTATTAGCTGTGTGACCTGAGGCAAGTTACTTGATCACTCTGAGTCCCAGTGTTCTCATCTATAAACTGAGGTTTCTGTTAGCATGAGTCTCCTACAGTATTGTGAGATTAACTGAGTTGATGCACGTTAAAGCCCTCAGAACAGGGGCATTTCTTACACTACTAATAATTATGTTAATTATGTAATGGTACGTTATTATTATTATTACCTGGTACATGTACCTTCCCCTTTAAATCACCCTGGACAGAGTTTTGTCTTCTTTCCCGAAGAATCTCTGCAAAAGCAAAGCCACAGGATGGGGTGCACGTCCAGCCTGCCCGCACCTCGATGACCTGTTCGTGGGGCAGCTGTCCCCCTGATGCAGGCAGGGGCGTGTCTGAAGACACACACACAGGCACAAACACGTCCTGGAGTTGGTGCCTCGCCATTGCCCGAAAGCCCGTGGGAAGAGGGGAGGAGGCCTGGGTCCCCTGAACTCAGCTGCCCAGCCGTCCGCGGGGACACCTACGGCAGTGCTTGTGGGCGGTTCCCACTGCCCCCCTTCCCCGAGCACAGGTCACTGAGGAGGCCCGGTGGGCGGGTGGCAGAGGGCTCACGCCTCAGCCACAGAGCCCAGGGAGGGGGCTTGACTGCAGAAGCTCTGTTCCCCCCAAACCTCAGTGCCGCCCCTCCCCCCTGCAGGGCCTTTGGAGAGAAAAGCCCTAGGACAAGCCAGGGGGCCACTGTTTCAGAAATCTGTGTCCTGAGGGCCACCTAGACCCTAGGAGGTGAGGCTTGGCTGGGAGGGTACCTGCCTGGCAGTGGCTGTCGCTCTCCCGGGTGCATCTAAATGAGGAAACACAGAGCGTCTGCGGCCTGTGGCCTCCACGTGAGGGCAGGAGTGGGGGGGGCCTGGAACTGGGCTGGGTGCACCTGGGTGACCTTGGATGGGCGTGGCCAGGGACATGTGTTCACCTGGGCATGTTGCCCTTGTGCACAGGTGTGAATGTGTTTGCAGGAGTGAATGAGTGTGTGTTCATGTGGGTTGGTGTGTGCAGGAGTGCGCATATGTGGCTTGTAGGAGTGTACATGTGTGCATGTGCATACCCAAGTGTGTGCCTTGCATGAGTGTGCGTGCACGCGGGTGAGTGTGCACAAGTGAGTGTGTACGTCTGCTTGAGTATACAGGAGTACATTGGTGTGACGAGTACACGTGTATATGTGTAAGTTTGTGGTATGGGTTGCACATGTATGTGTGCAACATGTGTGCACACATACATGTGCATATATGTATGTGCATATGTGTGTGCACAGGGGTGGGAGTACACACGTGTGCCCATGTGCACATGCACCCTTCCCCCTCAGCTCCCCCCCCCACCGTGAGCATCACACGTGCATCTCTGGCGTCTGACTTATTAACGAGGACAACACAAGAAGAGTGTGTCTGTTATTTCTGGTGTCCACATCAGCTCCTGACAGCTTTGTGGAATTGAAATATCTTATTTAATGTGAGTAAGAATCGTTTTAAATATCAACTGTGACACTCAAGGACTCGAACCAAAAAGGCATTGTGTGTTTCCTCGTACGTTGAAGACACCACGTTTTTTTAGGCAGTTATTTTCTCCCCTGTGCGTCTTGTGTCTCTAAAATTCCAGTTATCTATCCCGGCTCCTCCCGGCATTGTTGTCATGCGCTCCCCACTCTGAGCCCAGCCCTTCATCTCGGAGGAGGGGACTGTGCCACCAGGGTCCCGCAGGTTAAATCAGGGCACCTGTGATGAGCAAAGCAGACAGTGTGGATTCTTGTATGTCTCCCTTTCTTTCTACCCTGTCCCCCAAGGCTCTCTCTCCACCGCCTGCTCCCTCTGACTGGGGGAAAGCTAAGCTTCTTCCATCCAGGAGATTCCTCGCCTTATGAATTTACATTTGCTTGCATTCGCCTAAGAATTCTGAAAAGATACTCAAGAAACTAACAGTGGTTTCCTCCGTGTGTGTGTGTGTGTGTGTGTGTGTGTGTGTGTGTGTTGCGAGCTGGGAATGACCAGGCAGCTGTGGGACAGGGATGGAAGAGATGTGTACTGTGTACTTTTTCTTTTATTCTTTGAATTTTGAGTCCCAGGAATGTATTTCCTATAATAAATCAGTAAATCAGCGGTCCTTTGCGGGGGATCTAGAGGCAGGTGAATCCAGGTGTTCCCATCTCCTGGGGCCACACCCCTGCGCCTGTTCCTCATTGGATGGAGAACGAGATGGCAGGTCAGCCAGGACGAGGGTACAAACAGGTGACGGAGAGGTTGGGAGATCAGGCTGGTGAAGAGAGTTTCCCTGGGACCAAGAGGCCAAGGGGGCAGCCCAGGAAGAAGGATGAGGAAACCAACGGGTGTGACAGATCCTTCGTGGGTGGCTGGGACATGTCCACGGGGAAGCCGAAGAATTTGCCAGGGAATCTGTGCTCCCCTGATGCTTGGTATGGAGCCCTTGCTGAATCCTCACGCAGGGGAGGGGAGCAAGGTCCTACTCACCCTCCTCATCCTCCTCTCTGATCCTCCCAACCTCACCCCACTACCTTCCACTCCCCGCCAGTGACTCATATATTTGCTCCCTCGTGTGACAAGCATTTGTGCAGCCCCTGCCGTGTGCCAGTCACTTAAGTCCAGGACTTACAACCCGGACATCCATTATAGAAACAATCTAAGTGTCCATCAATAGATGAATGCGTAAAGAAGATGTGGTATATATATATATATATATATATATATATATATATATATATATATATACACAATGGAATACTACTCAGCCATAAAAAAGAGCGAAATTTTGCCATTTGCAGCAACATGGATGGACTTGGAGGGCATTATGCTAAGTAAAGTCAGAGAAAGACAAATACTGTATGACATCACTTATATATGGAATCTAAAAAATAGTGAATATAACAAAACTAGTGAATATAGACTAGTGAGTATAACAAAAAAGAAACAGACTCACAGCTATAGAAAACAGTTGCCTGTGCGAGAGGGAAGGGGGAGAGGGTCAGTATAGGGATAGAGAAGCAAGAGGTACAAACTATTAGGTGAGAAATAAGCTACAAGGATATATTGTACAGCACGGGGGATATAGCCAATATTTTATAATACCTGTAAATGGAATATAACCTTTAAAAATTGTGAATCACTATATTGTACACCTGTAATTTATATAATATTGTATATCCACTATACTTCAATTTTAAAAAAAGGTGGCCATTATTGTCCCCATTTTATAGATGAGAAAACTGAGGCTTGCAAGGTTCTATAACTTGACCAGGCCACACTCCTAAGAAAGTGCAGAAGCAAAAATCAAGCTTAATTTTCCCTACATCAGAAGCCTCAGCACACTCTCCAGTACCAGGCTCTGTCTTGGGCAATCACAAGTGCACCCTCCTGCACAGGGCATTTCAGCCATCCCCCTGCCTCTGGAAGGGACCTGGACAGGGCTGGGCTCATCCAGTTTCCTGCCAGGCCAGCAGCCACAGGTGGGTGGGACAGATAGAGCTGTAGGCTAAGTGCGTCCTGAGGGCCCAGGAGGGAGCACTGTGGGGGGATAATGAGCTGTCACCATTATCTCGGATGCTTGCATTCTCACAGAGCAGCGCTGGATTTGCAAACCGAGATGCTGGCCAGCTGCCTCTTCCACCCGCCTGCGAGGCAATCTGGGTGGAGCGAAGTGGGTTTCTCTGGTAGGAAAGGCAGTGGGCAGAACTGTTACTTTAAATAACAGTTGCCTACAAGCCAAAAATTGTGCTCCCAGGCAGGGAGGGGAACACCAGAGACAGCCCGGGGAGGGGGGCTGCACCCTGCCCTCTGCCCGGCCAAGGATGCTCAGACAAGGATGCCCACCTCCCCACCGTGGGGGCCGAGGGGAGGCCCAGAGCCAGGCCTCCTCTACTGACCTCAGGGTGGGGCAGACTTGCACCCAGCTGGCCTTCTTCAGGGCCCCAGGTGGGGCCTGGGGCTTCCTGGCTGAAGCAAATGAACTAGAGCTTTCTGCAGAAATCAACTTTTATTAAAGTTTAAATTTCACCACATATCACTGACATCAGCAAACAAACCCAGATCCAACGAGTCCCTGGTGTCTTTTTTATAATATATCCTGACATTATATGCTCAAAGTGCATTTTTTAATTTTATTTTTAAGATAAAAGCAACATATGCATACAATAAAGAACATTCTGATGGCGTAGAAAGACAAAATTGAAAAGTAGACGTTTCCCTCCTTCTGCGTTCCTAATACCTCTCCCAAAAGGCAGATCACATGTTTTGGCATATCCATCCCGAAAAAATTTTATGTCCATGCTAGAGTGTATATATGATTATGCATGTGCAGATATATACAAATATGTACTATTCCAGCTTACCCGCATGGCATCATAACACTTACACTGTTCTTTGACTTTTTTTTTTTTTTTTTTTGGCTCACAAACTCAAAATTCTTTTTATTGGGTCAATTTGCATGATCCTAAACATTAGACTAAGGGCTCGGTAGCCTGTATCAATAAACAACAACCTATCAAGTGATAAGAATACATTAGCTCTCATGTCCCTAACACTCAGCTGTGATACTATTTAGCTTATTTCTCGTGTTTTTAATTTCCATGAACATCCACCGTCTCCAGCTTTGACTTCCTTTCCATGCTTTGTGCATCTTGGAGACTGTTCTATCTCATCCCATACAGGTGTTCTTCGTTCATTCTGTGGCTACAGCATCATTAGTCGATTCAATTCCATTTTTGATGGATGTTTAGGCTGCTTCTGGTTTTTGTTTATTTGTCTCTGCCATTACAAGCAAAGCCACAGTGAACATTCTCGTACCTGTTTTTTGTCACGTTTTTGCAAGTACATCTGAAAGACCAGCTCCCTGGAGTACAGCCTCTGGGTCAAAAGACTGGAATATTCTTACTTTGATCGATTCTGCCCCAAAGGCTGGACCAATTTACACTTTCATCAGCCGATGTGAGGTCAGCCTCCCTTCCCCCTCACTCTTGCCATGGGTGTAATCATACAAGAAAATTTTTGGCAATCTGATATGTGAATATTGTCTTGTTTTTGATTGGACTTTCTTTCACTGTGACAGAGGCCGAGCATCTTTTTGTGTTTGGCCATTTCTGTTCATTTTCTTCTCCCTGGTGCTTTTTAATAATATCTGATTCCATTTTCAAAGATAGAGAGCTTTTCCAGCCAATCTCTCCTTCCATCTTCCTCTTGGGTCACCCCATCACTTTTAAGACCCAAAGAGTTTACCCAAAGCTGTCCCTCCCCCTCCCCCAGGGAATGATGGGGCAGAGGCACGAGAGCCTGTGATGGGCTTGAGGACGGAATAGAGGGAGAATAGGAAATTTGCCAGAGCCTGAGTACTCGCTATCTCCCCATCATCATGCTGTGCATAGTAACGAAGGACAGATAAGAGCTGCAGCCGGTGGCAGAGATAAGAGACTTGGACAGCCAGAAGGTTCTGGATATTAATGCAGAGCCAGAGCAGGCTTGGCACACAGCCACCTGTGAGTCTGCGCCTCGTGCAGTCCCAGGATGGAAGGTGGGGCCCTTTGGGGTAGGATGTACGTGTTGAGCAGGTTAGCAGCTGGGCTTGGAGTCAGAAAGGTTCTTTGGAACCCTGGCCCTGCCTCTTACTGCCTGTGAGACCACAGGTCAATGATGTGATATTTCTGAACCTCAATTTCCTCACCTCTAAAACGGGGAGGGGGAGCTAATGAAAGTATTGCCTCCGTAGCGTTAGCAGGGAGATTAGGTGAAAGACTCTCAAATTCAGACCCATGACATTTGGCACCTGTCCACATCAAATGAGAAAAGTGAAGCTAGTGTCATGGGTGTGGCATAAAATTTCAGTTTAAAATGTGTTAAAATTGCTTTGATGCTGAGATTACATTTCTTTTTTTGTGTTCTCAAAAATGTCCTTTTTAGATAAAATACTGACCATTTCTATTTCTTTTTCTCTCATGCCTGTATCTTTTTTTTTTTTTTTTTTTTTTTTTAGTTTTTTTGGTTGCTTGATTGTTTCCCTGTTTGCTTTTTGGTTGGTTGGTTTTAATGGTCTTACTTGGCCATAAGTAAGACAATCTTATGTCTGGCCCCATTTTTTTAAGTGTTACTGGTCCATGATATCCAGTAGTCTGGGAACTGCTGTGTGAAATAAAGAAATGAGTGAAGGGAATTCCCTGGTGGTGCAGTGGTTAAGACTCAGCGCTTTCACTGCCAGGGGCCCAGGTTCGATCCCTGGTCAGAGAACTGAGATCCCACAAGCCACGCGGCGCAGCCAAAAAAAAAAGAAAGGAAATGAAATGAATGAAAAATACTGAATACAGCATCTGAAGCATAGGTGGTGCTCAGAAAGTGGTAGTTGTTTCCTCATTGTGAGATGCTGATGGACACTGGCTAGAACTCATGTAAAAGAAAACTTGGCAAATCCTACAAATAAGGTTGCTCTGTCCCAGGGTTGGCATAGCCTGGGAGCAGGTGGCGATAAGCTTGTTCACCAAGTCAGCTGGCAAAACCTAGGACACCCAAGGGCAGGGGAGGTCTCCTAGGCACAAGCCCCTGGATCCTCAGAGGTCCCTGCTGGGCCATTCACTGCCCAAGGGTCAGAAAGGTGATCACGAGATGGGTGCTAGGGGAACTAACCCCCTCCATACCAGAGAGCACCTATCATCTGCCATGTCTCGCTGCCAGAAGCTCCTTGCACTGACCTGCCTGGCCTCCTCCTTTCCTCCCAGCCAGGTTAGCGCCCCGCACACCTGCTCTCCCCCCGCCCTCCCCCCAACACCAGACTCTGCAGCACTCAGGCCGGTGATGTGCTCCCAAAGCAGGATACCCTAGAGCCTCCTTGGGTTCATGCATTCTGGCCCCAGGGCCCACACGTACAGAAAGCCAACCTGCCCTGCCCAGATGGCTTTGCCTTTTCCCTTCGCAGAGCTTCAGTGGAGCTGTCTGCAACTCTTAAGGATGGAATGATGCAAAGCATTTGGGAAAACGTAAATTTCCCTGCCTCCATTTATTTATTTATTTACTTACTTACTTATTTTAACATCTTTATTGGAGTATAATTGCTTTACAGTGGTGTATTAGTTTCTGCTTTATAACAAACCTACATCCATTTAAGTTAACGTTTATGGCGTATCCCTGGGCCTGGCTAAAGAAAACGCCCCCACCTTTCTCAGTCATGCAGGTCACAGGCAGGGGAGGACGGTAGCCTCCAACAGACCCAAAGCAGTCCTGGGAGGCCTGGTCACGGCCAGGGTCAAGGGCTCAGGCACAGCATCTCCCGTCCTTGGGAAAGTGCAGGCTCCTTCCTGGGCAGCTGAGCAAAAGCCTTTGGGAGGGACCCTCTTATTAATAAGGACCCGTCTGTGACCCCCATGGTAGAGCCAAGGGCTCCCTGGCGCCTTTCATTATGGAAGAGGGTGATGTGGCGACCTCTGCCCTCTGACCCCAGTTTGACCTCTGCGTCCCCGCAGCTGCCCAACTTGCTCACTGGCTGTCTCGTCTGCCCCCAGGTACATGATCACCAGCCTGGACCGCACGCACGCCGGCTTCTACCGCTGCATCGTGCGCAACCGGATGGGTGCTCTGCTGCAGCGGCAAACCGAGGTCCAGGTGGCCTGTGAGTACAGCGGAGACTTGGGGCGGGTGGGGGGAGGGCGTGAGGCGGGAGAGGATCTGCAGAGTCGTCACCCATCGGCCACACGCTGGGCAGAGCCAAATCCCAGCTGAGGCTTTCCACGCTCACTGGGTGCTAACGGTGGCCCTTTCCGCCATCTGGGAACCAAGGCCCAGAGAGGTGGCAAGAGTTCTCAAGGCCACGCCGCTGGCACGTGACACACATCTGCTGGCTCTCTGAGTTCAGCACTCTCTAGATGGGACCAGCTGCTTCTGCTTTGAAAAGGAGGCCCTGTCACCTGCTTCAAGGGACTCCTCTGGGTTTGGCCTCAAACTCGGGGGATCTTTGTAACGGCAGACGTCCCGGGGTCTTCTTGGCAGGTTTCCCAGGGCCCCCCCCATGACCTTAACTTTTCCATCCTCCAGCTTGCTCAGCCCTGGAGCAGTAACATCTTGGGGGTCTCCACGGTCTCAGGAGGCATTGGGAGATGGCTGGTGTGGGTACCATAGCTCTAAGAGGGAGAGGGGACCTGATGAGTCAGGGTTCCTGAAAGGGCCAGGCAAGCAGAGGGTAAGGTAATAGAGCCTCGCCGAGCCTTTGGGGTAACAGACTTCCCCCACTGCCACCAAGCCCCAAAGGGCTCCCTCAGATGGAGGACAAGAGGGGAGCCTCAGAAGAACCCAAGGGCATCTCAGGGACCAGCGCACTGATCAACCCCTCCCCCTGTGGCTCAGTATCCCCTGCCCAGACCTGCCCAGACCTGCCCCCCATTCTAAGATAGCTGCCGTGTGCTAGAAATGAGCCTCATTATGGGCTGTTTCATTCTGGGATTTTTCAGGAGGAGAGGTCCAAGGTTGCACCGTGGGCCACGGGAGTGTGGAACGCCTTAATGAGCCCTGAAACTTTTTTTTAAAAAAAGGACACCCTCTCATCTGGGGCCCACTGGCGCTTGACTCAGATTTAGCGCAGGAGAGAGCTTGCTACTTGGAGAGAAGTGGGGGAGAGAAATCGAGAAGAAAACCTCAAGTGAGGGCAAAGAGTGTTTATAATAATTACGGAAAACAACCGTAATCAGAAGTGGAGGACTGATTGTCTCATAAATCAGCACTAAAGGCAACTCAGCTTTTACTCAGAGTGGAAAAGCCCCGAATTAAAATGATGGATCAGGGCCACTGGCAGCCAGCTGGAGGGCTCCCACAGAGCTTCGTTTAGCCGGTGCCCAGAGTGCAGCAGTGCAGGGGTAGCCGTGGGTCAGCCCGCAGAGAGACTGCTCATGTGTGTGTCCATGTGCACTCCAGGGTGGGTGTGGGTTCAGGCATGTGTTGGTGCAAATGTGTGTGTCTGGATTGGTCGGCGTCTTTGTTCACCTGTGTGCAGGTGAGAACGTGTGTGTGTGTGCAGTTGAAAATACCTTTCAGGACACCAAGCAGTCCAGGCTGTCGGGGGAAGCAGGCGAGTGTCTGTTCCAAAGCCTTCGCTCATAGGAGACAATAAGAACTTTCTGGAGTTGAAAGCCCCAGAGATGACATGAGTCTCCCCTGGGCTGGCTCCGCCGATCAGAAAGACAAAGGAAGAGAAGCAGTGTCTGTGTGGCTGGGATGTTTCTTTCCGTGGCTGTGGTAGGGATCCAGGACCCAGGACTCAGCCCCCCGACCCCTCTCCCACCGTAGGCATCTTCCTGTTCACCTGAGGATGCTCCCTTGAAACCGGGCCTGCATGTGTATGGCTCCTGTCCCCAGACCCAAAGGTACCCTCCTGCCCCCAAGCAGAGGGATGGGTTGTGACCAGGCCCGTGTGCAGAGCAAGCGGGCCCGTGCACAGATGGAGGGAAGAGACCTTTGTTAAGGACTCAGGTGTCCCTGGTATTTCCTGCACGTGGCAGAGAAGGGCTCAGACCGATCTGGGGGTGAAAAGCAGATGGCAGAGACTCGAGCTAGCCAACACCCTAACTGTCTGCCCAGCCACAGACCCTCGAGGTGGGGGTCCCCCCCACAACGTACACACACACACACTATGGGCTGTCTGGGTCCTGAGGGTCCTGGACCACTCCAGGTGATGCTGGCCGGAATGACCCCAGGTAGCGGTGCCATGCAGGGGGCCTGGCCCAAACCCATGAGGGAGCCTGGGACTCTGCAGTGCTGAGATCCAGTCAGGGGGGGAGGGTTGGGAGGGAGGGTGCCTAACAGCGTTGGCAGGCTGTGGGGTGCCCATCACCACGACTGGCAGCACGGTTGATGAAGAGGTTTGGCTTTCGTGTTGGACGGACCACATTCGAATCCTAACTCTGCCCTCAGTCACTGTGTGACCCCAGGGAAGTGACTGACCCTCTCTGAGCCTCACCCAGCTCAGGTTCCTCATCTGTAATGTGCATCTAGTACTACCTCCCCCTAGGCTTTGCCCTTCCTTGAGCCGTTATCCACCAATGCACCTAGCCAATGCCTACAGATAATGCACTTTGATTCAGTGAGAGTAAATGCTACAATGAATATTGTATATTATCATTTTAAAGAAGGAAAAAACAGGCCGCAGAATGGAATGGCTTCCAGCAAAAGTTGTCCTGGCCAAATGCAGAGCGGGGAGCTGCCACTGTCCCCTGGGCCATCGGCCAGCCCGGCCCCTTCACCTCTACCACCTCTCACAGGGGATCCCTGCCCGGCTGCTCAGAGCTACCTGTCACCCTGGGCTCCAGGCACCTTCTGGACACAGTTACAGCCATGGTTGTCACCATGTGGCCACCAGGCTCCATGGTGTTGCTGCTGCTGAGCTGTGCAGATGTGGTTACAGGCCCCTGGCGGAGAGCACGGGGCACCTCAGAGGGGCCCCAGGGGCGGGGCGGGGAGACCCAGGTTCAGCCCTTCCTGACCACCAGCTGCAGCTCCCTGAGCTGGCGCCCGGGGGCCGGTGCCGAGACCCCAGCCTCATCTGCCCCAGGCCGCTTTGCAAGCCTGAAGCTCTGTCCTCCAGAGTGTCATCAAGCAGAGACCACACTGTGCGGTCCTTTGGGCCCTAAAGCAAACGAGTTAGGGGAGCCTTAGGAACTCCTGTCTGACAGCTGAGAAAAGCACTCATCTTAACAGATGGAGCTTTCGCCCAGCCCTGGTGGCCACAGGGGGACAGAGAAGGGAAACTCGCTCCCCTTCCCCCATCCCCGCCTCATCCCAGCCTGCAGAGTGGAAGCCCCCATCCCCATTTACAGATGAGAAAACTGAGGCTCGGTGTGGCTGAGGGGACGCGCCTAAGTCACAGTTAGGAAGCGCCAGACGCAGGAGCTGAAGCCACGACCTGAGTCCACACCTCCCCACGCTGCTGCTTGAGGGCGAGAGGAGAAAAATCGAAATGGGGTCCAGCTGGGGGGAGGGCAGTTGCTGCTGGGGCCAGGGGTCAAAGAGAATCAGAGGGACACCCCTGGACTGGAATAATTCGTGTCCAAACAGCCCTGTGAGTAGACGCGGCCCCCACTTAGGCTGAAGGTCACCAGGTGGCCTTGACCCGTCACCCCTTTTCTTCGCTATCCGCAGGGAAGCAGATGAAAAATGCTTACAGCTGGCTTCCGGGTTCTGTGTGCCAGGGCATGACCCTTGGGAGGATGCGGGGGAGAAACCGTGGACTCTAGCCCCAGTCTAGTCGGTGACTGGCTTAGGGCTCTGGACCCCTGGGGAGTAGGGGGGCCGGGGTGCAGATGGAGAAAGAAGCATGGCTTCTGTTTCCCTGGAAAGATGAACACAAGCCCAGGAGCCTTCAGAACAATCACAATCACAGGTCCAAGCTGGACACCCGCGTCCCTAAGGAGAGGCCAGGGAGATGCAGCGGAGCCTCCAAAACACTCTGCCCGCCAGGGAAATTGTGCAAATGTCTTTCCTCCGTGGGTCCCTAGGACAGGCCTCGGAGGTAGGAAGGCATGTCTAGGGAGCCACATCTTGAGATGGGGAAACTGAGGCTCAGAAAGGTCAGAGGAGGGACTTCCCTGGCGGTCCAGTGGTTAAGGCTCCGTGCTTCCACTGCAGGGGATGCAGTTTCTATCCCTGGTACGGGAACTAAGATCCCACGTGCCGCGTGGTACTGCCAAAAAAAAAAAAGATAGGGGCTGTTAAAAGAAAGGTCAGAGGACGACCCAAGTTCCCACAGCCAGTATTTCTACCGTCTCCTTTCTCCTGCCTTGCCACCAGCAGCCGTAGAGTGGAGCCATGAACCCAGCCACGGACCCAGCCATGAACCCTGAGTTCAAATCCCCCCCACCTCTCCCTAGCTGTGTGACCTTGGGCAAATTACTTAACTTCTGTGTGCCTTTGCCTCCTCATGTGTAAAAAGGAATGTTAATATTAGTACCTACCTGGCTGGGTGGTCACAATAAGTAATCAATCAGTGCACACAAACCATCATAAATGGCGCCCAGCCCAGGGGACACTCGGGGTGGCAGAGTGTACACGTCTCCTCTCTGCCAGGCCAACCAGGGAAGGCGTCCTGGAATGAACATGCACAACCTTTCTCATTCTGTCTGCCTTCGGAGGTACTGTCCTAGCCGCCGCCTCTGCTCTCCAGGGCTGGGGCTAGGGTGTGGCAAGGAGGGTGCAAATTTTAAGGAGGCACTCCCTCTCAGGGACTCACCGTGCACTTGCGGGACCCTGACAGTGGGTACCTCCTTAAATCTTTCCCCTTCCTCACCCATCCCCGTCCTGGGCCTCTCCCAGGTGTGAGCCCTACAGACCTCCTGCATCTGTCTGTCCCTCCGTCTGTTTCTTCTGCACAGACACACAGATGCTCACTGTTCTGAAGATGGATGGGGTACGGCTGCTTCTCCAAACCCCTCATCTTCCCTCCTTGGCTGTTTCTGCTTCCCGGGGTGGGAGGGTTTTGTCCTGGGGTTTCAAGCGGCCAGTTCCACAGGGACTGGACCAGGCCAGGCAGGCCCCACCCCTGGCTCTCATCCCCCCTTCCCAAAGAGGGGCTGTGAATTGGGTTCTAATGGGAAATTAACAAGGCAGCTGTGCTAACCACTAATGATAATAGCAAAGTCATTACAAAAAGATTCTTTACGTGTTTTTTTATTTTAATAAATTTATTTATTTTTGGCTGCGTTGGGTCTTCGTTGCTGCACGCGGGCTTTCTCTAGCTGCGGTGAGTGGGGGCTACTCTTCGTTGCGGTGCACGGGCTTCTCATTGCGGTGGCTTCTCTTGTTGCGGGGCACGGGCTCTAGGCGCGCGGGCTTCAGTAGTTGTGGCTCGCGGGCTCTAGAGCGCAGGCTCAGTAGTTGTGGCGCACGGGCTTAGTTGCTCTGCGGCATGTGGGATCTTCCCGGACCAGGGCTCGAACCCGTGTCCCCTGCATTGGCAGGTGGATTCTTAACCACTGCACCACCAGGGGAGTCCCCTCTTTACATGTTTTTAATGACAGCAATTAAGGGGAAGTCAATAAAATACCCACCCACCTCCCCAGCTCCCTTCCTGACCCCACCTCGAGTCTCTGTTTTTATGAAGTCGCCATAAGTTTCTGGCATGTGGCAAGTGGTCTGAATGGCTGAGAGGGTTGGGCGAGCCTTCTGGAGTTGGCATCGAGATCCTGTGGGCACCTTTTTGTCCTCCTCACCTGAGCACCATCCCTGACCCCATCCCAGCCCTCACCAGGTGGGCGGATGGCTCAGACTTGGAACCCCCAGCCCCAGCAATAAGCCCGCCCACACATCAGAGGGCCAAGAGCCCCTGCTCCACTGGGGAGCCTGGCCGGCCCCCCAGCTTGGCAGCCACCTGTACAAGATGAGAGCTGAGGGCATCAGACCCCTTGTCACATGGGCTGGAGTTGATGTCCAGAGTGCCACCAATGGGCCCATTTTTCTTAATCCTCAACCTGAGTGTGTGTATTGAATGGAGAATGGAGATGTGGAAGGAGATGTGGAAGAGGAGGTGAGGCCTTGGGGACAGATGGTGACATTCTAAGATGCGATTGGACGTTTCAGTGTTACTCAGGATGCAGTGGAAGTCACGGGTGGTTAGAGGCAGAGGCGTGATACAACTGATTGGAGGGAGAAACATCATCTTCATAAGAAGCAAACACAACCACAGTGAAGTACCACCCCATCGCAGAAACCAAAGAGTCTAGCAAGACAAGGTGTTAATAGAAAGTCCCACCACTGCTGGTGGGTGTGTGAATTAGCAAATTGGTGCGTATCAGGAAAACAGCTTGGCATTACCTCATAAGATTACCATTTGCACAACCTACAACCCAGCAGTTCCACCTTTAGGTGCGTCCTCTAGAGATCCTCTCAGCCACATGTGCTAGAAGATCCACATGAGACTGTTCTTAGCAGGACAGCAAAACACTGATAACAAAGCCAGCCTGCAGCAGCACTGTGCTATCTTGATACATGGACGTCCAAGCAGCCATGAAAATGACTAAACCAAGTACAAGGACGGAGATGGAGCTCCCAAAAAACATGTTGCACAAAAAAAAGCAAATCAAGTAGATGACATACAAAATAACCCAAAGGGCTTAGAAACAGGCTGAATTAACAATAAACTGTTTAAGAATGCATCTACGTGTGGTGAAACTTGAAAGAAAAGAAAAAGCCATGACATGATTGACACAGCATCCAAGACGGCAATTACCTCTGGCGAGGGAGGGGATACGATGGGAGGGATGCCGTGGGGGAGAGGGACGAGGTTTGTTCATGTGCTGTTCCTTAAACTGGGTGGTGGGTACGTGAGTGTGCGTTCTATTCTTCTTCTTTGAACTATTCATATAATTATATTTGCTCTTTTTTACGCATGACACATTTCATGATAAAAAATGTTTTAAAAATAAATAAAAGCAATAAATATATTCTGAAGTGGAATGCATAATTTACAAGACCTTTTAAGATACAACAAAAACATCAGGAATAATCTTAGGTCACGTCCAGCTGTGCCCCAGGCCCACACTTCTTTGCTCTTGGGGGAATTTTTAGGAAAAGTTGCATCAGCGCTGCAAGGAAGAAAACAACGTGGTATATTAACAAGCATGTATCTTGGAGAGGAAGTATAGTAGATAAACCCTTATCTGTTCCCACCTCAGTGGGAGTGAGTTTTCCTAGGAGATCCTGGATCCCCAGCCCCATCAGTGCGCACTTCCCTCTAGCCTTTCTCCTGCCCTGGCTGGCTGAGCAGACTTCTTCTTCGCACCACCCTTGCAGCTGGTGTTCAGGACATACGCGCCTGTGTGCTGGGCCCCCCTGAGCAGAGGCAAGGGGCTCCCTGACCTAGGAGGCCCATTTGGCAAAGTGGAGTAGAGAGAATTGGGAGGGTTCTGGGGGCCTAAGAGCCATAGGGAGGGGAGATTGTGGGATGGAAGCGTGAATGAGAGCATCAACTGCAACACTTGGACAAGGCCAGCTGTGCCCTTCCTTCTTCTATCCATCCTGCCATATATACATACATACAGTCATCCATCCCTCCATCCTGCATTTCCTTCATCCCTCCATGCCTCCTTCTCTCCATCCATCCATCCATCCATCCATCCCTCCATCCATCCTGCACTCATCCAATTACCCATCTATCCATCCATCTCTTCATTCATCCATCCACTGAACAAACCCACCACCCTGCCCTATTGGCATTTTTAAATTTCCTCAAACTAGCACTTCTCTCCTACCTCCTAGCCTTCGCATACTCTCTTTCCTCTGGACTATCACCACGCCACACACACACACACACACACACACACACACGGCTAACACCTACCCTTTATTTATGTCTCTGCTTAAAAAAAGCCTCACCCCCACCTCCCAGTCTAAAGTAGGTTCCCTTCATGTCGCCTCTCATTAAAAAAAACAACCCTGTTCCTTCTTCCTAACAGTTGTCACAATATGTCCCTGAATGTCGTTGGGTTGGTTTTCTTATGCCTGTTCCCCTAACCAGACCATAAGCTCCACAAGGACAGGGACCAGGTCTTTCTTCAGCACCTTCTGCAAAGCCTGCCTGACCCATAGTAGGGACTCAATAAAGAGTCATTGCATGACGGCATTGGGTGAGTTTAGAGAGAACCTACTGTGTGCAGAGGATGGGGCCTAGTGTCTTATAAGGATTTGCTCATGAATATAATTGAATAGAACTGCCTCTTGAAGCTTTCAATGTAGTAGAAAGAGATAAAGAATGTGCATGAAGAATTTTAACGCAGAGGATGAGTCATGGAAGAGGCAAGGAGGAAATGCAAAGGGAGAGCCGGGTTTGAACGCTGGCCGGCCCAGCCCTAACTGCGCACGTTGGATAAGCCACTCTATCTCCATGAGCTTTAATTTCCTCACTGACGAAATGGAGCTAATAAAACCCGAGAGAGGAGGAAAAACACGATTACCATGAAATTGCTTTAAATTGTTCAAATATATCTTCGGAGCTCTGTGAAAAGTTTTTTAAATAGATAAAATTATTGTAAGAACTGAAATCAATGTGATTTATTGATGCAATTTTTTTATAGACAGAGCCAAGTAACAGAAATTAGTAAACAACTTAAAAACACGTATTTAGGAAAGTTGAGCTTTGCCGTGTCATTATGCAGGTGAAATGAGACAATCTGTGTGAAGTCCACCTAGAAGGAAACCTGACATAGGATCAGTGACTATTTGGGTGGCATGGGAGAATCTTTGTTGAAGAGGCTGATGTTTAAACTGTGAAAAATGTATAGGATTCCAACATTTTAATACTATAAATATTAGACACAGTTTTTAGCGCTTGACTATACTCTTCCTGTTTCTACGGCTACATAACAAATTACCCCCAGACATCATGGTGCACCACAGTCTTTTATCATGCTCACAGATTCTGTGAGTCTGGACTGAGCACAGTGGGAACAGCTGGTCTCTGCTCTTTGATGACTGAGGTCTCAACTAGAAGACCCAAAGGCTGGGGGCTGAAATTATCTGAGGGCTCACATGTTCATTCACATGTCCAATGTTGATGCTGGCCGTCATCTGGGACCTCAGTTCCTCTGCACAAGAGCTGTTCCTGTGTCTGTGTGAGCTAGATTGAGCTTCCTTACAATATGGCAGCTGGATTCCAAGCAGGAGTGTCTGGAGAGCCAGGTGGAAGCCATATCCTTCTGATGACCTAGCCTTGAAAGTCGCATAGCATCACTTCCAGCATATTCTACCAGTATAGTCACAAAACCCCCAGACTCAAGGGGGAGGGGTCTTAGCCCCCACCTCTCAGTGGCAGGAGTGTCAATCACACTGTAAGAAGATCATGTTGAATGGGAGATAAATAGTAAGGTAGCCATCATTTTTTTTTATTGAAGTATAGTTGATTTACAATGTTGTGTTAGTTTCAGGTGTACAACAAAGTGATTCAGTTATACATACATATATATATATTCTTTCTCAGATTCTTTTCCCTATAGATTATTACAAAACATTGAGTATAGTTCCCTGTGTTATACAGTAGGTCCTTGTTGTTTATCTATTTTATATATAGTAGTGTGTATAAATTAATCCCAAATTCCTAATTTATCTCTCCCCCCTTTCCTCTTTGGTAACCATAAGTTTGTTTTCTATGTCTGTGGGTCTATTTCTGTTTGTATATAAGTTCATTTGTATCTTTTTTTTAATGCAGACCATTCTTTTTTTTTTAATAAATTTCATTTATTTATTTGTTTGTTTATTTATTTTGGCTGTGTTGGGTCTCTGTTGCTGCGCACGGGCTTTCTCTAGTTGTGGCGAGTGGGGTACTCTTGGTTGTGGTTCTCGGGCTTCTCGTTGCGGTGGCCTCTCTTGTTGTGGAGCACGGGCTCTAGGCGCACAGGCTCAGTAGTTGTGGCGCACGGGCTTAGCTGCTCCGTGGCATGTGGATTCTTCCCAGACCAGGGATCGAACCTGCGTCCCCTGCAATGGCAGGCAGATTCTTAACGACTGCACCACCAGGGAAGTCCTGGAAGATACTCTTCTTAACTCCAATTTACAGAAGAGGAAGTTAAAGCTCAGCAAGGTCAAAATTTTGCCCAAGGTCATGCCTAATAAGTAACAGAAGTGGGATTTGAATTCAGGTCTCAGTGACTCCAAAGCCACCACCGTTACATTTACTGCTTGCCAAATTAGGACAAGGATGCCAACTGCTGGTTTCATTTCTTGAGACACTTACTTGACTAGATCCTCCCGGGATGCTATTGAATCGTGGTGCCCTGGTGAGTCATGGCTTGCTCTGGTGGCGTTCCAGGCAGGGTCCCCCACACAAAGAAAGGCCCCGAGGTGAGAAGCGGGGTGTAAGTAATTCATTGTGGGGGGGGACACAGGACGTGATGTGGGTGATAGGACAAGAAAGGTTGGTTGGGGTCCAATTAGGGAGAGACCTTGAATCCAGGCAAGGGAATTTAGACTTTCCTGGGGCAATGAGGAGATACCAAAGGATCTGAGCAAGTCAGAAAAATTAATCAGGAGCAAAGTGGAAGATGGAGGAGGCGGGATCCGGTGTAGGCGATGATGTAGGGACGGAGTCCGTGCAGCCAAGTGATGGGGCGAGCATGTGGGTGGGGCCTGGGAGAACAGAGGGGCCGTAGTGTGGGAAAGGAAGCACCACGAAAGGCTCCAAGGATCTGAGCCCAGGTGATCTGGGCAGGTGCAGGTGGGGCAGCTATTAGCAGAACTATGAAAGCAAGAAGGGAGGCTTGGCATGGCAAGGAGGTAAGAAATACCCAGCATTTCCTGTGGCAAGTTGGGTGTTGGGTATTGGAGCTCAGGGAGGAGCCAGGGCAGATGTGAGAGCCTTTGCAGAGAGATTGTGGCCAAAACCATCAGGTTAGGCAAAGCCTTCAAGGGGGAATGTGGCCAAGAAGAGATTCAAGCCCAGGGCTTTGGAAAATGAGAGTGTAGGCCGGTGGTCCTTGAACTTCGGCGTGCAGCAGAATCCTCGGGAAGGTGAGTCAAGGACTCAGAGACCCAGGCACGCTGAAGCAGGGCCTCTCCGTGCCCTAGGGGACGAGGGAAGGGTGAGAGCAAATTTCTGGGCTTACCGTGTTCCCAAGGGATTCTGAGACCCACCAAAGTGTAAGAACCACTGGCTTCAGCCCAGCGGTACTTCTCAGCCTTGGCTCGTGTTGGAACACCCTGAGCGGCTCTAGAAGTACTGATGTCTGGACCCCAGCCATCCCAAAAGGTTCTTACCTCTGAGAATATTAAAGGGGGTTCTAAGGGGCAGTCAGGTTGGGGACTCCTGGCTGAAGGAGAGGAAGAAGAGCAGTGGTCTTGGAGGGGTTAAGAAATAAATCAAAGCAGCAGGAGACCCATATGGCTTAGCACATGGCCCCCTTGATCCAGGAGGAAACAGGTGGGCAGCTGGGACTCACAGCCAGTTTTCGGTGGTCTGAACCTTACTGCACGTGGGGATTCTGATGGGCAGCCCACACCCCGTGCCAGGGACATCAGAAGGTTGGGGATGAAACCCCAGCATTAGGTGCTTTTAACTCTTGACATGTTACTCAGTGACACACAGCCAAGTTGGAGGGCAAACGGTACTTCTCACACTTGGATGTGGACGCAGTTGACTGGGAGTCTTGTTAAAAGGCAGGTTCTGATTCAGCAGGTCTAGGGGGCGGGGCGGGCCTGAGGCTCTCCCTTTGTAACAGGCGCCCAGGTGGTGCCCATGTCGCTGGCCCACAGACCACCCTTTGGGTAGCAAGGATGTGCATTCATTTTAAAGAGTCGTGGTCATCAGCACAAACACCCCTGCCCACACTCCACCCATCTCCAAGCCTCTGCTCTTAGAGCCCATCCTGATCCCAGCAGGCAACCAGAACTTTCCCACCTGCATCTCCGCTGCTCCCCTCCAGGCTGACGGAACGTCGGAGCTGGACCAGCGGTCCCCTCTCTACCTGCCAAGGGGGTGGGCATTCTTTCAAAGGGGCAACGTGGTGTTTGTGTGCGACATCCATACAGCCTCGCGCACTTCACCCAAGGGCACGGGAAACTGGTCCCCAGATGTGCCCTTCACCCCACACCTAAGCCCCTGCCGCACTGCAGGGCAGGGAAGGAGGTGCAGCTCTGCCTGTCTCCAGACTCTGAGGTCCGAGTTCAAATCCTGCCTCCGCCCTGTTCCAGCCACGTGCCTTTGGACAAGTCAACGAGCCTGTTTCAGAAATTTCTCCGTTGTAAACTGTTTGAAATAATGACCCGTGTCTCATGGTTGCTGGATGAATCCATTGCTTCATGGACATATGGGTATAAATGGATACAAACCCCAGAAGTACAAAGCAGAGCATGTCGTAGTGACGGATGGGGCGATGGGGCCACGTGAGGTAGCCCAAGCGTGGCGGCCGGGCCCCACGGTCATCCTGTCCGCCCCACAACTCCCTTCCGCTGCCGCCACTCTCAGCCCGGGAGCCGGCCAGTCTTGGCTGCCGACCTCCGGCCCCTGACCCCTCCATGTGCCCTTCCCTCCCACAGACATGGGGAGCTTTGAGGAGAGCGAGAAGCACCAGAGCGTCGCCCACGGAGAAGCGGCCGTCATCCGCGCCCCACGCATCGCCAGCTTCCCACGGCCGCAGGTGACCTGGTTCCGGGACGGCCGCAAGATCCCGCCCAGCAGCCGCATGTGAGCATACTGCCCTTGGTGGGGGGTGGGGGGCCGGCCCCGGGAGAGGAGCTGTGGGGCCACGTAGGGCCCCCAGATGCTGAGGACGGAGGGCCCTCCTGCTCTGGGAGGGAGCCAGATGGGGTCGTCCCCGATGAGGGAAGTCTGGTTTCCAGGGGCCTTTCTGGGAAAGTGCGGGCGGAGTCTTGGAACCATGACAGTTCCGTGGCCTCCCCGGGGAATCCCAGGCGTTGGCTCCACTCTTGGCTGGAGAATAATTCTGCCTCTAAGAGCACTTAAAAAACCCGAACTGGCACAGACAGAGGCTCGGTCACCGTGGTTCCAGGCCCAGGGTTCAGGGCACATGGGAGGGCGCTGGCACCTCCCCGGCAGGGTGTCTCCGCGGTGCCTGTGTGGCTGGGTGTCCACTGGTGTGCACGGCTGTGTGTGTTTTGGCTCCAGGGAGGAGGTGAGGCCAGGAGAGGCGGGAAGAGGAACACACGGTCCTTTCAGCGCTCACAAGGGCCCCTCTGTGCAGCCCGGAAGGGGGCTGTGGCAGCCTGGCTTGTGGGCAGAGTGACAGAAGCAACGCCTCCACAGAGGGCGAGGGGCAAAGCAGGGGACGCAGCGGCCCTCCTGAGCCCCCTGGGAGAGCCAGCCCAGGCTGTCCTCTTTAGGACCCGCACTCTCCCCTACACTCTGCTCCCAGAAGAGAAGAAAGACCACCCTGGTCCTAGTCCGCTCGAGCCGCAGGTCCATTGTGGGTGGAGCCCATTCTGGTCCCTGTAGGAAGCAGAAGCCAAGACGGGCAGTTCTTTCCTCTGGGGAACATGAGGTCCAGTGAGAGAAGCGTGATCTTAATAACGTGATGATATCTTGGCAACAACAGTGGCTGTCGTTTATGGAGTGCCTACTGTGTTCTCAGGCCTGGGCTAAGCACACCCCCCCATCACCCTCTCCTCCGGGATGGACACACACCTCCCAGGGAGAGATGCTCTGTCTCGTTCCCTTTTCCATCCCCAGGTCCACCTCAAGAAATATTTGTTGAATGAATGACCCTCACAACAACCTTACGAGGTGGCTGATTTTACCCCCTTTTTACAGATGGTAAAATGAAGGCCCCCAGAGTTTAACTGCTTTGCCAAATCTCACGCAGCTGGTGCCAGGCTTGCCAACTCCAGAGTCAGGTCCTTAATTCTGCCTTATGTGGAAATTATATGAGAACAGGTACAAAGACATGGGAGCTAAAAAGGGTAAAGTGATTGTACTTTTGGAGAATTGGTCCTGCTGATTCTCAACGTGGCTACCCTCTGAGATGATTTGGGACCATTTAAAATATATTGATTTTCGGATTCTACCCCTCACACATTCTTATTTCATTGAAACTGGGTGTACCGAGGCCTTGAGATTTTTAAAAGCTTCCCCGTGATTCCAGCATGCAGCCGCAATTGAGAGCCACTGTCCTAGAATGTATGTTACCTACAGACACAATAGTGCTACGTAACAAGTGGTCCCAGTGGCCTGACGCAATAAGCATGTATTTGTCATGTGAACTGGCAGATTGGTGAGCTAGGCCTGGCTCTCTCACTTGGCTGGGGCTGGCTGACTAGAATGCCTGGGTGACTCAATTCTGCCCCACATGTCCCAGCCTCTAGCCAGTGGGCCCTAGCATCTCCTCCTGGCAGTCGCAGAAGAAGCAAAACACAAGCTTCTGCCAACATCCCATTGGTCAAAGCAAGTCACGTGGTAGAACTCAGATCAAGAAGCCAGGAAATTAATTCTGCTCTTGAGTGAGAGGACCACAGAGTCACCTGGCTAAGGTGCTGCTACAGAGCAGGTGATGATTGGGTATACACACACGCACACCTTCCTGGTCACGCCTGCCCCCTCCCCACCTCCTCCAGTCCTCCTACCGAACGCACGAGAGAACACTGTGGGGATTTCATCTCAGCAATTACAGCAGATTAATATTCATAACCCAGAGGAAAGGTCCCTGGAAGCAAATTCTCTGGTGTGTGTTTGCTGGAGATACGCATCTGATGAGCGCTGGCAGTCAGTGGGGTGTACAGGGTGCTGAAAGCACGTGCTATCTACAGAGGACCACTCTCCCTCCCAGGGCACAAGTGGAGATGAGTAACCCCTGGCCTGCTCCTTGATACTCATGGTTGAAAAGGAGACAAGATTCCCATCAAAGACACATGCTGGGGGCTTTGGGCAGCTTCTAGCGTGATTTATTTTATTCTTAATTAAATGATCAGTTGGGCTCCCGTGGAGCTGAGAAAAAAGGGCACACTTCATAGGAGTGGGAGATGGAAGGTGGGAGGGAGCTGGGCCCATCAAAGCAGCGGGAAAGACCTAGGAAATTGAAACCAGAGGAGTGCGGCTGAAAAATATCACCCAGCCCCTGCCTGAGAGTGGAGCCCTGATGTCCACGCCCTGCAAGAATTCCAGCAGCTTCCTTCAGTGTGGGTGCCTCTGGGGGCAGCAGGCCGGAAGCCCTCCTGACAGCCACAAATAGCTTTGTGCACTTTGGAGGTGAGGGGCAGGGTCGTTCTAGAACCATCTATCAAGGGGAAGGTCATCCTGCAGAAGGCGGCTAGCCCAGGGACCTTCCTTAGCCTCCTGCTGAGGACAGAGGGACAGCAGGTCAAAAGGCCACTGGCCCTTCCCCGGCTCTCTGCCTCCTGTTCACTCCGCACTGGGAACTCGAACCCAGGCCCCGGGGTCCCGGCCACAGTGCTTTCCTCTAGTTCCAGTCAAGGCCATGCTAGCTGCATCACAGACAGACCCCCAAATCCCAGGGACTTAGCGCCAGAGAAGTTTATTTCTTGCCAACTGAAAGTCCCACCGAGGGCAAGGGATGGGAGGGGCGCCCTCCTCCACAGCCAAGCTGGTGGGAGCTCCACCCTCATCCACACTGGGCTCCCAGTGGCCCCGCTGGTCCAAGCCCAGAAGCGGCGCACATCCTCCGTATCCCACTAGCTCAGACAACTGCCCACCTGGGTGCAAGGGGGGCTGGGAAGGGTGACCCCTGGCTTCCCAAGATCTTCAGTTCTCTGCAGGAGGGGAGCCAGAAACAGAGGCAGATGGTGATCATCTCTGCCACCTGGGTATGCCGTCCCCCCCGACCCAGGACAGGGTACCAACCACCGCACAATCCACACATTCCATTTTGAACCCAGTAAATCGTTGTGCGGGCTGCCTGATGCGTGGGGGACACTTAACAGCATCCCTGACCGCTACCCACTGGTTACTAGTACAGCCCCACAGCTGGGATAACCAACACTTGTCCAGGCATTGCCAAATGTCCCCTGGAAGGTGAAGCCACCCCTGATTGAGAACCACTGACCTAGAAGGGTCCATCATACTATAGACAAAATATAGGCAAAGGAGAGAAAGGGGGAGGGGAGAGTCTGTGTGGTCAAGGAGAGAAGGAATTGGAGGTGGGGGGCCCTTCTCTGGAGGCCAAAAGAGGGGTTCAGGACAGGCGGGTGTACTGGGGAGGGGGACCAGGCCATGCCCAGGGTGCCCCCCTGCCAAAGATTTCATCTAGCTGGCTTCTACGTCACCAGGGCAGCGGCTGGGGAAGCTGGAACCCAGGGGGTCCACGTGCACTGCTGCCTGTCATGAGCCCTGACCTTGGACTGTGTGCCTGGAGAGGGCTAAGCGACAGGGAGGGGACAGCTTCAGGCCACCTGGGGGCTAACAGAAGCAGCCACAGGAGTCAGAATCAGCTTCAGCCTCAGGGCTGGAAGGGGTCTTCACCCGCATCTGCCTCCACCCCTTACACAGATAAGGAGACTGAGGCCCAGCAAGAAGGAGGCTGTGAGCTCCTTAGAGGCAGGGGCCAGAGCTCCACCCCAGAGCTGCCCCCCTGCCCTGGCCACAGCCCAGCCTCCCTTTGCCCAGCCCTCACCCACCCCCACAAGCTCCACTGAAGGACCAGGGCCCCTGCAGGAGAGTCCCACGTGAGGAGGTGGTCACCATCCCTGTCCCATTGTGTCGATTTTAAAATATTTTAGCTGGCTCTGTCCTCACTCCCATCACCTCATTAGCTGGAGGTTAAAAGAGCTCTCCGGGGGAAAAACAAAAACAAAAAAAAAGGACATCATTAGGGTTCCCAGGAATTGGGGCAGGAGGGCTTTGTCTTCCTGCTTCCTGGAGCTCGGCAGGCAGCGTGAGACTCAGCACGCGAACCCCCAAAACCAGGAGAAGGAGGGACCTCAGCACAGCCAGGCTGGAGAGGCATTCGTGGGGATGTTTATTTGAGAGCCCATTTAAAACTCTGTTACATTCACCTAATGGGAAAATTTGAAAAGAATTCAACTGGATTTGTCCTTGTTAAACGAACATTAAGGATGTTTAACAGCTGTCTCGGGCACATCACGTTAAAATCCAGAGAGAGACTTGACAAACTAATGGTTTTGTTTGTCATCAGGAGGATGGGTGAGAAGAGGTGCCTGGCAGAGCCAGGGTGGGCAGTGCTTCTGCACCCACGTCCAATGGGGTCCCCAAATTCCTGCCTGCAAAAGCCCTGCACCTAGCCCGCAGACATGGGAGCTGAGGGGCTGCAGAATGGGATCCCAGCAGTGGAAACCAGGTTGGGAGCAAACAGCCCATGTCTACACCCCACTACCCGGCCCGTCTCCTTTTTCCCTCTCAACCAGCCCCGATGGCCCCTCTTTTATTGACCAGATTTGGGGAGAAGGAAACGGATACCCTAAGAGGGGGATGGGGGGAGATGTGAACCCCAGAAGGCTGTGTTACAGGCAGGCTGTAGCCTTTGAATCAACCTAAACAGATTCAGGATTAGGTTAAGGCAGTGATTCTGGAATGATCATGTTCATTTCTAAATTCATTCTCATCTCTCATCATTCATTCATTCATTCACTGATTCCGGTGAATGAATTTCTTTAGTTCTAGACACTCCTGGTGCAGAGGTAACCCCACACAGCCATCCGTGCTGTGACACAGGAAAGGGTAGAATTCCAGGGGAGCTCTGGCCCCTAACCAGGCCTGGGGGCGGGGAGTGGCAGAGAAGTGTCACCTGGACAGTCTCAGACCCCTGGGCATGTTCTGTATTGGGGTCGGATCCCCAGCGCTGGTGGAGTCTTGGGATTCTCTGCAAACTAAACATGGCTGGAGTTCAGGCAGTAAGTGGTCCCAGGGGGTGGGCTGGAGGAGGGGGTCTTGGGGTGCCTGGCTTCGTGTCCCCAGATGCTCAGGCTCAACAGGCCCACCAGAGGCGTCCTTTTCCTCTTCCCAGAGCCATCACCCTGGAGAACACCCTTGTCATCCTGTCAACAGTGGCCCCCGACACAGGCCGCTACTACGCGCAAGCTGTTAATGACAAGAATGGGGATAACAAGACCAGCCAGCCCATCACTCTCGCCGTGGAGAGTAAGTAAGCCACAGGGCCTGGGACCGATGGCGGAGCACGTTGTTAAATCTTGGGAATGGGGCTCCGGGGGGTCATTGGGAAGACGGAATGGTGGTGGAGGAGGGAGGCTGGGAAAGGGCAGGGGAGGCGCCATCCCAAGGAGGAGGAGGCCCAGCTGGGGGTGGGAGTGGGAGGTGGAGGCTGGAAGGGAGCTGAATTCTGGACCCCACGCCCATGACGAGTCTGAGATCCTATCAGGAGGGGGGGACACTTAGCCTGGCTGTTAGCTGGGCCCCTGGGGGCCCAGGGAGGGCGTGGAATATAGGAGAAAGTGTGTGCACTAGAGGTTTCCCACCACCCCTGGGGCTCAGGTGCTGGTGGGCTGAGCCCGCCAGGAGATGGGAAGCTCATTTTTAAAGAAATATACTGACTGCCTCTACTCAGCTGGCATGTCAAAAGCGCCACTTTTACTTGGAGCCAAGCCATCCTCACCGATGGGAACACATGCTCTCTGCCCAGGCTCCTGCCTAAAAGTGCCCCTGTGTCCATCCCCAGAGACCACCCTGCACCCTGGAAGAGAGAGGCAAGGCTCTCCCCAGTGGCAGAGCACAGAGGAGAGCAAATGGAAAGGGTGACTCCTTGGGTGTCTTTGGCTAAGAAGTATTTGTCCAGCCAAGGCTGAAGGCAGGTTTCCGACCAGTGATGGAGATGCTGGGGGTGTCCCCCCCGGCCTGGTTCTCCCCGGCCCGCTCCCTCCATGCTCCATCCCTGGGATGGAGAGGTGGGTGGGGGGGTCACAGAGTACGAGGGACAAGGCCAGAGCTTCCAGAGCTTCCCGCAGTGGCCAAGCAGCCACACAGGCTGGGGGAACCAGATGCTCACGTCCTTCCACATCTGTACAACTGCTGCTCCAAAAGCCAGCCTCATTTGTCATCCACGGTCCTGCTGGGACGCACCCGCCAGCTCAGAACCTTCCCGTGTCCTTCCTCTGATCCCAGCCTCTGTCTTCAAGGGCCCAGAAAGCCCAGAACATTTCCCAATCCCGACCTGCCCACTCCTGGGCCTTCTGAGCACCAGCAGAGCCCCTTCCCACGCGTGCAGTGACCTCCTTCCCCCAGACCGCATTCCTGCCTGCCTAGAAAGAAACCTGGGTGCAAGGAGCAGAGTTCCAGTCTGGATACTGACCTATCAGGGTCACGGGTGTAACCTCTGACATTGACCTGGGCCAGGGTCTCAGTCTCGTCCCGGCACCCTGGGGCCTAGCCCATGACCCGGGGCTGCTGTTTCTATAGGAAAAGGAAGGTAGCCATCAGGGGGATGTTTGTCCCCACGTATTTTCCAGCGCTTAGAACACCTAGAGTCTCATGGAATTGAATCATTTGGTGGGAGGGGTGCTTACGGTCCGAGTCAAGGCCAGGCATCTTCCTGGGTGACTCAGCTGACCCTGAGACCGAGGTTGGAGGCTCCCTCCCGCTCTGTGCTCCTCCCCCCAGCACCCTGCTCTTGGCGGGAATTGCACCAGCTGTTCTCCTGGCCAACTGGGCGGGCTCTTCACTCTCTGCTGCCTCCCCCAGCCCTCCGGCTGGCCCTGGCCCAAGAGAGGCAGGCAGGGTCCCTTGGGACCCCCATGTGTGCCCAAGCCTCCCCCACCCCGTCGCCCCTCGCCTCCTGCTCTCACGGTGATTGGTACTGGATTGAGAGCGAAGTCAGCTGATTAGCAGCTAATTTCTCCTCCCACGAGTGACTGCACTTCAAATCCCGGTGCCTGTCACTGACACAAATCCCCCAGCTGCCTGCCTGCCTGCCTGCCGGCCAGTTTCCTAGGAGCAATTGCCACTTCGCCCACCACCGGCTGCATCTCCCCTCATCTGTCTCGCCCCAGCCTCACCTCTCCCTCTGCTCTCCCCCCTCCCCCCTTCCTCCCTCCTCTGCTCAGGGCAGCTCAGCCTCTTAGCAGCCCTCAGGGGACATCCATGCTCTTCAGAAATGGAGAAGGAGAGAGCAAAGGCCAGTGACCCCCCCCACCGCCGAGTTGCCCTCTGCCCAGGTGTCACCCAGGTGACCTCACACGGACTGTCACAGCTCTTGAAAACTTCATACCTGGCTGGTGGTCCCCCTGGGTGGCAATCAGAGCTGCACTGTCCAATAGAATTATAATATGAGCCACATATGTAATTTAAAACTTGCCACTGGCCTCACTTTTTCAGAAGGAAAAAGAAACAGGTGAAATTAATCTTATTATATTTTATTTACCCAACATATCCAAAATATTAGCTGTTGAACATACAATCAATAGAGAAAATATTAATGAGATACTTTACACTGGGTTTCTTTTTCCTACTAAGTCTTCCAAATCCGTGTGTATTTTGCACTTAAAGCACATCTCAATTTGGATGCTGGATTTTCATCTGAAATACGTGATCTGTATTTAGATTTCATAAAATTTACAGCTGGAAAGGTGGGATCATATGCACAAGTTTTTCCACACGTACTTAAAAGTGTTCTAACAACTGATTTGGGGATCCGCTTTTAATTAAATGTAAATTAGGTAAAATTAAATCCCATTGCATCAAAGGGGCACCAGTCACGTTTCAAGAGCTCGTAGCCACCTGTGGTTCTCGCCCCACCCCTGCCCATGTCGGACAGGGTAGGTCTGCCCTGGGCCCATGAGTGCCTGGAAGCCTGCCCAGCAGAGGGGAGCAGCTCGCCTCCCTGCTCCCCACCCACTTGACCCGCGGCCCAGTCACGTGGTCCCCGAGCCACAGTTTCCTCGCCTGTGGCAAAGCGTAGTTGGGAGGATTCGATGAGACGACTCGGGGAGAATGGATCAGAGTGGATGTCCCCCGTCGCGCCTGTTATCAAAATCGTCCTGGGGCAGCGAGACCCAACTTTGCCCCCACGTGGGGAGCCCCTAAGCTTCCTCGTGCCCCAGGGCCCCGTCCACATCACGAGCTCATGTGGAAGATGCCCGTCCTTGCTCTGGTTTGCATGTGGTTTTCTTGCTTGATCTTTAGGGCCCCATTCACCCCGCCGTCCAGAGCAGTGCCTGAGCATGGCCAGGCTGTCCCCCTCCCCCTGGCTGGCCCTCCAGAGACCCTGAGTCAGTACAGGCCTCCCTGCAGAGAGCGCCTGATAGAAAGGTGCGTCCTGCCGAGGGTGGGTCCACCCGAGCGGTCCCCCTCTGCCTCCACATCACACCAACAGCCCCCCTTTCCGTCGCCCCACGTGCTGGGCACCGTCCCGCACTCTGCTGCTGCATCGTTACAGCAGCCCCTGGAGGCAGTCTGTTATTCCCCTCCACGAGTTACAGATGAGAAAGCGGGGGAAACAGGCCTAAGAGGTGCCCCCCTCCCTGGCACCCCGTAACCTGAGCTTCCTCAACCCTGCGTGTCTCCCCCAGTTCTCCCGTCTCCTGCTTCCTTCTCCCCTGACGTGAACAAGCCGATGCCTGGTTCTCTGCCCTTTGTCCCACCCACTACTCCCCCACCCCTGGTCCCCGGGGTCCCCCTTGCCCCACCCTCCTGTTCTCTCCGGGCGTGTCACCCCCCGGGGCTCCTGCCTCGTGTTGCTGAATGTCCCCCCTTGAGCACCTTCATTCCGACATCCCACCGCCATCTCCAACCCAGGGTGACAAAATCCCAACCCATCTCCGTTCTTTGAAAACCTGTTCCTCTTGGGCTTAACTCTTCTCTGTAAAGGGGGCCCCATGTCCAGGCATCTTGTCCTCTTGTCTGTCGACCCCTCCGTGTAATGTGCCCACCTAGGGCCGACTTCCAGCCCATAGCCCAGCTTGTAAATTCTCAGTAATCTGGCCCTGACCCAACTTCTCCCAGTCAGATCTACTCCCCCTAGCAGGGATGGAAAATGGGATTCACCTCATCAGCCAGCTCTGATCCATTGTTGGTGCTATGTTAAGAAGGGTTCTGAGGACACATCTGGGCTCAGCCAGGAAAAGCACTGACCAATCAGGAGAGTGGGCTGGGGACGGGGGCAGCATGTGGGCCGGGATCCATCACGTCTGCTCTGGGGCTCTCCCCCCTCATCCATCCCAGCGCTCTGAGGCCACCCCAGCATCGCGCCCACATTTACCTCCGGCGCCCCCCATTCACCTCACCTTCACTCACACAGCGCTCCTGTTCTGGAATGTTCTTCTTCCTTCTGGCTTCTCTGAGTTCCACTCAAGTTCCCCCATCTCCTGTGAGTCCCCAGGGAGCACTTGAGGCTTTGCCTGATCTCCTGTAGCCCTTAACACGTGTGTCCTCCTTCCCTCGGTCAAGAGGCCCCTGAGAGTCCGTGACTTCACCTCCTGGTAGCCTCTGGCTCCATCACTTGGTCCAGGCTGGGTTGGGGGTGGAGGGAAGAAGCAAGGAAACATCCCCCCACCCAAGCACAGGCAGACAAATCCCCAGAGGAGGGACTGTCATCTATTGAGCACCTACTATGTGCCAGGGACTCTGCACTTACCCCAGAGCAGCTTAGCCGTGCCCCCCCACCCCAGGACCCTCCTTCCAACACCCGTCATGTGCATCTTTAATCTCTTAGACGTCCAAGCGCGGATCTGACTTCTTCCCAGACTGCACGCCATGAGGACAGACCCCCGTACCCATCTCACTTGGTGGGGAATCCCTGGTGCCTGGTACACAGTCTGGCACACCCAGAGCCCTTACCCAGAAAAGATTTGTTGAGTCGGGAGCTGATCCCACACAACCCTGAGAGACGGTGATTTCTACCCCCTTTCTGCAGCTGAGAAAAACTGAGACTCGGGGGATGAGGTGACCAGCCGGAGTCATGCCCAGGATGCCTGGGGCAGAGCAAGATTTTGAGCCAGGTCTTCCTGACCGCCAGGCCCTCCTTCACTGCATCCGGGGTCCCTTCCCTCGTACCCTGCAAGCAACCACCTGGACCTGGGCAGGACGGGGTCCCTGGGTGGGTGTCAGTCTCCCCTTTAACCTCCTAAAGCCAACAAGGCAACCCTGAGGTCGGGGGGCCAGCCCTCATATTTTTAAACTCCGAGGGCTCTGTTTACCCATTGACGCCGTGGGGCTCTAACTGTCTGTCTTCTCCTCGTGCGCCAGTAACCTGGGCCTCCGTACCTGCGCACCCCGCCATGTAGTAAACCATGTGGAGCACACTTTTATGGATTCAGCTATATCAGCAGCTTTCAATCCAATCGCTCTTTATGGCACCTACATGAGGCTTTTATATTGTTGCCATTATTTTGGTTTATATGCTTCCTTTCTTCCCCCCTTCATTTTAGTTTATTTTTTACATTTTATTCCCATTCTACCTGAGCCTTTCCCAGCAAGGCCTGGAGGCCCGGCAGGAAAACCCTTCCTGGGGCTAACTGGGGTGGACTGACTTTCCCATAAAGTATGTCCTATTGCTGTTACCTGGGGGCCGTGCGTTTCATTATGGCCTGCCACCTCCAGAACCTCCCGGCTAGGGGCCACCTGGATGGATTTGTTGTGAGGGAAAGTCCTTGGTGGCTGTATTTCTGGGAGCCATAGGGCAGGTGTACAGAGAGTACTGGAGTTTCTGCCAGTATTGGGCCTATGCTGACCCACAAAGTTAAGAACCTGGCCACTTCTTAAAGAACTCAAAAAATATAAAAAAGGAAATGCTCCTGCCTCTGTTAGGAGAGTTTGGGGTGTTGTTTTGCTTTAATAAAGCCCAGTCATGATAAGTTCTCTTTCATTTTAATCGTAGACCCTGGAAGTTATACAACAATAGCTCCAGTCCCATGCATTCATTCACCTAACAGATGTATTTGAGCACCGACTGTGTGCTGTGTGGCATGGTTCTGGAAGTGGGGCCGAACAGGACTGTCTTGACTCAGGCTGCCATAACAGAATACCACAGACGGTGGGGCTCAAACACAGACATTTACTTGTCATAGTTCTGGAAGTCCAAGAGGAAGGTACCAACAGGGTTGGTTTTGGCTGAAGGCTCTCTTCCCTGGCTTGCAGACGGCTGCCTTCTTACTGTGTCCTCACATGGCAGAGAGAGAGCTCTGGGGCCTCTTCCTTATCTTATCAAGGCACTAACCCTGTTGGATTAGGGCCCCACCATTATGACCTTATTTAACCCAATTACCTCTTAAAGACCCCACCCCAAACACAGGGGAGTTAGGGCTTCAACATATGAATGGGGGTGGGGTGGGGACAATTCAGTCCAAAGCAAAAGCAAATGAGGTTCCTGCCTCACAGAATGTATTAATTTCCTAAGGGCCACAAACTGGGTGACCTATCTCAACAGAAATTTACTCTCGCACAGAAGTCTGAAATCAAGGTGTCGGCTTGCCCACGCTCTCTCTGACAGGTGTAAGGGAGGATCCTTTCCTGCCTCTCCAAGCCTTTGGTGGTTGCGGGCAATCCTTGATGTTACTTGGCTTATAATTCATTACTGCAATCTCTGCCTCTGTCTTCACCTGGCCTTCTCCCCAGTGGGTCTGTGTCTAAATTTCCCTCTTCTTATACGGACACATCATATTGGACTTGGGGCCCACCCTGATGCAGTAAGACTGCATCTTAACTTGATTGCACTTGCAAAGACCCTATTTTCAAATAAGGTGACATTCACAGCTGCCATGGACTTGAATTTGGGGGACAGTATTCAGCCAACTACAGGGAGTTTGCATTCTGGTAGAAGAGGTGGCAAATGAAGCAGTAAGCCAAGAAGATAAATGCAGGTGGAGGGAAGGATTTTGAAGGCAAAAAACCAGGACAGGGGGATGGGGACGAGGGAGTGGCTGCATTACAGGAGGAGCGGGAGAGGCCTTGAGGTCTCCAGTGCACTCTCCCTGGACACTGTGTGGAGACCCATCAGCAGAGGAGGTGGAAGGGACCCCGGGGTCAGTGTCTGGAGGTTCGGCTCTGGGGCTGCTGGGGCGTCTGCCCCATGGCCACCTGCGCTCCCTCCATGAGGACAAAGGTCTCCCGTGGCATCCCTCTAATGTGGGAGTGGGATTTCCGGCCTCTGTTCCCAGCTGACACCTGTCCTCTCTCCAGATGTAGGGGGCCCCGCAGACCCCATTGCTCCAACCATCATCATTCCTCCCAAGAACACCAGCGTGGTGGCCGGGACCTCGGAGGTGACCATGGAGTGCGTGGCCAATGCCAGGTGGGCAGTGTCCCTCCCCCACTTTAACTCCAGCGAGCGCTCCTGACCTGTGGGCTCAGAGGAGACCAGTCGGAATTCAGACAGGCCCAGAAGTGTCACGTGAGGACCCATGAAAGAAGATGGGGTATTTAGCCTAGAGGAGGGGTGATGGGTGGGCTGTCAGAGAGCTGTCGGTTGCAAGCAGGGCCCGCCCGAGAGAAGAGCCCACGCCTCGAGGTGTGGCAGCAGTTACGGGACAGCAGATCCCAGCCCAGGATATTTGGGGCTGGTGGGGGATCCACTCATACTTCCAACGTTCAGAGCAGCCTGGAGAGGGGTGGCTCACCTCTGCCAGCAGTGCCCTCCTCGCGTGCAGGCATGGGTGAGAGGGAAGCTGTGCTAGGAGACAGGTCACGTGATGGACTTTGCAGGAGGGCAGACCTGGGGTCAGGTGTAAATGCGGCCCCTTCTCAGCCACGTACGACCCTCACTTCTCTCCCTTGGTCGTGTGTGGGCACTGTGCTACGTGCCCTCCCACAAAACCTCCTTTCTTCCAACAGCTACCCACGTAGGTGTCACTACCCTGAAGCCCAGAGAGGGCAAGGAACCTACCCAAGGTCACCCAGCTGACCGATAGCAGAGTTGCAATGCAACAAGCCACCACCCCTTGGGCCCATGCTCACTGCCAGGCTCTGGGCCTCAGTGTCCTCAGCTATAAAATGGGGAATGATGCAGCACCTACCTCGGCAGTGAGGCATGCAGGTAGAGTGCTGGAGCCAGCCCGACCTGACACCTCCTAAGTGCTCCAGAAAGATGATCCGATGTGATGGAGTGGGCAGTTAGACCAGTGACCCCAAGGTCACCCTCAGCTGAAGGTTCCCAGACAGTGTGTCTCTGTAGCAGTGCTTCTAAAAGTACGCTTCTCAGGGACTTCCCTGGTGGTCCAGTGGTAAAGAATCTGCCTTCCAGCGCAGGGGACACAGGTTTGATCCCTGGTCGGGGAACTAAGATCCCACATGCCATGGGGCAACTAAGCCCGTGCACAACTGCTGAGCACGTGCGCCACAACTAGAGAGAGAAAACCCGCATACCACAACTAGAGAGAAGCCAGCACGCCACAACGAAAGAGCCTACATGCCGCAACTAAGACCCAACGCAGCCAAAAAAATTTTTTTAATACATAAAAGTACACTTCTCAGAACCCAAGTTTCTCACAAGTAGGGGAAAGGCTGCCAGGATGCAACAGAACACGTTAAGGGAGCAGAGAAGAGCCTGCATAACACCATTCAGGCCAGGCTGCCCAAACTCACTCGACCACGAAACCCCTTTTTCATGGGACCCCTCTGAGCCCCCGGGGAACTAGCACGGACCCCACTTTGGCAGATCCGCCCTTGGGGATCCATCAGGTGCTAAACAGGGGAGCCGAGCAAACCCCAGCTCAGGGGTCCTCGGGGAGCCAGGGTCCGTGATGGAGGAAAGGGGGCCCAGCTCACACCCTCAGCCCTCTCTCAAAGTTGGGGGTGCGTATGTCCACCTGCCTGCCTTTGTTTCCCCATCTCCAAACTTTGGGTTCTTCTCTCCCATTTCAACTTGTCACTTTCCCTCACCTTTCACACTTTCCTATCCACTGACTTCTATGGGATGGGGCACGGCACACGGAGCAGAGCAAAAGAAAGAGAGATGCGTGCAAAGGACGCTTTTCTGCTCTCGAGAGCCCCCGAGCATGAGTTACCACCGGGCCAGGGTCCTGTGTGAATCCATCCACCCTCGCCACAACCCCTAGGTGGGCGCAGTTGCCCCCATTTCACAGACGAGGAAACTGAGGCCCAGAGCACTGAAGGAACCGCACCAAACAACGGCTTGCGCCTAGAAAGTGTCAGGGGCGTGGGCAAACCCAGGCAGCCTGGCCCCGGACCTGCATTCCTTACCATGCCCTGCCCTGCCTCTCGGGCCTCTGAAGTCTCTGTGGCTGATGGCCTGCCTCCCTCGCTCCCCCACCCCCACCCCACCCAGGCCCCTGATCAAGCTGCACATCATTTGGAAGAAGGATGGGGTGCTGCTGTCCAGCGGCATCAGCGACTACAACCGCCGGCTCACCATCCCCAACCCCACGGGCAACGACGCCGGTTACTACGAGTGTGAGGCCATCCTTCGCAGCAGCGGTGCCCCCTCTGTTGTCCGTGGCGCCTACCTGTCTGTGCTGGGTGAGACGGGGTGGGGCTGCTGGGGTCCCCCAAGCATGGCTGGGGCCTACTTAAGGGTGACCCGAACGGTGGCCATACCAACAGGAGCACAGCTCTGACACCCTCCCCTGGTCCCCGCTCCTGCAGAACCGCCTCAGTTTGTCAAGGAGCCAGAGAGACACATCACAGCAGAGATGGAGAAAGTGGTGGACGTCCCCTGTCGGGCCAAAGGTAACGCGGTGGTGTGGATGGAGGGGGACAGCAGGGACCCCCGGACCTTCAGCCGCTCCTGTCCCTGACACGGACTTTTCTAAATTCTGCCTCCTTCTCATCACTGAACAGAGAGTCAGTCTGGCTGTAGGTAGACACCCCAGGAAACAAACAGGCCAAATTACCATAATCTCAGGGCTGGAAATCAACCCCGTGTTACCATAACTTGAAGGTTACAAATGAATCCAAATTACCGTAATTTCAGGATAGGTGACAGACCCAAATTGCCCATAATTTGAGAGTTGTAGACAATGCCAAATTATCGTAATGTCAGAACTGCTAGAACTTGAGTGCATCTCTGCCTGGTGTCTGGGCCATTTTGCTTCATCTCCTCCCACCATTTTTACTTAACCCCGCCTTGTCAGAGTTCTTGCAGACTTTCTACTTTTCCCATTCCCCACCCGCCCTCCTTCAGGTTCCACTGAGCTAAAAGGCACCCTGAAACCAGGGTGAAATCTGGGATTATGAGATGATAGGGGAGAAGCGTGCATGACGGGACAGGGTCTGACATTGAACAGAGAGGAGAATGTAGCCCAGGCAGGAGGGAGGGTCCAGTGGAGGGGGAGGGGGGATACTGACCCCCGTTCTGAGACCACACCAGGGGAAGACAGAGATCCATTCATGTATTGAACAAGCGTTTTTGGAGGGCTTATCATGTGCTGATACTGTTCTCGGGGCTGGAGAGACACAGAATGAACCAAACAGCCAAATCCCCGCTCTTACAGAACTTACGTTCTCATGAGGAAGGCAGACAAACCAATAAGCAAATAAAGATAGCGTGTTTCACTTCATCTGAAATGCCATGGGTTGTAAGATGCCCCACTATTTTATGTGCCTCTAAGAAAGAAAAGGGACTGCCAATTAAATGATGACTTGCTGTCGATTGTAAGACACGTCCTGATTTGAGACGTTACAATGTGAAAGAAGGCACTGCTTGGAGTGGATGAAATATTAGAGGACATCAGGGTTGAAAAGTGCTGGGAAGGAAAAACAAGCAGGCTGAGGGGGCTCGGAGCCACGGGGTGGTCTTTCGAACGGGGTTTGGGGACCTTTTCTGTAGCAGTCACATTTGAGCAGAGACGCAGTGGGAGAGGTGAGAGGGCCAGGGGATACCTATGGGAAGAGCATGCCAGGCTGGGGACACAGCTTGGGGAAGGCTGAGGGGTAAGGGGAGCCCCCATTCACCTCCCTGTGCGACCCGGTAGGAGGCGGCTTCCGAAGGAACACTGATCCCATCTGCATGCTCCTTGACACAGGGCTCTCTGGTCACCTGGGTTTGTGAAAGCCCAGTTGGAGGTTCCCAGAGCACACAAAAGACGCTGCTAAACATTGCAGAAAAAATATAGCTTGTCCAGTCCAGCATTTCCAAGCTAAACTAACCCCAGGATCTTTTAAATTTTCTTGGAACGCCTACTCTATGAGAATTTGAGAATTGTCCCTCTGAGAACATCTTTCCCCGCTCCCAAGACCAACAGTGGCACCTCTGAGAAGGTTCTAGAAAACAAGACACCCCAGGGACACCCCCCCCCCGAGGTCTTGCTGCCTCAGCCTCAACCTGAGCATCCCTCAGAGGCGGCTGACGGTGGGCGCTCACCTCCCACAGGTGTGCCGCCACCCTCCATCACCTGGTACAAGGACTCGGCCGTGGTGGAGGTGGGGAGGCTGAGCCGCTTCCGGCAGCGGGACGACGGGGGCCTGCAGGTCAGCGGGCTAGTGCCCGACGACACCGGCATGTTCCAGTGCTTCGCCCGCAACGCGGCCGGCGAGGTGCAGACCTCCACCTACCTGGCCGTCACCAGTGAGTTGGCCTTTCCTGTCCTGCCCGAGTCCCTCCCGCCCAGGACACAGCTTTCCTCCAAGCCAGGGGCCTCTTGAGAACAGGATGCTGTGCAGTGCAGAGACAGGATCCCAGAAGGCTGTCCCCCAGGGCCGGGTGGCTCTGGCCGGTGACACCTGCTGCTTCTGCAGCCAGCACCGTTTTTTTCTTTTACAAACCAGAGCCTCGATTTCACATTTGATGAAGGATGAATCCCATTTACCTTGTCATGGAGGGTGTCAGCTGCCCTTGGGGGGGTCCTCAGTTTCCCCTAAATGGAGACTTGAGAATCAAGGCGGGGGGGGGACTAGTGTCACCTGGGTCCTTCCATGGGGCAGGTGGTAAGGGGAGCCCCTCGTGGGTCTTCCGGGCTTCTTCCCGATGCTGGGGCCCTGTCAGGACGCCTGCATCCTTCCCTGCAGAGGGACCCACTCCAGCCAGCGGGAGTGGCAGGGCAGAACAAGGACCTGGGGTGTGGCTAAGAGGCCCCACTGTCTCCCTTCGCAGGCATCGCCCCCAACATCACCAGGGGCCCCCTGGACAGCACGGTGATTGACGGCATGTCAGTGGTGCTGGCTTGTGAGACTTCGGGGGCGCCCCGGCCGGCCATCACTTGGCAGAAAGGTAGCTGAGACTGATCTGCTTTGGAGGGTGTGGCCATGTGACAAAGTCTAGGGCAGTCCTCAGGGCTCAGTTCTGGAGCCAGCCAGGTGGGGTTTCCCATGTACAGTTGGGAAGGTTGTGCACTGTACAACCCAAGAGGGTTTCTTTCACGCCACAGTAGGTACCACGTGCCGCCCTGCCGGGCTCAAGGCTCAGCTCTATCTCTTGTGAGGCCTGTGACCTTGGAGCCTCAGGGTTCCCATCTGTAAAATGGGGACAGTAGGACACATACCTGGGAGTGGCATGAAAACTAGACGAGAGGCTGCTCATGAAGGGCCTGCTCTGTGCCTGGGAAGTAGGGAAGCCCAAACAATGATGGCTGATGTAACATCGCGGTGGAGGTTGTTAGTACAGGTAGGAGGCCATCCCCCCTCTGCAGGCAGTTTGCAGGGCTCCAGACACCTGAGCCACCAAAGCCCAAGCTGTCTACCTAGGTCCACCCACCCCGCGTGACTCCTCCACACTCTGCATTGTACACTCACCTTCACAACCCTCCCTGGGGACACACACACGTACACACACACACACACACACACACACACACACACACAGAGTCACTCACTCACACCCCACCAAGCCTCTGCTCAGATGAACCTTCTCCACAGGACTCACCCAGGCCCTCCCCCGACCCCTCGCTGCTTTATTTTCCCACCTTCTAATACGCAAGATCATCTGCGCATTGGTTTTGCTTATTGCCTGGCCCCCCACGAGGTCAGGGCTTCCAGTTTTGTCCCCTGCTGTCTCCCCAGGGCCTAGAACAGAGTCTGACACACAGTAGATACTCCATCACTGTTGGTGGGGGGAGTGTGGGCACGCTCAGGCCCAGAAATCAACACACCCACCTAACACGCTCACTTGTTCAGTATGCCCGCACGTGTGTGCAGAGGGACCCGCTCACCCCCAGACCTGCCCATGGACAGTGCCCTCTGTACAGACAGGTGGGATTTTCTTTAAAATAGGTACAGTCACGAAAACCTGCACTCTCAGACTCACTCACACACGGCGTGTCCTCTCTCTCCCTCCCTCCCTCCCTCTCCCTCTTTCCAGGCCTCCCTAGGTCCCACTGCAGAGGGAGGTCGGTCCTGACCAGGGCTGCCCCCGCCCTATGTGTCCCTCTCCGCCCCCACCCCTTGCTGCTCCCACCCATGACTTTCCTCCGCTCCCCTGCAGGTGACTCTCCAGAAGCATCCTTCCACAGGATGCCTGTCACCACTTTGTCAGAGCTCTCTGTCCCCTCCCCCCCAGCCCAGGTGCCAGCTGCCTCCGAGGGCTGTGCCCGGCAGCGTCAAGAGACAGTGCTGGCTTCCTCTGGTGAAGGGCAGGCAGCGTGGTGGGTGGAGAGACATCAGGAGACCCGGGCTCGGGGCCACCCACTCTGTGACCGTGTGCCCTTGTGTCCGTCACCAAGTCAGAAACCATTCTGGTCCCCAGCCCCACTGCCACCACCATCCCCCCACCGGTGGCCCTTCCAGCCTGTCTAAAGCTGGGAGCCTGCCTGAGCCCACCCTGCCCCAGAGGGGCCGGGGACAGGTGGGAGTGCCGTCCAGGCCTGTGGCCATGTCAGTGTGCCGGGGCGGCAGCCTGAACCCGTGCATCCCCCCCGTGTCGCCCAGGGGAGCGCATCCTGGCCAGCGGCTCTGTCCAGCTGCCTCGCTTCACGCTCCTGGAGTCCGGCAGCCTGCTCGTCAGCCCCACGCACACCTCCGACGCCGGCACCTACACCTGTTTGGCCACCAACTCTCGGGGGGTCGACGAAGCTTCGGCCGACCTGGTCGTGTGGGGTGAGTGTGCAGGGCGAGCGGGAGCTCTTTCCACGCCTGCGGGTGGGTTTGCGCCGAGCGCGCGCGAGCACCTGCAGCTCCGCATCCGCATGTCTGTCCAGCCGGCGCGTCTTACGAGAGGGACCTGGATGGATCAGTGCAGAGGACAGGTCACAGGAAGGCCGAGGGCCCGCGGATGATCCCGTGTGAGCGAGGCTCTGGCCGTGCCTGGCTGAGCTGAGAGAAGAGAGAGCTGATGGGCATAGACTTCAGGGCCGAAATCAGCACACTTTTTCTGTAAAGGGCCAGATAGTAAATATTTCAGGCTTTGTGGGCCAAACAGTCTCTGTCACAGCTCCATGAACTCTTCTGTTTCATCAAGAAAGCAGCTGTAGACAGTGGTGGATCCAGCGGGTGTGACTGAGTGCCAGTACGGGGGAATTTACCCAGCCAGGCCCCCAGCTGGGCTTGACCCCAGGCTGTGGTTTGTGACCCCTGCTCTGGGGCAACTTCCCAAGCCCCTTCCCGCCCTCAGATTGTACCACTTGGGATCTGGTACCACACGTAGGTGTGGGCCGCCCTTCTAGGCTGAGCGCCAGGGGCCTGGTGGGTGATGTGATGCATTAGATCCGGAATCAGACGATCCTATTTTTACCCTGGCTGGACCACTGGTGTGCTGGGAACACAACCCTGATCTTTCTTCATCCCTCCCTTGCGTGGGTTTGTGGGAGCAAAATTGTAAGAGCCCCCGCTGTGATCGTGGCTTCCAAGAATTCACGTACCGTGGAAGCACGTGGTTCTTAACGTTCTGGGACATTCACCACAGCAGACCAGTCCACCAGTAGAATTCAGCCACTCGGGTGCCGTTCACCTGAAGGTCCCCCTCCCCTACACCTGCATCTCACCTGTCTCTCTGGGACCCACCTGTTTCCCTTCCCACCACGCCGTCTCCCTGCTCTCTTTCAGCCCGGACCCGCATCACCAAGCCGCCCCAGGACCAGAGCGTCATCAAGGGAACCCAGGCCTCCATGATGTGTGGAGTGACCCACGACCCCCGGGTGACTGTGAGGTACTCCTTCGGCTGTGGCCCCTTGGAGGCAAAAGGGGAGGGGTGGCTTTAGGGGGTAGCTGGCTGCTGGGCGAGTGTCCACACCGGTAAGTGTGGCCCGTGCAGAGCTAGTGCAGGGCTGGGACATGGAAGACACTAAGTAATGCCTGGCGGACTGAGCCAGCCTGAGATGAATTGGGCAGCGGTGGGGGAGGGGAAGGGGCTGGGGGATGAAGAAGTGGAGGAAAGGGAGTGGAGGAGGGCGGAAGGGAGGGGATGAGAAAGAGGCATCTGTCTGGGGAGAGGTGGAGGCTGCGGGTTGCTCAGGACCCCCTGCTAGCACCGCCCCCCAGGCCTTAGACCCTCCGCCCACTGCGTGGACAGCAGGGGGGTCTGGGTAAACAGGCGTGGGAGCAGTGACAGGGCTGGGAAGGGAAAGGGTCCTGAGGTGACCCTCAAAGGGACACATGTGAGGGACAGAGGCCCAGCCTGGGACCACCCCCGCCATCCTCCTTGGGAGCCCAGACCTCGGCAAGCCACTTGGCCTGGAGGGAACCAGGTCCCGCTGTGGAAGGCCCTGGAGAGGCCAGGGAGCACAGAAGCAGCCAAGAAGGGCACGAAAGCTGGGAGCCCTCCCAGGCTGGGCAGGAGGACACTTCCTGGGCCAACCCTGGGAAATGTTTCCAGAACTAAAACCGGGACAAAATGGTCCCTTCAGGCTCTCCCTTGAGCTCTGGGATACTGAGTAAAAACCATCACTGTTTCCTTAGAAGTAAATACTCCCTCCGTGCTGCTTCTCTATTTTATGGGCAACGTCACTGCCGAAGCAACTGGCACGGAGCTGGAAGGGCCGGGCACTGATGCCACTTGGAGTAACGGCCCGCTCTGCTTAGGAGGCAGTTGTGTCCTGGGGCCCCACCTGGTGGCCACTGGGTATATGACAGTCTGTATGGCCGTGACAATTGGGACCCGGGAAGCCAAGGTTGGTGGCAAGGGTACTACAACTTTTTTTTTTTTTTTTGCTTTATTTCCCCCTTTTTTTTTTTTTAATGCTATTCTTGTCTGCTTACATTCTTTTTATGTATGTATGTATGTATGTATGTATGTATGGCTGTGTTGGGTCTTCGTTTCTGTGCGAGGGCTTTCTCTAGTTGTGGCAAGCGGGGGCCACTCTTCATCGCGGTGCGCGGGCCACTCTTCATCGCGGTGCGCGGGCCTCTCACTGTCGCGGCCTCTCTCGTTGCGGAGCACAGGCTCCAGACGCGCAGGCTCAGGAATTGTGGCTCACGGGACGAGTTGCTCCGTGGCATGTGGGATCTTCCCAGACCAGGGCTCGAACCCGCGTCCCCTGCATTGGCAGGCAGATTCTCAACCACTGTGCCACCAGGGAAGCCCCCCCCTTTTTTATTTTATTTTTTATTGAAGCATAGTTGATTTACAATGTTGTGTTAATTACTACTGTACAGCAACGTGATTCAGTTATACATACATATCTGTATATTCTTTTCCATTTTGGTTTATCGTAGGATATTGAGCATAGTTCTCTGTGCTACACAGTAGGACCTGTTGTGTAAAGGCTGTGTATAAAAGCTCACATCTGTAACCCCAGCTTCCCAGTCCATCCCTTCCCCAGCCCCCTCCCCCTTGGCAACCACCAGTCTGTTCTCTATGACCGCGATTCTGTTTCTGTTTTGTAGATAAGTTCATTTGTGTCATATTTTAGATTCCACATGTAAGTGATAACATATGGTATTTGTCTTTCTCTTTCTGACTTACTTCACTTAGTATGATAATCTTTAGTTGCATCCGCATTGCTGCAAATGGCATTATTTTGTTCTTTTTTATGGCTAATATTCCGTTGTGTGTATGTATGACATCTTCTTCATCCATTCCTCTGTAGATGGACATTTAAGTTATTTCCATGTCTTGGCTATTGTGAATAGTGCTGCTATGAACATAGGGGTGCATGTATCTTTTTGAATTATAGTTTTGTCTGGATATATGCCCAGGAGTGAGATTGCTGGATCATTTGGTAGTTCTGTTTTTAGTTTTCTGAGGAACCTCCATACTGTTTTCCACAGTGGCTGCACCACCTTACATTCAAGGGTACTAGGCTTTTAGATCCACACCCATTCTCAGAGGATCTGTCTCAGGCCCCAGTTGGAGAAACACCTCATTAAACATTAAACATTGGCCCTTTAGGCTAGTCATCGTCAAATGCAAACATGAGCCTTGAAATCACATAGATGTAGTTAGAACATGGCCAACAGATAATCTAGAATATGCTTATCCCAGGGCTTATTCGATTTTTATTAAAAAAATTAATATACCAACTGTAAAAATGTCTTCCAGGAGAACCCACACGTTCTCCCCATAGAACACTGCTGTGGGTCTCAGACCCATACATAAGTAGTCGCTATCATTTTAGCATCCATTAACTGAAAATTTTTATTGTAACGAAAAGCTATATTAAGTCAGTAAAACTTTAAAATAAATTGGTATTTTATTAAAATGTTATCTACTAATACTTGGGAAGAACTTGCACATTTTATTCATCCTCTGGACAATTCTTGTGAACAAAGAGATTTAGGGACCCTTTGCAATATATCTGCAGGCCCACGTTCCAGGACCCCCAGTGAACTACAGATGGGAAATCACTGTTCCAGTTTACTGGAGGGGTCCTCGCCTTAGAGTGGAATTACCCATCTAGGACAATCTTTTTGAGATGGGGGAGGGAACAGAATTGGTCCATCATCCCCCCAAACTGGCAAAGTCTGTGGCCAAGACCACCCCGACATCTCCCACCCATGCCTGGCTTCCATCACCTTGGGGGAGGGGAGCTTCCCTGCGGCCCTCCACCTCCTTGAGGTGAGTCTTAGGGGTGGGGTGGGCCCCAGACTTAATTATTTTTTAGAAGTCCCCGAGGTGATTCTGATGTGCAGCCAGAATTAAAATCCCTGTTCTGGCGGCAGGAGACATACCAGGGGTTCCCTGAGCACACAGACTGGAAAGGATTTGAACAACCAAATCAGACAAAAGTGGTAGCCACTTAATCCTGGTTACATGTCCTCAGAATAAAGCTGGGCTCCAGGGGACACAGGCTGGGCAGGTGTAGGTGGCAGCATGAAAAGCCTCCACAATTGCTTCTGTTTGGTATCTGAACCCAGATCTAGACTGAATCCGAACAGTCCACTTTGTTAATATTAATTAATATTGTTACTGTTTTTTCTTATTATACAGCTAATAGGTATCCGTTTTAGGAGGAAGATATAGAAAATGCAGGTAAACCAAAGACCATGGGGAGGGATGGAGAGAGAGGAAGTAGAAAAGTAGATTAATCTGTGTTTCCTTTCACTAGAGATAGTAATATTTGGGTGTCATTTGAAAAAACTAGAAACAGTGTTTTAATCTGCCTTTTCCCTTACGAACCTATTGTGAATCTCTTCCTCTGTCAATTATATGACTGTTCAGTCCTCCACTGTGTGGGTGCCACATAATTTGTTAACAATTCCCTAATGCTGGGTATGTGGATTGTTTCTGAATTTTTGCTAATGTTAAGAAATATCGTTCTGAATGTCCTTATAACTAAATATTTTTGCACATCTTTGATTTCCTGAGGACTGTATAATATTATTTAAAGCTGAAAACCACTCATCAAAATTGTTTAATAGCTAGCTATATCATTACAGATTATTTGGGGAAATTTTATCCTAAGTTAAATGGATTGATGGGTTCTTTTTTTTTTTTAACATTCTATTATGGAAATTTTAAAACATACCCCAAAGAAGAGAATTGTATCCTCAGCCCTCCTGTACCCACCTCTCAGCCTCAACAATTACCAGCGTTTAACCCATCTTGTTTCATGTGTCTACCCCCATGCTTTTTTTTTTTTTTTTTTTTTTTTTGTGCTGCACCTCGCGGCCTGCGGGATCTTAGTTCCCCAACCAGGGATCAAACCTGTGCCCCCTGCAGTGGAAGAGCCGAGTCTTAACCGCTGGACCGCCAGGGAAGTCCATCCCCACATTTTTTTTTTTTAACTGCAAATTTTTTTAAAAAACAACTTTCAAACGTAATTTCACCATTAAATATGTCATTTCTTACTGAAAAGGACTTTTCTTTAAATATAACAGCCATGTCCCCCGTCACACCTAACACAACGAACACTTCCTTGGTTTCTTCTAATACCAGCTCATATTCCAGTCGCCATGATTGTCTCAAGGTGTCTTTTTACAGTGGGTTGGTTTAACTCAGGGTCCAAACAAGGTCCACACATTGTGTCTGATTGGTGTGTCTCTTTTATTCTACATGGTACCCTCTCCCCTTCTTTTTATTTTTGTCCTTATTTTTGTTTTCGTTTTTGCCTTGTTTTCATGCGCTTAATTAGTTGGAGAAACCAGGTTCTGCAGGATGGAGGTCAGTGTGTGCGTGTGTGTGTGTGTGTGTTCTGATAAAACTTTATTTACATAAGTAGGCAACAGGCCATAGTTTGCAGAATATCCCTGCTGTAGAATAGTCCACATCAGGGTTTGGCTAGCTGCTTTTTCATGGTGTGGTTCACTTCTTCTTCTATCCCTTGTGTTTCTAATTAGATTCAGGTAACTGATCATTAGATTCAAGTTCAGTAGTTTTGGAACAAACACTTTGCAGGTGGTGATAGATATTTCCTAAAGCACCACATCCTGGGACAAATTATGTCTGCTTGTTATAGGTTGTTTCTTAAGCAGGAATTACTCTCTGCAGCTACATTTGCTTTTAAGTAAAGTTCTATCCATCCCATCAGTGCTGGCAAGGATGATCCTTTTCTAGCTAAAGAGATGAATTCTCTGTGATTACTTTTGGCAATTTGCAAATATGTATAAAAAGCGTTAACATTTAACTTGTCAATTTACTGCTGAGAATTTATACTCGAGGGAATGATTTAGAATGTGGCAGATATTTTGCCACAAGGATGTTCATCACAGCATTAACTATCGTATCAGAAAACAAGGAGCTAAATTGGATGTCCAACATTACGGGATCAGTTACATTGAAGCACTATGCAGCCAGCATGAACCACGGTGAGGAAATGTCACATTAAAAGGAATTTTTGATATTGTCTTGGGTGGAAAAAGCAGCTTTAAAATCAGGATGGATGGATAGATAGCTAGGTATTATTTATATTAAAAATATGCTGTATCAGTAGAACTATATAGTGATGGCTAACTTCTGTCAATCACGTACCATGTTTCTGGCGCTACTCCAAGTATTTTATATTAACTCACACAGTCCTTATGGCAACCCTATGAGGTGGGTGGTATTACTTCCCTCATGTGACAGATGAGGAAGCTGAGGCACAACCAGATTAAATAAATATACCCAGGACCACAATGCTGGTAAGTGACCAGGGCCACATTTGACCGAAGGATCTGACCCCAGAACATAGTAGCAATGTGGTAACTGCCCAGGAGAGAAGAGTCTGGAAGGTTTACCCTTAAATGTGAATCACGATTACACCTTAGGGGAAAGCTTTTGAGTTTTTTTTTCCTTTTTTCCTTTACTCTTTTCTCATCTGTACTTGCTACTTTTCTGATTTTTTTAAACTTAGGTTAAAAATATTACAGGCTCATTCTCCGGAGCCGTCTCACACTCCCTAAACCCAGAGAGTTCTAGGGCCGTGTGATTCAGTCCCATCACCCTGTCCCTTCATTGAGCGAGCGATGGGTTATTAGGAAAGCATCCCAGCCCGACCGCATTCCTGCCCTGGTCGCCCTGGTCGACCTTCCCTGGGGGGTAGCAGCCCAGCATCCTGCCAGGAGCTGGCACCCTGTGTGTGTTGATGACAATTATTGTGTCTCCTCCAGAACAAATCCAGAGCAGATATTTCTCATTGTCAGGCACGGGCATGTGTGTAATTTCTCAAGTCCCCCCTTTGTACTGACTGACCAAAGCTAAAGTGATTTTTCTGGACGCTGAAGTTAATTTGTCACAGTGATGCATTGATCTAATGATTCCCTTCATAAAACTAATCCCCAGATGTAGTCTACGTGGAGACGTTCATTCTTTTTCCAGCCCTAATCTTTTAACCTCTTGGGAAGAATACCTTTTGTCCACTCTGCACCGCTTGGTAATGGCTTCCGGCCAGAAGCAACCAGGCTGTGACCTGGACCTGAACTGAAGGTGTGAACGGTGGATAATGCTGTGGTTACGCTCCTGGACCGAGGGCCCCACCCGCAGGCGTGATGGGCTGCAGGTGCCCCCTCTGTGGCTGGGGGCTCGCCCCCTGCCCACCTTTGGAGCTCCCTGCTCCAGACCAGCCCTGGGCTGTGCCCAACCCCCAGCAGCACCCCACCCTGCCTTCCCTGCCTCTCTTTACTTAGCGGTCCTTCTTACTCTCAGGTACGTCTGGGAGAAGGATGGGGCCACGCTGAGCATGGAGGGCAACCCCCGCATCCGTCTGGACAGAAACGGCTCCCTGCACATCTCGCAGACGTGGTCCGGGGACATCGGCACCTACACCTGCCGGGTGCTCTCAGCCGGAGGCAACGACTCTCGCAGTGCCCACCTGCGCGTGAGGTGAGGGCGGCCTGCCCAGGCTCCGGGGTAAAGGGGTGCAGGCGGCAAAGGGAAGGCTGCGTCTAGGCAGGCCACCAGGCCAGGTGTGACCTGAGCCCGCCCACCTCACCCCAGCATCCTCCAGGCCTTCGCCGGCTCAGTTCGGCCCCTGTCAAGGGCGGGGAGTCTGGGTTATGGCTTTGGACAGGTGGGCTCCAGAGCCAGTGCGCAGAATCTCCAGCTAGATGGCCCCGAAGGCTGGGTTTCGGGGGCCGAGCACCAGATATCACGGGAGCTCAGACTGAGTCCTGGGTGTCACCTGATTCTAGACCTCACAGGGGGGCCCCGCCACACCTGTCTCCTCCAGGCAGCTGCCTCATGCCCCTGAGCACCCAGTGGCGACTCTCAGCGCCGCGGAGAGACGGGCCATCAACCTGACGTGGGCCAAGCCCTTTGACGGCAACAGCCCGCTGATCCGCTACGTCCTGGAGATGTCGGAGAACAGTAAGGCTGCGCGCGCCCCCCCACCGACCGCAGCCAGGGCGACCCCACTTCTGTGCCCTTGAGCGAACCCTCTGGACGGCCCAGCTCCCTCACCTGTAAAATGAGCCACGGCGTCCTCCAGTCGTGTGACAATTGAACGAGATAACGCACGGGCTGGACTTGGGACCTGCCACCCAGAAGCCCCAAGACACTGGCCATTCGTTTTTTGTTTGTTTTTTGTTGGTTTTTTTTTTTAATTAATTAATTTATTTATATATATTTTTTGGCTGCGTTGGGTCTTTGTTGCTGCACACAGGCTTTCTCTAGTTGCAGCGAGCCGGGGCTACTCTTCATTGCGGTGCGCGGGCTTCTCATTGCAGTGGCTTCTCCTGTTGCAGAGCACAGGCTCTAGGCGCGCGGGCTTCAGTAGTTGTGGCACGTGGGCTCAGTAGTTGTGGCTCGCAGTCTCTAGAGCGCAGGCTCAGTAGTTGTGGCCACGGGCTTTGTGGCTCCACGGCATGTGGGATCTTCCCGGACCAGGGGTCGAACCCATGTCCCCTGCATTGGCAGGTGGATTCTTAACCACTGTGCCATCAGGGAAGTCCCTGGCCATTAGTTTGTTTTTTTTTTTAATTTTTATCCTCCATCCCCAAGCCATGAACTCCAAAATAATTAGCAGGCATCATTTGAGTGGTGTTTCAAATACAGTTTGCTAGAGCTCATCAATTTGAGAAAAAAAAAAAGATAGAAAAGGCCTCTCAGTTCCCATGAGCCCTTGCTCCCTCCTCAGGACTCCCCAACCCCCTGGGACATGTGGGCTAAGGGGACCCAGAAAAATGACGTGACCAGCCTCTACTGGACCAAGCTGGGGAGGTACTACCCTGCCAGCCCAAACGAGGCTGGACGCCTGCTGGGAATGGAGGGGGAAGAAGCGTGCGCCCCCAAGATGCCCACCTCAGCCTCCACCCTCTGTCCCTGTAGATGCCCCCTGGACAGTGCTCCTGGCCAGTGTGGACCCCGAGGCCACCTCGGTGATGGTCAAGGGCTTGGTTCCCGCACGTTCCTACCAGTTCCGTCTTTGTGCCGTCAACGACGTGGGGAAAGGACAGTTCAGCAAGGACACAGAGAGGTGAGGGGAGCAGGGTGGGTGTCAGGGCCTCCAACGGTGGGTGTCAGGGGCTCAACTCTCTAACCCAGTTGAGTTGTCCCTCTCACTGTGGGCCATGCGCGTTCCAAGACTTAACCCCATTCTGCTCTACGTCCCCATGGGTTGCCATTATTGTTAAACGCACGTGAATTTCCAAAGACATCTAGGATCTACACGGATCTCTGTATGCAATGCCTTGCATGGTGCCAGACCCCATGAAGCCTCCAACAAAGCTTTTTTTAACATGATGAAAGTTTAATAATAACAGCAGTTCATGCATTTTAATACCCACTTGTGTAGGAGGCGCGTTCTAGCCACCTAGACCCCCATAGAACAAGCAGCCTCCTCTAGTGAGAAAGAAGACATCAGGTCAGAATGATAGTGGCACCAATCCCATGCCCCAAAGCTGTGTGCTTTGCTCTTTATTTTTTTAATGTGTATTTTTATTTTTTCCAGATTTATTGAGATATCGTTGACATGTAACATTATGTAAGTTTAAGGTGTACAATGCGTTGATTTGACACACTCCTATATGGCAAAATGATTACCCCCGTGGTGTTAGCTGACACCTCCATCCTGTCACATAATTACCATTTCTTTTTTTCGTGAGAACATTTGAGATCTACTTTCTTAGTAACCTTCAAGTATATAATACAGTATTCTTAGCTATAATCACCATGCTGTATATTCCATCACCAGAACTTGTTATTCTTATAACTGGAAATTTATGCCTTTTGACTAACATCTTCCCCAGCCCCCCACCTCCTCTGTTTCTCTGAGTTCAGCTCCTTTAGACTGCACATATAAGTGAGATCTACAGTATCTGTCTTTCTCTGTCTGACTTATTTCACTTAGCATAATACCCTGCTGGTCCATCCATGTTTTTGCAAATGGCAGAATTTCTTTCTTTCTCATGGCTGGAAAATATTTCATTGTATAGCTGTGTTACATCTTCTTTATCCATTTATTTGTTGATGGACACTTAGGGTGTTTCCATATCTTGGCTATTGTGAATAATGCTGCCATGAACATGGGAGTGCAGATATGTCTTCGAGATCCTGTTTTCATTTCTTTGGGGTGGATATATACCCAGAAGTGGGGTAGCTGGATCACATGGTAGTTCTATTTCCAATTTGGGGGGAGAACCTCCATACTGTTTCCCATAGTCCCTATACCAATTTTTACTCACACCAACAGTGCATGAGGGGTCCCTTTTATCCACATCCTCACCAACGCTTGTAATTTGTTGTCTTTTTGATAATAGTCATTCTGATGGGTGTAAGGTAATATCTCACTGTGGTTTTGATTTGCATTTCCCTGATGGTTAGTGACGTTGAGCACCTTTTCATTGACCTGTTGGCCAATTTTATGTCTTCTTTGGAAAAATGCCTATGCAGCTCATTTGCCCATTTTTTGATCAGATTATTTAGTTTTTTGCTGTTGAGTTGTATGAGTTCTTTATATATTTTGGATATTAACCCCTTATCAGATATATGGTTTGCAGATATTTTCTTCCATTCCATATGTTGCCTTTTCATTTTGTTGTTTCTTTTTCTGTGCAGAAGCTTTTTAGTTTGATGTAGTCCCGCTTTTATTTATTTTTGCTTTTGTCACTTGTCCTTTTGGTGTCATATCCAGGAAATTACTGCCAAGACCAGCATCAAGGAGCTCTTCCCCTATGTTTTATTCTAGGAGTTTTATAGTTTCAGGTCTTAAGCTCGTCTTTAATCCATTTCGAGTTCATTTTTGGGAGTGGTGTAAAATAGAGGTCCAATTACCTTCTTCTGCATATGGTTATCCAGTTTTCCCAACATCATTTATTGAAGAGACTGTCCTTTTCCCATTGAGAAGAGTTAATATTGTTAGAATGTCCATATCGCCCAAAGCCATCCATTGATTCGATGCAATCCCTATCACAATTCCAATGGCATTTTTCACAGAAATAGTAAAAAACAATTATAAAATTTGTATAGAGCCACAAAAGACCCCAAATAGCCAAAGCAATCCTGAGAACAAAGAACAAAGCGAGAGGCACCACACTTCCTGATTCCCAACTATACTACAAAGTTATAGTAACCAAACAGTATGCTACTCATAAAAATACACACATAGGCAATTCCCTGGCAGTCCAGTGGTTAGGACTCAGCACTTTCATTGCTGTGGCCTGGGTTCAATCCCTGGTTGGTGAACTGAGACCCTGCAAGATGCGTGGTGCAGCCAAAAAAAAAAAAAATAGACACATAGACCAATGGAACAGAATTGAGAGCCCAGAAATAAACCATCATAGTGTTTGCTAAGGGAGCCAAGAATGCACTTTGCTTTTTAAAAGATGCTCTTTGGTGTGTACACAGACCCCCCACTGGGTTAAATCAATCATTGTGGTTTCCCCACAGTTCCAGTAAGCTTGAATCCCTTTGGCTTTTACTAGGGGGATGCCACAGGGGCTGTGACACTCTAACAGGAGGAAGAAGTGACAGCTAACAGCCTGGCATGGAGAGCGGTTATAGGAGAATTTATTCATTCACTGTTTACTGAGCACCTACTATGTGCCAGGCCATGTTTGGACCATGAGAGGTGGTGCAGGGGAAGAAAATGGACGTAACCCCAATCCTTCAGAGCTACGAAATCCCAATAACAAGAGGCCTCGAAGTGTAGGGAAACCATCCTATAACTTCTCCAGTCCTTTGGGCTTCCCTCTGTAATGCTGATTCATCTTCCTAATGAATCGTCCTGAGTCAGCAAGAAAAAGGTTAAATTACCGTCACTTTAGGCTTTACAAAGCCATGGGAGGGTGCAGGATGTTTTGGAAAAGCTATCCATCAGAAAACAAAAACGTAAACAAAACGGGAAAGACATCCATCAAAAATAATCAACTTTTGTTGTTAATGGATGCATGTCATTTATGTGAAAAATACAGAGGTGGAATGCTGTGTCCCCTGGCCATGCCAGAGAAAGAAATGCAGTAGCACCGGGCTTCGGGGGGTGGGGGGATGCTCAAACTCTCACCCACACACCCCGCCACCCCTACCCGGCCTGCCCTACCCCTGCCTGGGCTCAGCTGGTTCGTAAAGGAAGCCCGGTTCAAGTTCACCACCAGCTGGTAACTGGGAGGTGAGTATTTGACACTCCTGCTCCTAAAATACTTGAACACTCATGACGTCATCAACCCCGACAGCAGCTTCTTTGACAAATGGGAAACCAAGGCCTGTGTCCCTCAACCGCACAGAAAATACACATATCTGGTGCTTTACAGTGTTTTAAAAAGACTTCCATATACATTGTGTCATTCAAGCTTCAACCACTCATAAAGCAGGCAAGTGGACTTTATGATACTACTTTTACAGGTAAAGAAGCAAGCTCAGAGAGGTTAAGTGACTAGCCCAAAAGCACACAGCAATTGTGCAGAGTCATCCAGGGGCAGAGCAGGGTGGGGCCTCTTCATATCCCGTTAAACTCCTGTATTTACCGTGGAGACTAGGAGTGAAAAGCCCTGCCCATTCTTGGTGTTTTCCTATCCAGGGTCTCCCTTCCTGAGGAGCCCCCCACGGCCCCTCCACAGAATGTCATCGCCAGCGGCCGGACCAACCAATCCATCATGATCCAGTGGCAGCCACCTCCCGAGAGCCACCAGAATGGCATCCTTAAGGGCTACATCATCAGGTAGGCGTCCGCACCAGGGAAAGGAGGGGCCGCCCAGACTCAAGAGGAAAGAGATGAGGGAGGGTCAGGGAGTGGATTGGAAAACAGAGCAGATTCATGGCAGGTCCTTCTTCATCAACTAGGACCAGGCAACAAGAAATGCCTACACCACAGTAGGAAGGATTGAAGTTAGACATCTAGAAGAACTTCCAGCAGTGAGAGCCTTGGAAACCAATAGGAATGGTTAGAGAGGAGATACAATGTAGCCTCCTTAAGGCTGTACGGATGGCAAGTCTGCCATCTGTCAGGGCTACATAGGAATAGGGCTGCACGGAGACACATAACTATCCAGGGGACCAACCACCTGGGAAACCAAGAATATTCTAGCAGGCCAGATTTCCCCAGGACCGACAATGAGTGGACGAATTACTAGGCCAAGAACTGGTTAAAAAGTGGAAGTCCTGTCTTTGGTCCCTACTGCCAAATGAAGCCCAGTTATGTAGCCTTTTATTTTTACGTTTGACTGTGGGTGCTTCACTGGTAACCTGAAAGTGTATTATTAAGTTGTTACTAAAATTTGGTATTCATAAAAGAAAAGTAGCCTGTTACTTGAAACTTCTGAGAACTTGTGTCAATATTCTGAACGCTGGCTGGTTGCAAGATGCTAGGCAACTTCACATGTCCCTTTCCTGAATGAGTACACTCACAGCACTGGAATTCCCAAATTTTGGAAGAAGTTACTGTTCGTTTGGCTGCTCCGTTATCGGTTAATTTCGTCGTGGGCTTTTTGGTGAATCCTAAAGGGCAGTGGTTCTCTAAGTGTGGTCCCTGGACCAGAACATCGGCATCACTTGAGAACTTGATAGGAATGCAAATTCTCAAGTCCCACCCCTGACCTACGGAATGGGAAACTTTGGGGTAAGCCCAGCAATATGTGTTTCAACAGGTTTTGCAGGTGTCTTTAATGCACACTAAGGCTTTGAGAACCACTGCTATGGGGTTTTGTGAAGCATCAAAATAATCTGGGGCCTCTGATTTCCCAATAGTTAGACGTTAAAGTGTGTGCACATTGTTGTTCTCCTATGAGCTATCCATCCTCCAAAATTTGCCTGTACATATCCCATTTCTTTATTACCCTGCATTCTTTTCTCCAGTAGAAGGTGGAACTTGGTAGAGTATATAGCCTCAGGTTTTTTTCTTTCCACCTCAGTGAATGGCTGTCAAAAGAGGGAGCCATTCTCCTAGAAGGAGAAAGAAAATGAGCCCAACCTTTGGAGACCACTCTGTGATCAGCGACCCCTCAAAGCTAGACCAGTGAGATCTTCCCAGGAACTCTCAGCATCCCTGGCTAGCCATCCTACCGATGTCCTCCTCCCCCGTCAAAAAGAAGAGTCCAGACACATCCCCTGGACTTGTGTTATCCCGTGGGGTAGCCGCTGGTCACTTGCAGCCATTTAAATTAATAAAAAAGTAGATTAAATGACAAACGTAGTTCCTCAGTTACACTAAGCACGTTTCAGGTGCCCAACAAGCACAAGTGCCAGCAGGTCCCATGTTGGACAGCATGGATGTGGGTTTCCACCATCACAGACAGCTTCGTGGGCACGAGGACAAGCAGGCTGATTCCAATGCATGGCATCCCGGCTTTCGCCCCTCAGGTACTGCCTGGCCGGGCTGCCTGTCGGGTACCAGTTTAAGAACATCACAGATGCTGATGTCAACAACCTGCTGCTGGAGGACCTCATCATCTGGACCAACTACGAGATCGAGGTGGCCGCCTACAACAGCGCCGGACTGGGTGTCTACAGCAGCAAAGTCACCGAGTGGACACTGCAGGGAGGTGGGTGGGGACAGTGGCCGTGGAGGAGCTGGTGCTTCCCCCTCTCCATGCCTGTTGGGTCCTGACTGTCCGGTCCTGACTGCCTGAACCACGTCACCTGTTTTATCCAGTCCCAGGCTGTCGCACGCTGTGCCCAGCTACCCCGTAGGGTGGGAGGACGGAGGGAAAGATGAAGAGGTTGGGGTGGGTGTGATGAAGGCAGAGCCTTCGGGGTTACAGGGACCCTCTGCAAAGTTTCCCATTAACTGGATCGTGAAACAGCTTACATTTAGCGTTGTACCTAAAAACCACCCTGAGCATTTTCAGATCCATCACTTTTATTTGCGGGTACCCTGTGAAATGGACCAGACCGGTTTTATCAAGCCCAAACTAATCTACAGAAAGAGGGCATCTGAAGTCTCCGTAGCAGCAGGGGAGGAGCTGGGGGGAGGGGTGTAAAGCAGTGTCTGCAGACCTCATGTGTTTTCTCTGCTTAACCGGGCCAGACAGTCAGACTGTGCCCCCTCCACCCACACCCCTACCTCTCTGCTCTCCTTCAGTCCCCACGGTCCCTCCGGGCAACGTGCACACAGAAGCCACCAACTCCACGACCATCCGCTTCACCTGGAGTGCCCCCAGCCCCCAGTTCATCAACGGCATCAACCAGGGCTACAAGGTACATAAGGCCTCTCCTTGCCCCGAGAGGAAGCCTGGAGATTCTCGGAAGGAGGACGCAGGCCGCAGAGGCAGGGAGAAGGCGAGGGAGGGGGAGGAGGGAGTCCCCGCTGTCTCTGAAGTCACTGGTTCAAGCCAAGCAGAGGACACATGATCAAGGCAAGGGGCATGCGGGCTCTCCCCAGGTCCACGTGCAGGCCACGCGGAGTACGGACGCTGGCCTGTCTGTGACCCAGTGCAGGGAGTAGTCAGTCTCGATGAGCCTGCCGTATAAACAAAACCAGGTTTGCTTCAGGCTCAGGATCCCCACATAGCCATGGCCCCATCAGAAAAATCCAGAACGTACTTCCTACTCCCAAGCCATGGGCTAATGGGCACTCTGCAGGGTCATTTGTCCTCGGACTGTACTTGACCTCACACCGTGTGTTTAAGGGCAGGGCTAGGACTCAGAGAGCTTAGATTAAAGTCCTGGCTCTGCCGCTGGCCGGGTCCCTGGACAAGTCCTATAGACCGTCTGAGCATCCTTCCTTCCATAAGTGTTGATTGAGCCCAACCATAGGCACTGTTCTGGCCGCTAGGGAACCAAGAGACATCCTGTTTCCTCATTCGCACACGAAGATGATGATAGTTTCTGTTCCTTAGGATTGCGTGAGGATTAAATGAGAATATCTGTAATTTTTTGAGCAGTTGACGAGCACATAACAAGCATTCAGAAAACGGTAGCAATAGTAGTAGAAATGGATTCGTTGCTCAGGCTGCCCTCACAGAGTATCACAGACCGGGCGGCTTAAACAGCAGAAATGTATTTCCTCACAGTTCTGGGGGCCAGAAGTCCAAGATCAAGGTGTTGATAGGGCTGTTCCTTTTGAGGCGTCTCTTCTTGGAATGTAGACGGCCGCCTTCTCTGTGTCCTCACGCGTCTTTCCTCTGTGTGTCTGTGTCCAGATTTCCGCTTCTTAGAAGGACACCAGTTCTATTGGATGAGGGCCCACACTACGGACCTCATTTTAACTTAATTACCTCTTTAAAGGCTATCTCCAAACACAGTCACATTCTGAGGTCCTGGGGGTTAGGGCTTCCACGTAAAAATTGGAGGGGAAACAATTCAGCCATGGCAAAAAGCACTAGTAGCGGTGGTGATGGTGATGGTAGTAAATTTGCTATAATTGGTACTGTGCTGCTGCAAGTCGGGACTTCTCAACCATCCCCTTCTGGCAGCCACTCCTGGGTCTCTCCTCTCACCCCATGAGGAGCTGACCTTCCCTAAGAGAATGGGAGATGACAGATTACAGAGTGCGTGGTCCACGCCGTGTTTTACAGCTTCGCCCCGGCTGAGTGGGGCAGGTGGGAGGATGCAGTGGGTTCCCTCCAGATGTGAGAGGCGTGTCACCGGGAAGCCAGCCATGAAGGGCAGAGAACCGCGGGCTCTGGTGGCCTCGAGGTGACCTCAGATACTTCCAGAAGATCCCCACACCACCCGTGTGTGACAGCAAGGACCATTTCTAGGACTAGCAGCCTTAGCCTTTGCTGCTGCAAGGTGGGGATGGCTGGGCAGGAAGGGGCTGAGATTAAATCACCAAGGGAATTTTCTGCTGGTGTTTCAAGTACAGGAGGGAGGGTCCAGACCCCCATACACCCCAGCCGCAGCCACCTCGCTTCCAGGAAAGTGCACCACCGAGGCTGAGCGGGGCCTCCCCGGACCAGGGCTGTAGCTGCTCGCTGGTAGTGCCGACTGGCTGGAGAAACCTCCTGATTGGGACTCTGGGGGGAGGCAGTGGAGGGAAGGGGGAGGCTCGCATCGTGCAGAGGAGCTGAGCTGGGAACGACTAGCTTCTTGCTGCCGATTCTAAGTTTCCTGCCACCTTGGGGAGGCCTGGGCTGCAAACTCCTAAGGCAAATGGCTCCCAGAGGGCCAAGGAGACCAGCTTAGCGGCCGGGACAATTAGGGCAACGACTCATTATGACCCAGAGCCAGAGGAAGCTGCAGAAGCCCACCTGATTCCCAGGTCCAGTCTGTGCCCAGCGCCCTGTAACTGTTCCAAGAAAGTCAGCAGAAATGAATTGTCCAGATAGCTTGAGCATAGAGACTGGTGCTTAAGAAGAGCTCACGCTTACAGGGCACTTTCTACATGCCAGGCAGGATGCCTGGGCTTCCCTCACATTCTTGTCTCATGCAAGCTGCACAAGAACCCTAAAAAGGAAGGCTTGTTATCATCACCCCATTTTACAGAGGAGGAAACTGAGGCATGAGGGCAAGTGACTTGTTCACAGTCAGAGTAACTGCAAAGCTTGGCTTCAAACTCCAGAGCCAGCACCTTGTCTTGCATTAAAAAGAAAGTGTCGTATGATTTAATTGTAAAATAACAACTATAACTTGATTTTTTCTAAGTATAAATGGATACAAGTGGGGATTTTGTTTCTTGCTCCTTTGGCCTTCAGTATCACAGGGAGGAAAAAAAAGCAGTGTTTGTCCCTTCCATCCTTCCAGTGAGAAGGGGCCTTTTTTTCCCCTTTGAATTGTGAACAATTTCAAACATCTACAAAAGTAGTGAGGAGACTAAGATGACTTGATAAAACCATAATGCACCCTGGCTTCGACAGGTACCAACTCATGGCCCAATGTGTTCCCTCTATTTTCCAGCGCTCTGCTTCTCCCCTAGAATATTTGTAAGGAAATCCCAGGTATTGTATCCTTTCATCCATAAATATTTCTGCAGAGAAATATTATAGATAAAGTCTCTACTTAAAACCTAACCACAATAATCACATTCTCATTATGGTGCCTTAAAATATCAACAGTCCCCTTAATAGCATCAGATACCCCCGGTTAGCGTTCAAATTTCCCCAGTTGCCACGTCATTTCTTTTACTGTTTGGTTTATTTGCCTCAGGGTCCAAATGAGAGCCACACAATTGCAATTGGTTGAAGTTTTCTAGGTCTCAGTTGATCTACAGATTCTCTCTCTCCTTTCTCTCTCTCGCTCTCTCTTCCTTTTAATTTATTTAGTAAAGAAACTTAGTCATTTGTCCTATAGAGTTTTCCACAGCCTGGATTTGCTGACTGCATCCCTGTGGGGTCACTTAATATATTCCTCTGAACACTATATTTGCAGTAAATTTGAATTTAGAACTAGAGGCTTGATCATATTCAGATTTGATGATTTTTTTTTTCAAAATATTACTTCCTACATGGTGCTGTGCATTTTCATTAGAAGGCACAGAGTCTGCCTGTCTCTCTTACTAGGATGTAGTGACCATTGACCACCCTTGTGTGCTCTATTATCTCAATAGGGGTTACTTGAGGGTATGAAATGTATTCAAGTATCAAAATGAGGATACTTGAATATTATGATTTCTTCTTGATTTATGAGCTGAAATACTTTCCCCCCAAAAGAATTTTTCCGTTAACAACTTTTTGGTTACCTGAAGGTTTGGTTCATCTAGGAAAAGCATGGTAAATGCTCAGTTCTTTTCCACGACTTAACAATTTTCAGAATTGGTTCCTTAGCATCTTCTAAGGTGACAGGTGAGTTTGGATGGGGGCAGAGGGAGGCATCTTTTTGTTTTGTTTTTGTTAGTATTATTATGTCCTTAAGGATTTTTAATACGTCTGATATGTCTCAATCCACTGCCATTATTACTCTTATTGATGCCAAACTGACCCATCACCCACCTCTTCAAGTTGGTGAGTCCTTTTGATGTGGCCGCAGGAGTCTTTGATAGCTTCCTTGCTATCTGGTGTGACAGGGTGGCCCAAGCTAGCTCCTTTTCCTGCCCTGTGCCTGGGATCAGCCACGTCATCAAGGAGCCCTTGTTTCTTCTAATGATAGTTAGACACCAAAATCTGGGCACTGGGGGTGCTCCTGATTCTAGCATTGGTTGTTGTTTCAAGGCCCTGTGAATGGGCAACTCAGAAATACTTTTTTTAAAGATAAAACACATACCGATAGTTCCAATTCAATTTCAGGACTCTAACATTTTAAAAATAATCTCATTGGTCTTTCTTTTGTCTCTCTTTTCTCCATTCTGAAAATCTAGTTTCTTCCACAGCAACAGAATCACTCACCTACTTGATCCCACAAATACCCACAACAGTTTCGGAACAGCAATATCAACACTGTGATTACTGAAAACAGTTTCAGATTATCTGTAGTTCTTAGGATGTATCCCACCAGGGATACAGTCCCCCCTTTCTGTGCTACAAAGTCTCTGAAATGGTTTCTCTCTTTGTAATTTTGCTACAGTTCAATACACTGTGAGGTTCATTTGTTTCATTTGGGTTTCGATTTTTAGGGATTGATTTTTTTATTTAATTTTATTCTATAATTATGTAGCTTCTTTACATGGTTGCAAGGTTAAATCTACAAAGCAAAGTTAATTCAGAGAAAATCAGCCTGAATTCTGGTCCTCTTCCTTCCCAAGAGAAGTGATTTCTTTTTGTTTGTTGCTTTGGTTTGGTTTTCCCTTCCATGTCTTTAACATAAACAAAGGCATGCATGTATAAATGTGCATCCTCGCCTTCTTAGATAAATGACGGCGTACTCTACGTACTTTCTGCATTTTGCTTTTTTATTTACATTGTATCCTGGAGATCTCTCTGTAGGAGTATATAGAGATATTCCTTGTCCCTTTTTGAAAAACCTGTATTGTGTTCCATTATGTGGATCTCCCATTGTTTAGTCAGCCAGCTCCCTAGTGATGACATTTTGGTTGTTTCCAGTCTTTTACTATAACAAACATTTCTGCAGTGAATAGTTTTGCGCATACATTTTTTCATACTGTCACATATAACTCTGGAATAGATTCTTAGAAATGAGATTGCTAGGTCAAAAGGTTAAATGTGTCTAATTTTGCTGCTATTGCCAAATCGCCCCCATTATTTTTTTAATTTTTTAATTTAATTTTTAACCGGGAATATATTTACACGATTCAAAAACCAACAAATGTAAAAAGATAAACTTATAGCAGACATCCTCCATCCCACGCCATGCCACCCCAGTCCCTCATCTACCTGGTTCTATCCCCCCCCCAACCTTGAAATTCTCCGCACTCCAGGGAACCACTGTTGTTAATTTCTTACATATCCTTCCAGGATGCTTTGCGGGAATCCGTGCAAATGCAAAGAGATAGAAAAGTAGAGGGAAAGACAAAGGGAGGGCGAAAAAGAGAATTTCCCCTACTTGTTTTTAACTCCAGAATCTAACAGGTTATACTCTCCTAGACTCTCGAGCCCGCGATGTACTGCCTCCATCAGAAACAGGAGGCACATCAGTTCAGCCCTTTTCTCTACAACCATTGAGGTAGCTAATACTGTCTCCTGTAATAGCCTGAGGCTCAGAGAGGTTGAGTGATTTTCCCAGGGTCACACTGTAAATGACAAAGCTGTGCTCTGTCATCCTTTCTCTCGGCTTTGGCTGCACATTCTGCACCTTGGCCCCCCCACCATCACTCACACACACACACACACACACACCTTTCAGTTACAGGGTTGACCCCCTGGGCCTCTGCTGTCTAAGGTGGAGTTGCCTGTCCCAGCATCTAGATCTGAAGTCCCCCCGCAAGCACACTCACCCACACACCCCAGCCATGCTCAGGGCAGCCCAGTCTGCTTAGAATTCAAGACCAAGGACGTAACGAAGTAAATCAGCGCTGACCCCCGGTAACAAGAGCAGGCGTGGAGAACCCCCAACCCTCACCTGGCAGCTGTGTGTACCTCGGCAGATAGAGGGCTGCATCAGAGATCTCAGGTCCACAAATCTGAAGCCAGCTCCTGGAGGTCCCCTGTGCACTGACCAGTCCTCAACCTTCCTGAACCTTGGTTTCCTTTTTGTAGCAGCACAGGACAGTGATTCGCATGTCATCCTCATTGTGATGGTGAAAGGGGACTGGTCCTTGATGGGCTTAACCCAGTGCCAGGCACACAGGAAGGGCTCGTGGGACCAGAGCCCGGTGCGTGCGTGGAGCACAGCCTCCGCCCCATGGCTGCCCAGAGCCCAACCCCTTGGAGGCAATAGAAGGTGCAGAAGACAATTCTGTTGTCTTCCTGGCCCTGAGGGAGAGGCCGCTTAACCCTTAGCCTCCTCCTCTTTGGATGCAGCTACAGAACAAGTGGTTCACATCCCAGAGTAAACATTTTGAAGCAACCCCTGTCCTGCCTCCGTCTTGGGCTCTGGGCCTGGACCTGGAGGACGGTGCTGTGGTCACGACTCCCCCCAACCGCACTGCCATCACCCTGTACCCATCTCCTTTGCCGTATCTGAAGACAATTCCCTGTGAATTTGCTTTAAGGCACCTGTCAAGACATTCTTTGTCCCTTATTTTTTTAAATAGTAGTGATCACGGTTGGCCTAAACCCGAAAAAATAATATTTACCCAGATTTTGCACTTACTGGAGAATGCACCACACAGTTAATTCTAATGGTGTAATTAATTCGAATTTACATGATTAAAGTAAATTAAAACATCAAACTTGTTTCTTAATCTACTCCAACGAAGTTCAGCAATTTAATTGCTATGAAACAAGATAACCGAAATAAGGAGGGTATTTAACCTACTTATTAAATGCCACTTAGTATTTCTGATTAGTATTTTTTGGGTCTAATTGGTATCTAATTAACTTGCTATAGGCTATCTTTTCACAATACCAATTAAATTTCCAAACATCCCTTATAAACACACGGCCATGAAAAGGAGGAGATGAAGCATTGTTACGGGCGTGAGTTAATCAGGAGACATTGGCGTGGTATTGTTTTATGTCTGTAAATACCCAGGCTTATTAAAACTCATCCAGCGTTGCTTTTCACCATTAACTGCTATTTAATCAACTTCAAATAATTGAGGAAATCTCTGAGACCAGCTGTCATTGTTAGAGACAGAGGAAGGGCCCAGAAAACAGGAGTGTGGGGCAGGAGATCAAGTAGCAGCAGGAAGGTGCAACAATACGGATGCAACTAGACATGCTCCTACTAAGTGAACTAAGTCAGACAGAGAAAGACAAACACCCTATGGTATCACTCACATGTGGAATCTAAAATACGACACAAATGAAGTTGTCTACGAAACAGAAACAGACTCGCAGACATAGAGAACAGACTTGTGGTTGCCAAGGGGGAGAGGGCTGGGGGAAGGATGGATTGGGAGTTTGGGGTTAGCAGATGCAAAGTATTACATACAGGATGGATAAACAACAAGGTCCTACTGTATAGCACAGGGAACTATATTCGCTATCCTGTGATAAACCATATGGAAAAGAATATTTAAAAAAAGAATGTATATATGTGTATAACTGAATCACTTTGCTCTACAGGAGAAATTAACACAACATTGCAAATCAATTTTATTCTTCAATTTTTAAAAAAAGAGGCAGGAAGAGAAGGAAGGGGAGGTGGGGAGTTTATGCAGTTATGGCTGGGATATGTAGAGCGGAGATTAGAGGAAAAGTGATGCTGAATTTCCAGACGGGGTTTTCTTGCCAACGCTCTACCTCTAGAGGATGGTTAAAGTTGAAATCCCAACTTGGAACGAGTTTAAAAGAGAGAGTTATCTACATACTGGAGTTCTTAGGAGGAACTGCCCCAGCCCAGGCAGAGAAAGGCATGGGAGCCCAGGTGTAGAAGCAAAGACCCTCAGCTACCCAGGAGCTGTGTGATATATTGTAAGTCACTTAGCCTCTCTGAGCTTGTTTTGTCACCTGTAAAAAACAAGACTGGCTTCATGCCTGTGTAGGCGTTCAGGGCTCCACGCTTAGAAGGACCCCCTGTTCAGTTAAATGCTCTGCTGCCGTCTCTGGAAATTCTTCCTAATTTTTGAACAAGGGGTCCTCCATTTGCATTTTGCACTGGACCTGCAAATTATGCATCCAGTCTTGGTCAAGTACCTCCCTGTGGGGTTGCTGTGGGAATCAAGTGGGAGATGACTCACTGAAACCGCCCCGCCCGGTACCTTGCTTCGAGTAAATCACTCAGCGAATAGAGCAGCACACCCAAGTGAGCGCCCAGAGGACAGATGCTCCAGCGGCCTGTGGGTATCCTCCCGGCCTCCCCTCCCTGGGAGGAGGGACCTTAGGAAAGCTGGGCTCCTGGACACTCTCTGTCCGTTGGCCCAGCCTGTGGGAAAGCGCTGGGGCTCTGCTGCCACGTGCTCGCTGCCGCCGTGCTTGAGTGGCTGCCCTCTCCGCAGCTGATGGCCTGGGAGCCCGAGCAGGAAGAGGAGGTTACCATGGTGACCGCCCGGCCCAACTTTCAAGACAGCATCCACGTGGGCTTTGTGTCGGGCCTGAAGAAGTTCACTGAGTACTTCACCTCAGTGCTGTGCTTCACCACCCCCGGCGACGGGCCTCGCAGCACCCCGCAGCTGGCGCGCACCCATGAGGACGGTAGGCAGCGCCCTAACCCCGGATCCCTCTGCCCCCACCCCCCTCCGCGGGCCAGGCTGGGCGCTCCAGGCCCAGGGCGGCCCTGCTCTTGTCTCCGAGCCGGGGGGCGCCCCTGGAGCCCCACGGGCTGTCTTGCGGACTGTGGTCTCTCTCCGGCTCTAACTGGCATTGGGTGGGTGGGGGACCCTTTTGGGTACAGTGCCTGGGCCCGTGGGACACCTGAGCTTCAGTGAAATCCTGGACACCTCGCTGAAGGTCAGCTGGCAGGAGCCCGGGGAGAAGAACGGCATCCTCACAGGTAGGCGCCACAGCATTGCTGACCCAGGGGTGAGACGGGCGGCAAAGGTCCTCCTGTCCATCCCCCTGCCTTCGACCTAGTGTTCAGCCAGAGCCTCCCAGCAGACCACTCTTTCTTAGAAAGGACTCAGAGGAGGCTCTCAGCCCCTGTGCTCTGTGCCACATCCCAGATCTTCAGCCACAGTGATCCACCCTCCCTCCTGCAATCCACACCCAACGAGGGGCACCCACCCAGGTTACACCCGGGGCCCCAGGCACAATGCTCCCACCTCCCTTGGCCCCCTCCTTCCAATGCGTGTCTAACTGCCAGACTAGTAAGGAAGTGAGAAG